>NC_090325.1:142320927-142944987 GCF_035084215.1 Heptranchias perlo
CAATGACCTTCACTTGAATGTTTTGGGATATGCTTGCCCATAATCAGTGGTGTTCTCTTTTCCACCTTTGCACATGTGCAGTTATATACCTCGGCAGCACACGGGGATTGGCACTTTGAGTTGCATCACCCAACTGTATAAGGTGAAATATGATTACTGGTCTGAAATGAGGCTTGGAATTAGACTGATAATTAAATAGACTTAAGTTTCTGGGTGTTGCACTGGCTCCAGCTGTTAATGCTTGATACAAAATCAAATCCTACATTTTGAGAATCCAACTGGAGCTGCTGTAGAGGTTTTGATTTTTTTTTAATGTTTTCTGATACTGCAGAATTTACAGTGGTAAGTTGGTGGTGTAAGAACAGCATAAATAACCATTTATTACCAGCAAATTCCTTCAGTTTTGTTGCAATAACACTTTGCTTTCCCCATACCTCATATTTCACGTCCCCAAAAATGTAATGGAGCAACTTAAAAAGGATTTCTGTTGTGCTGAAGTAGTTTAATGATTATAGATTCCTTATAGATCTATGCACAATGTATTTTTTAAGGAAAAATGTCAGTTGAGAGCCCTAAAAATGGTCAGAAGTACTGCACTTTTAGACTTTCAGAAAAAGCCACGGAGACACTTGATCTCTGAAAGCTGTGATCAGGCTATCACATTCTGAATGTTTATGCATCTGGTATTATGCATTTTCTATATTGGCTAATGAATATAGATATGGAAATTAATTCACTGTGTTAGCAAACTAAGCATTAGGATTTGTGGCTTTACTGCTATATCAAGAAATGGTTACAAATAACACCAGCAGCAGCAGCAGCACCGTTAGTCAAGAAACCCGGCAACCAACTGAAGAATGTTTTCATCTCAATTATTTGTAATGTATATGCCTTTGATATGTTGGCTAGTAGAAACCAAAATGACATATTTTCTTAAAATAAATATATTATGTAAGATGAGGATAGTGTGCTTAATGATTTACAGTTATGACAAACTGACATATTTGGAAAAATAAAACTGTCAGTTTTCAGTTAGAAGTGTGAATGTTATGTCCTTGGAGAAAACCCTGGGTGATACTGTTAATGTACAACGTTGTTTAAAAATACCAGCTGTTGAGATGTAGCCAAAGTACGCAGACAACTAAATGAATTGTGAGCTGAGAGCTGTCCTGTAATATGTGCCGTTCTTCTCCAGGCTATGCTGCTGAGTCGTGATGGGCAGTACCTCATCACTGGAGGAGAGAGCGGAATAGTGGCTGTGTGGCAGGTGTGGGACCTCAAACAGCTGATGACCTACCCAGGCTGTGATGCTGGTATTAGGTCCATGGCCATGTCTCATGACCAAAGGTAAGACATTTTTTTAAAAAGATATTGGATAAACTACCTCCCCCTCCCCCAAAAGTGCTCAGCATTCTCTATACCTGTGGGCTTTTTTAAATTGCAGAAATAAAACTGGGTTGTAAATTATCAAGCAAAAACTAAGAATGCCATTATACCACGGGTACTGCTGTCAGACAAAATTACAGCATGTCAGAATGCAGACAGGAGCATCTGTACACTCCTAACGTTAAAATGATTCAAACTTAAGTTTACAACGTTCTCAGACAATCCAGTAAGAATTTGGGGTATAATGAGTGCAGATTAGCATCCCATCACCCTGTAGCATTCTACATTGATGCTTTAACGTGCTATGCCACCCTACAACAAGGTTAGTTTAATTTATAATATTCATCCCTTTTAATAGCACGGTTTGTAAAAGGCTGTTGGGCAAATGATTAGGAATGTTCATGACTCAAGAATCATTTGGCACATAACGAACTGAAAACGACACACTACCCTTTATTAGGATTAAAGAATGTTCAGGGACTTGAGGAATACTAAATATCTTAAAATCATATTATATGCGCCATACTCTTCAAATTAAGTATCCTGAAAATCTAAATCAGAGTTCTTATTTTTTGTAATATATTGAGGTTGAAATTTGGCAGTAGCGCAAAAGATGCAGTGGCGAATAGGCCGCCCATTACACAACCCAGCTAATTTTCCGTTCTATTGACTTCTATGGAAAGGAAAATCAGGCGAGGTGTCTAATGGGTGGCTAAACTGCAACCACCTGTTTTGCGCCACTGCCAAAGTTGAATTTTACCCACATTATGTTTTAAAGTTCTGTTCTATCACTACTGCAGTAGATATTGAATTAGTTCTTTCTTAGTGGCTGAGGGGATGGGAGATTTCAAGTTTGTGGTATCTGAACAAAATGGTCTCATCACAATAAAAATGAAAAATAACAACCAGTGATACAAAGCAATTCTTTCTGCAACAGTGCACTGCAGTTTATTTCTTTACATGTGGGAACCGGTTACACCACTGCTTGGAACCATGATGTTCCTGTTGATCCCCCTTCTCTCATTTAAGATTTCTGTAACATTGTAGTTTTTGTTTCCTTTTTTAAAGAAATCCTCCCAAGTGCTGTTTCTATCATACCATGGTAAACAGTAGATGAAGCCACAAAGGAGGACGGATACTGTCATTAATGTACCATTATTGGGAGCAGTGTCATTACAGAAAGCCTAAAGTCACATACCAGTGCCTAGATACAAAATTAAAATTCCAGAGAGTTGCAGTCTGAAGTGACAGAAGTAATCTGACTTTCACAGCATTTTTTGTGAGAATTTACTCAGTTGTGTTATCATTTTCCGAGGTCCAGAAATGAATTCACTAAGATTATTGGGTGATATAAATGAAACCCTACCATCTTTACCATTAGTCAAATAAATGTTCAGTGCTAAAATCAATGCGTACCAATTTTCCTGGGCAGTTGCTGCAAGTTAAAGTCATCCTTGGCTTTATTAATAGAGGCATAGAGTACAAAAGCAAGGAAGTTATGCTAAACCTTTATAAAACACTGATTAGGCCTCAGCTGTATTGTGTTCAGTTATGAGCACCGCACTTTAGGAAAGATGTCAAGGCCTTAGAGAGGGTGCAGAAGAGATTTACTAGAATGGTATTAGGGATGAGGGACTTCAGTTATGTGGAGAAGCTGGGGTTGTTCTCCTTAGAGCAGTGAAGGTTTAGAGGAGATTTGATAGAGGTGTTCAAAATCATGAATGGTTTCGACAGAGTAAATAAGAAGAAACTGTTTCCAGTGGCAGAAGGGTTGGTAACCAGAGGGCACAGATTTAAGATGATGGGCCAAAGAATCAGAGGCGACATGAGAAAAAAATGTTTACGCAGCAAGTTGTTATGATCTGGAATGCACTGCTTGAATGGGTGGTGGAAGCAGATTCAATAGTAACTTTCAAAAGGGAACTGGATAAATACTTGAAGGGGGAATAAAAAATACATGGTTACGGGGAAGAGCAAGGGAGTAGAACTAATTCAATAGCTCTACCAAAGAGCTGGCTCAGGCACGATGGGCTGAATGGCCTTCTGTGCCGTAAGCATTGTATAGAGAAAACAAAGTTTCAACATGAGATTACTCATTTACATATTTAGCTTGGAATTACATTATTTACATAGATTTTTAAAAAAAATTGATTTGGGATATTTATAGTGTTACTTTGACAACAACCTAAAAACAGAGAGAGACTATCCAGCGGGGGGGGTGGGGGAGGGTTGTTGTCGCGGCCTTGAAATGCGGGTAACGTGGAGGTCCTGCCAAATTTAATGACAGGACCTCATTTGAATTTGTGTACATTGTTTCCCGGCCGGCAGGCAGCCAGATTGAGAGGCTGGCTGGCTGGCTGGAAGGCCTGCACTGGAAGGCCGCATCCGGGGAGCGGACCGGAGGGAGGGAGGGAGAGATCGATCACGGGGGGTTTTGAAGAGATCGCGTGTTGGTGGAGGGGTTGAAGAGATTGTGGGTCGGGCTTTGGATCCCGGGGGGGGAGGTGTTCAAGAGATCGCGGGTCGGAGGAGAGATTGTGGGTCAGAGGGAGATTGTGGGTCAGGTGAGGCTTCGGATCGTGGGTTGGGGGGAGGGAGGCCAATTGCAGCAGGTTTGCTTAGGGGGTTGGGAGGAAGAACTCCTTCTGGTCCACAAGCAGTGGTAGAAAGGCACTTACCTGCTGGCTCCAGTCGTTCTTGCCTCTCTTTAGCTGCCCGGTTTCCCGACCCTTGGGAAACCCGGCCCGCAGCCGTTAAATTTGAGGCATGCAGCCTCATTAACATATTTAAATCCACCTCTCCAGAGTGGTTCAGTTGCCCGAAACCATTAAATCCCGAAGTGGGTGCATTCAAGGCGGGCTGAGGTCTGGTTTCAGATTTTTGAAATTTTAACCTACCTTCCTGCCCCTCTCCTGCCCATCATGGGGGTTAAAATTCCCTCTTCTGTGCCTGTGGTGTTTCATTGTTTGGTACATGAAGCACAATCTGTTTAAAGGTTATTTCCAGGCAAGTAACTTAAATGTTGAAAGTTTACCTGTAAACCTTTTCCCATCTTGAGGACAAGATAAGTCTGCCAATGTTTTAAACTCAAAATTTGTATTTTTGCACTTCCACGAGTAATCACCTGATACATGCTGCAAGCAGCCATTTTGTGAAGTAATTTCTGTGATTTTAATTGGATGTTATTGCACAGAACTGGGTCAAACAAGGCTGTTCCTTCCCCCTACTATAGTCACACTAAATTCATATCAATCTGATAATTAGGTTGGGAAATGTACTCTTTTAATGTCCCCACCACTTTTACTATTTTTTTTGTGTGAATTTTTATGCTTATCAAAATGAGGGTTGTTGATGCTAGAAAAAGAACGTTCTCTATTTAAGGCAATTGTGGTCGGCATTGAGCACTGCCAGGTGAGGCATGGTTGGATGCAGAGTAACTGTACCATATCTGACTCTGGCAAATAGTATGCCTCAATCCTAACCTCTGAAGAGCACCATTACTGGCATGCAATTTTGTAGTTTCCTCCACCAGCTGTCCTGTGATCTCTTTGAGAGAGATTGCCAATTTACTGCCAAATTAGGAGAAGCTTTGTGCTGTGGCTCCATGGCCACAAGGAACAGGATTGAGACACCCCATACTCATTTTAAGATCCATACAGCCAGCACACAATGGACATTTTCAATCCATCAGTCTGGGGATGGATTTGCATCCAAATCCCAGAGGCAAAAGCCAGTATCAAATCCATGACACCACCCAATCACCTATTTTTGCTATTTTGTCCACTTCAGGTTCACTAAAGATGTTATTCTGATTAGTATGTGGCATTCAAAACCAGAGTTTCCCTTTGAGTTAATTTAGGTTATCAAAGGAGTTATTATTGTCTACGTAAATGTCTTGCATGTTGCTTTACCATGCTTGAAAGCAGAATGGCAAGAAGTCATAGATGCTATTGTTCACTGATTATATCTACTGCTGAAAATGTCCATTTATTGAAATTCAGTTATATTTCTCACTGCATCAGATTCAGCGCCTGCTGAAGCTCGGCAGTCATTCTGGTTGCTCTGATGCAGTGCTTTTGAAGTAGGCTAACAAGGTTGACAAATCCTTCAAATAGCAATGCTTCCTCTATAATCATTAAAGATTATCTCAGCAAACTATCGCTTTTCCTTGTTTCTTTGGATAGTTTTTAGCACAATAGGGATTGATGTAGATTAGATTCTGTGTAATTAACTATATGTCTTTTAATTTAGGGTCATCGTTACGGGTATGGCATCTGGAAGCATAGTACTGTTTTACATTGATTTTAATCGATGGCATCACGAGTATCAAACCAGGTACTAACGGTGCATTCAAGGCACAGAAATGCACGACGATGTGTTGGAATCATGAGATTGTCATCTGAAGGAGCAAACAGCCATCACTGGTGCATTCAGAGTTTTTAATCAATGTAATCATACAATCCTGCCACTGTATATAATGGCATCCATCCATATGAAGAAGCAACAAATCTGAATGTAACTTAAGTCTTTAGGAGAGCAGAGTATTTTGAAATGCTTACTGCTATTTTTGTAGAATATAAGGAATTTGACATATCATTAGTAGAACACCAGAGCATATAAGTCTGATTCAGAAATACAAAATGTCTATTTTTAGGAGGAACAAATCTTTACATGATTCTTTATAAACGTCTCATTCATAAGAAATATAATGACTATTTCTTTACCTTCATCTCTGTAAGAAGAATAAATGACTGATTTCAAAGAATGTAAAACAGGAATTTTAATCAGTTATTCATAATTATGTTAGAATTAAGCAATATATTTACACCTTGATTTAATTATTGCATATACAGAGATCAAATTTTAAAAAAAGGTTTCTTTTTGGGGAGAAGGTTTGCACGTGGGGTGTACAAATCCTTTCTAAGGCATGGTTCTTTACTGTATTTTTTCATTAATGTTATGGTAGCTTAGCACTGATATTACTGGGAACAAAGAGCAATATTTAAATTATGACCTAGGATTTTTTAACTTTATAACAGTCTATCGGAAACTATATTCTTGTCATTGGCATGCTGCTGGGCTGGAAGAAGGAACTTTCCTCCGAGTTCAGATAAACAGTAAATCAATCCAGTGTAACAAGTTTGGTCTATTCTACATTGGTGTGCGTGCATTTTCAGAGAATTATGTCTATTAATTTCATTTCTATAGCCTTTGTTAAACATGTTTGTAATCTCGACATTGTTATGCTGAATTCTGATGACTCTTTGTAACTGTGAAATTCTGTTTGGGTTCCTGCTTGTTATTGTGTGTGTGAAATCCCACCATTGGGATGTTGTGGTCAGCCTACAAACCTTCAGAAACTAGACTGCTGAAAACATTCCATCTTGCTGAGCGAATGTTTTCCCAATTTGGATCTTACTGGTGCCTAATGGCACATTAGTAACCTGCCAGAGGGACCAAGTTACTGTATTTCAAAACCTCACTCAGAAAAGCTTTTTTGGTGATGATTTGGAATGAGGTTATTCCAGTTTGTGTAATGAAATCAAAAATAAAGTTCACTTGTACCTTGAGACTGGAGAGTTTTTTTTTGACTGACAGTACTAAAACAATCCAACCTTAAGATCGGCTGCTGTTTATTTAAATAACGTTATATCAAGCAAATCTCTAAGCACCACTTGTAAACCGTGACTCTGCATGACTTGTAGATCATGTTTTCCTCTTCTGCAACAGAACTCCAAGTCACCTGAGGCTATGCAACTGAAGAACTGTAGCTCTTTAAAGGCAGCTCGGTCTCAGCTGGAGAAGTAACACCAGCCTTTGTAAGAAGTTAATTATAGAACAAAAGCTCTGCAGCATAGTTGGATTCCATAGATTTAACTGTTTCAGACAAACAACATTTTTTTTTGCATTTTATTTAAATAAAAATAATTACTACAGCTTTCAGGGTTGAAACATTTTTCAGAAGGTGGGGGAAGATAGGAGGATTGTTTGGAAAAACACAGTTGGTAATTTTATCCAATACCGTAATAGGAAATTGGGCTGGTCCTGCTGTCTTGGAATTGATGGCTTCATTGTCACATGAAAAACTATTATTAATTAGGTTTCCAAGAACCGTTTCAGATACCACTGTCATGTGGCATGTTTAGACTTTTTATCCATGAACTCCACACTTTGCTCCAACAGTGAATTGTCAAATGTATGGTTTTGATCAAGACCAAAATTCACAGTAACCATTAACCCCAAAGGCACCAAACTATTAGATCATCTATTACAATCTAAATGTTATATGTTCAGCTGACTGAAAACTATCCTCACTATGAAAACAAATGATTGCTCTAGATTAAATATAGTAAAAGTCTGATTAATGGATGCAATTCATGTGTGTGAAGAACAAACTGGACACTTGCTCCAATGATAGTCTGAAAGCCAGGGAGAATAGGAGAATGTGATCTGTGCTTGTTTTGGCTACTGAAAATGTTGCACAGCTGCCATATTTGGAAAATGAATTTCTGTTCTGGTTTCATGTTTAATTTGGTTGTGTAAAACTCAAAGCTGCTCAGTTTGTTTGTATTATGCAGTTTCAGAATTTTACAATTTGCATATCCAGCTTGATCAAGCAGATAGATGAACATTATACATGGGCTAAAATGTACTCTTAGAGAAGCTCAAATATAAAATCTGCTCTGCTGTAGAGTGGTAGGATGCAGGTTCACACTTGTGATTTCTTGCATGAGTTGCCCAGTCTCGGGACATGCAAAGGCTTCTCCACGTTGACAGAGAAAATTAGTGGCTGGAATGAGCCTGACCATTGTCTGCACTCCAAGTAGTGTTAGAGCAGCTGAAGGTATGAAATGCAAATAGAAACAAAGAAAAACATACAAGAAAATCTAAAACTTTAGCAAAAATAATAAAACTTTGTTTTTAAAAAAATGAACACTTAATCCAGATTTAAATAGGCTAACATTGTTTTTTAGGATCTATACCACTTCCTATTTGTTTAAAATATTACTGACTTTGAAAGGGGCAGATTCGTTGGGCCCAATTGCCTTTTCTGTTCCTAAAGTTTCCATGTTCTTATGACTACAGCTGTCTTTCAGTCATGGAACAAAGAAACAAAATTTTTTTAAAATCTTCTATTGTAGATTAATTGATAGTTTAGCTGCATTGTTTTAAATCTTCTCACTTGCCTATTTTATCCTTCCTTAGCTCTACTCTGACAACCTAAAGGCACAATTCCAGGCCTCTGCTGTTCTTGAACCAACTATTGAGAAGCATTTGAAAGCATTCTATGTTGTTGACTCTTTTTTCTGCTTTTCTTCAGAGGAAGTGCTTTGCTCTGTTCAGCGCCTCGACAAACCACTTAAATAAGATTGAGCCTGGGAGAATGTTCTTAATCACTCCATGGCACAGTGTTGCCATTACAAGCATGCTGTCACAGCAACCTATTTGTTACTTTAAACAGTTTTGAACTGAGTAGAAAAATCTCATACCATAAATGGAAATTATGATGATTGAAAAAATTTACATCTTATGAATATGCTAAAATAGGAACATTAACAAATGGATTTACAGCATAGCACCTATTGATATGAAAATATTCCTGGAAAGTTAATCAAAAAAAGTTAACCGTTCATTGTAAATCATATCATTAATTAGAAAAAGTATTGCAGACAACAGCAATTCCAATGCTTTTTTTAAAGGAATGCAGTCTTTTGAATAAGTATTTGGCAAATCTTTTTGTTTTAAGATAGAGATGGTATGAACATTTTGTTCCAGATAATGTCACATGCAAGTGTCATGAGCTCAATGAGATTTACATCATAGGATGTGTTCACTTATAAATTTTTTTTAAAGTTTAACCAAACACTTTTTCATGAAGATAATGACCTTTCAAGCATTCGCCCTTATTTTCCATTGAATTTCAAAGGTGTCCTTGTTTCACATTTTTCTTTTTTTTAAAAAAACACCCTCCTGATGTTGGACAGTAACAGCAATGTTTTACATTAAAAAATACAAGCACCTTACTACTAAAAGAGAAAAGTTCAATATATCAATTTAAAATTGCAGGTTTTCTTTATAAGGTGCTGTGAAAGCTAAAGTTTGTATTTTAACTTTGATCCAATGGTATTGCACAACGGTAACTGCTTTCCCTCTGAAAGAAAAACAACCATAGTGAGGGAATGCACCCAAGTTTAAACCCATGATTCAAGACACCGAGGCTTGTCCTAGCTATGAATGATGAATATCTGGTCAGATAACTCATAGGTACGGTACGGTAGCATAGTGGTTATGTTACTGGGCTAGTAATCCAGAGGCCTGGACTAAAATCGAGAGTCATGAGTTCAAATCCCGCCACGGCAGCTGGTGAATTTAAATTCAATTAATTAATTAAATTCAATTAATTAAATAAAAATCTGGAATTAAAATACTAGTATCAGTAATGATGGCCATGAAACTACCGAATTGTCATAAAAAACCCATCTGGTTCACTAATGTCCTTTAGGGAAGGAAGCCTGCCGCCCTTACCCAGTCTGGCCTATATGTGACTCCAGACCCACAGCAATGTGGTTGATTCTTAATTGCCCTCTGAAATGGCCTAGCAAGCCACTCAGTTGTAAAATCTCGCTACGAAAAGTCATAATAAGAATAAAACCGGACGGACCACCCGGCATCGGACCACAAGGCACCGGACACGACAACGGCAAAACACCAAGCCCAGTCGACCCTGCAAGGTCCTCCTTACTAACATCTGGGGACTTGTGCCAAAATTGGGAGAGCTGTCCCACAGACTAGTCAAGCAACAGCCTGACATAGCCATACTTACAGAATCATATCTTTCAGCCAACGTCCCAGACTCTTCCATCACCATCCCTGGGTATGTCCTGTCCCACCGGCAGGACAGACCCACCAGAGGTGGCGGTACAGTGATATACAGTCAGGAGGGAGTGGCCCTGGGAGTCCTCAACATTGACTCTGGACCCCATGAAATCTCATGGCATCAGGTCAAACATGGGTAAGGAAACCTCCTGCTGATTACCACCAACCGTCCTCCCTCAGCTGATGAATCAGTCCTCCTCCATGTTGAACACCACTTGGAGGAAGCACTGAGGGTAGCAAGGGCACAAAATGTACTCTGGGTGGGGGACTTCAATGTCCATCACCAAGAGTGGCTCGGTAGCACCACTACTGACCGAGCTGGCCGAGTCCTGAAGGACATAGCTGCTAGACTGGGCCTGCGGCAGGTGGTGAGCGAACCAACACGAGGGAAAAACTTACTTGACCTCGTCCTCACCAATCTACCTGTCGCAAATGCATCTGTCCATGACAGTATTGGTAGGAGTGACCACCGCACAGTCCTCGTGGAGATGAAATCCCGTCTTCGCACTGAGGACACCATCCAACGTGTTGTGTGGCACTACCACCGTGCTAAATGGGATAGATTCAGAACAGATCTAGCAGCTCAAAACTGGGCATCCATGAGGCGCTGTGGGCCATCAGCAGCAGCAGAATTGTATTCCAGCACAATCTGTAACCTCATGGCCCGGCATATTCCTCACTCTACCATTGCCAACAAGCCAGGGGATCAACCCTGGTTCAATGAGGAGTGTAGAAGAGCATGCCAGGAGCAGCACCAAGCGTACCTAAAAATGAGGTGCCAACCTGGTGAAGCTACAACTCAGGACTACATGCATGCTAAACAGCGGAAGCAACATGCTATGGACAGAGCTAAGCGATTCCACAACCAATGGATCAGATCAAAGCTCTGCAGTCCTGCCACATCCAGTCGTGAATGGTGGTGGACAATGAAACAACTAACGGGAGGAGGAGGCTCTGCAAACATCCCCATTCTCAATGATGGCGGAGTCCAGCACGTGAGTGCAAAAGACAAGGCTGAAGCGTTTGCAACCATCTTGGATAATCCATCTCAGCCTCCTCCCGATATCCCCACCATCACGGAAGCCAGTCTTCGGCCAATTCGATTCACTCCACGTGATATCAAGAAACGGCTGAGTGCACTGGATACAGCAAAGGCTATGGGCCCCGACAACATCCCAGCTGTAGTGCTGTAGCTGTAGTGGAAAATTGCCCAGGTATGTCCTGTCCACAAAAAGCAAGACAAATCCAATCCGGCCAATTACCGCCCCATCAGTCTACTCTCAATCATCAGCAAAGTGATGGAAGGTGTCGTCGACAGTGCTATCAAGCGGCACTTACCAATAACCTGCTCACCGATGCTCAGTTTGGGTTCCGCCAGGACCACTCGGCTCCAGACCTCATTACAGCCTTGGTCCAAACATGGACAAAAGAGCTGAATTCCAGAGGTGAGGTGAGAGTGACTGCCCTTGACATCAAGGCAGCATTTGACCGAGTGTGGCACCAAGGAGCCCTAGTAAAATTGAAGTCAATGGGAATCAGGGGGAAAACTCTCCAGTGGCTGGAGTCATACCTAGCACAAAGGAAGATGGTAGTGGTTGTTGGAGGCCAGTCATCTCAGCCCCAGGGCATTGCTGCAGGAGTTCCTCAGGGCAGTGTCCTTGGCCCAACCATCTTCAGCTGCTTCATCAATGACCTTCCCTCCATCATAAGGTCGGAAATGGGGATGTTCGCTGATGATTGCACAGTGTTCAGTTCCATTCGCAACCCATCAAATAATGAAGCAGTCCGAGCCTGCATGCAGCAAGACCTGGACAACATCCAGGCTTGGGCTCATAAGTGGCAAGTAACATTCGCGCCAGATAAGTGCCAGGCAATGACCATCTCCAACAAGAGAGAGTCTAACCACCTCCCCTTGACATTCAACGGCATTACCATCGCCGAATCCCCCACCATCAACATCCTGGGGGTCACCATTGACCAGAAACTTAACTGGACCAGCCATATAAATACTGTGGCTATGAGAGCAGGTCAGAGGCTGGGTATTCTGCGGCGAGTGACTCACCTCCTGACTCCCCAAAGCCTTTCCACTATCTACAAGGCACAAGTCAGGAGTGTGATGGAATACTCCCCACTTGCCTGGATGAGTGCAGCTCCAACAACACTCAAGAAGCTCGACACCATCCAAGATAAAGCAGCCCGCTTGATTGGCACCCCATCCACCACCCTAAACATTCACTCCCTTCACCACCGGCGCACTGTGGCTGCAGTGTGCACCATCCACAGGATGCACTGCAGCAACTCGCCAAGGCTTCTTCAACAGCACCTCCCAAACCCGCGACCTCTACCACCTAGAAGGACAAGGGCAGCAGGCGCATGGGAACAACACCACCTGCACGTTCCCCTCCAAGTCACACACCATCCTGACTTGGAAATATATCGCCGTTCCTTCATTGTCGCTGGGTCAAAATCCTGGAACTCCCTTCCTAACAGCATTGTGGGAGAACCGTCACCACACGGACTGCAGCGGTTCAAGAAGGCGGCTCACCACCACCTTCTCGAGGGCAATTAGGGATGGGCAATAAATGCCGGCCTTGCCAGCGACGCCCACATCCCGTGAACAAATTTAAAAAAAAGGTGAATGGGGATATTTGCCATATATATCAAAGCTGGTCATGACAAATTATATTGATAACATTTGTTGATTTTTATTTGGGGAAAAACTGAATTAAAATAAGATGTGGCCCAAGATAATCAGTTGAAACTGTTTTGCGATGACATTCCTGTGCAAAAATGATTTATGTTGTAACTAGGATTTCTCCATGTTGATATGATAAATCTCAGCTTTTCATGTATGAGAACCAGACGACTCCCAGTTTGTAGCATTTCATTCCAGAACAGTTTTTTTGAGAGTACGAATCTCTCTTTCCCAGGTCTCCCTGGGTCATGTGTACTACCTGGGGTCAGGCAGGTGATGCTGTTCTGAGCTGTATGCTGGAAAATGTGCAAGAACAACCCAAAAAGCGTTTTCCCTCTTTTCCACACTCCGAGCCTAGTTAAGAAGAACTGAATTTACATGTTACTTCAGTTCTAGCTCTCTGGAATTATTTTTCCAAATTATACTTTGAAATTGCCATTAATTGCATTTTTAAGTTTGTTTCAAACCTATTCTAAATATACTAAATTCCTAATTATACCAAACAACTTATTAAATTCAATGCTAGTACATAATTTTAGAAATACCATAAATATATTAAGAGTACAAGGATTCTGTTGCAGATCCATGAATCAGTGAGTGTCCCATTAACAGCTAGTTGCATGGCGACTACAGTATTTGTCCTACTTATATTGCCATTAACTAACTGATTTATCAGGTCCTATACCAAAGAAAGATAATAAATAGAAAATTTTAGAAGTATTACTTGAATGAACAGGTGTGCTTTATTTATTAAGCTAATTAAAAAAGACTTCAAAATTAACATATCTCCACTCAAACTGCTACTTACTATTTGACTGATCATGGGAAACCAGCTGTTTTTTTTAATTTTGTTTTTAAAGTTCCAGTTTGAAGGTTTGCACTGTGTTTTGAGACAAATTTGTTGACTGGTCAATTCTCCTGCTTTCTTCTCAACCTTCTTTTTCCACGCCCCCCCCCCCCCCCATCCCAAATACATTTTAGAGATGTGTTTTTCAGGTGTTGTACATCAACGCATTTTATATACATCAAATATTTTAACAAATTTGACCATGAGATGATGCAGACTGTGCAGAATAATGTACAAAATGACTGTGTACAAAGGGTAAACCAATAGTTGCAGCCAAAACAGCATTGAACCCCCAACTTTACAACAATCACTCCATTTCTAGTTAAAATACATTGAGTGAACCAGGCCTCAGACTGGGTCATCATTGGGTAGCTGTTACACGGACCACTTTCCCCTCAAACTGAAAAGAATCAAAGGGGTAGCAGCAATAAACAAAAAGAGAAAAAATACATATATGCTAAAAAAAAATTGCAAGTTACAGAAACTTGGTAATGACTTGGTGATCAGCACTCATGTTTCAAGCACTTAATTTATTATAAATAGCACCTGTGGAATTTTTTCAAAACTTACATAGCTACAAATTATTAATGTATTAAAGGAGAGTTTGCTGGTCTTCAGTGAAATTTCTTATTGCACATATGACAGCTTTTATAGGACTATTCTACTGAAAACATTCAGAAGTCTTCCACTTAGCAGCCTATCAAAGTAATACTGCGACATTCACATCAAAGATACTTTAACTGACTGTTTTTAATTTAGCCGAAGAAGGCTCAGATTTTGTTTTTTAATGTTTAAAATGTTACGTTTTTCCATGTGTTTAATGTTAAGGATCTGCACAAGTTCTCAAACGTATTTTCTCTGATCTCCTCGATTACATTAACTATTTACAGATTAGGAGTGGCAGCCTTGCTCCAACTATCCGAGCAGGGGGCCTGTTATGTAAGTGCCCTGAATTCAACAGGTAGTTGGATAGATTTTGCTTTGAGAATGTGAATGAGCATGTTATTGGTGCCCTAGGGTGTACACTTCTGAAGCTGGAGTTCAAATGCCAGGGACAGCACTAAACTAAATTGCATCAAAATCAATCCTCATTTTTTTCACAACTTGGATTGCATAATTTCTTTAGAAGGCACACTGCCCTTTCACACCTGGAACTTGCTGTTGGGATGAAAGGTTCTTCTCTGAGAGTTGTAATGGTCCTCTTTGTAATGAGTCTCCACCTAGTTTCCAGTGTGGATCTACTGCACAAAGCTATCCACACATTGGTCCAAATTTGACAACCTGACTCAGAAACACCAGCAGGGTGATTCCTATGGGAAATGGAAAAATTCACACTGGTGCAGTAAAGGGTTCCCTTCTGAGATTATCATGGCATGTTGTTGGGGCAGAGGAGAAAGGGATTTACTCTGCATCTGGTTATTTATACCTGAACTTGAGACTGCTTGGTGATGATACTGGTGAAAAGATAATGGAATTGATCATCAGGAGTACAGTAAAAAATTACCTGGTTAGATAACTTAGTAAAGAGCACCGAATAAAATCAGAAGAGGAAGATCTTACCTGACCAACCTCCTTGACTTTTTTTGAGAAAATGCCACCTCAAGGAAACTGGAAAGCTCTATGATGTTGTGTACCTTGACTTCCAAAAAGCATCTGAATGTTCCACGTGAAGAGCTACTGGTTAAGACTGAAGAGATGGTGATTTAGGGCAAAATGTAGGAATGGATAAGAAATTAGCTGAAGGATAAGAAATGATAGGAAGCTTGGGTTCTGTGATCACGCTGTACGTACAGCACACTTCTGGACTGCTCTGCTCACATTGTTACATGTAAAGAATCCTACAACACCAGGTTATAGTCCAACAATTTTATTTGAAAATCACAAGCTTTCGGAGGCTTTCTCCTTCGTCAGGTGAATGTTACCAGTCATCGGGGAGAGGGAGATTGTCCCTTATGTTGTCCTTGATATTCAGAAGCTTCTAATCTGCACAGTTTCAATGTGCATAAAGCAAGGTAATAATCAACATCAATGAACGTCTCAGGCACAGTTTGATCTAGGGCTTAGATTCTAGGCCAAGCCAAGGTGATTTTTATTGCAGGAAGGGTTATTTTTACTAATAATGCCCATTTTATTGCACCATAACTGTCTTAAGTGGCAGCCTTGACTCAGTGGTAGCACTCTCACCTCTGAGTCAGAAGGTCGTGGGTTCATGATCTACTCCTGAGACTTGAGCACATAGGAACAGGAGTAGGCTATTAAGCCCGTCGAGGCAGTCAATGAGATAATGGCTGATCTGTGACCTAACTCCATATAGCCAACTTAGCCCCATATCCCTTAATACCTCTGGTTAACAAAAATCTATCAATCTCTGATTTCAAATTAACAATTGAGCTAGCATCAACTGCTGTTTGCGGAAGAGAGTTCCAAACTTCTACCACCCTTTGTGTGTAGAAGTGTTTCCTAACTTCACTCCTGAAAGTACTGGCTCTAATTTTTAGGCGATGTCTCCCAGTCCTAGACCCCCCCAACCAGCGGAAATAGTTTCTCTCTATCTACCCTATCAGTTCCCCTTAATATCTTGAAAACTTCGATCAAATCACCCCTTAATCTTCTACATTCCAGGGAATACAACTCTAGTTTGTGTAATCTCTCCTCGTAATTTAACCCTTTAACCCAGGTATCATTCTAGTAAATCTACACCACACTCCTTCCAAGGCCAATATGTCCTTCCGAAGGTGCGGTGCCCAGAACTGCTCACAGTACTCCAGGTGCGGTCTAACCAGGGCTTTGTATAGCTGTAGAATAACTTCTACCCCCTTGTATTCTAGTCCTCCAGATATAAAGGCCAGCAGTCCATTAGCCTTTTTGGTTATTTTCTGTACCTGTCCATGACATTTTAATGATCTATGTACATGGACCCCTAAGTCTCTTTGGACCTCCACTGTTTTGAGCTTTTCGCCATTTAGAAAGTACTCTGATTTTTTTAAGTCCAAAGTGGATGACCTCACACTTGCCGAAATTGAAATCCATTTGCCACAGTTTTGCCCATTCACTTAATCTACTGATATCTCTCTTGTAAGGGGTTTTATTACTGTTTCTCGGGCTTATAATAGGTCAGCCAGTTATGTATTCCTGAGCTGCCCTGCCCGCTGTGCGGTTGCGAATCGCTTACCCCTTCCTGATTCTGAGCTGAGGACTTATCGGGCGGTAAGGTGAGAGTGACTGCCCTTGACATCAAGGCAGCATTTGACCGAGTGTGGCACCAAGGAGCCCTAGTAAAATTGAAGTCAATGGGAATCAGGGGGAAAACACTCCAGTGGCTGGAGTCATACCTAGCACAAAGGAAGATGGTAGTGGTTGTTGGAGGCCAAGCATCTCAGCCCCAGGGCATTGCTGCAGGAGTTCCTCAGGGCAGTGTCCTAGGCCCAACCATCTTCAGCTGCTTCATCAATGACCTTCCCTCCATCATAAGGTCAGAAATGGGGATGTTCGCTGATGACTGCAGTGTTCAGTTCCATTCGCAACCCCTCAGATAATGAAGCAGTCCGAGCCCGCATGCAGCAAGACCTGGACAACATCCAGGCTTGGGCTGATAAGTGGCAAGTAACATTCGCGCCAGATAAGTGCCAGGCAATGACCATCTCCAACAAGAGTCTAACCACCTCCCCTTGACATTCAACGGCATTACCATCGCCGAATCCCCCACCATCAACATCCTGGGGGTCACCATTGACCAGAAACTTAACTGGACCAGCCATATAAATACTGTGGCTACGAGAGCAGGTCAGAGGCTGGGTATTCTGCGGCGAGTGACTCACCTCCTGACTCCCCAAAGCCTTTCCACCATCTACAAGGCACAAGTCAGGAGTGTGATGGAATACTCTCCACTTGCCTGGATGAGTGCAGCTCCAACAACACTCAAGAAGCTCGACACCATCCAAGATAAAGCAGCCCGCTTGATTGGCACCCCATCCACCACCCTAAACATTCACTCCCTTCACCACCGGCGCTCTGTGGCTGCAGTGTGCACCATCCACAGGATGCACTGCAGCAACTCGCCAAGGCTTCTTCGACAGCACCTCCCAAACCCACGACCTCTACCACCTAGAAGGACAAGGGCAGCAGGCGCATGGGAACAACACCACCTTCACGTTCCCCTCCAAGTCACACACCATCCCGACTTGGAAATATATCGCCGTTCCTTCATTGTCGCTGGGTCAAAATCCTGGAACTCCCTTCCTAACAGCACTGTGGGAGAACCGTCACCACACGGACTGCAGCGGTTCAAGAAGGCGGCTCACCACCACCTTCTCAAGGGCAATTAGGGATGGGCAATAAAAAAAAACAAAGACAGACTAACAGACCAGTGGATTGGTACAAGGAAAACCAATGTTTATTAATAAGAAAACTAAAACTACAAGGTAAACAGTATTATACAGAAGATAAAGAAATCGCTATAGATACAATACAGTCTTACACTTTAAGGGGTGGAAGAAACGGACACATCGAGGGAAAATTCTAAAATCACAAGTTTAGCAATATCCCCTTTAACCCCCACCCTTAGACCTGTGCTAGGTTGTCTTGTGGCGGCCAGAAAATTAATGCTCACCGGTGAAACAGATGAAAAGGCCTGGCCTCCTGCTGTTGCCGTCGACATGTGTTTGCGAGGTTTACTGGATGGCCTTCCTTCTTGGTTGCTAGCAAGCAGCAGGACCCCGGCCACCAGGCGAAGAGAGAAGAGAGAGCGAGATACTGGGCAGCCCCAGTTATACCCTCCTGGTAACAGGTTTTTTCGTACCTCATCAGCTTGCTTCATTGTTTGATTTAAGCACGAAAACGTAAGACAAAGGACCCCATCTCTGTACATTAATGGCCAGTTCCTGTATTGATGAGTTCCATAACTGCTTTAAGACAAAGGACCTCATCTCTGGCCCATTTACATAATGGCCGGTTCCTGTATTGATCTGTTCCATAACTGCTTTACCATTGTTCCGAATGTACCTTGATGGTTCACCTTTTGTCCTGCGATCACTTCCTGCTCGAATTTTGATGTGTAGGCCGGCCATGTTGATGGCTTGCCTCAGGGCTTGAATGCAACTGCATTGTGCAAGGAAACCTGTCTGAGACACGAAGCCTGCCAAGGTGTTAGAGAATGCTGCAGGCTTTTTAGGCCATGAGTCTGACCGCAGCCATTTTGAAAGATCCTGGATTTTTAAAACAGTCACACCAGGGTTTCTTTAATAACTCCAATAAAATCTTCGGGGGGGGGGGGGACATGTGAAATTTTGTGAATCCCTTCACTCTGTAATTTTATGCTTCCATCTACACTGTTTACAATGCTGCCTATCTTTGTGTCATCAGCAAACTTGGATATGTGGCTCTCTCTATCCCATCATATAAGTAGTTAATAAATACAGTGAATAGTTGAGGCCCCAACACAGATGTTTTTCCAGCAAAGTGAAAATGAAATGCAGCAAGCCAACTTGAGGGAATTACTAGGCCCTACCGGTACCGAGAGGCACTCAATGTTCTGTAATTCCATTTGCACTTTTTTGTCATTTGTGACTTTGGCCAGGGCAGTTTCAGTGCTGTGAGCAGGACAGAAGCCGGACTGATGAGATTGAAATGGAGTTTTGGTAGAAATGAGCATGGGGTAGGGGTGATGATACGTTTAAGGACCATAGAGTGGAAAGGGCTTTCAGAGATGTAGTGGTAATTGGAGAGGTTGAGGGTTGGATTTTTGAGGGAGGTTGAAGATAACAACTTTAAATAGGAGAAGGATGGTGCCTGAGAAAAGGGAGCCACTAATAATGTTGGCAAGTTTAGGGTCCAGCAGAGATAATTGACTGAAAACTGCAATAGCATGGGGTTAGAGGTAGGGTGCATGGGGGAACTGGAGTATGGTCAGAAACAATGTGGGATAGAATGGAGAGGTGGTGACAGAAACAGCTGTATGGATGTTTCAATCTTAGAAACAAAAAAATCCATGAGCTCTTCATGTTTGATGTTGGAGATGAGGTGGGGGGTGCTGGAGAAATGGGTTTGAAGAGAAGAATTGTCGGGGAAAAAAGGAATCTTCGGTTGTTCTTGCCCTTCACATAATCCTAGAGTAGTAGAAGAATTTGGCTGAGGAAAGAGAGGCCTGATAGTGCTCAATGTGGTCAAGCTAGGTCTGATGATGCATGCCTACACCAGTCACATCCCAAGTTTGCCTGAGTTCGCGGCCCTCAGATTTAAGGGAGCAAGGATGGGGACCGAACAGGGGTGATGGCAGAGTTGGGAACAGTAACTGCTTTGGTGGGAACAAGGCCATTGAAGTCAGAGGTAAGGGAGCAGTCGAGCAGGTCACCTGGGGTGGAGGTATCATGATGGATGGAGGGACAAAAGAGAGGGAGTTGGGAGTTTGAGAGTGAATTAGTGAGGAAACTGTGGGAGAGAATTTTCCAGGGTGGATGGTGAGGATGATGTAGTTACCACCAGACCAGGATACAAATAAACTGAGTTGAGAGCACTGGGGCACTTTGGAGAATTTCCCACCTGTTGTAGTTGATTTCCCTCTTTTACATGAATGTGAGGTTGGGAACTCTGGTCCTTTTTTTTCAACTTTAAAGATACTGGTTTCTCTTTTTTCCCCTCCAACTGCCTCCCCGTTTTCCCCCTCCTTTCCTGAAAGTGTTGACTTTTACTGGGGTCCATTTCCATGGGCACGAGCAGCCTTAATTGTAGTTCAAACTGCTGTCCAGCTGGCATTAACTAACAACACAGGCTGGGAATTGAACCTGGGGTCTTCTGTCTGGATGGCTCAGTCTGAACATACTTTGTGGTGCATTTATCTACTGAGTAATCAGGCAACCTTAAACCTGGACCCTCTTATTTGCAACTATTTGTTTGGAAGAATATAGATTTTGGAATGGTTATTGTTATGGTTTCTTAAGTTTCTGATCCCTTTTCCTCAAGAGCATAAATGTAAGTGTATTTTACACACTACTTAATACTATGGCATATTATGGTGTTCATGTCTGAATCGACAGCACTATGGAACTTCCTGCCTGAAGGTTCATGAGATGTAGATTAATGGTGCTAACAGCCAGTCCCCTGTGCCTGTCTTAAGTAACTGGCTCCCTAAAATAGTCTCCCAAAAGGTTAATACAAGTATGGTCGATGCAGGAAATGTGAATGTCGCATTGATACAGTACAGAATTCGTGTCTTAGAGCTGAGTTAAGGGATGTTGTTGAGGCAGAGCAGTGGGAGAGTTACACTGAATTTAACCCATCCTACACCTGCTACCAGATTCCAAACATACTTCACTTCCTCGCAATAGCACCCCTCACAACCTCTGACATTACCCGAGAGCCGGCAAATAAACATTCCAGCTGTTAGAGCAAGGGGCTATCAAGTCCTACAAATCCACATAGGTGCTAAACACTGATTTTTTTTAAAAAGTACTAAATAGCATCAAATCATAAATACAACACTGTCCATATAAAAATATCTTTCAGGTCACCGAGACAAATTTGCAATTGGCATTAGAACAGCTAGGAACATAGGAACAGGAGTAGGCCATTCAGCCCCTCGTGCCTGCTCCGCCATTTGATAAGATCATGGCTGATCTGTGATCTAGCTCCATATACCCGCCTTTGGCCCATATCCCTTAATACCTTTGATTGCCAAAAAGCTATCTATCTCACATTTAAATTTAGCAATTGAGCTAGCATCAATTGCCGTTTGTGGAAGAGAGTTCCAAACTTCTACCACCCTTTGTGTGTAGAAATGTTTTCTAATCTCACTCCTGAAAGGTCTGGCTCTAATTTTTAGACTGTGCCCCCTGCTCCTAGAATCCCCAAACAGCGGAAATAGTTTCTCTCTATCCACCCTATCCGTTCCCCTTAATATCTTATAAACTTCGATCAGATCACCCCTTAGCCTTCGAAACTCCAGAGAATACAACCCCAATTTGTGTAATCTCTCCTCGTAACTTAACCCTTGAAGTCCGGGTATCATTCAAGTAAACCTACGCTGCACTCCCTCCAAGGCCAATATGTCCTTCCGAAGGTGCGGTGCCCAGAACTGCTCACAGTACTCCAGGTGCGGTCTAACCAGGGTTTTGTATAGCTGCAGCATAACTTCTGCCTCCTTGTATTCTAGTCCTCTAGATATAAAGGCTAGCATACCATTAGCCTTATTGATTATTTCTGCACCTGTTCATGACACTTCAATGATCGATGTACCTGAACCCCAAAGTCCCTTTGGACATCCACTGTTCTTAACTTTTTACCATTTAGAAAGTACCCTGTTCTATCCTTTTTTGATCCAAAGTGGATGACCTCACATTTGTCTACACTGAATTCCATTTGCCACAGTTTTGCCCATTCACCTAATCTATCAATATCGCTTTGTAATTTTATGTTTTCATCTACACTGCTTACAATGCCACCAATCTTTGTGTCATCGGCAAACTTAGATATGAGACTTTCTATGCCTTCATCTAAGTCGTTAATAAATATTGTGAATAATTGAGGCCCCAAGACAGATCCCTGCGGGACTCCACTAGTCACATCCTGCCAATGTGAGTACCTTCCCATTATCCCTACTCTCTGTCTCCTTTTGCTCAGCCAACTTCCTAACCAAGTCCGTACTTTCCCCTCGATTCCATGGGCTTCTATCTTAGCTATCAGTCTCTTATGTGGGACCTTATCAAATGCCTTCTGGAAGTCCATATAAATAATATCCATTGACATTCCCCTGTCCACTACTTTAGTCACCTCTTCAAAAAATTCAATCAGGTTTGTCAGGCACGACCTACCTTTCACAAATCCATGCTGGCTCTCTCTGATTAACTGAAAATTCTCGAGGTGTTCAGTCACCCTATCCTTAATTATAGACTCCAGCATTTTCCCCACAACAGATGTTAGGCTAACTGGTCTATAATTCCCTGGTTTCCCTCTCTCTCCTTTCTTAAAAAGTGGAGTGACACGTGCAATTTTCCAATCCAGAGGGACAGTTCCTGAATCTAGAGAACTTTGAAAGATTATAGTTAGGGCATCTGCAATGTGCTCACCTACTTCCTTTAAAACCCTGGGATGGAAACCATCTGGTCCTGGGGATTTGTCACTCTTTAGTGCTATTATTTTCTTCATTACTGTTGCTTTACTTATATTAATTTTATCGAGTCCCTGTCCCCGATTCAATATTAGTTTTCTTGGGATTTCTGGCAAGCTATCCTCTTTTTCTACTGTAAATCAATAAACAATGGTAAAATTATGAAAGCTGGGGTATTTATCTCAAACCTGATTGAGGTCTGTGTTTTCACCTCATGGAGCACATGGATTTGAAAGATTTCAAAGCATGGATTTGGCTCCTAAAGCTGTATCTACCCTTAACCTTCAATGTCCAGGGCTGCTTCGCTGCGTTACCTGTCTCCGAATTATTTCAACTCCTTCATTGCTACTTTTGTTAGTGTGCTTTTCCATAGTGTCTCAATCCAGTATTTGCTGCCTCTGTTATAGATATCTTTCTCTCGTCAAAGTCTCTTTCTCTCTGGCTTGTGCATTGCAATTGTCACAGCCACTGGAGAGACAACATCAGGAGAAGAAAAACTTTCTATAAGAGTGATATACTTAAAACAATGTTATCCAACCTTCCTCCACGCAGCATAACTTTCAATTACAAAGTTGACATGTGCTGAATTCATAAAAAATCAATCCCAAGAGGCTCCTCCAAAGGCTGAGTTGTTAAATGCACATCCTGCTGTCGTGCTGAGCCATATAGAGCAGGAAGCACCCGGATACAATCCCTGGTCTAGTGAATCAGAACCTGGATACAATCCCTGGTCGAGTGAAGCAGAACCCGGATACAATCCCTGGACTAGTGAATCAGAACCCGGATACAGTCCCTGGTCCAGTGAATCAGAACCCGGACGGACCACGAGGCACCGGACATGACAACGGCAAAACACCAAGCCCAGTCGACCCTGCAAGGTCCTCCTTACTAACATCTGGGGACTTGTGCCAAAATTGGGAGAGCTGTCCCACAGACGAGTCAAGCAACAGCCTAACATAGCCATACTCACAGAATCATATCTTTCAGCCAACGTCTCAGACTCTTCCATCACCATCCCTGGGTATGTCCTGTCCCACCGGCAGGACAGACCCACCAGAGGTGGCGGTACAGTGATATACAGTCAGGAGGGAGTGGCCCTGGAAGTCCTCAACATTGACTCTGGACCCCATGAAATCTCATGGCATCAGGTCAAACATGGGCAAGGAAACCTCCTGCTGATTACCACCTACCGTCCTCCCTCAGCTGATGAATCAGTCCTCCTCCATGTTGAACACCACTTGGAGGAAGCACTGAGGGCAGCAAGGGCACAAAATGTACTCTGGGTGGGGGACTTCAATGTCCATCACCAAGAGTGGCTCGGTAGCACCACTACTGACTGAGCTGGCCGAGTCCTGAAGGACACAGCTGCTAGACTGGGCCTGCGGCAGGTGGTGAGCGAACCAACACGAGGGAAAAACTTACTTGACCTCGTCCTCACCAATCTACCTGTCGCAAATACATCTGTCCATGACAGTATTGGTAGGAGTGACCACCGCACAGTCCTCGTGGAGATGAAATCCTGTCTTCGCACTGAGGACACCATCCAACGTGTTGTGTGGCACTACCACCGTGCTAAATGGGATAGATTCAGAACAGATCTAGCAGCTCAAAACTGGGCATCCATGAGGCACTGTGGGCCATCAGCAGCAGCAGAATTGTATTCCAGCACAATCTGTAACCTCATGGACCGGCATATTCCTCACTCTACCATTACCAACAAGCCAGGGGATCAACCCTGGTTCAATGAGGAGTGTAGAAGGTGCCAACCTGGTGAAGCTACAACTCAGGACTACATGCATGCTAAACAGCGGAAGCAACATGCCACAGACAGAGCTAAGCGATTCCACAACCAACGGATCAGATCAAAGCTCTGCAGTCCTGCCACATCCAGTCGTGATGGACAATTAAACAACTAACGGGAGGAGGAGGCTCTGCAAACATCCCCATTCTCAATGATGGCGGAGTCCAGCACGTGAGTGCAAAAGACAAGGCTGAAGCGTTTGCAACCATCTTCAGCCAGAAGTGCCGAGTGGATAATCCATCTCAGCCTCCTCCCGATATCCCCACCATCACAGAAGCCAGATAAGTGCCAGGCAATGACCATCTCCAACAAGAGAGAGTCTAACCACCTCCCCTTGACATTCAACGGCATTACCATCGCCGAATCCCCCACCATCAACATCCTGGGGGTCACCATTGACCAGAAACTTAACTGGACCAGCCATATAAATACTGTGGCTACAAGAGCAGGTCAGAGGCTGGGTATTCTGCGGCGAGTGACTCACCTCCTGACTCCCCAAAGCCTTTCCACTATCTACAAGGCACAAGTCAGGAGTGTGATGGAATACTCCCCACTTGCCTGGATGAGTGCAGCTCCAACAACACTCAAGAAGCTCGACACCATCCAAGATAAAGCAGCCCGCTTGATTGGCACCCCATCCACCACCCTAAACATTCACTCCCTTCACCACCGGCGAACTGTGGCTGCAGTGTGCACCATCCACAGGATGCACTGCAGCAACTCGCCAAGGCTTCTTCGACAGCACCTCCCAAACACGCGACCTCTACCACCAAGAAGGACAAGGGCAGCAGGCGCATGGGAACAACACCACCTGCACGTTCCCCTCCAAGTCACACACCATCCCGACTTGGAAATATATCGCCGTTCCTTCATTGTCGCTGGGTCAAAATCCTGGAACTCCCATCCTAACAGCACTGTGGGAGAACCAACACCACACGGACTGCAGCGGTTCAAGAAGGCGGCTCACCACCACCTTCTCAAGGGCAATTAGGGATGGGCAATAAATGCCGGCCTTGCCAGCGACGCCCACATCACATGAACGAATAAAAAAAAATTTTAAAAAATCAGAACCCGGATACAGTCGCTGGACCAGTGACTCAGAACCCGGATACAATCCCTGGTCGAGTGAATCAGAACCCAGATACAACCCTTGTCTAGTGAATCAGAACCCGGATACAATCCCTGGTCTAGTGAATCAGAACCCGGATACAGTCCCTGGACTAGTGAATCAGAACCCGGATACAATCCCTGGTCCAGTGAAGCAGAACCCGGATACAATCCCTGGTCTAGTGAATCAGAACCCGGATACAATCCCTGGTCCAGTGAATCAGAACCCGGATACAATCCCTGGTCTGGTGAAGCAGAATCCGGATACAATCCCAGGTCGAGTGAATCAGAATCCGGATACAATCCCTGGTCTAGTGAATCAGAACCCGGATACAATCCCTGGTCGAGTGAATCAGAACCCGGATACAATCCCTGATCGAGTGAATCAGAACCCGTATACAATCCCTGGTCTAGTGAATCAGAACCCGGATACAGTCTCTGGTCAAGTGAATCAGAACCCGGATACAATCCCTGGTATAGTCAAGCAGAACCCGGATACAATCCCTGATCTGGTGAATCAGAACCCGGATACAGTCTCTGGTCGAGTGAATCAGAACCCGGATACAATCCCTGGTCGAGTGAATCAGAACCCGGATACAGTCTCTGGTCTGGTGAATCAGAACCTGGATACAATCCCTGGTCTCGTGAATCAGAACCCGGATACAATCCCTGGTCTAGTGAATCAGAACCCGGATACAATCCCTGGTCGAGTAAAGCAGAACCCGGATACAATCCCTGGACGAGTGAATCAGAACCCGGATACAATCCCTGGTCTCGTGAATCAGAACCCGGATACAATCCCTGGTCTGGTGAATCAGAACCCGGATACAATCCCTGGTCCAGTGAATCAGAACCCAGATCTAATCCCTGATCTAGTGAATCAGAACCCGGATACAATCCCTGGTCTAGTGAATCAGAACCCGGATACAATCCCTGGTCGAGTGAAGCAGAACCCGGATACAATCCCTGATCCAGTGAATCAGAACCCGGATACAATACTTCGTGAAGTGAATCAAAACCCGGATACAGTCTCTGGTCGAGTGAATCAGAACCCGGATACATTCTCTGGTCTGGTGAATCAGAACCTGGATACAATCCCTGGTCTAGTGAATCAGAACCCGGATACAATCCCTGGTCTAGTAAATCAGAACCCGGATACAATCCCTGGTCGAGTAAAGCAGAACCCGGATACAATCCCTGGTCTAGTGAATCAGAACCCGGATACAGTCCCTGGTCTAGTGAATCAGAACCCGGATACAGTCCCTGGTCCAGTGAATCTGAACCGGGATACAATCCCTGGTCCAGTGAATCAGAACGCGGTACAGTCCCTGGTCCAGTGAAGCAGAACCCGGATACAATCCCTGGTCCAGTGAAGCAGATCCCGGATACAATCCCTGGTCTAGTGAATCAGAACCCGGATACAATCGCTGGTCCAGTGAATCAGAACCCGGATACAGTCCCTGGTCCAGTGAAGCAGAACCCGGATACAATCCCTGGTCTAGTAAAGCAGAACCCGGATACAATCCCTGGACAAGTGAGTCAGAACCCAGATACAATCCCTGGTCTAGTAAAGCAGAACCCGGATACAATCCCTGGACAAGTGAGTCAGAACCCAGATACAATCCCTGGTCTGGTGAAGCAGAATCCGGATACAATCCCTGGTCTAGTGACTCAGAACCCGGATACAATCCCTGGTCTAGTGAATTAGAACCCGGATACAATCCCTGATCTAGTGAATCAGAACCCGGATACAATCCCTGGTCAAGTGAATCAGAACCCAGATACAGTCTCTGGTCTAGTGAATCAGAACCTGGATACAGTCCCTGGTCCAGTGAAGCAGAACCTGGATGCAATCCCTGGTCAAGTGAAGCAGAACCCGGATACAATCCCTGGTCCAGTGAAGCAGAAACCGGATACAATCCCTGGTCTAGTGAATCAGAACCTGGATACAATCCCTGGTCCAGTGAATCAGAGCCCGGATACAGTCCCTGGTCTAGTGAATCAGAACCCGGATACAATTCCTGGTCTGGTGAAGCAGAACCCGGATACAATCCCTGGTCTAGTGAAGCAGAACCCGGATACAATCCCTGGTCTCGTGAATCAGAACCCGGATACAATCCCTGGTCCAGTGAATCAGAACCCGGATACAATCCCTGGTCTGGTGAAGCAGAATCAGGATACAATCCCTGGTCCAGTGAAGCAGAACTCGGATACAGTCCCTAGTCCAGTGAATCAGAACCCAGATACAATCCCTGGTACAGTGAATCAGAACCCAGATCTAATCCCTGATCCAGTGAATCAGAACCCGGATACAATTCCTGGTCTGGTGAAGCAGAACCCGGATACAATCCCTGGTCTAGTGAAGCAGAACCCGGATACAATCCGTGTTCTAGTGAATCAGAACCCGGATACAATCCCTGGTCTAGTGAATCAGAACCCGGATACAGTCCCTGGTCCAATGAATCAGAACCCGGATACAATCCCTGGTCCAGTGAATCAGAACGCGGATACAGTCCCTGGTCCAATGAATCAGAACCCGGATACAATCCCTGGTCCAGTGAATCAGAACGCGGATACAGTCTCTGGTCTAGTGAAGCAGAACCCGGATACAATCCCTGGTCCAGTGAATCAGAACGCGGATACAGTCCCTGGCCAAGTGAAGCAGAACCCGGATACAATCCCTGGTCCAGTGAAGCAGAATCCGGATACAATCCCTGGTCTCGTGAATCAGAACCCGGATACAATCCCTGGTCCAGTGAATCAGAACCCGGATACACTCCCTGGTCTAGTGAATCAGAACCCGGATACAGTCCCTGGTCTCGTAAAGCAGAACCCGGATACAATCCCTGGACGAGTGAGTCAGAACCCGGATACAATCCCTGGTCTGGTGAAGCAGAATCCGGATACAATCCCTGGTCTAGTGAATCAGAACCCGGATACAATCCCTGGTCTAGTGAATCAGAACCCGGATACAATCCCTGATCGAGTGAATCAGACCCCGGATTCAATCCCTGGTCTAGTGAATCAGAACCCGGATACAATCCCTGGTCCAGTGAATCAGAACCCAGATACAATCCCTGGTCTAGTGAATCAGAACCGGATACAATCCCTGATACAGTGAATCAGAACCCGGATACAATCCCTGGTCGAGTGAATCAGAACCCGGATACAATCCCTGGTCCAGTGAAGCAGAACCCGGATACAATCCCTGGTCTAGTGAATCAGAACCCGGATACAATCCCTGGTCTGGTGAAGCAGAATCCGGATACAATCCCTGGTCTAGTGAATCAGAACCCGGATACAATCCCTGCTCTAGTGAATCAGAACCGGATACAGTCCCTGATCTAGTGAATCAGAACCCGGATACAATCCCTGGTCCAGTGAATCAGAACCCGGATACAATCCCTGGTCTGGTGAAGCAGAATCAGGATACAATCCCTGGTCCAGTGAAGCAGAACCCGGATACAGTCCCTAGTCCAGTGAATCAGAACCCAGATACAATCCCTGGTCCAGTGAATCAGAACCCAGATCTAATCCCTGATCCAGTGAATCAGAACCCGGATACAATCCCTGGTCTAGTGAATCAGAACCCGGATACAGTCTCTGGTCAAGTGAATCAGAACCCGGATACAATCCCTGGTCTAGTGAAGCAGAACCCGGATACAATCCCTGATCTAGTGAATCAGAACCCGGATACAATACTTGGTCTAGTGAATCAAAACCCGGATACAGTCTCTGGTCGAGTGAATCAGAACCCGGATACATTCTCTGGTCTGGTGAATCAGAACCTGGATACAATCCCTGGTCTAGTGAATCAGAAACCGGATACAATACTTGGTCTAGTGAATCAAAACCCGGATACAGTCTCTGGTCGAGTGAATCAGAACCCGGATACATTCTCTGGTCTGGTGAATCAGAACCTGGATACAATCCCTGGTCTAGTGAATCAGAACCCGGATACAGTCCCTGGTCCAGTGAATCTGAACCGGTATACAATCCCTGGTCCAGTGAATCAGAACGCGGTACAGTCCCTGGTCCAGTGAAGCAGAACCCGGATACAATCCCTGGTCCAGTGAAGCAGATCCCGGATACAATCCCTGGTCTAGTGAGTCAGAACCCGGATACAATCGCTGGTCCAGTGAATCAGAACCCGGATACAGTCCCTGGTCCAGTGAAGCAGAACCCGGATACAATCCCTGGTCTAGTAAAGCAGAACCCGGATACAATCCCTGGACAAGTGAGTCAGAACCCAGATACAATCCCTGGTCTGGTGAAGCAGAATCCGGATACAATCCCTGGTCTAGTGACTCAGAACCCGGATACAATCCCTGGTCTAGTGAATTAGAACCCGGATACAATCCCTGATCTAGTGAATCAGAACCCGGATACAGTCTTTGGTCCAGTGAATCAGAACCCGGATACAGTCCCTGGTCCAGTGAAGCAGAACCCGGATACAATCCCTGGTCTAGTGAATTAGAACCCGGATACAATCCCTGGTCCAGTGAATCAGAACCCAGATACAGTCTTTGGTCAAGTGAATCAGAACCCGGATACAGTCCCTGGTCCAGTGAAGCAGAACCCGGATACAATCCCTGGTCTCGTGAAGCAGAACCCGGATACAATCCCTGGTCCAGTGAAGCAGAACCCGGATACAATCCCTGGTCTAGTGAATCAGAATCCGGATACAATCCCTGGTCCAGTGAATCAGAACCCGGATACAGTCCCTGGTCTAGTGAATCAGAACCCGGATACAATTCCTGGTCTGGTGAAGCAGAATCCGGATACAATCCCTGGTCTAGTGAATCAGAACCCGGATACAGTCCCTGGTCGAGTGAATCAGAACCCGGATACAATCCCTGGTCTAGTGACTCAGAACCCGGATACAATCCCTGGTCTAGTGAATCAGAACCCGGATACAATCCCTGGTCTAGTGAATCAGAACCCGTATACAGTCTCTGGTCTAGTGAAGCAGAACCCGGATACAATCCCTGGTCTAGTGAATCAGAACCCGGATACAGTCCCTGGTCCAATGAATCAGAACCCGGATACAATCCCTGGTCCAGTGAATCAGAACGCGGATACAGTCCCTGGTCTAGTGAAGCAGAACCCGGATACAATCCCTGGTCCAGTGAAGCAGAATCCGGATACAATCCCTGGTCCAGTGAATCAGAACCCGGATACAATCCCTGGTCCAGTGAATCAGAACCCGGATACAGTCCCTGGTCTAGTAAAGCAGAACCCGGATACAATCCCTGGACGAGTGAGTCAGAACCCGGATACAATCCCTGGTCTGGTGAAGCAGAATCCGGATACAATCCCTGGTCTAGTGAATCAGAACCCGGATACAATCCCTGGTCTAGTAAAGCAGAACCCGGATACAATCCCTGGACGAGTGAGTCAGTACCCGGATACAATCCCTGGTCTGGTGAAGCAGAATCCGGATACAATCCCTGGTCTAGTGAATCAGAACCCGGATACAATCCCTGGTCCAGTGAATCAGAACCCAGATACAATCCCTGGTCTAGTGAATCAGAACCGGATACAATCCCTGATACAGTGAATCAGAACCCGGATACAATCCCTGGTCTAGTGAATCAGAACCCGGATACAATCCCTGGTCCAGTGAAGCAGAACCCGGATACAATCCCTGGTCTCGTGAATCAGAACCCGGATACAATCCCTGGTCTGGCGAAGCAGAATCCGGATACAATCCGTGGTCCAGTGAATCAGAACCCGGATACAATCCCTGGTCTAGTGAATCAGAACCGGATACAGTCGCTGATCTAGTGAATCAGAACCCGGATACAATCCCTGGTCCAGTGAATCAGAACCCGGATACAATCCCTGGTCTGGTGAAGCAGAATCAGGATACAATCCCTGGTCCAGTGAATCAGAACCCGGATACAATCCCTGGTCTAGTGAATCAGAACCCGGATACAGTCTCTGGTCAAGTGAATCAGAACCCGGATACAATCCCTGGTCTAGTGAAGCAGAACCCGGATACAATCCCTGATCTAGTGAATCAGAACCCGGATACAATACTTGGTCTAGTGAATCAAAACCCGGATACAGTCTCTGGTCGAGTGAATCAGAACCCGGATACATTCTCTGGTCTGGTGAATCAGAACCTGGATACAATCCCTGGTCTAGTGAATCAGAAACCGGATACAATACTTGGTCTAGTGAATCAAAACCCGGATACAGTCTCTGGTCGAGTGAATCAGAACCCGGATACATTCTCTGGTCCAGTGAATCTGAACCGGTATACAATCCCTGGTCCAGTGAATCAGAACGCGGTACAGTCCCTGGTCCAGTGAAGCAGAACCCGGATATAATCCCTGGTCCAGTGAAGCAGAACCCGGATACAATCCCTGGTCTGGTGAAGCAGAATCCGGATACAATCCCTGGTCTAGTGACTCAGAACCCGGATACAATCCCTGGTCTAGTGAGTCAGAACCCGGATACAATCGCTGGTCCAGTGAATCAGAACCCGGATACAGTCCCTGGTCCAGTGAAGCAGAACCCGGATACAATCCCTGGTCTGGTGAAGCAGAATCCGGATACAATCCCTGGTCTAGTGACTCAGAACCCGGATACAATCCCTGGTCTAGTGAATTAGAACCCGGATACAATCCCTGATCTAGTGAATCAGAACCCGGATACAGTCTTTGGTCCAGTGAATCAGAACCCGGATACAGTCCCTAGTCCAGTGAAGCAGAACCCGGATACAATCCCTGGTCTAGTGAATTAGAACCCGGATACAATCCCTGGTCCAGTGAATCAGAACCCAGATACAGTCTTTGGTCCAGTGAATCAGAACCCGGATACAGTCCCTGGTCCAGTGAAGCAGAACCCGGATACAATCCCTGGTCTAGTGAAGCAGAACCCGGATACAATCCCTGGTCCAGTGAAGCAGTACCCGGATACAATCCCTGGTCTAGTGAATCAGAATCCGGATACAATCCCTGGTCCAGTGAATCAGAACCCGGATACAGTCCCTGGTCTAGTGAATCAGAACCCGGATACAATTCCTGGTCTGGTGAAGCAGAATCCGGATACAATCCCTGGTCTAGTGAATCAGAACCCGGATACAGTCCCTGGTCGAGTGAATCAGAACCCGGATACAATCCCTGGTCTAGTGACTCAGAACCCGGATACAATCCCTGGTCTAGTGAATCAGAACCCGGATACAATCCCTGGTCTAGTGAATCAGAACCCGGATACAATCCCTGGTCTAGTGAATCAGAACCCGTATACAGTCTCTGGTCTAGTGAAGCAGAACCCGGATACAATCCCTGGTCTAGTGAATCAGAACCCGGATACAGTCCCTGGTCCAATGAATCAGAACCCGGATACAATCCCTGGTCCAGTGAATCAGAACGCGGATACAGTCCCTGGTCTAGTGAAGCAGAACCCGGATACAATCCCTGGTCCAGTGAAGCAGAATCCGGATACAATCCCTGGTCTAGTGAATCAGAACCCGGATACAATCCCTGGTCCAGTGAATCAGAACCCGGATACAGTCCCTGGTCTAGTAAAGCAGAACCCGGATACAATCCCTGGACGAGTGAGTCAGAACCCGGATACAATCCCTGGTCTGGTGAAGCAGAATCCGGATACAATCCCTGGTCTAGTGAATCAGAACCCGGATACAATCCCTGGTCTAGTGAATCAGAACCCGGATACAATCCCTGATCGAGTGAATCAGAACCCGGATTCAATCCCTGGTCTAGTGAATCAGAACCCGGATACAATCCCTGGTCTCGTGAATCAGAACCCGGATACAATCCCTGGTCTAGTGAATCAGTACCGGATACAATCCCTGATCCAGTGAATCAGAACCCGGATACAATCCCTGGTCTAGTGAATCAGAACCCGGATACAATCCCTGGTCCAGTGAATCAGAACCCGGATACAATCCCTGGTCTAGTGAATCAGAACCCGGATACAATCCCTGGTCTGGTGAAGCAGAACCCGGATACAATCCCTGGTCTAGTGAATCAGAACCCGGATACAATCCCTGGTCTAGTGAATCAGAACCGGATACAGTCCCTGATCTAGTGAATCAGAACCCGGATACAATCCCTGGTCGAGTGAATCAGAACCCGGATACAGTCCATGGTCTAGTGAAGCAGAACCCGGATACAATCCCTGGTCGATTAAAGCAGAACCCGGATACAATCCCTGGTCAAGTGAATCAGAACCCGGACACAGTCCCTGGTCCAGTGAATCTGAACCGGGATACAATCCCTGGTCCAGTGAATCAGAACTCGGTACAGTCCCTGGTCCAGTGAAGCAGAACCCGGATACAATCCCTGGTACAGTGAAGCAGATCCCGGATACAATCCCTGGTCTAGTGAATCAGAACCCGGATACAATCGCTGGTCCAGTGAATCAGAACCCGGATATAGTCCCTGGTCCAGTGAAGCAGAACCCGGATACAATCCCTGGTCTAGTAAAGCAAAACCCGGATACAATCCTGGACAAGTGAGTCAGAACCCAGATACAATCCCTGGCCTGGTGAAGCAGAATCCGGATACAATCCCTGGTCTAGTGACTCAGAACCCGGATACAATCCCTGGTCTAGTGAATTAGAACCCGGATACAATCCCTGATCTAGTGAATCAGAACCCGGATACAATCCCTGGTCTAGTGAATCAGAACCCAGATACAGTCTCTGGTCTAGTGAATCAGAACCCGGATACAGTCCCTGGTCCAGTGAAGCAGAACCCGGATACAATCCCTGGTCTAGTGAAGCAGAACCCGGATACAATCCCTGGTCCAGTGAAGCAGAACCCGGATACAATCCCTGGTCTAGTGAATCAGAACCCGTATACAGTCTCTGGTCTAGTGAAGCAGAACCCGGATACAATCCCTGGTCTAGTGAATCAGAACCCGGATACAATCCCTGGTCCAGTGAATCAGAACGCGGATACAGTCCCTGGTCTAGTGAAGCAGAACCCGGATACAATCCCTGGTCCAGTGAAGCAGAATCCGGATACACTCCCTGGTCGAGTGAATCAGAACCCGGATACAGTCCCTGGTCTAGTAAAGCAGAACCCGGATACAATCGCTGGACGAGTGAGTCAGAACCCGGATACAATCCCTGGTCTGGTGAAGCAGAATCCGGATACAATCCCTGGTCTAGTGAATCAGAACCCGGATACAATCCCTGGTCGAGTGAATCAGAACGCGGATACAATCCCTGGTCTAGTGAATCAGAAGCCGGATACAATCCCTGGTCCAGTGAATCAGAACCCGGATACACTCCCTGGTCTAGTGAATCAGAACCCGGATGCAGTCCCTGGTCTAGTAAAGCAGAACCCGGATACAATCCCTGGACGAGTGAGTCAGAACCCGGATACAATCCCTGGTCTGGTGAAGCAGAATCCGGATACAATCCCTGGTCTAGTGAATCAGAACCCGGATACAATCCCTGGTCTAGTGAATCAGAACCCGGATACAATCCCTGGTCTAGTGAATCAGAACCCGGATACAGTCCATGGTCTAGTGAAGCAGAACCCGGATACAATCCCTGGTCTAGTGAATCAGAACCTGGATACAATCCCTGGTCCAGTGAATCAGAACCCGGATACAATCCCTGGTCTAGTGAATCAGAACCCGGATACAATCCATGGTCCAGTGAATCAGAACCCGGATACAATCCCTGGTCGAGTGAATCAGAACCCGGATACAATTCCTGGTCTGGTGAAGCAGAATCCGGATACAATCCCTGGTCTAGTGAATCAGAACCCGGATACAATCCCTGGTCTAGTGAATCAGAACCTGGATACAATCCCTGGTCTAGGGAAGCAGAACCCGGATACAATCCCCGATCGAGTGAATCAGAACCCGGATACAATACCTGGTCGAGTGAATCAGAACCCGGATGCAGTCTCTGGTCGAGTGAATCAGAACCCGGATACAATCCCTGGTCCAGTGAATCAGAACCCGGATACAATCCCTGGTCTAGTGAATCAGAACCCGGATACAGTCTCTGGTCTAGTGAATCAGAACCCGGATACAATCCCTGGACTAGTGAATCAGAACCCGGATACAATCCCTGGTCTGGTGAAGCAGAATCCGGATACATTCCCTGGGCACGTGAATCAGAAGCCGGATACAATCCCTGGTCTAGTGAATCAGAACCCGGATACAATCCCTGGTCCAGTGAATCAGAACCCGGATACAGTCTCTGGTCTGGTGAAGCAGAATTCGGATACAATCCCTGGTCTCGTGAATCAGAACCCGGATACAATCCCTGATCTAGTGAATCAGAACCCGGATACAATCCCTGGTCCAGTGAATCAGAACCCGGATACAGTCTCTGGTCGAGTGCATCAGAGCCCGGATACAATCCCTGGTGGAATGAATCAGAACCCGGATACAATCCCTGATCTCGTGAATCAGAACCCGGATACAATCCCTGGTCCAGGGAAGCAGAACCCGGATACAATCCCCGATCTAGTGAATCAGAACCCGGATACAATCCCTGGTCTGGTGAATCAGAACCTGGATACAATCCCTGGTCGAGTGAATCAGAACCCGGATACAATCCCTGGTCTAGTGAATCAGAACCCGGATACAGTCTCTGGTCTAGTGAATCAGAACCCGGATACAATCCCTGGTCTGGTGAATCAGAACCTGGATACAATCCCTGGTCGAGTGAATCAGAACCCGGATACAATCCCTGGTCTAGTGAATCAGAACCCGGATACAATCCCTGGTCGAGCAAATCAGAACCCGGATACAATCCCTGGTCTAGTGAATCAGAACCCGGATACAGTCTCTGGTCTAGTGAATCAGAACCCGGATACAATCCCTGGACTAGTGAATCAGAACCCGGATAAAATCCCTGGACTGGTGAATCAGAACCCGGATACAATCCCTGGTCTGGTGAAGCAGAATCCGGATACAATCCCTGGGCTAGTGAATCAGAAGCCGGATACAATCCCTGGTCCAGTGAATCAGAACCCGGATACAATCCCTGGTCTGGTGAATCAGAACCCGGATGCAATCCCTGATCTAGTGAATCAGAACCCGGATACAATCCCTGGTCTGGTGAATCAGAACCCGGATAGAATCTCTGGTCTAGTGAATCAGAACCCGGATACAATCCCTGGTCTGGTGAAGCAGAATTCGGATACAATCCCTGGTCCAGTGAATCAGAACCCGAATACAATCCCTGGTCTAATGAATCAGAACGCGGATACAATCCCTGGTCCAGTGAATCAGAACCCGGATACAATCCCTGATCTCGTGAATCAGAACCCGGATACAATCCCTGGTCTAGTGAATCAGAACCCGGATACAGTCTCTGGTCTAGTGAATCAGAATCCGGATACAGTCTCTGGTCTAGTGAATCAGAACCCGGATACAATCCCTAATATAGTGAATCAGAACCCGGATACAATACCTGGTTTAGTGAATCAGAACCCGGATACAGTCTCTGGTCCAGTGAATCAGAACCCGGATACAATCCCTGGTCTGGTGAATCACAACCCGGATACAATCCCTGGTCCAGTGAATCAGAACCCGGATACAGTCCCTGGTCTAGTGAATCAGAACCCGGATACAATTCCTGGTCTGGTGAAGCAGAATCCGGATACAATCCCTGGTCTAGTGAATCAGAACCCGGATACAATCCCTGGTCCAGTGAATCAGAACCTGGATACAATCCCTGGTCTAGGGAAGCAGAACCCGGATCCAATCCCCGATCGAGTGAATCAGAACCCGGATACAATACCTGGTCTGGTGAATCAGAACCCGGATGCAGTCTCTGGTCGAGTGAATCAGAACCCGGATACAGTCCCTGGTCCAGTGAATCAGAACCCGGATACAATCCCTGGTCTAGTGAATCAGAACCCGGATACAGTCTCTGGTCTAGTGAATCAGAACCCGGATACAATCCCTGGACTAGTGAATCAGAACCCGGATACAATCCCTGGTCTGGTGAAGCAGAATCCGGATACATTCCCTGGGCAAGTGAATCAGAAGCCGGATACAATCCCTGGTCTAGTGAATCAGAACTCGGATACAATCCCTGGTCTGGTGAAGCAGAATTCGGATACAATCCCTGGTCTCGTGAATCAGAACCCGGATACAATCCCTGATCAAGTGAATCAGAACCCGGATACAATCCCTGGTCCAGTGAATCAGAACCCGGATACAGTCTCTGGTCGAGTGCATCAGAACCCGGATACAATCCCTGGTGGAATGATTCAGAACCCGGATACAATCCCTGATCTAGTGAATCAGAACCCGGATACAATCCCTGGTCTAGGGAAGCAGAACCCGGATACAATCCCCGATCCAGTGAATCAGAACCCGGATACAATCCCTGGTCTGGTGAATCAGAACCTGGATACAATCCCTGGTCAAGTGAATCAGAACCCGGATACAATCCCTGGTCTAGTGAATCAGAACCCGGATACAATCCCTGGTCTAGGGAAGCAGAACCCGGATACAATCCCCGATCGAGTGAATCAGAACCCGGATACAATCCCTGGTCTGGTGAATCAGAACCTGGATACAATCCCTGGTCGAGTGAATCAGAACCCGGATACAATCCCTGGTCTAGTGAATCAGAACCCGGATACAATCCCTGGTCGAGCAAATCAGAACCCGGATACAATCCCTGGTCTCGTGAATCAGAACCCGGATACAGTCTCTGGTCTAGTGAATCAGAACCCAGATACAATCCCTGGACTAGTGAATCAGAACCCGGATACAATCCCTGGACTGGTGAATCAGAACCCGGATACAATCCCTGGTCTGGTGAAGCAGAATCCGGATAATATCCCTGGGCTAGTGAATCAGAAGCCGGATACAATCCCTGGTCTAGTGAATCAGAACCCGGATACAATCCCTGGTCCAGTGAATCAGAACCCGGATGCAATCCCTGATCTAGTGAATCAGAACCCGGATACAATCCCTGGTCTAGTGAATCAGAACCCGGACAGAATCTCTGGTCTAGTGAATCAGAACCCAGATACAATCCCTGGACTAGTGAATCAGAACCCGGATACAATCCCTGGACTGGTGAATCAGAACCCGGATACAATCCCTGGTCTGGTGAAGCAGAATCCGGATAATATCCCTGGGCTAGTGAATCAGAACCCGGATACAGTCTCTGGTCTGGTGAATCAGAACCTGGATACAATCCCTGGTCCAGTGAATCACAACCCGGATACAATGTCTGGTCCAGTGAATCAGAACCCGGATACAATCCCTGGTCCAGTGAATCAGAACCCGGATACAATCCCTGGTCCAGTGAATCAGAACCCGGATACAATACCTGGTCCAGTGAATCAGAACCCGGATACAATCCCTGGTCCAGTGAATCAGTACCCGGATACAATCCCGTGTCTGGTGAAGCAGAATCCGGATACAATCCCTGGTTTCGTGAATCAGAACCCGGATACAATCCATGGACTAGTGAATCAGAACCCGGATACAATCCCTGGACGAGTGAATCAGAACCCGGATACAATCCCTGGTATAGTAAAGCAGAACCTGGATACAGTCCCTGGTCGAGTGAAGCAGCACCCGGATACAGTCCCTGGTCTAGTGAATCAGAACCCGGATACAATCCCTGGTCGAGTGAATCAGAACCCGGATACAATCCCTGGTCTAGTAAAGCAGAACCGGGATACAATCCCTGGTCTAGTCATGCAGAACCCGGATACAGTCCCTGGACGAGTGAATCAGAACCCGGATACAATCCCTGGTCGAGTGAACCAGAACCCGGATACAATCCCTGGTCTGGTGAAGCAGAATCCGGATACAATCCCTGGTCTAGTGAATCAGAACCCGGATACAATCCCTGGTCTCGTGAATCAGAACCGGATACAGTCCCTGGTCTCGTGAATCAGAACCCGGATACAGTCCATGGTCTAGTGAAGCAGAACCCGGATACAATCCCTGGTCTAGTGAATCAGAACCCGGATAAAATCCCTGGTCCAGTGAATCAGAACCCGGATACAATCCCTGGTCGAGTGAATCAGAACCCGAATACAATCCCTGCTCCAGTGAATCAGAACCCGGATACAGTCCCTGGTCTAGTGAATCAGAACCCGGATACAATTCCTGGTCTGGTGAAGCAGAATCCGGATACAATCCCTGGTCTAGTGAATCAGAACCCGGATACAATCCCTGGTCTAATGAATCAGAAGCCGGATACAGTCCCTGGTCTAGGGAAGCAGAACCCGGATACAATCCCCGATCGAGTGAATCAGAACCCGGATACAATCCCTGGTCTAGGGAAGCAGAACCCGGATACAATCCCCGATCGAGTGAATCAGAACCCGGATACAATACCTGGTCTAGTGAATCAGAACCCGGATACAGTCTCTGGTCGAGTGAATCAGAACCCGGATACAATCCCTGGTCCAGTGAATCAGAACCCGGATACAATCCCTGGTCTAGTGAATCAGAACCCGGATACAGTCTCTGGTCTAGTGAATCAGAACCCAGATACAATCCCTGGACTAGTGAATCAGAACCCGGATACAATCCCTGGTCTCGTGAAGCAGAATCCGGATACATTCCCTGGGCAAATGAATCAGAAGCCGGATACAATCCCTGGCCAGTGAATCAGAACCCGGATACAATCCCTGGTCCAGTGAATCAGAACCCGGATACAATCCCTGATCTAGTGAATCAGAACCCGGATACAATCCCTGGTCTAGTGAATCAGAACCCGGATACAGTCTCTGGTCTAGTGAATCAGAACCCGGATACAATCCCTGGTCTGGTGAAGCAGAATTCGGATACAATCCCTGGTCTCGTGAATCAGAACCCGGATACAATCCCTGGTCTAATGAATCAGAACGCGGATACAATCCCTGGTCCAGTGAATCAGAACCCGGATAGAATCCCTGATCTGGTGAATCAGAACCCGGATACAATCCCTGGTCCAGTGAATCAGAAGCCGGATACAGTCTCTGGTCGAGTGCATCAGAACCCGGATACAATCCCTGGTGGAATGAATCAGAACCCGGATACAATCCCTGTTCTAGTGAATCAGAACCCGGATACAATCCCCGATCTCGTGAATCAGAACCCGGATACAATCCCTGGTCTGGTGAATCAGAACCTGGATACAATCCCTGGTCGAGTGAATCAGAACCCGGATACAATCCCTGGTCTGGTGAATCAGAACCCGGATACAATCACTGGTCTAGGGAAGCAGAACCCGGATACAATCCCCGATCTAGTGAATCAGAACCCGGATACAATCCCTGGTCTGGTGAATCAGAACCTGGATACAATCCCTGGTCGAGTGAATCAGAACCCAGATACAATCCCTGGTCTAGTGAATCAGAACCCGGATACAATCCCTGGTCGAGCAAATCAGAACCCGGATACAATCCCTGGTCTAGTGAATCAGAACCCGGATACAGTCTCTGGTCTAGTGAATCAGAACCCGGATACAATCCTTGGAGTAGTGAATCAGAACCCGGATACAATCCCTGGACTAGTGAATCAGAACCCGGATACAATCCCTGGTCTGGTGAAGCAGAATCCGGATACAATCCCTGGGCTAGTGAATCAGAAGCCGGATACAATCCCTGGTCTAGTGAATCAGAACCCGGATACAATCCCTGGTCCAGTGAATCAGAACCCGGATGCAATCCCTGATCTAATGAATCGGAACCCGGATACAATCCCTGGTCTAGTGAATCAGAACCCGGATACAATCTCTGGTCTAGTGAATCAGAACCCGGATACAATCCCTGGTCTGGTGAAGCAGAATTCGGATACAATCCCTGGTCCAGTGAATCAGAACCCGGATACAATCCCTGGTCTAATGAATCAGAACGCGGATACAATCCCTGGTCCAGTGAATCAGAACCCGGATACAATCCCTGATCTAGTGAATCAGAACCCGGAGACAATCCCTGGTCTAGTGAATCAGAACCCGGATACAGTCTCTGGTCTAGTGAATCAGAATCCGGATACAGTCTCTGGTCGAGTGAATCAGAACCCGGATACAATCCCTGATCTAGTGAATCAGAACCCGGATACAATACCTGGTCGAGTGAATCAGAACCCGGATACAGTCTCTGGTCCAGTGAATCAGAACCCGGATACAGTCTCTGGTCTGGTGAATCAGAACCTGGATACAATCCCTGGTCTGGTGAATCACAACCCGGATACAATCCCTGGTCTCGTGAATCAGAACCCGGATACAATCCCTGGTCGAGTAAAGCAGAACCCGGATACAATCCCTGGTCCAGTGAATCAGAACCCGGATACAGTCTCTGGTCCAGTGAATCAGAACCCGGATACAATCCCTGGACTAGTGAATCAGAACCCGGATACAATCCCTGGACCAGTGAATCAGAACCCGGATACAGTTGCTGGGCTAGTGAATCAGAACCCGGATACAATCCCTGGACGAGTGAATCAGAACCCGGATACAATCCCTGGTCTGGTGAAGCAGAATCCGGATACAATCCCTGGTCTAGTGAATCAGAACCCGGATACAATCCATGGTCTCGTGAATCAGAACCCGGATACAATCCCTGGACTAGTGAAGCAGAACCCGGATACAGTTGCTGGGCTAGTGAATCAGAACCCGGATACAATCCCTGGACGAGTGAATCAGAACCCGGATACAATCCCTGGTCTGGTGAAGCAGAATCCGGATACAATCCCTGGTCTAGTGAATCAGAACCCGGATACAATCCATGGTCTCGTGAATCAGAACCCGGATACAATCCCTGGACTAGTGAAGCAGAACCCGGATACGATCCCTGGTCTAGTGAATCAGAACCCGGATACAGTCCCTGGACTAGTGAAGCAGAACCCGGATACAATCCCTGGTCTCGTGAATCAGAACCCGGATACAGTCTCTGGTCTAGTGAATCAGAACCCGGATACAGTCTCTGGTCTGGTGAATCAGAACCTGGATACAATCCCTGGTCTAGTGAATCACAACCCGGATACAATCCCTGGTCCAGTGAATCAGAACCCGGATACAATCCCTGGTCCAGTGAATCAGAACCCGGATACAATCCCTGGTCCAGTGAATCAGAACCCGGATACAATCCCTGGTCTGGTGAAGCAGATTCCGGATACAATCCCTGGTCTCGTGAATCAGAACCCGGATACAATCCCTGGTCTAGTGAATCGGAACCCGGATACAATCCCTGGTCCAGTGAATCAGAACCCGGATACAATCCCTGGTCTAGTAAAGCAGAACCCGGATACAATCCCTGGTCTCGTGAATCAGAACCCGGATACAGTCTCTGGTCTAGTGTATCAGAACCCGGATACAATCCCTGGACGAGTGAATCAGAACCCGGATACAATCCCTGGACTAGTGAATCAGAACCCGGATACAATCCCTGGACGAGTGAATCAGAACCCGGATACAATCCCTGGTATAGTAAAGCAGAACCTGGATACAGTCCCTGGTCGAGTGAAGCAGCACCCGGATACAGTCCCTGGTCGAGTGAATCATAACCCGGATACAATCTCTGGTCTAGTGAATCAGAACCCGGATACAATCCCTGGTCTGGTGAATCAGAACCCGGATACAATCCCTGGTCTAATGAATCAGAACGCGGATACAATCCCTGGTCCAGTGAATCAGAACCCGGATACAATCCCTGATCTAGTGAATCAGAACCCGGAGACAATCCCTGGTCTAGTGAATCAGAACCCGGATACAGTCTCTGGTCTAGTGAATCAGAACCCGGATACAGTCTCTGGTCCAGTGAATCAGAACCCGGATACAATCCCTGGACTAGTGAATCAGAACCCGGATACAATCCCTGGACCAGTGAATCAGAACCCGGATACAGTTGCTGGGCTAGTGAATCAGAACCCGGATACAATCCCTGGACGAGTGAATCAGAACCCGGATACAATCCCTGGTCTGGTGAAGCAGAATCCGGATACAATCCCTGGTCTAGTGAATCAGAACCCGGATACAATCCATGGTCTCGTGAATCAGAACCCGGATACAATCCCTGGACTAGTGAAGCAGAACCCGGATACAGTTGCTGGGCTAGTGAATCAGAACCCGGATACAATCCCTGGACGAGTGAATCAGAACCCGGATACAATCCCTGGTCTGGTGAAGCAGAATCCGGATACAATCCCTGGTCTAGTGAATCAGAACCCAGATACAATCCATGGTCTCGTGAATCAGAACCCGGATACAATCCCTGGACTAGTGAAGCAGAACCCGGATACGATCCCTGGTCTAGTGAATCAGAACCCGGATACAGTCCCTGGACTAGTGAAGCAGAACCCGGATACAATCCCTGGTCTAGTGAATCAGAACCCGGATACAGTCTCTGGTCTAGTGAATCAGAACCCGGATACAGTCTCTGGTCTGGTGAATCAGAACCTGGATACAATCCCTGGTCCAGTGAATCAGAACCCGGATACAATCTCTGGTCCAGTGAATCAGAACCCGGATACAATCCCTGGTCTGGTGAAGCAGAATCCGGATACAATCCCTGGTCTCGTGAATCAGAACCCGGATACAATCCCTGGTCTAGTGAATCGGAACCCGGATACAATCCCTGGTCCAGTGAATCAGAACCCGGATACAATCCCTGGTCTAGTAAAGCAGAACCCGGATACAATCCCTGGTCTCGTGAATCAGAACCCGGATACAGTCTCTGGTCTAGTGTATCAGAACCCGGATACAATCCCTGGACGAGTGAATCAGAACCCGGATACAATCCCTGGACTAGTGAATCAGAACCCGGATACAATCCCTGGACGAGTGAATCAGAACCCGGATACAATCCCTGGTATAGTAAAGCAGAACCTGGATACAGTCCCTGGTCGAGTGAAGCAGCACCCGGATACAGTCCCTGGTCGAGTGAATCAGAACCCGGATACAATCCCTGGTCGAGTGAATCAGAACCCGGATACAATCCCTGGTCTAGTGAATCAGAACCCGGATACAATCCCTGGTCTAGTGAATCATAACCCGGATACAATCCCTGGTCTAGTGATTCAGAACCCGGATACAGTCTCTGGTCTAGTGAATCAGAACCCGGATACAATCCCTGGTCTCGTGAATCAGAACCCGGATGCAATCCCTGGTCTGGTAAAGCAGAACCCGGATACAATCCCTGGTCCAGTGAATCAGAACCCGGATGCAATCTCTGGTCTCGTGAATCAGAATCCGAATACAGTCCCTGGTCTAGTGAATCAGAACGCGGATATAATCCCTGTTCTAGTGAATCAGAACCCGGATACAGTCCCTGGTCTCGTGAATCAGAACCCGGATGCAATCCCTGGTCTAGTGAAGCAGAACCCGGATACAATCCCTGGTCTAGTGAATCAGAACCCGGATACAATCCCTGGTCTCGTGAATCAGAACCCGGATCCAATCCCTGGTCTCGTGAATCAGAACCCGGATACAATCTCTGGTCTAGTGAATCAGAACCCGGATACAATCCCTGGTCTAGTGAATCAGAACCCGGATACAATCCCTGGTATAGTAAAGCAGAACCCGGATACAGTCCCTGGTCTCGTGAAGCAGCACCCGGATACAGTCCCTGGTCCAGTGAATCAGAACCCGGATACAATCCCTGGTCGAGTGAATCAGAACCCGGATACAATCCCTGGTCTAGTAAATCAGAACCCGGATACAATCCCTGATCTGGTAATGCAGAACCCGGATACAGTCCCTGGACTAGTGAATCAGAACCCGGATACAATCCCTTCTCTAGTGAATCAGAACCCGGATACAATCCCTGTTCTGGTGAATCAGAACCCGGATAAAATCCCTGGTCAAGTGTATCAGAACCCGGATACAATCCCTGTTCTGGTGAATCAGAACCCGGATACAATCCCTGGTCAAGTGAATCAGAACGCGGATATAATCCCTGGTTTGTGAATCAGAACGCGGATACAATCCCTGGTCTAGTGAATCAGAACACGGATATAATCCCTGGTCTAGTGAATCAGAACCCGGATACAATCCCTGGTCTGGTGAATCAGAACCCGGATACAGTCCCTGGTCTAGTGAATCAGAACCCGGATACAATCCCTGGTCTCGTGAAGCAGAACCCGGATACAATCCCTGGTCTGGTGAATCAGAACCCGGATACAGTCCCTGGTCTAGTGAAGCAGAATCCGGATACAGTCCCTGGTCTCGTGAATCAGAACCCGGATACAATCCCCGGTCTGGTGAATCAGAACCCGGAGACGGTCCCTGGTCTGGTGAAGCAGAATCCGGATACAATCCCTGGTCTCGTGAATCAGAACCTGGATGCAATCCCTGGTCCAGTGAAGCAGAACCCGGATACAATCCCTGGACTAGTAAAGCAGAACCCGGATACAATCCCTGGTCTCGTGAATCAGAACCCGGATACAATCCCTGGTCTCGTGAATCAGAACCCGGATACAGTCCCTGGTCAAGTGAAGCAGAACCTGGATACAATCCCTGGTCTAGTGAAGCAGAACCCGGATACAATCCCTGGTCTAGTGAATCAGAACCCGGATGCAATCCCTGGTCTAGTGAATCAGAACCCGGATACAATCCCTGGTCTCGTGAATCAGAACCCGGATACAATCTCTGGTCTAGTGAATCAGAACCCGGATACAATCCCTGGTCTGGTGAATCAGAACCCGGATATAATCCCTGGTCTCTGCCAAGTGCTGCAATGATCTCAATATCTTCGGCCAAGAAAAGGTAAAATCAACCAGCGTTTTTTTTGATTCGTTCATGGGATGTGGGCGTCGCTGGCGAGGCCAGCATTTATTGCCCATCCCTAATTTCCCTTGAGAAGGTGGTGGTGAGCCGCCTTCTTGAACTGCTGCAGTCCGTGTGGTGATGGTTCTCCCACAGTGCTGTTAGGAAGGGAGTTCCAGGATTTTGACCCAGCGATGATGAAGGAACGGCGATATATTTCCAAGTCGGGAATGATGTGTGACTTGGAAGGGAACGTGCAGATGGTGGTGTTCACATGTACCTGCTGCTCTTGTCCTTCTAGGTCCAACCAGGGTTCCCACCCCTGCTCCTTTGCTGGATGATACATGTGTACAAATGCTGAGTGAGTGCAACAACAACACCAACTTGCATTTATATAGCACCTTTAATGTCGTAAAACATTCCAAGGCACTTCACAGGAGTGTTCAAACTCAATCTGACACCGAGCCACGAGGAGATTTTGGACAGGTGACCAAAAGCTTGGTCAAAGAGGTAGGTTTTAAGGAGCATCTTAAAGGAGGCGAGAGAGGTAGAGAGGTGGAGAGGTTTGGGGAGGGAATTCCAGAGCTCAGGGCCTAGACAACTGAAGGCATGGCTGCCAATGGTGGACAGATGAAAAACAGGGATGCACACGAGGCCAGAATTGGAGGAGCACAGATATCCCGGAGGGTTGTCGGGCTGGAGGAGGTTACAGAGATAGGGAGGGGCAAGGCCATGGAGGGATTTGAAAACAAGGATGAGGGTTTTAAAATCGAGGCGTTCCCAGACTGGGAGCCAATGTATGTCAGTGTGCACATGGGCGATGGGTGAACGGGACTTGATGCGAGCTGGGATACGGGCAGCAGAGTTTTGGATGAGCTCAAGTTTACAGGTTGGGAGGCCGACCAGGAGAGCATTGGAACAGTTGAGTCTCGAGGTAACAAGAGCATGAATAAGTGTTTCAGCATCAGATGAGCTGAGGCAGGAGCAGAGACGGAGGTAGGAATTGGTAGTCTTGGTGATGGAGAAGATTTGGGATTGGAAGCTCACCCAAAGACAACGTCTTCGGTCTTCCCAATATTTAATTGGAGGAAATTTATGCTCATCCAATACTGGATGTCGAACAAGCAGTGTGACAAGTCAGAGGCAGTGGAGGGGTCGAGAGAGGCGGTGGTGAGGTAGAGCTGGGTGTCGTCAGTGTGCACATGGAACCTGACGTGTTTTTGGATGATGTCGCTGAGCGGCAGCTGGTAGATGGAGGGGCCAAAGATAGATCCATGGGGGACTCCAGAAGTAACGGTGTGTTAGTGGAAACAGAAGAGAGTACAGGACTGGGTTTGGCTGTGATGCCCCACATAATCAAATAGCCTACCCAAAATTGTATGTGAAGAATAGCCATTTGCGTAAGGCACCAGAGGCTTTCAGCTCATAAGATACTCACCCACAAGTGGAAACACTTTCTCCACATCCACCCTATCGAATCCCTTCATAACTTTAAAGGCCTCTATCAGGTCTCCCCTTTCCAAGGAACAGAGCTCAAGCCTGCTCAATCTTTCCTGATATTTCTGGTAACATTCTTGTAAATCTTCAATTTTTCCACTGCTTCAATATCTTTTGTAGTACGGAGGCCAGAACTGTACACAATACTTCAAGTGTGGTCTAACCAAGGTTCTATATAAATTTAAGATCATCTCCCTGCTTTTATATTTTATTCTTCTAGAAATGAACCCCAGTACTTTGTTTGCACTCTTTATGGTGTTATCAACTTGTGTTGCTACTTTTAGTATTTTATATATCTGTATTTATGGACCTCAAAGGTTGTCTGTGCAATAGGCATCACTTCTGATCAGGCCCTATGTGAACTGTTCATTTTCCAAGAGTCTGTTATAATTGGAAGAATGACTCATTGCAGTCTGTGAGGGACTTGATGGCGGATAGTATCAGGCATTACATAGAATGGAATAGAATAGACTGGCGGCCAACATAAAAGGGAATCCAAAAGTCTTCTAGAGGCCTGTAAATAGTAAACAGATAGTAAGAGGAGGGGTGGGGCCAATTAGGACCGTAAAGGAGATCTACTCATGGAGGCAGAGGGGATGGCCGAGGTGCTCAATGAGTGCTTTGCATCTGTCTTTACCAAAGAAGAAGATGCTGCCAGAGTCTCAGTAAAGGAAAATATAGTTGAGATACTGGATGGGCTAAAAATTGATAAAGAAGAGGTACTAGAAAGGCTGGTTGTACTGAAAGTAGATAAGTTACCCGGTCCGGATGGGATGCATCCTAGATTGAGGGAAGTAAGGGTGGAAATTGTGGAAATTGCGGCCATAATCTTCCAAACATCTGTAGATATGGGGGTGGTGCCAGAGGAGTGGAGAATTGCAAATGTTACACCCTTGTTCAAAAAAGGGTGTGAGGATAAACCCAGCAACTATAGGCCAGTCAGTTTAACCTCAGTGGTGGGGAAACTTTTAGAAACGATAATCAGGGACAGAATTAACAGTCACTTGGATGAGTGTGGATTGATTAGGGAAAGCCAGCACGGATTTGTTAAAGGCAAATCATGTTTAACTAACCTGATAGAGTTTTTGATGAGGTAACAGAGAGGGTAGATGAGGGCAATGCAGTTGATGTGGTGTATATGAACTTTCAAAAGGCGTTTGATAGAATGCTGCTTATCATCAAGATTGCGGCCCATGGAATAAAGGGGGCAGTAGCAACATGGATACAGAATTGGCTAAGTGACAGGAAACAGAGAGTAGTGGTGAACGGTTGTTTTTCGGACTGGGGGGAGGTGTACAGTGGTGTTCCCCAGGGGTTGATGCTGGGACTAGTACTTTTCTTGATATATGTTAATGACTTGGACTTGGGTGTATAGGACACAATTTCCAAATTTGCAGATGATACAAAGTTTGGAAGGGTAGTGAACAGTGAGGAGGATAGTGATAGACTTCAAGAGGATATAGACAAGCTGGTGGCATGGGCGGACACGTGGCAGATGAAATTTAACGCAGAAAAATGCAGTGATACATTTTGGTAGGAAGAACGAGGCGAGGCAATATAAACTAGAGGGCACAACTCTAAAAGGGGTACAGGAACAGGGAGATCTGGGGGTTTATGTGCACAAATTGTTGAAGATGGTAGGGCAGGTTGAGAAAGCGGTATAAAAAGCATATGGGATCTTGGGCTTTATAAATAGAGGCACAGAGTACAAAAGTATGGAAGTCATGATGAACCTTTATAAAACACTGGTTCAACCACAACTGGAGTATTGTGTCCAGTTCTGGGCACCACACTTTAGGAAAGATGTGAAGGCGTTAGAGAGGGTGCAGAAGAGATTTACTAGAATGGTCCCAGGGATGAGGTACTTTAGTTATGTGGATAGACTGAAGGGATTCGCAAAATTTCACATGTTCGCCCCCCCCACCGAAGATTTATTGGAGTTATTAAAAAATAACCCTGGTGTGACTGTGTTCTAAACAAGCAAGGGCCTCTCAAAATGGCTGCAGTCAGACACATGGCCAAAGGCCTGCAGCATTTGAAACTGGACACCTTTCCACAAGGGCAGACAGGGATTTTTTTTGAACAGTGCAGGGAGACAAGCAGTTGCATTCACGCCCTGAGGCAAGCCATCAGAAGTAATCCCACCTAAGGTGAACCATCAAGGAACATTCAGGAACAATGGAAAGCAGTTATGGAACTCATCAGTACAGATACCGGCCATTATGTAAATGGGCCAGAGATTGGGGTCCTTTGTCTTACGTTTTCATGCTCAAATCGAACAATGGAGCAAGCTGATGAGGCACGAAAAAAACTTGATACCGGGAGGATATAACTGGGGCTTCCCAGAATCTCTCGCTCTCTTCTCTTCGCCTCTTGGCCCGGTGTCCTGTCTGCCTGCTAGCAACTAAGAAGGAAGGCCATCCAGTAAGCCTTGCAACCACATGTCGACGGCAGCAGCAGGGCACAGGGGCCAGGCCTTTTCATCTGTTTCACCGGTGAGCATTAATTTTCTGGCCGCCACAAGACAACCTAGCTAGGTGTAAGGGTGGGAGTTAAAGGGGTATTGCTAAACTTGTGATTTTAGAATTTTCCCTCGACGTGTCCGTTTCTTCCACCCCGTTAAGTGTAAGACTGTATTGCATCCATAGCGATTTCTTTTATCTTCTGTATAATACTGTTTACCTTGTAGTTTTAGTTTTCTTATTAATAAACATTGGTTTTCCTTGTACCAATCCACTGGTCTGTTCGTCTGTCCTTGTTACCGCCCGATAAGTCCTCAGCTCAGAATCAGAAAGGGGAAAGCGATTCGCAACCGCACAGCGGGCAGGGCAGCTCAGGAAAAATATAACTGGCTGACCTATAATAAGCCCGAGAAACAGTAAAAACCCCTTACAGAAATGGCGAGCCAGCCAGGTGCTGAGGCGAAAGTGTGTAACAAGGCAGACAGTGGTGCGGAGGAGGAATCCACAATGGAGGAAAGGTTGTCTGTCTATGTGTGCGGCAAGGTAAATATCGCGAAAAAGTGGGTGAGCGATATGTTAAAGGCCGAGCGTCCCATAGATGCAGCCATCCAGTGGACAGCAAGTAAACAGTATAAGAAAGGTATTGAGAAGGCGGTCTGGCTCTTGTGTTTTAAAAAGCAGGTCTTAGTACTGGACCGTGCTGTAGCAGCGCGAGCAGCCAAGATTAAGCAGTTGACCCGAGAGCTGCAGGAAAAGACAGCAGCGGAAGAGAAAGGGGTAGCGGCGCTCCAGGTGATAAGCCAAGAAAGGGCGCAGATGGCAAGGGATCACCAGGCAAAGGTAGAGCGCCTGGAATACCAGATCGCTGAGCTCAAAAGTAGCGCTAGAGGTAGAATGGAACACCTGGAATACCAGGTCAGAGAGGCGAGAGGCAGTGAGGTTAGGTTAATGGATAAGATCCACAGCCTCACGCAAGAACTAAAAGAGGAGGAGGAGCCTGAGGCAGGTAGCCCCGCCCCCGACCCAGGTTTTGAACCTGGAGAGGAAGACTCTCAGCCACCGGCAGCAAACAGCAAGGGGTTGCCTGTTCCCAGCTCAGACTTGGGAAGGGAGGAGCCACAGGGGAAAAGCCCCCAGCCAGCGAAGACTGCGACCCACAGCAAGGGTCCGCTCACCAGGGTAGCCCCACCAACAGCACTTCCTTGGAGGTCCCCTCGGACATCCCAGCCTAGGAAGACAAGGTCGCCGGCTCCCCAGTTTAAAAGGGCTACCTCCCATGTTAAAGTTAAGTCGAAAGACAAAGGTCCTCAGCCAGCAGTCGCGGGCTGTGACGGACCGGAAGTAAAGGTCAGTACAGCCACGCCGCAGGGAGCAGCCTGCAGCAGTCCTGACAGAATTTGAGCTGGCCGCTCGGAGACGGGCGGCAGATGTATATAACATTAGCAGTTAAGTTTGTAGTTTTAAGTTAAGATGTATAGGTTTATTATAAGGTGTGGAACTGTAATGTAATTTTAAGATGGAACCGTTCCAGTGTTGCCTACGTGAGCCGAGGTCCAGGGACCCGCTCACACTTCACCCGAGCCAGGAAGCCTATAGGGAGCCCGGCTAGATGTTCTTTATCTTTTACAGGGAATGTTCGGAGGCGTGATCCTGCTCGCCCTGTCTGGGCTGAGCCTCGCGAGAAGGGGCGACACCGAGGACCACCACATCTTCGGATGCTCGGGAAAAACGGCACCCCTAGCCCACGATGGGAGTGGCCTACGCAAGGCGGATGAAATCACCTTGTACACTCACGAGGGGAGCTGGCCTGAATGGCTGGGGTCAAATTCGACCCAGTACTCGAGCCAGACCGGTTTTTCATACAGGGAGACCTCCCTCCAGTGCCCGAGGATACGAATTGTCACCCCAAGGATTAGCGTCACCGTGGGATAAGGAATATGTTTGTCATGTAAAGGCAACGTTCCCCTGGATAGGTGGTGGTGGCTTAGAAAATTAAGTAAGGATATGGGGAACCCCAGGGTAGAGTGGGAGAGGTTAGGGAATAACACCCACAGGACCATCACAGGGACCCAGGGAGGGTTAAGTGTGTGCTGGGACAAATGGTGGGAACCGGATCAGGGGATCTATGTCTGTATGTGGGGTTCAGAGAAAGTCTGCCCCACAGGCATTTCCATCATTTTCCACAGCCAGTGGCAAGATGACGGGAGGGGGATGGACTGGAAATCACGCCTGAGCGAATGCACGATCCCATACTCCCCAATCTCGGTTAATGCCACTGAATTAGTAACCCGCCCCCGACAGCCCCTGCCCACGACTGCGACGTCACGTATGATAGTAGAGGGATGCCCCGCCACCACCAAGGGACCAGGGAACGGCTTGGTGCTAGTACCTACAGACCAGGTGCTGTATCAAGGGGTGCACTACTCGGTAGCCTCCGTGATTTTAAACCTCACCGAGGTACACCAACCCGCGTGGTGCCCCACAGAGACCGCGCAGTTGTATCAAGCCCTCTTAAAAGAGATGTTCCGTAAATTTTATCAGTTTGATTTTTCAGACGTTGACAGAACCAGACTATACACCCACGAGCTTTTGGACGGGATTGGCCTCCTTCCGTGCTGTAACCTTTCTATGATTCTATGTACAGCACAGAAGCAGGCCATTCAGTCCAACAGATCGATGCCGGTGTTTACGGTTCACACGAGCCTCCTCTCTCCCTACTTCATCTAACCCTATCAGCATTTCCTTCTATTCCTTTCTCCTGCATGTGTTTATCCAGTTTCCCCTTAAATGCATCTATGCAAGTCACCTCAACTACTCCTTGTGGTAGCGTGTTCCACATTCTAACCACTCTCTGGGTAAAGAAGTTTCTCCTGAATTCCCTATTGGATTTATTAGTGACTATCTTATAATTATGGCCCCTAGTTCTGGTCTATCCTGCAAGTGGAAACATCTTCTCTACGTCTACCCTATCAAACTTTTAAAGTCCTCTATCAGGTCACCCTTCAGTCTTCTCTTTTCTAGAGAAAAAAGCCCCAGCTTGTTCAATCTTTCCTGCTGGGTATAACCTCTCAGTTCTGGTATCATCCTAGTAAATCTTTTTTACACCTTCTCCAGTGCCTCTATATCCTTTTTTATAATATGGAGACCAGAACTGTTCGCAGTACTCTAAGTGTTGTCTAACCAAGGTTCTATATAAGTTTAACATAACTTCTCTGCTTTTCAATTCTATCCCTCTAGAAATGAACCCCAGTACTTTGCTTTTTTTATGCCTTTATTAACCAGCGTCACTATTTTTAGTGATTTGTGTATCTATACCCCCAGATCCCTCTGCTCCTCTACCCCATTTAGACTCTTATTTTCCAAGGAGTATGTGGCCTCCTTATTCTTCCTACCAAAATGTAATACCTCAGGCTCAACTACATTGAAATTCATTTGCCAATTACACGGCCATTCTGCAAGTTTATTAATGTCTTCCTGTACTTTGTTGCAGTCTTTCCCAGTATTAATTATACCCCCCAATTTGGTGTCGTCTGCAAATTTTGAAATTGTACTTCTGGTTCCCGAGTCCAAATCGTTAATGTAAACTGTGAACAACAGTGGTCCCAGCATCGATCCCTGTGGAACTCCACTTCCTATGTTTTGCCAGCTTGCTATCCATTCTGCTACTTGTTCCCTGACTCCACATTGATCTATAGTTCCCTGGACTTTTTAAATATAGGAATCACATTAGCTGTCTGTGAGTCCTCTGGCACGATTCCCTTTTCTAATGAATTTTTATATATATTTAAGTGCCTCTGTTTTCTCTTCCCTAACTTCTTTTAATATGCGCAGATACAATCCATCCAGACCAGGGGTTTTATCCTCTCTAAGTTTGATTAGTTGATCAATTATCTCCCCCCTTTCTATCTTAAATGTTTTTATATCTTTTTTGATCTTGTTTTCTAATGTCATGCCCACCATGTTAGTTTCCCTGGCAAATACTGAGGCAAAGTAATTATTTAATATTTCTGCCATTTCACTGTCATTACCTGTGAGTTTATCGTGTGTATCCCTTAGTGGCCTTATCTCTATCCTGATTTTTCTTTTGTTATTTATGTGTCTGTAGAATACTTTACTATTTCTTTTTATATTCCTTGATAATTTAATTTTGTAGTTTCTCTTTGCCTTCCTAATTGTTTTTTGACTTTCTTAACCTTTTCATATTCCCTTTTGTCATCCTCTCCTTGTTGTCTATGTATTTAGTGTATGCCTTTTTCTTTAGTTTCAATTTTGCCCTTATTTCTTTATTTATCCATGGTGTATCATAACTGGCTAGTTTGTTCTTGCTTTTTAGTGGGATATATTTCTCCTGGTCTCTGTTGATCATCGTTTTAAATGTTTCCCACTAGTGTTCTATTTCTTTGTTTGTCGGTAAATTTTTCCAGTTTATTTTCCCTAGTTCCATTCTCAGCCCCTTAAAATCAGTTCTTTTCCAATTTATTACATTGGTCTTTGTCTTACTTATGTTGTTCTCAATCCTTATCTTAAACCTTATTATGTTGTGATTGCTATTGCTTAGATATTCCCCTACACTTACTTCTCTTATCTGTTCTGGTTCATTTCCCATTACTAGATCCAGCAGTGATTCTTCTCTTGTTGGGCTTTTTACAGGAGTCCTGCACACATTGTAAAAACTCCATTCCCTGTACCCCTTCACCTACCTCTTCTTGCCAGTTTATGTGGGATAGTTAAAATCTCCCATGATTATTATTCTATGTCCTTTAGTTTTTTCACATATTAGCTTACATATTTCTTCCTTCACCTCCTTTCCACTATTGGATGGTCTGTATTATACCCCTGTTAGCGTGATCACTCCCTTCTTATCTTTTATTTCAATCCATATGGATTTTGTTTCTATCCTTCTGTTAGTTATGTCCCTTTTTTCTACTGCCATTATGTTATCTCTAATCGGTACAACTACCCCACCCCCTTCTTCCTTCCCTATCCTTTCTGATTATGTTATAACCTGCAATATTTAATTGCCAGTCCTGTTCTTTATGTAGCCATGTTTTATTTATTCCTACTACATCTGGTTCCTCACTACGGATTATTGCATTATGACACATCACTGAAAAAAAACACTTGGACTAAACTGTCACTTCTTTTCATCAATCCTAATGAAGCTAGTAAAACGAAAACTTAGCTCACTGATGGCTGACTGTATCTTTGGGGAGTTCCTCTCATTAACATCCTTTTAAATATCATCACATGCACGTGCTCCTTCAAATATGTAGTAAAATTCTCGCTGTGATCCTTTTGAGGGATTTGCTTCACATGTTCCCTATGTTTAAATAGTTGGAAAATATTAATAAATTAACTGAGACTGGAAAAATTGAACATTGGAAAGGGATGAGGAGGCCCAGAATCCTTTCTGCCCGTATAAAGTTTGACTTGAAATGTACTGATTACTTAACTTTTTCTACTGGTTTGCCAATCTGATTCAAAAGGTGATCAAAATCCTTGTTAATTAATTGTAATTAAAAGTATGGACAATACCCCATATGGGCCTATACGTTATGGAGTTTAGAAGAGTGAGAGATGATCTCATTGAAACATATAAGATTCTGAAGATGCTTGACAGGGTAGATGCTGAGAGGTTTTTCCTCCTGGTTGGAGAATCTAGAACTAGAGGGCATAGTCGCAGTATAAGAGGTCGGCCATTTAAGACTGAAATGGGGAGGAATTTCTTCACTTAGAGGTTTGTAAATCTTTGGAATTCTTTACCCCAGAGGACTGTGGCTGCTCAGTCATTGAGTATATTCAAGGCTGAGATAGATAGACTTTTTGGACTCTAGGGGAATCAAGGGATATGGGGATCAGGTGGGAAAGTGGAGATAAGGTTGAAGATCAGCCATGATCAGATTGAATGGCGGAGCAGGCTCGAGGGGGCATATGGCCTATTCCTGCTTCTATTTGGTAAAAATTTTCCAGATGGAATATAATGAGGGAAAATGTGAAGTCACCCACTTTGGGAGGAAAAATAAAAAAGCAAAATATTATTTGAATGGAGAAATACTACAAAATGCTGCGGTACAGAGGGATCTGGGTGTCCTCGTACATGAAACACATAAAGTCAACATACAGGTGCAGCAGGTAATCCGGAAGGCAAACGGAATATTGGCCTTTATTTCTAGGGGGATGGAGTATAAAAGCAGGGAAGTCATGCTACAACTGTACAGGGTGCTGGTTAGACCACACCTGGGGTACTGCGTACAGTTCTGGTGCCCTTATTTAAGGAAGGATATACTTGCATTGGAGGCAGTTCAGAGAAGGTTCACTAGGTTGATTCCGGGTATGGAAGGGTTGTCTTATGAGGAAAGATTGAACAGATTGGGTCTATACTCATTGGAGTTTAGAAGAATGAGAGATCTTATTGAAACATACAAGATTCTGAGGGTACTCGATAGGGTAGATGCTGAGAGGATTTAATCCCTCATGGGGGAATTTAAAACTAGGGGGCATAGTCTCAGAATAAGGGGTCGCCCATTTAAGATGGAAATGAGGAGGAATTCCTTCTCCCAGAGGGTCGTGAATCTTTGGAATTCTTTACCCCAAAAAGCTGTGGAGGCTGAGTCATTGAATACACTCAAGGCTGAGTTAGACAAATTTTTGATCAGCAAGGGAGTCAAAGGATATGGGGAAAGGGCGGGAAAGTGGAGTTGAGGTAAAAATCACATCAGCCATGATCTCATTAAATAGCGGAACAGGCTCGAGAGGCCGAATGGCCTACTCCTGCTCCTGTCTCTTATGGTCTCTTATGGTCTTATTATTTCTTATGTATATCACTTAATCCAATTGAAGGAGATGGGTGAATTTTTGTGGAAAAACTCAAAACATTTTATCTGAATGTGAGTAAAGGGTCCAGGTTATAAATATGTTAAAGCAGCTATCAATGTCCAAGAGCAATGGAAGAATGCTGAGACAAACCATGTAGCGTAGGAATTCAATTTCAAATAATCTTTCCACATTGCTTGTCATTGAAATGACTCCTACAGAACCTGTTCATTTTAAGATCTGGAATTAGGTCAGCTGTGCCAGGCTGCAATGTAAAAGGATCAGTGCATGCTTCAGTTTCGCTGAACAACAGGAGTAGGATATTCTAAAATCTATTTCTTAATGTTCTTTGCAGGGAAGCAAGGAGAGAAAATGAGCAGCTAAGATCTTGGGAATGGATTTAGTGCCTGTTCTTTCAGTGTGGAACTGTTAGGAGCATAGGAACAGGAGAAGGCCATTCAGCCCCTTCACCCTGTTCTGCCATTCTTTGTAGATCATGGCTGATCTATACCTCTACTCCATTTACCTGCCTTTGCTCCATATCCCTTGATACCCTCAGCTAACAAAACTCTTATCAATCTCAGTCTTGAAAATTTCAATTGACCCAGCATCCACAGCCTTTTGTGGGAGAGAGTTCCATATTCCCTTTACCCTTTGTGTGAAAAATTCTTCCATTTTTCACTCCTAATTGACTTCACTCTAATTTTATTATGTCCCTTATTCTGGAATCCCTGACCAGAGGAAATAGTTTCTCTGCAGCTATCCTGTCAAATCCCTTTATCATTTTCAACACCTTGATTTGATCACCTCTCAACCTTCTAAACTCGAGGAAATACCAACCAAGTTTATGCAACTTGTCCTCATAATTTAACCCCCTTAAGCCTCAGTATCATTCAGGTGAATTTGCACTGTACCCCCGCTAAGTCCAATATATTGTTCCTGAGGTTTGGGGTCCAAAACTGAATGCAGTAATCCAGATGGGGTCTGACCAAGGCGCTGTATAACTGAAACATCGCTTTCTCACTTTTGAATTCCAATTCCCTTGAGCTAAAGAGCAACATTCCATTAGCCGTTTTGATTACTTTTTGTACCTGTGCACTAGCTTTTCGTGCTTTGCGTACATGGACAACTAAATCCCTTTGCTCCTCCACATCTCCTAATCTTTCCCCATTAAGAAAATATTCTGATTTGTTTTTCTCAGAACCCAAGTGAATAACCTCACACTTCACCACATTGAACTCCACCTGCCTCAGCTTTTCCCACTTTTTCTATGTCTCTTTTTTGCAACTTCCTGCTCCCATCTACATTCCTTACTATGCCACCTAACCTATTGTCATCTGAGAACTTGGATACAAAACTCTGTATTCCGTCAGCCAAATCATTAATAAATACGGTGAAAAGCTGATGCCCCAGAATAGATCCCCAAGCACACCACTTGTCACATCCTGCCAATCAGAGAACGATTTCTTTATCTACTCTCTGCCACTTACCTCCCATCCCATGTCACAATGTTACTTCCAATTCCATGCGCTTTCATTTCTAATAATCTCTTGTGTGGATAGGTGGCACTGGGGAAGCTAGAAAAAAGGGTGAAAAATAAATGGGATTCCTTCCACAGTGGAATTTCCTGTCAATGTGTTTGTTCACTGGGGGCTGCACTCTTAAGGACTATCTGTCAAGCATCTATACATATAATGTGACCTACATTCCTGCAGATTGCTGAGTGCACTGGGAATCTTTTTCGACCTTCAAATCATATCAGATGTGGGTGAAAACAGATAGTTCAGTGAAAAAAAAGAGACCACTGCAATTGATGGAGGAGAAACTTTTATTGTATGAATTTCTAATACAAAAACAAAACTAGCATCAGGACTGAAGAACAGAAGACAGGACCGAAAGACTGAAAGGGAGAAAGATGAAAAAGCTTATTCCAGCCAATGTTTAAGGAATCAGTTCTTATTATTATAGTTTTCTACACTGCAGATGTCAAGATATCACAATTAGCTAAAATTTAACAGAAATATTTGCCAAGAATGGTCAGATTGAGAATCCAGTATCTACTATATGGTAAGTGTTTCCTTAATTCATTTACTACACTGTCATTAGGTATTCACTTACCACAGTCGGTGCCCACTCGCACAGCTGTAATCCCACCACAGTCCAGCAACTTCCTGGCATCAGCAACTGCAGTGCATGAGGTGCCAAACAGCATCCTCAGTAGTGAATGAGTTAAGTAGCAGAATTGCCAATGTTTGTGTAACATGCAGAACATTCTACTCAAAACTGCAGAGCAAGAACTAGGTTATAACCGTTTATTTTAAAGTTTGTAATGTAACAATGGGAAAAATGCTAAAGAATCAGATAAATAGCCAAAAAGAACAAATTCCTTTAGAAAACTAGTGCACTTCCTTTTCAGGTTTATAGATATAAATACCTTTTATAAATTACCCCCAATAAATAAAACTCCAGTTCTTTTTATTCACATTCAGCAAGGCTGAACATGGTTCCCAACAAATGCTGATCACATTTCTCTGACTTGCACATGATAAACATGGTCTGAAAGGCCTTTATTAGGAAGATGTTTGTAGTGATTAGACTGTATCCAGAAACAGTGTTGGAATATTTCTGGAATTCCTTGAGTGTTTTGGCCAGTGTTGTACATAACAAATGCATCCCTCTTTGCATGTATATAGAGCTTGTGTTTTGAAATGCACACAGACAAATAAAACATATTTTGATTTACTATTAATAATAAATATTGTTATTATGATTGGCATTTTCCTGAAATTACAGGAATATTTGTTCTAAATGGGAACTCACCAACCATTTTCAGTTGGGTAAGGGCCAATCTTTATAAGTCCATCAAGCTGGGGCCTAATTCTGATCAGCTGCATGGCAGAACTCCATCACTTGTGCCAATGAGTCGCTCACTTAATCTACATGGGATTTAATTAATTGCTGCAGTTAGAACCGTGTGCCCAGACCTGTGCAAGTGGAATGAGACATTGTGCAAGGAGTGCATTCAAACAAAACCTTCCTGCAATGAATCCTATGGAAAGGCAATTCAACAACCAACAATCTTGCTGCCAATGTTTCCATCATTTGATTGCCAGGCACATATGGATGAAAATGAAAAAATATACTGTAATTTTAACTTCAGTGTGATTTAACAACCCATTTATTATGTCATTGGGATCCGATTTGCATATTTAAAGCAGGACCATGCTGGTGTCCCGCTCACTTGCTCAAAAGAGCAGGTTAATATCGGGACCCGGCGGGAAGGCAGCGGGATCACTGGTGGTAATGATAGGTTGGTTTCCACCAGGCTGGTGTAGTGGGAGGGGGAATTTAATATCTGGGCCCACATCTCAGAGAGCAGCAGCAATGCCTAGAGCCCCTAAATTTAACGATGCCTCCTCAGAAATGCTAGATCCGGAAATAATGACAATGAGGGATCTGTTGATTGGCAATAAGGAAAAGAGGCCAATCAAAAAAAAAATGTGCAGCATAATGGACGGAGGTAGCCATGATAGTCAGTGTCACCTCCAACGTTCCCTGCACAGTGACCTAGTGCTGGAAGCTCAGTGACCTCACCAGGATAGCTAAGCTAAGAGGAGACACCTTATAACAATGACATGCAAGAAGCATGTTTCACAGTTGTAGCCACTATGCCCTCACTGTGGGTGGACACCACATACAACAAGGTCCTTCACATCCCCTTTCTTCCCCTGCAAGCGTGCCTTCACTCACTGCCCAAGATGAGTGGTTGTAAATCCCACCTGATATGTGATTGCTGCTTGCCTGTAGCTGTAATCACTCTTATCTCTGAATGCCTACTGACACCTGGGTACCATTCCATTTCTTGGCAAGTAGAGGCTTTTTCATTATGAACTTTCTTTGTAAAGGCAAAAGCTGCCCTTAAGTAGCGACAGAGAACAGCCAGTGAGAAGGGACCCTCTGGCCTCTCACTGCATACGAGGAGGAAGCCCTCGAACTCCTGGGCACACATACGGAAGAAGCAGTTTGAAACAGGGAAGTAGGAGGGGAACTGCCAGATGCAGTTTGGTCACAACGCTCATCTTCTCATGTCCCTTAAGCTCTGTTCTGAAATTTGTCATCAACACATGGTATGATAGTTTTAGGTCATACTTTACAGTGCAATGACAGAAAACATTCAACAGCTCATCTACCCTGCTTACCTTGGTTCCTTTTCCACCCTCCTAGTGTGTCACAGTGACAAGTAGAGGAAGAATAGCAAGAAGATCTGGCTGCTCTCATTCAAACACGCCCATACCCGTTCTGCAACTTCATCCTGGCATTTAATTTTGCAAAAATACCTATCCTGGGAGAATTATCTAGTGAGTCTGAGGGGAGATCACTGAGCATGAGTGACAAGGAAGTGGTGAGGGTGGAAGATAGGAGGTTCTTCTTGTTGACTAGAAGGCCTGAAGGCAGCAGCTGAGTTACCTCAGGGCCCAGATCTCAGGGGCCTGAAACTTAAAAGGATGCTTTCAGCCTTGGTGGAGACTGTGTCCCAGAACGTGCTGCAGCAGGTGGGTACGTTGGAGGACTTAATTCTTGCATCTGTGACACCATGAGGGGATATATGTCCAACCCTGGAATCTGTCGCAGCCCAGGAAACATTTGGGGCAGGTAGGCCTGAAACAGAGGACCTAACAACAGTTGTAGCTTCTGAAATGGTATCCATGAGTGCGTCCATTGATGCCTTGGGAACCAGAATGGAATTGTCTATCTCAAGACTTTAAAGACTAGGGCCCTGAACTTCCACAGAGGTTCTCCCGATCTTCCGCCATAACTTTGGGGGAATCTCCTGTGGAATTTTAGGGCCTCAAATGGTACCAATCAGTCTGCTTTCCCGCTGACCAGTGGCCAAGCTGAGCCAATGCCCCATATCAACTATGTTCATGCATGATGATACTGTCTCTCAGGAGAGTGACACGTGAACCCTCCCTCCAGACCCCTTTGATACCTACACATAAAGGAGGAAACTGCCAGGGACAGCCTGATTTAGCTGCAAGCGGAGTGGATGCAGCCTGCAGCATGTCCTTCTAGGATATCATCTGCTCTGAGATTAGGGCTACCTCAAGCTTCAATGGCTCCTGCTGCAAATCGCCACCTCACAAACTGCTGCCACTGAGGAAACACTGAGAAGTAAGAGGCAAAGCTCAAGAGGGAACACAATTGTAGCTGCTAATGGATACATGGTGATAAGGAATAGTAGGATGGTTGCAAACTTTGGTCTACTAAAGACTGGTTTTCATAACAGTGATGTATACAGTTTGAATTTTCAGAACATGAAGGAATGCTAGGTAGACACTGTAGCAGGAGGGTGCTCACTGTGTGCAGTACGTAGGATCAGGATATAAACAGTCGTAGATCTGCTTCAAAAGAATGTTTTTGCACTGGGCACAGCAGTGATTTAACTGAAGCTGGCTCATTAGCGGCCCCGATAATTCGCATGGGTTCCTGCAGGAACTCTGGCAGGAGTCCAGTGGAACTCACCTGAAATCAGCATGGACACAGTTATGCAAGTCTCTGCTGTTTCTGGGATCCACCGGAAATTTTCTTGGGACTTCTCCCATTCCACTGCTATAACTTTGGCGTAAATCCTGTTTGCCTGTGTAAACTGGGCTTCCACTGAAGTTATGGCGGTGGAGCAGAAGAAGCCCCAAGGAAATTCCCGGTGAATGTGTTTAGCTGAATCTTCTTAGTCCCAAGTGCTGCAGGCCGTAACCTGGGCTAAAACAGCTTTGTATGCAAAGATACTTCAATCTTTTACCCCCCTCCCTTCAATCTGCTCCCCTCCCCTCCGGAAGGCAGTGGATCACGCTGGGATATGATTCCACGAGTGCCAGGCCTCCTCCAGTACCTCACCCAAGTGGTCATTCTTCACGCGTGAACGTAGACAGTGAGTGTCGACAGATTATTCTACTGTGTTCGGACATCGTACTTGAGTATGATCCTATCCTCACTCGACGCTCACACATGCACGTCTGACTGAGATGACAGGATAGCGATCAGGAGCAGGAATCCTGGCTGATTTTTCTCCTCTCTGGCCTAAAGATGCAGGAATTAATTGCAGTTTCTCTAGTGCTACCTCTGCTGCGAGAGCTTACACAGCATAGAACCTGGAACCATTTGGATCGATATGGCTCAGTGTCGCTATGGGCTTTGAATTTATCCACATACACAGACGTTTCTATGTTTTTCCTGCCTCTCAAACACAGCACTCCAACCTGTTCACTGCTTGCAATGGCTCTCCAGTGGAAGATGAGCAGAAACCCCAAGTAAGCAGGGAGATGCAGTTACATGGGGTCTCTTGTTGTTTCCGTCCCTTACAAAGCAAATGTAAGGAGGGAGTGGAGCAAAGGGAGACTCCCAAAACTGACATTCCCACTCCTGAGGCTCACAGGGGACCTGGTGTAGTAGTGGCGGTTGGTACGCAGAGTGAGGTTTGGCATACCCGCCTCCACAGTACGCATGTGGGCCCCACCGGTGGGGTCCAGGCCTGGCAAGCAGCTCAAGATTTACAAATGTTCATTTTATCAGCTGTTGTAAGTCCGTCCTGAAGAATAAGTCAATTCTTTCATCGATCTGGTTTGCACCTCCTACCATTCATTAATAAGGGAAATCATTTACACCGAAGGACATGTTGGCCGATTCAGGTTCTTTTCCTTGTCAGAGAACTTGCTTCAGTCTAACATCAACCAGGCTGACTGTTAACAATCAGCCTAGTTCCCAATAGGAGTCCCCTATTGATTTGCCATCACCAGACTCACTTATTGAGGAAAGTTAACTCACAAGGTACCACCTCTAATGAAATATACCAACTTAAAGCAGCCCCACGCTGGTCAGCCTCCATTTAAATCAGCTCTCTAATCAGATGCCCTGAAATTCCGTGGGATCGCTCCCGATCTCCTGCTGTAACTTCGGTGGGAGATTGGCAGAACCCCCCAGAGAAACACCAAAAATACTGAGAGCAGCTGTGTCCGCCATTTTTCTGTGGGAGGTTCTGCCGGAATTCTGCTGAAGTTACATCCGCCGGCATTACAGATGAATGCCGGCGGATTTTTCAGGCCCAGAATGCAGAAGTAGTAACTCTATTAAATCCAACAAGAAGTTGATAACCAATTCTGACCAAACAACTCTCTCCTTTATCCCATACTGGGCAGGCCACGAGAGGATGTGATCCATTTATTGAACAGCACAGCGCTTAATCTCAGTCAAATGAGAGCTCTACCATGGAAATGGATGAGGGTTTGAAAGGTGTAAGTGTTGATGGAGTATTGTACGCTAACACACCTTAACTCATATCAAGCCTTACTGACAGAGTTCAATCTCACTCACATTATTACTGCTGAGGAGCCCTGACTCTGCCTAATGCAATCCACAGGTTACAGGGGGGGCGGGGGGGGGGGGGGGGGGGTTGGCAGAAAGCATTTTGACATAAAACCAGTACTTTACAAGCAAGTTTGTTTAAAACCAATTCAGCTGTGGTTTCTCTTTAAATCTTAGTTGTTTTAAATAGATTGTTTTCTAACACTGTGCTTCTAGAAAGCACGATACTTTTAGTTCCGTGAGGTGTAGCTGTATCAGGCCCGCACAGCATACTCAGACAGGGGGTGCAGGGGACACGACTGGCTCAGATGAATTAGGGGAAAAGGTCATGGACCCAGACATGGAAGGATCTTCGGCCGGGGAGGGTTGAGACGTTTGCTCCGTACCAACTCCTTCAATATCTTGGTGGGGCTTACCACTGAATATCTGACTTTCTTTATCGAGAGCTGTGTACTGGAAAATAAAAAGGAAAGAAAGAATGAGCGAGGGTATAAAAATATTAAAAATATAGAATGGATCGATGTACTTAAAGTTTGGATCATTGGATTACGTTGGAACATGCAAAATAAGGAAAAGGAGAGCATCAAAGAGGAATCTTCCTTGTGAGCCTATAAAACTCTTAAACATCTTCTCCAAATTGTGGATGGTGTACATTAGAAGGGCAACATGCCAAATTTCAATATAGTTTGACTTTGTTGAAAATTATGGAACCAGTTCAATGCATCTTAGATGATATATCAAGAAGCACTAAGAGGCTGTTTGATTAATGGTGCAGCAGTGGGGATTACTTTGTGAAACGGAGTAACTGAGAGGTGTACATTATTTTGGCCATACTCAGACTTCACTAAGACATCTGGGCAAGCCTACACTGGAACACTGGAGTATTGTCACTCCATGGGTACATAAAGCACTAATGCTTAGTTTAAGATATGTTCATTGTATGGAAACACTGGTTATGTATTAGGTAAACTATAACAGTGTTGCATAATAGAGTGGTTGTAATACACACATTACTATATTTTCAGATGTGGAAGGAAATAAAAGCAAAGAAGAAAAATAGATTACTCACCAATCTGCACCAATCACGAATAGGACACCTATCTAATCTTGGGGTAGGGGAGGAGAATCACAGGACTACGTGTCCATTTACAACAATTTACATTTTTATCACCTCCTCACATTGTAGAAAATGTCTCGGCACTTAATAAGATGGAAGACAGACACAAATGGAAAAGATATTTTTGGGAGTAATCCTGTGATGTCCTCATCCGCACTCCCAGTACTACAGGGACACCGCAGAGCTATTACTTTCAGTTCTTTTCAGGCATTGAGATACCAGCATGAGGGCAGCAGTTCGCTGCCACGGGGATCCAATATCTTTAACAATAACAACAACCTACATTTCAATTGTGTTCCTCATGTACAGATATCTCAAACCGCTTTACAAGTTGGAGGAAAGACAATTGATGCAAATCAGAATGGAAAATGGAAAAGTTGTGGGGAGGGATGAAGGCAAAGTGAGGGGTTTTCAGGAAATTTTTGAAAGCTGGGAGGGAGACGGCAAATGGAGGAGTCTCAATCAGGAGGGCGCTCCAGAAGGCAGGGGCGTGGTGACTGAAACAGGAGTTGAGAACAACGAGTGACCTGACATTAGAAGAGTGTCATGTTCTTGCAAGGGCATATGCCCGGAAAAGACTGCAGGATTAGGGTGGGATTAGGTTATGGAACAATTTGATAGTGAGAATTTGAAGTCGGTATGTTGGGACATAGGAAGTGAATGCATCTTGGAAAGAATAGGGGTGATGGAAGTGCAGAACTTTGTATGGATGAGGTCATGGGCCAAGTCATTCTGAATGAATTGCAATTTATGGAGTGTGGACATGAGGGGCTGGCCAGGAGGGCATTACAAGTCAAGCTTTGTGTTGATAAAGACATTGGTAAAAATCTTGGCAGCAGCAGGAGGAAGGCAGAGAAGAAGGCAGATGATGTTGCAGACGTGGAATAAAGTGGTCTTGATAATGGAATGGATGTGGGGCAGGTTCTTTTTGTAATTTCTATAAACTTAAGCTCATCCAAAACTCTGCTGCCTATATGCTAACTCACACCAAGTCCCGTTCACCCATCACCCCTGTGCTCGCTGACCTACATTGGCTCCCGGTCCAGCAATGCCTTGATTTTAAAATTCTCATCCATTTTTCAAATCCCTCCATGGCCCGCCCCTCCCTATCTCTTTAACCTCCTCCAGCCCTAAAACCCTCCGGGATCTCTGCGCTCCTCCAATTCTGGCCTCTTGCGCATCCTCAATTTTAATTGCTCCACCATTGGTGGCTGTGCCTTCAGCTGTATAGGTCCTAAGCTCTGGAATTCTCTCCCTAAACCTCTCCGCCTCTCTCCTCCTTTAAGACGCTCCTCAAAACCTACCTCTTTGGCCAAGCTTTTGGTCACCTGTCCTAATATCTCCTGATGTGGCACAGTGTCAAATTTTGATAACGCCTCTGTGAAGCGCCTTCGGATGTTTTACTACATTAAAGGCGCTATATAAATGCAAATTGTTGTTGTTTGCTACTGTGTACATAAATAAACTATTTACAAAACAGGTAAAACACCAGGATTGCACTAAATTCTCTACCTACTTACTGGCCAAAAAAGGAAAGGACTGCATTTGTATAAGCCTTTCATGACTTCAGGACGTCCCAAAGTGCTTTACAGCCAATGAAGTACTTTTGAAATGTAGTCACTGTTGTACTGTAAGGAAACGCGGCAGCCAATTCGCATACAGCAAGCTCTCACAAACAGCAATGAGCAGATAATCTCTTTTAGTGATATTGGTTGAGGGATAAATATTGGCCAGGACACTCGGAGAACACCCCTGCTCTTTTTCAAATAGTGCCAAGAGATATTTTTCAGCCACCTGAGAGAGCAGATGGGGCCTTGGTTTAACGTCTCATCTGAAAGACGAACGTTAATACTTATCCGTTCAGAGAGAAGGCGAGTGGGAGCAAAGTTTCACTTGAAAACAATGACAACATTTTTCATCCCATCCAGTCCACATACCGTTGATGGCCTTTATACTAGCAATAGCTTAAGAACAAAGGAGGATTTGTTCGGGCTTTGAGTTGAGGCTAAAGTGTCCAAAGCTCTGCTGAATCGTGTGTCCTTCTTGTCAACAAGCTCAAGGTTAGATTGTTGTTGTAGGTCTGCAGAGTACTCCAGGCAATTGCTTTGCAGATGTTTGGACTACATAGCATGAATTAACCCATGAATTACCCAGCAAATGATGGGGGTCCATCACTAAATTCTAGAATATTGGTGGGCATCAATGGTATCAGGAACCAATGTAACGTCAAATGTAAATAGTATTGCTGCTATTGCCTGGTGCTTGTAATTGTATTCTGGCACCTCAATTAGGTTGAATATATGTGGCAAAGCCTTGTGTCTTGGGTTCCATTACATTGGTACCATTCATTGCTGTGGCTCCATTTGTGTTATAGTTTGTCCAACATACCTGATAATCTGTCGTGGGGAGGGACCCCATAGTTTATAGTAACTTTTACAATGTAATCATTCTGCAGTTCTAGATCCTTTTTATGAAGCCCTGGTGAAATGCCACGGTGTCCCGAGATTATAACCGGTCTGGACAATGCAGACACCAGTTTATATTGCTTCTTAGACCAGTTTCCAGGAATACGGGACAGTCTGTCCAGCCATATGTACCAAGGCAAGTGCTGGGAGATTTCAGACCATTGGTCATACTTGTTGATATTACATAGAAAACCTTGGTGAGTCTGGGAAGCCATAAATGACCTCCCTCTGAAAAGGTATTGGACCCATACATAGGATCAATGCCAACTATGGGTTACAGTGGCCAAAGATACTTCAATTCACATCAAGACTATAATGTCTCGTTTCTCCTCCTCCTTCGCCTCGACAAGTGTCCTCCACTTTATCTTGTTCTGTGCAGAAGCATCTACTTTGTGCCCCTCTGACAGTGATGATGAAGAATCTTAATTCTTAGGCAATGAAGGCACTGAAACCCAAGGAACATAGGCATTATGTTTAGTTGGCATTGACTGATCCGGCCAATCCAGTCTATGGTTGGATACAGGGCCCAATGTAGAGGCCTGAACCTCAGAAACAACAGAATCAGGGAGAGCCATCTGCCATTCCCTCTGCCCTTGTGCTTGGTCTTGAACCCTGTGCCAAGTTGGGAGGAGAATAGGGTGAGCATTTCTGAGGTATTTTACCAAGGTTTTGCCTGAAGTCGATGGTGGCACTGAAGTTAAGGTCCTCAGTAACGGCACTATTATTTCCAAACATATGGAAGAGAAGCACCCGTGGTTTAATCATGATCCTATAGAATCATAGAACGGTTACAGCACAGAAGGAGGCCATTCGGCCCATCAAACCTGTGCCGGCTCTTTGTAAGAGCAATCCAGTTAGTCCCATTCCCCCGCTCTTTCCCCATAACCCTGCAAATATTTTCTCTTCAAATATTTATCCAATTCCTTTTTCAAAGCCACGATTGAGTCTGCTTCCACCACCCTTTCAGGCAGCGTATTCCAGATCGCTGTGTAAAAAAGTTTATCCTCATGTCGCCTTTGGTTCTTTTGCCAATGCCCTTAAATCTGTGTCCTCTGGTTCTCAACCCCTCTGCCAATGGGAACAGTTTCTCTTTATTTACTTTATCGAAACCCATCATGATTTTGAACACCTCTATCAAATCTCCTCTCAACCTTCTCTGCTCTAAGGAGAACAACTCCAGCTTCTCCAGTCTATCCATGTAACTGAAGTCCCTCATCCCTGGAACCATTCTAGTAGATCTTTTCTTTACTCTCTCTAAGGCCTTCACGTCCTTCCTAAAGTGCGGTGTCCAGAATTGGACACAATACTCCAGTTGTGGCTGAACCAGTGTTTTATAAAGGTTCAAAATAACTTCCTTGCTTTTGTACTCTATGTCTTTATTTATAAAGCTCAGGATCCCGTATGCTTTTTTAACCGCCTTCTCAACCTGTCCTGCCACCTTCATGGATTTGTGCATATATACTCCCAGGTCTCTCTGTTTCTGCACCCACTCTGGATTGTACCATTTAGTTTATATTGCCTCTCCTCGTTCTTCCTGCTAAAATGTACCACTTCGCACTTCTCTGCTTTAAATTTCATCTGCCATGTGTCCGCCCATTCCACCAGCCTGTCTATTACCATCCACCTCACTGTTCACCACACTTCCAAGTTTTGTCTCATCTGCAGATTTTAAAATTGTGCCTTGTACACCCAAGTCCAAGTCATTAATATATAAAAAAAAGCAGTGGTCCTAGTACCGACGCTGGGGAACACCACTGTGCACCTTCCTCCAGTCCGAAAAACAAAGGTTCACCGCTACTCTGTTTCCTGTCGCTTAGCTAATTTCGTATCCATGCTGCCACTGTCCCTTTTATTCTACGGGCTTCAATTTTGCTGACAAGCCTATATGTGGCTCTTTATCAAACGCCTTTTGAAAGTCCATCTACACAACAGCAACGCATTGCCCTCATCAACCCTTTGTGTTACCTCATCAAAAAACTCAATCAAGTTAGTTAAACACGATTTGCCTCTAATAAATCCATGCTGGCTTTCTTTATTAATCCACACTTGTCCAAGTGACTATTAATTTTGTCCTGGATTATCGTTTGTAAACGCTTCCCCACCACCGAGGTTAAACTGACTGGCCTGTAGATGCCGGGTTTATCCTTACACCCTTTTTTGAACAAGGGTGTAACATTTGCAATTCACCAGTCCTCTGGCACCACCCCCATATCTAAGGCGGATTGGAAGATTATGGCCTGCAATTTCCACCCTGACTTCCCTCAGCAACCTAGGATGCGTCCCAATGAGACTGGGTGACTTATCTACTTTAAGTATAGCCAGCCTTTCCAGTACCTCCTCTTTATCAATTTTCACCCCATCCAGTATCTCAACTACCTCCCCTTTTACTGTGACTTTGGCAGCATCTTCTTCCTTGGTAAAGACAGATGCAAAGTACTCATCTAGTACCTCAGCCATGCCCTCTGCCTCCATGCGTAGATCTCCTTTTTGGTCCCTAATTGGCCCTTCCCTCCTCTTCCTACCCGTTTACTATTTATATGCCTATAGAAGACTTTTGGATTCCCTTTTATGTTAGCTGCCAGTCTATTCTCATACTCCCTCTTTGCCCTTCTTATTTCCTTTTTCACTTCTCCTCTGTACTTTCTTTGGCATCTCAACCACCTTCATTCTGAAGAAAGGTAGTCTTTTAAAAAAAAATTCACCCTCTTCTGAAAAAAAATGACACACATCAAGGTTTAGAGAGAGAGACAGACAGACAAAGACAGCATGTAGATGGCTATTGGGAAGGCTGGAAGGTTTCTGCATTCAAAGAAGTACTGAAACTTTGGCATAAAATAAACAAGAAATTGTACCACTACAAAGCATAATTTTTAAACCTTTCAGGCCCAAAAGGGAGACAAAGCTGATTAGTTTGACTGACACATGGTTCTGACAACAGAGGAGACACAGTGGAGGGTAGTTTTTACTCCCAAGTACGGGTGGGTTGGGGGCAGGTGGCAGGTTAAAATAATAACTTTTTGGAGTGGGACCCTATCCTGGCTCCAACGCGCCCACTTCTGGGTTTAACTCAGGCAGGTTTGGATGCATGTGTACAACAGACACCAGGATGTCCCGCCCCCACTTAAAGTCGGTGGGCCGATACTTGAAGGGCCAATGTACCTCATTGAGATACTTGAGGCACTTAATATTTTGTGTCTTGGAAAACGTAAATGAATTTAACCTTACCTGTTTGGGTTTCCCATCGCTTCCGATTCATGTCAGGTGAAAGCAGGCGGGAAGGGCTGGATCCATGAGGTAAGTGCCTTTACGGCATGTGGGCCAGGAGGAGCAGGAGTGCTTCACCCAGGCCCAACAAGTTCACCTGGCCGACAGGACCCCCGCGATTGGCCTCCTCCCACCCACCCCACCCTGATGTTATCCACGTCCCTCCAACTCCCTCCCCCCACCCAATTTTTTCCAGTGTTGATGATCTCTCTCTTCCTCCCACCTCCCTCTCTGATTTGCAGCTCCTCTCACTGCAGCCAACCTGTCAATCTGGCTGCCTGGCGCATGGGAAACGCGGAAGCTCAAATACTCAACTTCAATTGAATTGCGATTGCAGATTGCAACGCACTCAATTCGTTTCCAGGTTCCCCACGCGAATATCTGTGGACGCGCAGGATACCCAGCTTGGAGTAAAAAATTATGCCCAGTGTGATCCCAATGACTGCAGGAGGAGATAAAACTCCTAAAGATCATCTTGTACATTCTTATAAGACAAAAAGAATAATACCAGGTGGTCCCGTCCAAAACATTCTCAAAGGGTCAGATGTCCCTGTCATTTTTCATGGCTGCCTAGATGACCTGCCCATGGTGTTTGTAATATGTGAGTGAGTGAGTGAGAGAAGCACCAGTGCTCTTCAAATGTCACCGTCTTCCTCAGGCCTAAAACTCCAGTCTAAAATCCTACAGCACTTACACTGTCAAAATAAAGTGATTATTTTTCACACAGCCTGTCTATGGATCGTTGGATGTGGAGTCATTATTACTCAAGGTAACAGAAAATGTATTTCTAGTGCATGGCCACATATTGAAAGTGCAACGAGAAATCATTCCACCTCTATAACTATAAAAATCCAACATTCATTATAACTGGATGTTGGATCACAGTTCTTATTTTAACTATGTTAGATAATATTTTGCATGAGTGCCAAAGGTTTCCATGAAGAAATGTTCAACAAGCTTTCTTTTTAGTTTGGGGTTAACTACCTGTAGAAGCTTGCATCATTTTCATCACAATGATATCACATGCAATGATTTAATGGTGCATTTCGATGGAACATGTCCTTGCATCATGTCTTTCTAAACAAGCCAAAAGGGTTGTCAGATGTTTCATGAATAAGGTGTCTCTTTAAAGACTTTGCTCAATTATTTTTAGCTTGTATCAATTGACCTTCATGTCACAGAGAACACTTAATGAACATTACAGGGCTAAAGGATTAAAATCATACCAAAGAACATCTTAATATGGATTGTCACACTGCACTCACCAACACACAGTTCTGAGACTCAGGTTGGTTGGATTCCCAAATAATGCACACCTCCTTGCACAATGTTGTTCCGACACACAGCTCCAAAAACGGAAATATAGAATAGGGTTCACCACTTTGTCAAAACATTCACAAAGTGTTAAATCAGTTGGGTTGAGAAGCATGCAGGGCAAATAAGAGTCATTCCCAACAAATTGTTTCTCCTTTTCCCTATATTTGAAATTGTTTTTAAAAGGAAGAAGCAGTGTGTGTACCGCAGAAAAGTGAGTGGTGCTGATGCAGTTAGTACGTACCATTGGCTTGGACCTAATCAGAGAGAAGCAATGCAGGTGTGGTCAGAGGCGGGAGGGAAGAAGCACAGGGATAGAGACTAGTCACAGTTCAGACACATGTATATTTGTATATCTAAAAGAAAACACACCACAATTGTGGCTGCAAACAGCTTTTTCAAATCAGTTTGCTGATCCCACTGTGAATGTTTTAAATATTACCGCCTCCTGGTTACAGATTCCAATTCAGACACTTTACTGAATACATAAAACTCAACGCAGACAATGACACTGGAGTGAAAGCTTGTCCAATTCCTGTCATCTCCTATTTTTTGTAATTACATCATGCCAATTATTTGGACAGAATTTTAAAAAAAGGTTTATTTATGGAAGCCGGCATCTGTACTTGTAGTTTAAAACATTTAAAGTGAAATGGGATGAAGTAGCCCCTCCCCAAATATCAGACTCTGTTGTAGGGCTGTATTATAGGACAATCATTACAGCTCATACCTCCCTATAACATGCAAAATACTTGGCTCCCAAGAACTGTGCTTTAACAAGGGTGGAGTGCAATGGCTTTTGCTAGCTAATACAGATATCCCTGCCATTTAAAAAAAAAATCACTTTGACCACATAGCATATCCTAGAGAACCAAGCATTCACATGAACATAATACATAATGCAAAGCACTGTAATAATCAGGGCTAAATGAAACATTTCTGAAAAAGGGACATAGCTTTAGTGGAAAGCAAAAAATTTTTAGCAAAGCTTTTGACATAGCAACTGTTGCAATTCAGCCTTGCTAACACCAGATGGCACTCAAAGACCACTCTGCCTACTTGAAATCATTTCAGGTTGTCTTCCTTTTTGGGAAGTTCTTGGTTTCTTCTGTTATTTCTGAAGAATTTTTAATACCGGTGCTTATCTTAAAACCAATTCTTGTCCACGTACAGTCATGGAATATATTTTTGGCCTTTCAAATCAGAGTTCACATGAGGTCTACTGTGTGGTAGATTTTTCTGAAGTTCCTGTCAAATATTCAGCAGTCCAGAAATTTTTGATTCTCGAGTGAGTCTGAGGTGAACTTAATCCAGTATAAGCAACAGAAAAGAAAAGTATGTGCTCTCCAGTGCACGGCAGCATCAGCCTGAATCCACACCATGAAAAGTTCTGCCTTGTGTGAGCTGGGAAAGCTTAGAAAAGAGCTGTGAGGCACAGGGCGACAGGCCATGCAAATTTGGACCGGCTGGGAGTTAGTGAATGGTCCCCCTGTTAGGGCACTGCGTTCTATACCATGGTGTTGCTCCAGGTTTATCCAGTGTTTCAGTATGAGGATTGGAGCTCACCCTCTCCCTCTTACACTTCAAACTGTCAAAAAAAATGAAACATACAAAAGCAAAACAGACATCAAGGCCATTTTCAGAATTAAATGTTGGTTAGAATTCCAATCAAATCTGTGTCTGGGCAGTCTCCAGTTATTTGAAGTGGAGGGTATGTTCATACTCTACCAATGTATGAAATTATAAAGCACAGTCACATTCTTTTAGTCCCATCTGTGGAAACACTCTCTGTACAATGGAGCTGTGTTTAGTACAAATTGTTAACAAGGCCAGGTGGCATAAGCCCGAGAGTGTTGCATCACCCACCAGGTGCTGGCAGTTCAAGAACCCATAGTTTTCCTCTGTGATAGTTGAGCTATTTTGTCAGGCCTCAGGTAAGTCGCTAGCTGCTAGGCTCATTCCTTTGCCAAAGTGGCATATCCTACTTCCTAGGAGGAAAAACTGACATTATAATTCCTCACCCTATGTTGCATGATCATAAAATGGTATAGCAGATGGTGGTTTTGACTGTCCATGCTTCAAGCAAATACTGAGGAATGGGTCTGATTTGTGGGTTAGAGGAATCAAATGTTTATATCTAATGTATTTAATCTGTTACTGTAGTTTGCTCCTCTCCTCTCCTAGTGGTAGTGACTCGTGCTGGGATATTGGCAGCCCTCTGGCACCTCATTCAAGTGATACTGTTCCGTTCCTTCCCACTATGAGGTGTACTAACAGGCCAATTTACTTGGCCTCTTTCCCCCCACCCCCCACCTTGTCCCTCCCCTAGTCAGGAGTACATTGCTTCTGTCTAGAATGAGATCCAGAGTTGCTGTCAGACTGAGACCCCTGTAAGAGACTGTGGATGAAACTCTATGTGAAGAGCACTGGCACTTCAGTGTACAGAACCGCTGGGCCACCTCACCTTTTTAAAGGACAATTTATCATTTGCTAATAATCATAAATTTGGTATGAAAACATGAACGGCAGGAATTTCCGCAGTTCCCAATGTCCCGCTATAACTTTGGCAGAAACCCTGGCTCTGCGGGGCTTCTGCTGAAGTTACAGCCTGAAATCAGGAGCACCTCCCCCCCCGCAACCTTGGGAATTCTACCTCCTGATCTTGGTGGGACAGTGGGTTGGTGCTTCCAGCTGAGGCCAGACACAGTTCCTGGTTTCAGCCTTACAATCAGGGAGGAAAACAACAAATGGGCCTGGATCTCCCTTAAACTTCCGCCCGCTGACCTGACCCCATCACGACTCCAGCCCACTTTCGTAGTTCGGGGGTCATTATACATTCCTGGCAGGGTCCCAGCAGGATTCCCACCAACAAGTGGAAGCCCGCTGAAAGTCTTGGTTGAGACTGTGGTCTTCAGCAGGTAAGGGATTGCAGGGAGAGCTTGCCTCTACCAGGCCTTTCCCTCCATTAACAGCATTCAGGGACATAGCTGCCACTACCCAGGCCTACTGCCACTTTTCACCAGGTGGTCTTTGGGGGTCAGAAGTGAAAAGGGCAGAGACGAGTGAAATGAGCTGGAAACCCGGGCGCCACTCTGCCCACCAGCATCTAGATGTGGTTGGTGGGAATGGGCAGCCAGCGACAGTCTAGGTTTGGGTGGGGTAGGAGGAACAAAATCAAGGTATCATGGAGGGGAGATGGCAGTAGGCCTCACTGCCCAATTTTTCCCCAATGTATCTACCACTATTGGGCTTTATTTGAAATGGGATAGTGGAGGAAAATCTAGGCCATGGAGTGCATGAGCTTCATCATATGGGAGAAGGGAACTGGAGGTGAAATTGTAAAGAAGTAAAACTTTAAAAAAAAAGTAATTCATAGTAATCCTGTTTTCAAATAAACTCTGAGGTCTGGTATGTGCTGCATTGATTATATCAGTTTCAGAGGCAGTGGTAAAGTAGAAAAGATGAAAATTAGCCCATTCAGAATTAGAACATAAGAAATTGGAGCAGGAGTAGGCCAATCGGCCCCTCGAGCCTGCTCCGCCATTCAATAAGATCATGGCTGATCTGATCCCAACCACAAATCTAAAGAACACAAGAAGTCGGAGCAGGACCCGGCCACATAGCCCCTGGGCCCTCTCCGCCACCCACAGGGCATTGACCGATCCGAACTCAGCTTCATGTCCAATTTCCTGCCCGCTCCCCATAACCCCTAATTCCCTTTACTTCTAGGAAACTGTCGATTTCAGTTTTAAATTTATCTAATGATGTAGCTTCCACAGCTTCCTGGGGCAGCAAATTCCACAGACCTACCACCCTCTGAGTGAAGAAGTTTCTCCTCATCTCAGTTTTGAAAGAGCAGCCCCTTATTCTAAGATTATGCCCCCTAGTTCTAGTTTCACCCATCTTTGGGAACATCCTTACTGCATCCACCCGATCAAGACCCTTCACAATCTTATATGTTTCAATAAGATCGCCTCTCATTCTTCTGAACTCCAATGAGTAGAGTCCCAATCTACTCAACCTCTCCTCATATGTCCGCCCCCTCATCCCCGGGATTAACCGAGTGAACCTTCTTTGTACTGCCTCGAGAGCAAGTATGTCTTTTCTTAAGTATGGAGACCAAAACTGTATGCAGTATTCCAGTTGCGGTCTCACCAATACCTTATATAACTGCAGCAATACCTCCTTGTTTTTATATTCTATCCCCCTAGCAATAAAAGCCAACATTCCGTTGGCTTTCTTGATCACCTGCTGCACCTGCATACCAACTTTTTGATTTTCTTGCACTAGGACCCCCAGATCCCTTTGTACTGCAGTACTTTCCAGTCTCTCGCCATTAAGAAAATAACTTGCTCTCTGATTTTTCCTGCCAAAGTGCATAACCTCACATTTTCCAATATTATATTGCATCTGCCAAATCTCCGCCCACTCACCCAGCCTGTCTATATCCCCTTGCAGGTTTTTTATGTCCTCCTCACTCTCTACTTTCCCTCCCATCTTTGTATCATCTGCAAATTTTGATATGTTGCACTCGGTCCCCTCCTCCAAATCGTTAATATAGATTGTAAAGAGTTGGGGACCCACCGACCCCTGTGGAACACCACTGGTTACTGGTTGCCAGTCCGAAAATGAACCATTTATCCCAACTCTCTGCTTCCTGTTCGATAACCAATCCTCCACCCATGCCAGAATATTACCCCCAATCCCGTGATTTTTTATCTTAAGTAATAATCTTTTATGTGGCACCTTGTCGAATGCCTTCTGGAAGTCTAAATACACTACGTCCACTGGTTCCCCTTTATCCACCCTATACGTTATATCCTCGAAGAACTCAAGCAAATTTGTCAGACATGACTTCCCCTTCATAAAGCCATGCTGACTTTGTCCTATTAAATTATGCTTATCTAAATGTTCCGTTACTGTCTCCTTAATAATAGACTCCAAAATTTTACCCACCACAGATGTTAAGCTAACTGGCCTATAATTTCCAGCCTTCTGCCTACTACCCTTTTTAAATAACGGTGTTACATTAGCAGTTTTCCAATCTGCCGGGACCTCTCCTGAGTCCAGGGAATTTTGGAAAACTATCACCAAAGCATCCACAATCCCTACTGCCACTTCCCTCAAGACCCTAGGATGGAAGCCATCAGGTCCAGGGGATTTATCCGCCTTGAGTCCCATTATTTTACTGAGTACCATCTCCTGAGTGATTTTAATCGTATTTAGCTCCTCCCCCCCGAGAGTCCCCTGTTTGTCCAGTGTTGGGATATTCTTAGTGTCCTCTACTGTAAAGACTGAAACAAAATATTTGTTCAGCATTTTTGCCATCTCCATGTTTCCCACCATTAATTTCCCGGTCTCATCCTCTAAGGGACCTATGTTTGCCTTTGCCACCCTTTTTCTTTTTATATAACTATAGAAACTCTTGCTATCTGTTTTTATATTTTTTGCTAATTTCTTTTCATAATCTAACTTCCCTTTCTTAATCAATCCTTTAGTTACTTTTTGCTGTCTTTTGAAGAATTCCCAATCTTCTATCCTCCCACTAAGTTTGGCTACCTTATATGTCCTTGTTTTTAGTCGGATACTATCCTTGATTTCTTTACTTAGCCACGGATGGCTGTCATTTCTTTTACACCCTTTTTTCCTCAGTGGAATATATTTATTTTGAAAGTTGTAAAATAACTCCCTAAATGAACACCACTGCTCATGTACTGTCTTACCCTTTAATCTATTTTCCCAGTCCACTTTAATCAATTCCGCTCTCATACCATCATAGTCTCCTTTATTCAAGCTCAGTACGCTTGTTTGAGAATCAACCTTCTCACCCTCTAATTGGATATGGAATTCAACCATGTTGTGGTCGCTCGTTCCAAGGGGATCCTTAACTAGGACATTATTAATTAATCCTGACTCATTACACAGGACCAGGTCCAAGGTTGCCTGCCCCCTTGTAGGATCAGTTACATACTGCTCAAGAAATCCATCCCTGATGCACTCAATGAACTCGTCCTCAAGGCTGCTCTGCCCAATTTGATTTGTCCAGTTAATATGATAATTAAAATCCCCCATAATTATGGCTGTTCCCTTATTACATGCCCCAACTATCTCCTGATTAATACTTCTTCCAGCAGAGTTGCAACTATTAGGAGGCCTATATACTACGCCCACTAATGTTTTTTTTCCCTTATTATTCCTTATCTCCACCCAAACTGTTTCATTATCTTGATGCTTTGTCCCAATATCATTTCTCTGTATTACAGTGATTCCTTCCTTTATTAACATAGCCACCCCACCTCCCCTTCCTTCCTGCCTGTCCTTCCTGATTGTTAAATACCCTGGCATATTTAATTCCCAGTCGTTGTCACCCTGCAGCCATGTTTCTGTAATGGCCACAAGATCATACCCATACGTAGTTATTTGTGCCGTTAACTCGTCCATTTTATTACGAATGCTACGTGCATTCAGATAAAGAACTTTCAAATCTGTTTTGTGACGCTTAGTTCCTGCTTTTTCCTTTTTTAACACTTTACCTATTACTCCATACCTTCTGTCCCTTCCTGTTATGCTTTCCTCTCTCTCCCTGCTCAGGTTCCCAACCCCCTGCCACTTTAGTTTAAACCCTCCCCAACAGCACTAGCAAACACTCCTCCTAGGACAGCGGTCCCGGCCCTGCCCAGGTGCAGACCATCCGGTTTGTACTGGTCCCACCTCCCCCAGAACCGTTTCCAGTGTCCCAGGAATTTGAATCCCTCCCCCTTGCACCATTCCTCTAGCCACGTATTCATTTGAAATATCCTCCTATTTCTACTCTGACTAGCACGTGGCACTGGCAGCAATCCTGAGATTACTACCTTTGAGGTCCTATTTTTTAATTTACCTCCTAACTCCCTATATTCTGCTTTTAGGACCTCATCCCCTTTTTTACCTATACCGTTGGTGCCTATGTGCACCACGACAGCTGGCTGTTCGCCCTCCCCCTCCAAAATGTTCTGTAGCCGCTCCGAGACATCCTTGATCCTTGCACCAGGGAGGCAACACACCATCCTGGAGTCTCGGTTGCGGCCGCAGAAACGCCTGTCTATTCCCCTTACAATTGAGTCCCCTATCACTATAGCTCTGCCACTCTTTTTCCTCCCAGCCTGTGCAGCAGTTTAGATTAGTTATGGAAAAGGACAAGGAGCAATCTAGGGTAAAAATACTTAATTGGAGGAGGACCAATTTCAGTGGGTTGAGAACAGATCTGGCCCGGGTAAATTGGAATCAAAGATTGGCAGGCAAAACTGTAATTGAACAGTGGGCGGCCTTTAAGGAGGAGATGGTTCAGGTACAGTCTAGGTACATTCCCACGAGGGGGAAATTACTGCCACTGGTTCTCCCCTATCTATTCTACTAGTTATATCCTCAAAAAACTCCAGTAGATTTGTTAAGCATGATTTCCCTTTCATAAACCCATGCTGACTTTGTCCAATCCCGTTAATGCCCTCCAAGTGTTCTGTTATCACATCTTTTATAATAGACTCTAGCATTTTCCCCACTATTAATGTTAGGCTAACTGGTCTGTAATTCCCTGTTTTTTCTCTCCCTCCTTTTTTAAATAGTGGGGTTACATTTGCCACCCTCCAATCTATAGGAACTGTTCCAGAGTCCATAGAATTTTGGAAGATGATCACCAATGCATCCACTATTTCCAGGGCCACTTCCTTTAGTACTCTGGGATATAGATTATCAGGCCCTGGGGATTTGTCAGCCTTTAGCCTCATTAATTTCCCTAGCACTATTTTTTTATTAATACTGGTTTCCTTCAGTTCCTCCCTCTCACTAGACCCTTGGTTCCCTAACATTTCTGGCAGGTTATTTGTGTCCTCCTTTGTGAAGACAGAACCAAAGTATGTGTTTAATTGTTCTGCCATTTCTTTGTTCCCCATTATAATTTCTCCCATTTCGGACTGTAAGTGACCTACATTTGTCTTCACTAATCTTTTTCTCTTGACATATTTATAGAAGCTTTTACAGTCAGTTTTTATGTTCCCTGCTAGTTTACTCTCATACTCTATTTTTCCCCTCTTAATCAATCTCTTTGTCCTCCTTTGCTGAATTCTGAACTGCTCCCAATCCTCAGGCTTGCTGCTTTTTCTGGCAATTTTATATGTCTCCTCTTTGGATCCAATACTATCCCTAATTTCTTTTGTAGTACAGGCATCAACTTATATACCATTCAGTAACTTCACTCATTGGATATCAAGAATTCATTCCGGAGAAATCTAAATAGCAGCTTCCCCTGATGCTCAGTTGGTGAAGCAAACATTTAACTGAACTGTACATATCAGAAGGTCCCAGGTTCGATCCCCAGTCTATGTTGAGCTAGTTACTTTTAGACAGGTCAGTGATAGGCACCCCTACGACTGGCTTTACTGACAGGGAGTGGAAATTCATCCAGAGTTGCTGCTCCCGATCACCAGCCAGCAACTTCTGGAAGTGTTTGTGTGTGAATGCTGACTAAGGACAGAATTAGACTTTGTTGTGATGCCCTCTGCTGACACTCGCAGTGAAAGCTTACACATGAAGAGTGACCATTTGGGTGAGGTACTAGCAGCTGTGCATCGGTAGCCTGCAGTACACATCTTGTTTTCTGTTTCCTCCTCCTATCATAGTTCCTTTTTCCTTCACAAGTCTACAGGTCACAAAACACAGGGCAGGGGCCTGCGATACTGGTGGATAGCTTATTGAAACCAGCAAATGGGGGATTGGGTGATATGGTGGGTCCTTAAACCTTACACCTCTGGGACCTGAGATTAAACACAATCCAAACAGAAAGGAATGAAAGTCTCCTCTCTGATGGGGACTGAATGGTACGATGGTTGCAATTTAAATAAATGCTATGACAAAGAAAGCAAACAAGATCATCTTACGATGTCTAGTCAGAGGGTCAGACCAAAAATCCCAGTCAGTGATGAGTTTATACAAATGGCTGATCTGGATCCAGTGGAGCACTGTGTATAGTTCTGGTCACTACAGTGGACGCATCTTAGAATTGGAGAGGATGCAACATGGAACACATTGACACTTTGAGTTAGGCTCTTGAGCTATGAAGAAAGGCTCCGGGAACTGGGAATGTTTACACTGGAGTAACAGAACACCTCAGAAGAGACCTTACTGAGGTGTTCAAAAATCTAACAGGTATAGACAAGTCGAACTCTAATAATATTATTGGCGAAATAACACACTCTACAACAAGGAGTCTTTCCGGCCAGCTTCAAGCTCAGAGGAGGGAAAGTGAACAGATGGGTTAGATGTACTACATGACATAAATATATACAGAACAAACTATTCAGGGAAGCAGTGGAAGTGGGCAGAGGGAATCAGATACTTGGCAGAGAAAGTAACCGAGGAATATGAGAGACATTGTGATTTCAAGTAAGTTTTCAACTTTGAGACCAGCCAGATGGACCACAATAGTGTCTACTGGTGCTGTACATGCCTTTGTTTCCAAGCGCATAGTGGACTCTTCCACCCATGTTCTCAATGATTCCCCACGATTCTCTGAAGAGAGGTGCATTTTTACAATGACCAATCATGTCTCGCCAGGTTTTTTCTTGCTTCCTGAGGTTGCAGGGCACTAGTTCCATATAGCAGTCTGTCTGCAGAACTCTAGTGAAACTTGGCTTATAGTAGGTTCAAATGTCAGATCTGAACTTGGAGTCTCTTGGTTAGGAGCCAATGCTCTATTGTTAGAGCTGATGGGCTGTATGTGGCTTGTTTTTTAATGCTGGAGTGAGACCTGGCCTAAAATGAATCAGTACGATGGTACTGCAGCAGAATTTGAAAAGCTAATAAGCAATGTATTTGTGCCATCATTTATCTATATCTTTAATCTCTTGATTCCCTGCTGATGCAGCACCTGATAAAAAAGCATCATTACCCCTTCTTGCTACATCAATTCCCATCTCAGCCCTGTTTTGTAATCTTCCAGTGTCCAAAACAGATATTAATCACTGCATTTTACTTCTTGCTGCATCTAGAAAATCGAAAAAGGAGCTGATGCCTGTCTTTTAAAAAAAAGTGATACATGGCACTCTTGAAAAAGTAGCAATTTCAAGTACTATTTAAAATAAATGACACTCCTTTCTACCAGTAAATCAGAATCAGAAGTCTGCCCGGATTGATTCTACCCCTCCCTCACTGAACTGATGTTGATGCTACCACCTCCCAGACACTAGACAAATATTTACCATTGTCCCTATATTCTACCGCCTGGAATTTCCGCAGCGGTTCTCCTGATCTCCTGCTGTAACTTTGGAGAAAGGTCACAGAGGAACAGCTATTTATGCCATTTCTCCAGGGTTTCCGGCCATTTTCCACTGAAGTAATGAGGTAAGGGAGACCGGGAAAATCCACATGGAAATTCTACCCCAACTTGTTTGTCTACAGAACAAGATGTGCAAGTTGTTAAATGACATGGGAAGTGTTGGACGTACGCTACTTTTATCCCCTCTCATGTCTACTTTTTGATGAATTGCTGAGTTATTCAGATGAGAGATATCAGTGCTGGTGGATGGATACGCCCCCACGCACCCTCTACTTCCCTGACACTGGGTAATTCCTTGTTTTCCCAGCCTCTCCAGATCTTATCTTCAGCCACCACACCTATGCTGCCCTCTGGATCTCCCTTCCTAAATCCCTCCACCTTTCCACTTCCTTCTCTGCTGCAAACCCTTTCTCTTTAATTGTGCTTTCGACCACCTCCGACTTTTCTGTTTCTTTCTGCTCGTGGTCTGGTCTTTGCTTCCACCCTGCAAAGTGCTCTGAGGTGCCTTTCTGTATGTGAGAAGAAACTATGGAAACATAAATTGCTGTTAAATGGAACACAATCAGATTTTAGGCACCTAGTCTCAGCGCCAAGTGCTCCCAGGTCAGTTAGATGAAAGGGAAAGCTTCCTCTGCCCTACGCCAATTGATGTGCCTGAACTCCAACCTCAGAAGAGAACCTGCCACTGCAGCACTGCCAAATTTTCATTTCCCGACTTCAGCCCATTCTTATTGAGTGACGGTGCTAGTTAGTGCTAAATTGTGTAACGTTTTGTGTTGTGGCCCCACATTCACTAGGAACTGGGCCGTTCAAACTAATTTCACCGAGAGCTTTTATAGCCAGCAGAGAGAGAAGACTTTCATCCCATCAGCCTGGACTGGATTTGAACCTAGGTCCCATACATAAGGGCAGTGCCTAACCAATAGCACTCAATCCTCCCAGACACACCATTTTCAGTGCCAGGAAGAGAGAACAACTGGAAGAATCAGGTGTCATTTATGTTGCAATTGTATCTTTGTACTACAGGGGGAGACATATAGGACTCAATTTTGAAATGGTGGCGGGTTGGCAGCGGGGGGTGGAGGGGTGAAGGTACGCGTGGCAAACCCGAATAAACAAAACTTACCGTTTCCGAGAGAAAGTCTTCTCTCTCTGCTGGCTATAAAAGCTCTTGGCTGCCATCAAGAGCTGCAATGCAGTTGGGGGGGGGGGGAGGGGGGGGGGCGCGGAGAGAAAGAGAGAGAGCGAGACATCATCCAGCGCTGCAACGGAAGATCGGAGGGGAGAGGGGGAGATCGGTGGGACATCGGGGGGTGAAGAGGGGGAGATTGGGGGGAGATTGTGGGGTTGAAGAGGGGAAGATCGGGGGGGACATCGGTGGGGGGGGTGGTGAAGAGGAGACATCAGACATCAGAGCAGGGTGGAAAGGTAGGTTGATTTTGTGTTTTAACTTTGTGCAATGGTTTTTAATTTAATTTATTTTGTTTCTTTTTGCCTGATCCGGCCCTTCATGCCTGGTTTCACAGGAGTGAATCAGAAGCGGTGGGCAAGCCACCCAGGTAGGTTAAAAATCATTCTAACTATCGAATATGTCCCAGCTAGTCTTAATAAATATCCCAAAAATGTGTGCAGGACCCTCATTTCAATATTGAAATGAGGCCTATGCTCATTTCAAGCAGGTGCCAGGGCCCCCTAAAAAAAAGCCCTAGTGAATTTAGTGGTGACCCAACCCCACATGCGAGTGGAACATGGTCAATCGTTCCACTAAATTCGTCATTGTTGCGCCTGTTTTACGGCCATCATCAAAATGGTGCAGCAAGGCCTACTGCCATCATCCTCACCGCGACCTCTTTTCCTCCCCCTCCATCCCAGGTGGGAAAGCTGCCAGCTGCCAGCTGCCCCTTCACTGTCCGCCATATATAAATGCAGGCAAGGAGATGGGGCCTAGCAAGTGGCTTGATTTCCTTCCTTGCCGTGGCTGCCTGCCGATCCCAGGGACCGCAGGAAGGGTGGTGGTAGTCCCTGGAGTAGCAGCAGTGGTAAGTCCTGCAAATGGCTCAGTCCAGTACAAGGCCTTCAGTCAAATTGATACTGCAAGCTTTGGGGGTCCTCTGCCCCCTTTAAGGCTGTCCCTCTCCTCATCTGGTGCTGCAGCGGCTCTCTCATTGCACTTCGCTTCTCTGCAGCGGCGGGCTCTCTCTTTGTGGTGGAGATCCCGCTGAGCGCCTGCATTGCATCTTAACTAAGCCTCGGAAAGGAAACTGGGCTGGGGTTGAGGTGGCGGGCAGCAGTCCCTCCTGCCCTGACCCTCTTGGGATGGAATTAGGGAAATCCAGCCTCTTGTCCCTTTCTTCAACTTACTCTGGTCAATAATGTATCAAAAGGATCAGGCTTTAAAGGAGTAACATAATTTTAATGGATCTGGTTATAGGAGCTGGTTGTAGGTAACGTGCAATAGTTGAGTGGGCTAGTGCGAAAATTGGTAATATGTCACAGGAAGAGCTGCTTGTCTGAGTTTGGTGCAGAATCGAGGGGGCTATGCTCTACAGGTGGCAGTGATAAATCCGACCGTAGAGTGCTTGATGCTGACAGTGGGTGTCCAAAGCATCCCATTCCCTACCGCTAATATTCTTTGCCTAGATGAGCACATCATTCACTGACAAAAATTGCTTAAAAAAAAGATTTTTAAATAACTGAAAATCTGAAATAAAAACAGGAAGTACTGGAGAGATACAGTGTGTTGATTGGCAACTGAAAAGAGAAAAGATGGGTTAATGTTTTGGACGCTGACCCTGATCTTAAGAAGGGTCTACCCCTGAAATGTTAACCTCTGTTTTCTCTTTTCAGATGCTGATGAATCCCTATTTCCACCATTTTTGGTTTTAATTTTAGTTTAACAGCTGTGTTTGTGAATTCTCCAAGTTAAGGCGACCTTTTCTGCACCTGGCCCTGGCAGAGTTCAGTAGGCTGTCTAACTGCTTGAAGGACTTTTGTTTTTTTGTCTCTTCCATATGCATTGGAATCCTGTCTCACTGGCGACAGGACCTAAGGTACATAAATCTTTTTCAGCATGGATGAGACTGACTGCAACATGCACTTTCCAGCAGGAGGCTGTTAGATAGCATCAGGAACAGGAATTCTGGATGGACAGGAACGACAATTGGTCTCACACACATGAACTGTGTTTTTTTCTCCCTAGTCCATTGGCGTGAGACCAATTGTCGTTCTTCTCCTCCTGTCTCTGGCTCAGATCAGTTAACTTGGCGCAGACCAGAATCATAGAAATTTACGACAGAGGAGGCGGCCATTTGGCCCATTGTGTCTGTGCCGGCCGGATAAGAGTTATCCAGTTCTAGCATAACCTCCCTGCTTTTATATTCTATGCCTCGGCTAATAAAGGAAAGTATCCCGTATGCCTTCTTAACCACCTTATCTACCTGTCCTGCTACCTTCAGGGGTCTGCGGACATGCACTCCAAGGTCCCTTTGTTCCTCTACACCTCTCAGTATTCTACCAACAATTGAACTTGGGGCTTTCATGTTATGTAATCCCACTTTCCAGTTCTTGATCCATAGCCTTGTAGATTGCGGCATGCAAGTGCACATCTAAGTACTTTTTAAATGTGATGAGGGTTTCTGCCCCTACCTCTCTAGTGCAATCACATTTTTCCTGTAATGTGGCGACCAGAACTGTACACAGCACTCCAGCTGTGGTTTACCTAGTTTTTATCCAGTTCTAGCATAACCTCCCTGCTCTTATATTCTATGCCTCAGCTAATGAGGGAAAGAATCCCATATGCCTTTTTAACCACCTTATCTACCTGTCCTGCTACCTTCAGTGATCTGTGGACATGCACTCCAAGGTCCCTCTCTTCCTCTACACTTCTCAATATCCTACCATCCTACCAGCAATTGAACCTCGGGCTTTCATGTTTTATATAGTACCAAATCACACCGTGCATTTAACCCACTAAGGCCTAGAGGAGCTGATTCTGTGGCCTTATTTCATGTTTGTAACACATGGATAAATCCAACATTGTGACATAAGAGGATTAAGCAGTTATGGTAGGCAACACAAGTCGGAATAGGAGATGGTTCCACCTGAACTTCAGTAAAGAAACTAGGGCATTTCAGGCCACGGCCCTCTCTCTGTTACAACTGTCAGTTCCGGTTTGTAACCAATTGACAGGAGACACACTTGCGGTAGGGTGATATTGAGGTATATTTTAGGACTGTAGCTGTACCTACACGAATACCCTGCTGCTTGAACTAACCGGGCAATTTCCAAATTTGCACTGCCAGCGGGGAACCTCGCCTGTTCTAAAATGCCACGCAGTGTAGGCCCCAATTTCAGATACGCTGTGCCAGTGGGCGAGGCTGGAAAGTTACCACTTCAACTTTTGTGTACTTTTCTTTAGTGCAGGCTTTAAACCCATTTAGGAATGGTAGGAAAATATACCACGTTTCCACTGCTGAGGTGAAATATCATTTTATAGTGAGGTCTAGCCCAGAATCAAAGCAAATTAATATATATTTTATACTTAAAATGCAGCGGTTTCTTGCACTGCCAGCAATATAAAACAAATGTACACTCTGACATATCTAAACAGCAACCTCCCTTTAACTCCAGCAGGATACATTAAACCATCTGTATTTGGAATATGGCCTACATGCCACTTGTAGCCCATCTCACCTGCGGCTCTTGCTGCTCCATACATCTCCCAGCCTCTGTTCCTGAAATATGGGGGGTAATTTTAACCTAATCCGCCCAGCGGGAAACTGACGGGATAGGATCAGCTGCCTATTTTACACTCTGCCCGATTTTACTTTCCATTTACTTCAAGGGAGGGAGCAGGAGGGAAGAGAGAGAGAGGGAGAGTGAGAGGAGAGAGAAGGGAGATAGAGGAAAGGGGAGAGAGGAGGAAAGGGGAAGGGAGGATAGGAAGAGAGAGAGAGGAATATAGGAACAGGAAAAGGCCATTCAGCCCCTCGAGCCTGTTTCGCCATTCAATGATGACATGGCTGATCTGTATCCTAACTTCATTTACCCACCTTGGCTCCACGTCCCTTAATATCCTTGGCTAGCAAAAATCTATCGATCTCAGATTTAAAATGATTAATTGAGCTAATTGTGGGGAAGAGTTCCACACTTCTACCACCCTTTGCATGAAGAAGTGTTTCCTAATTTCTCTCCTGAATGGCCTGGCTCTGATTTTAAGGATATGTCCCCTTGTCCTAGACACCCCACCAGCGGAAAAATTTTCTCTCTACCTTCCCTACCAATTCCTTTCAAAATCCTAAAAACCTCAATCAAATCACCCCTTAAACTTCCATATTCCAGGGAATACAAACCTAGTTTATGTAATCTCTCCTCATAATTTAATCCTTGGAGCCCTGTTAACATTCTGGTGAATCTGCGCTGCACTCCTTCCAAAGCCAACATATCATTTCTAAGGTGTGGTGCCCAGAACTGTACACAGTGCTCTATATGTGATCTAACTAGGGCTTTGTATAGCTGTAGTAAAACTTCCACCCTTTATATTCTAGCCCTCTAGATATAAAGACTAACATTCCATTAGCCTTTTTGATTAGTTTTTGTACTTGACCACTTCATTTTAGTGATCTGTGTAAATGGGCCGCTAAATCTCTTTGGACCTCTACTGTTCCTAGCTTTTCACCATTTAAAAAATACTCGGATCTATCATTTTTTGGTCCATAATGGATGAACTCACACTTACCTGGGTTGAAATCCATCCGTGAAATCCATTACAGTTTTGCCCACTGACTTAATCTATCAATGTCTCTTTGTAATTTTATGCTCCTGTCTACACAATTTACTGTGCCACCAATCTTTGTGTCATCGGCAAACCTGTTATCTAAGTCATTAATAAATATAATGAGTAGTTGAGGCCCCAGCACAAATTCTTGTGGGATTCCACTAGTCACTTCCTTCCAATTTTGAGTACATACCCATTATCCCTACTCTCTGTCTTCTACCGTCTAACCAATCTGCTAACCAGGTCAATAATTTGCCTTCAATTCCATGAGCTTTAATCTTAGCTAACAGTTTCTTATGTGGAACCTTGTCAAATGCCTTCTGGAAGTCCATATAAACTACATCCATAGACATTCCCCTGTCCACTACTTTAGTTACTGCCTCAAAAAATTCAATTAGGTTCGTTAGACATGACACATCCTTTACAAATCCTTTATGAAGGAGGAGGAAGAGAAGGAGGAATATATAGAGCAAAATGAAGGAGCACAGAGGGAAGGAAATAGCATGGGGAATGAGAAAGAGAGAGGATGAAGAGGGGAAAGGAGAGACAGAGAAGAAAAGGAAAGGAGTGAAACAGAGGGGGAGGAGGATTTAAACAAAGAAAGAAAAAGAAAGAAAGCCAATAGAGAAGGGAAATAAAGACAAAAAAAAGATAGACAGACAGAATTTTCATCCCTCCAAAATGTAATTTATTTTTCTCTTCTTTTTCCTGCTGGGCATCTTCTCCATCTGAGAATGGATTGTAGACTTGATCCTTGATCCCAAGTCTCTACCAATGCCACTCTGGAGGCAGTTATTGCAGAAGTGACACACTGTCCATATAATTAGTCCCCCCTAATGAACCCAATGTGGGAAATCACAGGCATGGACCTGCAACTCAGCATTCTGTGGTGCAGCATGATGAAGCATTCATCAGTGAACTTTGATCAAGGCACTGCTTGGGAAGATGGTCATGGACAAAAAGTTAGTAACACTGTTTAAACTTGTTGAAATTTTGGTTGGAGGCTTTCCTTAATTGATATGAGATTTATTTGTATATAGTCTGACTCACCATAATAACACTGACGCCCGCAGTGGTGCTGCTCTGCTTTGCCACTGGATTAAAGTGCTTTCTCAATTTGCCAGTTACTGCTACTTGCATGTCTCGCTCTTGTGCCATATCATCCTACAGGAAGAAAGTATTAAACAGGTAAAATTTCCCAGGAGCTTCTGCTGATACAACTGACACTGGAGAGCTGCAGCAGTTTTCAGCATGTTTTGGGCTAAACTTTACTTTAAGTTTACTCTGCCACTAAACAGCAACATTACCATGGTCAGTGAAGCTAATACTACTTAGTGGAATGCTAAACAAGCATTATACTTCAACCCTGCGCTATTCAAACATCTTTATTATTGTAATCTTAACCCCACACTATAAAAAATAAACATTGGAAAGTAATTAGAATGAAAACAAAGGGGGTAATTTTGACTTTGGATGAACGTACAATACGGGCAATATCAGATCAGCCGCCCGTTATACATCTCCCCCTAATTTCCATTGAAGTCAATGAAGAAGAATTTCCCAATATTAGTCTTAAAAATCACCTTTTACTAGTTTGATCCCGTGTTCCCTAGTTCTACTTCCGCAGTTTAATTTAAAGTAAGATTCCAGGCTAACTTTATCAATACTCTTAACCATCTTATATACTGCTACAAGATCAGCTCTCAGACGCCTGCTTTCCACACTGAAAAGCCCATGTTTACCAGTAGCGACTGCAGCACCAAGCGAGCCCTGGGTCACCCCAGTCCGTACTCCCCCCAACTCTGACATATCTCCTCTAACCAGTACTTGTTGTTTCCTATTCTTTCAGTTTCTTATCCACTCTCAGGGTTTACCCTGAATCCCCAAAGCTTCGAAATTAAATAATAGCCTCCCATGTAGAACTTTATCAAAAGCCTTTTGGAAGTTGAGGTACACCACACCACATCACAGAGCTTACCATTGTCCAGTTGGGTTGTCACTTCTTCAAAGAAGTCAAGGAGTTGGTCAGGCAGGATCTTCTGAATCTATGCTGACTGCAGTTAACCAAGTTATTGTTGTACAATTGATCCTCAAGTTTACTCCTGATAATCGATTCCATTATTTTATTTGGAATGGAAGTAGATTAAAGGGTCTGTTGTTGCCTGTGTCTGTTTGGTCACCCTTTTTGAATATGGGAACCACATTAGCATGTTTCTAATCATTTGGTATCTCCCCAGTGTCCAATGACTCATAATGATTGTTAGAACCGCACAGATCTCCTCCCTGGTCTTTCGCAGCACTCTGAGATAAATGCCATCCATCCCTGGGAATTTATTTGTTTTGAGCCCATTTAGCCTGTACAGGACTTCCATCTCATTTATAATTAAATCATTGATTTTAACTGGGATATGTCAGTCTGGAGAGAGCATGTTGCTCATGTCTTCCCTTCTGAATACTTGGAGGAAGTAGTCATTCAGAATATTTATTATTTTCTAGCCTTAACTGCTCTGCATTTTTCCAGTTTGATCTTTGCCCCTCTGTTTACATTTCATTGTGTTTCTGATTTCTTAAAATTTTCATGCTAGTGGACTCTTTCTCCTCTCTCCTTGCAGAATTTGTACAGGCCATTTTTCCTCTTTATCTCACTTTTAATTTATTTGTTAATCTATTTAGAGTCACATTTGCTTAGTCTTGATTTTGAGAATGTAGTTGTCATGAATTCTCAGCATTACATGGGGATTTCTCCTCCACAATCCCGCTCGATTTCAGGCAGGATTATGGCGAAGAATGTCGGAAATTTCAGGCGGTGAAGTCTACTGTCATCGGATTGCTCCCAATCAGGATCTCCCTCCCCCCCGCTGCTTCCAGGACCACTGCTGACCGGTCCTTCCTGCCCCCTGCATACAAATGGCGGGGGTTAGGGGAGATAGTTCATGTCCCTCTGTTTCGCCCCAGTTACCACTACTTCTGGAGACCACCATGTGGACGGTGGCACTGGGCCCCAGGAAGGAGCAGTAAAGGCCCAGAGTACCCCCAGTGAAGGGAGAGGGCCTTGTGGCATCTTCTTCCTCCATTCAATCCCGGACACTTACCTACCAAACACCTCGGTCTCGGCCGAGGCCTTCAGAGGGAGCCTTCCTTCCAATCTTCAAGGAGCTTCTGTCCCTTTTGGGTCCCTTGTCAACTTTTCTGATTCTAAGCAGCATCCCCACTGGACATTCCTTCTCGGCACTGGTAGGCTCCTTCTCAACGGCGGCAATCCGCTAGGAGCTCAATGTTGCATATGTAAAAGTCCTGACCCAGGAAAATGGGTCGGATTTAGGGCAATATGGGAGGGGGGGGGGGGTGCAAAAGTCTCGCCCCAACCGGTACTCCACCCTGGAGCAGAATCCCCATGAGATGTGTAAAGTTTCCACTTGTCATCTACTAAAGTGAAGTTGGACATCATCGCCCATTTTATTTGCTTTAGTTATTCCCTCATCTCATCAAGTTTAGCCTTTTTAAAATTAAATTTAAAATCCTGGTGTTAGGCATCTCTGATTCTGAGCTCTGTTAAACTTGATCATTCTGCCACTAGGGGTGATACAACTTTCACTTCCTGTATATATTCTGGGAAATTTACAGCTACCGGATCAATATCAGCATTGTCGCTCCATGGCTTTCCTGAAGTACTGGGTCAAGAAACAGTCATGTACTACATCTACCAACTCTGACTCTATACCACTTGGGCTTTTCCACTTTATATTAGGTTGGTTGAAGTCTCATATTAAGTTAGCTTTTCTGTTCTCACATACCCTCCCTATTTCCATAGAGAAAATGATCTTCCTTCTTGTGCTGGCCTGATGGTATATAGCATACACCCAGTGTTAGCTTGGATTTTTTCACATTAGAAACATCTAACCAGAGCAGCTCATTTTGTAGCTTTCTACCTCCCACAGCTTGAACGTCTTTTATCTCCCAGGTGTTCCAGACATTTCGGGCTGCACCACCTCCTTTTCTGTATAACTCTGTCTTTTCTAAACCCTATATACCCCTGAATGTTGTATCCATTTCCATCCTCTGAATCAAGTCATGTTTCTGTTATTCCCACCATTTCATAGTTCCCTCCTGCCACAACAGCCTCCAGTTTCAGCATTTTATTTCAAATAGGCTTGGGCCAGACAGAAAATGCAATTAGAATATTTTGCACTGCAACGCATTGGTGCACTTGCTGTTACAGTTCATATGATCTATATTTCCCCTGGTGCATTTGGTGCAGCCTATTCATATGGTCTGTATTTTTCACAGTATTATTTCGATACTCACAGCCACCCAAGGATGAGTCAGAACCTTCTCAGCTGTGTACCGTGCTTCAATGTTCACCTGCAGCATTCGGCTAATCAATTCCTGCAACAAAATGACAGCACTGAAACCAGAGAAACTTACAGTAAGAAGAAAACAGATCCGAGGTAACTCACTGCTACAGTGTGCTCCAAATAACCATTTGCAGGTTCTGAATCATTTTACTGGTAAAGACTGCTTTACAGAAACTGTACATCCCTTGCATCATCTGTGTGCTTGAGATTTGAATCAAACAGCCACTGAATTCAGTAATCAGTAGCATTCATTTCAGATGAATTCAGACTGAATAGGTAAGATATGCACCAAGCAAGGAAATGATTTAAGAAACAGAAAGTGACAATCAACAGCTGCTCAGGTTTGCTTGCTCTCTTATTTGCAATTAGAAAAATAGATGACCATGAACACCTGAGGTAATGATCCTACTGTTAAGTGCTGGCCTTATCACACGGCCTTAAGTGCATGATGCTGTCTGAGAAGAAGAACGAGAAGTGCAGCTGCTGTTCAGTCCATCAGCAGTCCAACTGCGCAAGTGGAAGACATGGTGAATGCCTTTTTACCTACCTTTTCAACACCTCAATTTATTCTCCATTTATGACCTTCTGAGTTAATGCATTCCAAATTCTCACAACCCTTTTTGTGAAGAAGTAATTTTCTGAATTTGCTTTCAATTGTCTTGGTTGAATTTTAAGATTATATCCCCATGTTGTGGATTCTTCTACTAGAGGGAAGAGTCCTTCTCTATTCAGCCTACATCTAGGGAATGACTCATCCCTTTAGTAGGGAAGATGCTAATATATTCTGTGGCCATAATGAGCAGGCATCAGTAGGTGAGCCTGTTTCATAAGATTCTGTAAGCGGATTACTATTGAATCTTTAAACCTGTACCCTTCCCACATAAACAAATTTCAATCTTTTGACAATTTTATATGTGTGTGTACCTGCAAAAAAGAAACCTAGGATTCAACAGATCAACAACAACTTGTATTTATATAGCACCTTTAATGTAGTAAAAACATCCCAAGGCGCTTCACAGGAGGGTTATCAGACAAAATTTGACATTGAGCCACATAATGAGATATTGGGACAGGTGACCAAAGGCTTGGTCAAAGAGGTAGGTTTTAAGAAGCGACTTAAAGGAGGAGAGAGAGGTAGAGTGGCGGAGAGGTTTAGGGAGGGAATTCCAGAGCTTAGGGCCTAGGCAGCTGAAGTCATGGCTGCCAATGGTGGAGTGATGAAAATCGGGGATGCGCTAGAGGCCAGAATTGGAAGAGTACAGAGAGCTCGGAGGGTTTTACGGCTGGAGGAGGTTATAGAGATAGGGAGGGTGAAGCCGTGGAGGAATCTGAACACAAAGATAAGAATTTTAAAACTGAGGTGTTGCCAGACCGGGAGCCAATGTAGGTCAGCGAGCACCGGGGTGGTGGTGAACGGGATTTGGTGTGAGTTAGGATACGGGCAGCAGAGTTGCGGATGAGTTCAACCTGTTCTTTATGGGCAAATTCAGGAGCTGTGACATGCTACTGTTGATATTCTTGAGATAGGAGAGGAGAATGTTGGCCATGGTTACAATTGAATCCCCTGTGACAATCATTAATTTTAACTTGACTTGCTGACTAGCATGTGCTCTGAGATGCCTCATCACTGCCTGAGCTCCCTTGAAAATTTGTGTTGTACAAGCTCCTACTAAATGCCTCTCTTTTGTTCTGCTGAAGTCTTGAAAATTGGCTTTCCGATGAATTAGCGGAGAATATTTGACTACTTTCGATTCCATGTAAATAATATGTAACGTTATGATTAAAAACATTTTTTTCATAAAATAACCCAGAAATTAATAACAAAAATCAGTACTAAAAAAATACTGTGTAACTGGGAAGTAACAGTAAATGGCTAAAAGGTCTCAGCTCCTTTAAGAGCATCATCACACTTGGAGTTTTCTCATGCTCACTAAGATGGGTGAATGGAGTGCACAGCATGATCCCATCTTAAGTGGACAGAAAATCAGTTATGCTTAAATTGAAGTACTAGAATATTTAAATGGCTGGAAGATCACTAAACGGTTTTTCACCGACATTCCTGCCTCTGATTAGCTGTTCCAGTCCAGCATCCCTGGCCATAATGAGTGGAAAATACACCCTGATATTGGCTCAGCGGCAGGAAGCAAAAGGTAATGGTCGACGAGTAATTTTGTGACTGGAAGGTTGTTTCCAGTGAGGTTCCGCAGGGCTCAGTACTAGGTCCCTTGCTTTTTGTGATATATATTAATGATTTGGGCTTAAATGTAGGGGGCAAGATTAAGAAGTTTGCAGATGATACAAAAATTGGCCGTGTGGTTGATAGTGAGGAGGAAAGCTGTAGACTGAAGGAAGATATCAATGGACTGGTCAAGTGGGCAGAAAAGTGGCAAATAGAATTCAATCCAGAGAAATGTGAGGTAATGCATTTGGGGAGGGCAAACAAGGCAAGGGAATACACAATAAATGGGAGAATACTGAGAGGTCTAGAGAAAGTAAGGGACCTTGGAGTGCATGTCCACAGATCCCTGAAGGTAATAGGACAGGTAGATAAGGTGGTTAAGAAGGCATATGGAATACTTTCCTTTATTAGCCGAGGCATAGAATATAAGAGCAGGGAGGTTATGCTGGAACTGTATAAAACTCTGGTTAGGCCACAGCTTGAGTACTGCATACAGTTCTGGTCACAGGAAAGGTGTGATTGCACTGGGGAGGGTACAGAGGAGATTTACGAGGATGTTGCCAGGACTGGAGAATTTTAGCTAAGAGGAACGCTTGGATAGGCTGGGATTGTTTTCCTTTAAACAGAGGAGGCTGAGGGGTGATTTAATTGAGGTGTATAAAATTATGAGGGGCCTAGATAGAGTGGATAGGAACGACCTATTTCCCTTAGCAGAGGGTCAATAACTATGGGGCATGGATTTAAAGTGATTGGTAGAAGGACTAGAGGGGAGTTGAGGAGAAATTATTTCACCCAGAGGGTGGTGGTGGGTCTGGAACTCACTGCCTGAAAGGGTGGTAGAGGCAGAAACCCTCAACTCACTTAAAAAGCACTTGGATATGCACCTGAAGTGCCGTAACCGACATGGCTACAGACCAACAGCTGGAAAGTGGGATTAGGCTGGGTGTCTCATTTTCGGCCAGCGAGGACATGATGGGCCAAATGGCCTCCTTTTGTGCCGTAAATTTTCAATGATTCTATGATTCGGTAGTTCACATGGAAATCCAAACCTCTGCCATCTGTTTTGAACCACATGCTGCTAGCAGAACAGAAATCTAGATGCAATATTGACTTTTTTTACCAGTGGAAGATGCATAGCTTCTCTTTCCTGCTTCACATTCTGAGTGAGATGAGTTAACAACATTGTGGCTATCTTGTGCTTTGTAATTGTGCCACATAAGTTAGGGCAACGCATATATCAACCTAGAAAGTTAGCAAATGCTGACCAATAGCTTCAAAAAGTGCTAACAACTTAAAAGTAGTCCTGAGTACAGTCCTATGATATGTAGTTACACTGAAAGTGTAGCTCATGGCAATCTTCAACCCCTACCCCCAGCTCACATTGGAAGTCTTCACCTGCTCCTCCCCAGCTCTAAGTGCCACTCCTCAACACCCCTCAGAGCACATTCTCCTCCCCCTCCCCTCACACTGTCAATCTCTTCCCCCTCCATTAACACTGCCAATCTCCCCTCCTCCGTTCGCACTGCCAATCTCCTCTCTCTTCTGTTCACTTCTCTCCACAGCTCACCTTGGCAGTCTTTAACTCTTCCTTCCCAGCTCACACTGGCATTCATCATCCCCTCACCCCCTCCCCAGTGGCTCAAACTGGCACTCTACCCCTCTCAACACACTGGTACTCTTCAACCCCCTCCATTAACACTACCAATCTCCTCCTCCTTTCCTGTTCTGTTCATACTACTAATCTCCTTCCGCCTCCCCCTTCTGTTCACACTGCGAATCTTCTCCTTGTTCTCTTCATATTGGCACTCTCCTCCCTTTCCACCCTCAGTTCACACAGCCAATCTCCTTCCCCTCCCCGCTCAGATCATGCTGGCTCTCTTCATCCCTCCAGTCACCTCACCCTTCTTCCCTCCCTCTCACTGCCATTCCCAACTCCTATCTGCTGTTCTGGTGATTGAACTCAGCTGCATTGTGTGGATGCCATTAATTCATGATCTCACAAAGCTTTCACAAGAATTCCCATCCACAGTGTGTAGCAGAATTCCAACACCTGGAGAAACAGCATCAGTTAGCAGGAGCGAAGAAATGGACAGTAACAGCAAGAAACAGACTGTGTGAAATGCGGACTGTTGGCATGTATTGGGCAGAATTGTATCTCATGGTAAATAATAAATCTGTTCTTTTTAGGAGCTAAAATGATGTGAAACATCACTAAGCATAATGGATAACTATACAAATGGAAATATGGGGATGAAAGCTTTGAGCAACTTAAGGAAAATAAAACTGAAGTAAACAAGCATGGATTTTTTTTTGTTGCTTGGTGTAAACATGGCTGCAATGAGGTAACTCCGTAAAGACCTCAACCTGCAGAATTAGAGGTCACTGTCTTCATGAAAAATGTTTGGCCATTTTTTGCAGGACAGTAAGAAAAGCCAGAATCTTGTCTCATTTTCAGCACAGTAATAAGATGTACAAGTGACACAATGGTCCAGTTTGATGCGATTTGCATTATTGCACCATGTGCTTCTACATATACAAGTAAATGTTTGCCAAACAGTTATTCATGAAGGTAGTACCCCTTCAAAATGCTGTCATAATGCTGCTGTTCCTGGTTCTAAGTGAAATGGTTAGGAATAGATCCCTGTACATACTTTAGCAGAGCCCGTGATGTTGTCCCAATAAGGAGAGGGAAACTCCAATCGGCCAACAAGAATCTGATCAAACAGGTCCTCCTGGACATTGTTCTCACTGTAGGAGCACAAAGATAGGGTTATTCTAGTAGACTTTGAGAATGATTTATTTACTTGCACACCTGGAATCAATCCAGTTAATTTTTCATTTCTGAATTCTTGAATTCTCGATAATTGCTGGAAAATAATTTTGGTCATAGGAAATAGTTTCTTGTGTCTTGAAAAGCCTGAAACTATAGGACAGAACACAGGTGAGACAGTTTAAAAGAGATGTGTCATAAGGGCTGTTGTCATGGCACCTAAACTACAAACTAAACAGGTCTGCAGGCTGTACAGAAATGTCAGTTTGTGCTCTGAATACATTTCTCATGCACATAGTGGATGTAGCTGACAGAAGAGGTTGATCCTGATGTGCACTGATAAATACATTGCTTTGTCAGTGTTTGGTGCTGAGATTGACACTAGAGGGAGCTATTCAATGCCGTAGTTATACTGCATCAACCGGCGCACCACTGACAGCATTTTAAAGGCATGGTGAGTGCAGACACAAAGTTATCCTGTCAACTCACATCGGATGGGGTAGTTGAGAGCAGAGAACTGAGCGCCCCCAAAAGCTCTGCAGGGTTTCACAGCTGAGCCATTCAGATTAGAAAGGTTCCAGGTTTGATCCCCAAGTCTGTAGTGAGCTAGCTGAACTCAGCGAGGGTGGAGGTCGGGCACTACAATTAGCATTAGCATTCCTGGGTTAAGTGGGGGAAAATTGGCCTGGGTTCCTGTTCCTGATTGCTATCTAGCGACCCAGCTAGAAGTGCAGAATACTGTGGGACCGAAACAGTCCCTGAGTAAATATGTTCCATTAACTACAGGCATTTTTACACTGGTACTTAGACTCAGGGAAGGCAGTACTCAAGTAGAGTCTGGTGATACTGGAGCTCTGTATTTCCACTGCCTTCACTTGTGCTTTGCATCTCCAGCTTTTATTTTCAGGACCTGCAAGAAGTTGGAACCATGGCAGGATCAGAAGTCAAAATTCACCTGCAGTTTATTATAGTGTGTCATCAATTGCAAGAGTAGCATGCTCCTGTTGCCAGTTGTATACTGTCAAAATGAATGTGCTTTTTCGTACTGGGATTGAAAAGCGTCCCATTCATAACTGTGATAGGTCGGAAGCAGATTACCTGCGGAATGGGGGAAAACCACACAGGAGGATGTACGTAATGACGCCTGCTGCCCAAATGTCGACCTTCAAGCCATATCTGTAAGAATATTAACATAAGTATTTTAAAGAACAGGAAAAGGCCATTACGTCCAACACATCCACTCTTTTCGCATAGTTCAACTCCACGTACCAATCTTCTTTCCATTTCATGTTATCCCTTCTTTCCCCAGAAATGCATCCAATTCTCCGTTAAGCCCGCTTATACTGGCTACATTAGTGGGCTTCCTTAGTAAATTATTCCACAATCTTATTATGTTTTGGGGGGGGAAAAGTTTCGCCTGCTTTCTTTTTCTGACTCATGACTTCCTCATTTTTAACTTGTGTCCCATGATATTTGAACTCTTCACCATAGCGATATATTTGCCTGGATCAGCTTTGTCAATTCCCTCCATTAATCTTGAAAACTTCAATTGTGTCACATTAAATCCTCGGGCGGAGGGGGGCAAAGTTCCGGGGTGGGGGTGGGGGTTGCCAATCTTCTGCTGTAACTTCAGCATGAGATTGGAGGAAAGCCCGGAGAAACAGCGTAAAAGGCCGTTAACACTGGTTGCTTGTTTAGTTTGGATCACAGGAAAATAGCATTCCATGTTTATCTGGCTTAGCATTCTGGACCCATGGGATAAGGGAGCCAGTTTATCAGTTTAGTAAATGCAGGAAGCTGTGCATGGGCATTGCTTTCCTGTGATCCAAACTAAACATGTGCCAATGTAAAAGTGCCCAAAAAGCACTTTTGTTTCTTTCCTTTAAAGAAGTGGCAGTACATAAAACAAGATCTGTGTCCACATCAAACTGCCTGCTGGAAAAGTACTGAGCTTCTTCTTCCTTCTGGTATTTGCATTTTAGCAAAACATAATGGTCTGTAACAGTGCCCAGTGGACTGGTGAGAAGTAATAATCACTGTGGGCAGCTTCCTCTATTTGGGCAGTAATGGGTCCAAGGAATAGTCATCATTGTAGAGAGGTGAAGTTTGCATAATTGTTCATTGCAATTAAATTAAGTTAAAACAGATACATCTGCTTTCCCACCAAATTATGGCAATGGATTTCAAACTATTCTATGTGGGGGTACCCATGGAAAATTATCAACACACTTCCAGGGACACCCTTGCAAATATTGACACACTCCTGGGGACCTCTTGCCCTAGTTTCCAAAAGATGGTATCAGTTACCTAGAGGAAAACAGTGCTATCAATACAGAAAATGTTTTTCTAAATTATTAGTAGTATATATCAGATGTTTACAATCTATATCAATGACTTAGATGAGGGGAGAGAGTGTAATGTATCCAGGTTTGCTGACGATACAAAGCTACGTGGGAAAGTAAGCTATGAGGAGGAAGCAATGAGGCTGCAAAGGGATATAGACAGGTTAAGTGAGTGGGCGTGAAGGTGGCAGATAGAATATAATGTGGGGAAATGTGAAATTATCCACTTTGGTAGGAAGAACAGAAAAGCAGAATATTTTTTAAAAGGTGAGAGACTAAGAAATGTTGGTATTCAGAGGGATTTGGGTGTCATTGTACATGAATCACAGAAAGTTAACATGTAGATACAGCAAGCAATTAGGAAGGCAAATGGTATGTTAGCCTTTATTGCAAGGGGGTTGGAGTATAAAAGTACTGCACTTTTGCTGCAATTATATAGGGCTCTGGTGAGACCGCACCTGGAGTACGGTGTACAGTTTTGGTCTCCTTACATAAGGAAGGATATACTTGCCTTGGAGGGGGTGCAACGAAGGTTCACTAGATTGATTCCTGGGTTGAGAGGGTTGTCCTATGAGGAGAGATTGAGTAAAATGGGCCAATATTCCCTGGAGTTTAGAAGAATGAGAGATGATTTCATTGAAATGAATAAAATTCTAAGAGGACTTGAGAGGATAGATGCTGAGAGGCCATTTCCCCTGGCTGGAGAGCCTAGAACTAGGGGTTATAGTCTCAAGATAAGAGGTCGGCCATTTAGGTGAGAAAAAATTTCTTCACTCAGAGAGTTGTGAATCTTTGAAATTCTCTCCTCCAGAGGGCTGTGGATGCTCAGTCATTGAGTATATTCAAGACCGAGATCATTAGATTTTTGGGCACTAAGGGAATAAAGGAATATGGGGATCGGGCAGGAAAGTGAAGTTGAGGTAGAAGATCAGCCATGATCTTATTGAATGGCGGAGCAGGCTCGAGGGGCCGTATTGCCTACTCCTGCTCCTATTTCTTATGTTCTTATGTACATACACAATAGAATTATCATTCAGTAAGTCATTGAGTATAGAAAATACAGGAAAAGCATATAGAGTACAGAGTTTATGAGACACTGCACTCACAACACAGATAGAAATCTGATGACCTTGTGGATCTTGTTCCATTCGTGGATGGGGGGCAATGGACCTCATTTTGAAAATCTGTGCACCACAGCCTATTCTGACACAAAATGACCTCTGATACAAGGGGTCTGATTTTCCTTCCCCCCCACCCCCACCACCAAATTGCCCTAGCATAAATCGGGCAGTGAGCATTTTGTACATGCCCAACTGTATTTCTGAGTTGAGCTCATTTCAATGTCTTAGGCGAGCACTGGGGGGGGACTTTTGCCACCGATTCGGCATCACCCAAAAGAGGCCTCAAAGACTCAGGCCACCCACTCAGTGCACCCTTCCTGCACGAAAGAATTTGTAAAATAGGCCTACCTAATTTTTTTACTTTATGGGCAATAATACTTCGCCTTTCTGGTGTCCCTTGACCTCAGGGTAGCCATTTTTCCCACTTTAAGAACAGCCTCAGGTGGGCTACATAAATCATAACACTAGTAGTGTAATGCATATCCAGCTAATTTCTCAAGGATAACATTTTGCACTCATTCTCTTTGAATAATGTGTTATGACTGGGACAAGTTTTAGTGGGAGGCCTGAAAACAGGTGAGTGGGATATCGGCCCTCCATAGCTCTGTTTAATGAATTGGCAGACATTCTGAAGATGCCAGAGATACAGTGCTAATCTGCCCTGACAGTGAGTTACTCGACCAACTGAAATTTGAGGCGTTTACTGGTCATATTCTGGACACTGATTTCGAGAGACAGCCTCCCATTGGACTTCAATTTGCTTGGACAAAGTTTTTCCAGCAAGTCTCCTTTAGGCTCATATATTTACACAAAGCAAAAAGAAAAGAAAGATGTATTTATATTGTGCCTTTCATGACCTCAAGATGTCCCAAAGCGCTTTACAGCCAATTAAGTATTTTTGAAATGTAATGTAGAAAACGTGGCAGCCAATCTGCACACAGCAAGGTCCCACATAATCTGTTTTAGTGATGTTGGTTGAAGAATAAATATTAGCCAGAACCCCACGGAGAACTCCCCTGCTTTTCTTCAAAATAGTGCCCTGGAATCTTTTACTTCCACCCGAGAAGGCAGACTCATCTGAAAGACGGCACCTCCGACATTGCAACACTCCCTCAGTACTGCACTGGACTGTCAAGCTGACTTTTTGTGCTCAAGTCTCTGTAGTGGGACAAAGCCCTGTTTATACCACATTTGGAATACTGTGTACAGTTCTAGGCACCGCACCTTAGAAAGGATATATTAGCCTTGGAAGCAGTGCAGCGCAGATTCATCAGAATGTTACTAGGGTTCCAAGGTTAAATTATGAGGTGATGCTAGGTAAATTAATAATTTTAAATCTGAGGTCCAAACATTTTTGCTAGCCAAGGGTATTAAGGGATATGGAGCCAAGGCAGATGGATGGAGTTTGGCTACAGATCATCCATGATCTCATTGAATGCGCAACAGGCCCCAGGAGATTGCTCTTGCATAGAGCCGGCATGGACTCGATGGGCCGAATGGCCTCCTTCCGTGCAGTAACCTTTCTATGATTCTTTCTAATGACCTACTCCTGTTCCTATGAACCCACAAACTTCTGACTCAGATACAAGAGTGCTACCACTGAGCCATGGCTGACACTCACAATTGCACAAAGCACAATAGTTATTGATATAATGCCTGCAACAATCAGGAAAAATGACCTTCAGCTCTAACTATTAAAATTACAATAGGCCAGATTTTGCTGAAAAAATAACAGCGTGTGAACACACGCTGTTATTAATGCACAAATCGGCCAACAATATGTAGTGAGGAAGAGATACCCCATGAATTGTGAATCGCCACAAGTTGCTGTGCTCCAGCTCTGATATTTAACCTCCCCATGATTTGCATGAAGTTGCTGCATTTGCACATTAATTGCCAATTAAACTCATCATAGAAAGGTAGGTCTAGTAATTACCAGTGTAAGTACCCTTCTAACCGTGATAATTGTGAATGACTGCCAATCAACCTCTCTTGCCCAGAAAGTGAACAATTATAAGTGTGGCGTCTCATTCTTTCAGGTTGAGAATTGTTTAGGGGATTTTAAAAATGTCAAATTTTAAATGTTTTAATTTTTTTTCTCAGTCTCTTAAACCAATCTTTCTTTCCCTCACTTTATTTCTCTTTCTGTACTTGATTTGACCCACTCTAATTCACCCTTCTTCTCTGTCCTTCCTCTGTTTATTTCTCAATCCTTAAATCTCATTGATTAAGGAGATACACTGATTGTCCCGTTGTTCACCAAGGTCCCAGATGCCCTGTTGCCCTCACTGTGCCGTTATCAGCTCGCACTCCCAGCAACTTTGTGGGCATAATTGTTTAAAACCTAAACATGCACTAACAAGTCTAACTAACGGGGCACACCGCGAGATGCCCCACTCTAGCAAAATCTGGTCCAATGTTCAAAGGCTTCTGGTCACTACTTACCCACTCTCTGCAATGATCTCTGGAGCAACGTAAGTTGGTGTGCCACACACCGTGTACAGGGGTCCATCCACCACAGTCGCCAGACCAAAGTCACCCAGTTTCAAGGACTTGGTTCCATCTGCATATTCACATACCTTTAAGAGAAGGAAAACATAAAGTGCAGGCTAATGAGGCATACAATTAAGGCAAATAGGAAATTATTAGGTGCACTTGCTTTATATTGAATAGGGACAATAATGAAATCCGATTCAATATTTCTTTTCCCAAAATATTTTCAAATTCAGTGATTGCATAATTATCCAAGACTATACCCATTCTTCTAGGCCACTTTGAAGTCCAATGTGGAGCTCAATATCACCTTTTGTCAAATGAAGCACTCAAATTCAGTAGGAAGTTAAAATGTGTGAAATAAAGCTGCCATACTATTTGTCAAGTGATAACAGAAAGAGCAAGAGACGCAATTGATACATTTCAACCTCTCACCAGAGGCTTTTTCCGTATAGAATCATAGAAGATTATTGCACAGAAGGAGACCATTCGGCCCATCGAGTCTGAGCCGGCTCTATGCACGAGCAATCCAGCTCGTTCCACTGCACGTTTTTTCGTTTCAAGTACTTATCCAGTTCCCTTTTGAAGGCCATGATTGAATCTGATTGAGTAGGTTCATTTCAATTTAAGATTGTACCTCCAAAATATGGGAGATTTGAGGAAAACTTTTGTGCTTTACTTTTTAAGTTAAAGATGCTGGTGTGAATTTATTTCAACTGAAATTTACATAACGCCACTGTTAAAAGCACTTCATTTTAACTGGATTAAAGCTAAAAACTGCTATTGCTTTATACAGTTTAAATTAAAGATGCGTGGTCTTGTTTTAAATCAATTTGAACGTTTACAAAGCACTGTTTTCTGAATTTGGTTACTGCAAGTCTGAGACCTGCTATTGTGATTAGCTCCTCCCCCACCCCCCTCAGGTTTTGACAAGCAAGTGATTAGCCCTTACTTCTGCATTGCTGAAATTAATTACCTGATGTACTAGTTTTTTTAAGAAGTTGGTCTGACACTTTTGAGCTGCCAGCATTTCCATCTGCTGAGTCACAGTTTTCTGAGTGGAAAGAGCAGCCACCGCACAGTTTCATTGTCCCATAATAAAAACAATGATTTTTGTAGTTCCTACAGCCTGCGTCGTGAACTCATTCGGACATGTCCTTGTCCATCGTCCACCTCCAACAGCTCCATGGAAAGTTAGCGCCCATGGTTTACGCCTCCCGAGTATTGACACCGGTGGAGCAGACATATACTGCCTGCGAGAGACATTTGCTGGCAGTGCATTGGGGGACAGTGGAATTCTCCTACATTACAGGACTGGTTAAGATAATTCTTTTGACTGCAAACAGCCTTACGGGGTTATTGTTATCAGGGGTCCTCAGGGATGGGTCAGTTTCTAACTGCTGTGTAGCAAGGTGGACTTTAGGACTTCGGGAGAGAAACTTAGAGATCCGGCACATCCACACTCGTTTGTATTTGGCGGCTGGGCTGTTATTGCCTGGGAACGCACTACACAAATGCACTATATCCGTCCCTGGGTCCGGCAATGGATCCTTTATTCTGGGTCCTCTAGAGGGTTCCACACGCGTTTTTGTGGATGGATCTAATCACCTCAGTCCAGGAGGATCGATAGCAAGATTTGGGATTTATGTTCCCAAGTTGGGGATGGGAAAAAATCAATGCGGCTAAAGGGAAGTCGCATCACCGAACAGGCAGAGGTGGCAGCAGTAACTTATGTATTACAGATGCCAGAGCTTCAGGGCCATCTCACTATATTCTCCGACAGTCACTTTAACTGACTACCTACCGATTTGGAATAAACGGGAATTTACCTCTGCAGACTGTAAGACATTGCCTTCGGCAGGGCTGATCCAGTGGATTCTCGCAGAGGCTGAGAGGAGGTAACAGCCCTTAGGGGTGGTCAAAATTCAAGCCCATTCTAAAATCACCCCCTGGGCCAGTGAGAATGGCGAGGCAGATGAGCTAGCCTAGAAGTTTGAGGTTATCTTGCAGGACCAGATAAATATAAAGTTCAAAGTGAAACACCCCCTTTAGACCTTATAGTCTAAGACAAAAGTCAGCTCCTACTGGCAAGCACTCTCGCTTTCTATGATTCAAAGAGTGACCTAGTCTACAATTTGGAAGAATAGCATGCCTTGTAGAATTTCTACTACACACCCACATCATTTCTGAGTCACACCAGATACTTTCATATCAGACTGAATTACCAAACAGATTTTTTCAGAAATAGAAGCTTTTACAGTAGCAGTAAATACAGTCAGTTGTTGAGGTATTCAGAATTGTGTAGGTCTTCTTACCTTAGGAGTTTGCATCTTATCTACACATCCTTTGTGCTTGGTCAAAATTGTAACTAACTAGAACATTAGAAATATCTAAAATGTATACTTCTCATACTCTTTAATCTACTGTCTTTACACATGTACAAAGGCTCATTGAAGACCCATGGGGGAGGGGGGTTGACAAGGGCTGTCTAAGCCAAGAAGATGCTGGAAACCTCAGCATGTAAGGCAGCATCTGTGGAGAGAAGAGAGGAATTAACGTTTTAGATGCAGACCCTTCGTCAAACCTCTTCTGACAAACGGTCCACACCCGAAACGTTACATCTCCTCCAACGCTTCTCCTTCATTCATAGAATCATGAAAAGGTTATAGCATGGAAGGAGGCCATTCGGTCCATCGAGTCTGTGCTGGCTCTATGCAAGAGCAATCCAGCTAGTCCCACTCCCCCGCCCTAAAGTCCCTCATCCCTGGAATCATTCTAGTAAATCTTTTCTGCACCCTCTCTAAAGCCTTCATATCTTTCCTAAAGTTCGATGCCCAGAACTGGACACAATACTCCAGTTGTGCTTGAACCAGTGTTTTATAAAGGTTCATCATGACTTCCATACTTTTGTACTCTGTGCCTCTATTTATAAAGCCCAGGATCCCGTAAGCTTTTTTAACCGCTTTCTCAACCTGTTCTGCCACTTTCAATGATTTGTGCACATATACCCCCAGATCTCTCTGTTCCTGTACCTTTTCTAGAGTTGTGCCCTCTAGTTTATATTGCGTCTCCTCGTTCTTCCTACCGAAATGTATCATTTCGCATTTTTCTGCGTTAAATTTCATCTGCCACATGTCCGCCCATTCCACCAGCCTGTCTATATCCTCTTGAAGTCTATCACTATCCTCCTCACTGTTCACTACACTTCCAAGTTTTGTGTCATCTGCAAATTTGGAAATTGTGCCCTGTACACCCAAGTCCAAGTCCTTAATATATATCAAGAAAAGCAGTGGTCCTAGTACCAACCCCTGGGGAATACCACTGTACACCTCCCTCCAGTCCGAAAAACAACCGTTCACCACTACTCTCTGCTTCCTGTTACTTAGCTAATCCTGCTACTGTCCCCTTTATTCCCTGGGCTGCAATCTTGATGACAAGCATATTATGTGGCACTTTATCAAACGCCTTTTGGAAGTCCATAAACACCACATCAACTGCATTGCCCTCACCGACCCATTGTTGAACAGAGTGGGACTGACCTTGCCTAGTTCTACTCCTACCTATCCAGTCATAGCCAGAGAATCTCCTGAATGGCTTCTCTTCCCACCCTGCATTAATTACCTCTGGAGTACCCCAAGCATTCATCCTTGATTCCCTTCTATTTCTCATCCCGGTGCTGCCCCTTGGTTACATCATCCAAAGACACAACATCAGGTTCTACATATATGCTGACCACATCCATCTCTACCTCACCACCACCTCTCTCAACTCCTCCACTGCCTCTGTGTTGTCAGACTGCTTGTCCAGCATTGAGTCTTGGATGAGCCACAATTTCCTCCAATTAAACATTGGGAAAACTGAAGTCATTCTCTTAGGTCTTCGCCACAAACTTGGTTCCCTCATCACTGATTCCATCCCCCTCCATGGCCACTGTTTCAGGATGAACCAGACTGTTCACAACCTCCGTGACCTACTTGAACCTGAGCTGAGCTTCCGACCCGATATCCTCTCCATCACAAAGACTGCCTACATCCACCTATGTAACATCGCCTGTCTCCATCCCTGCCTCAGCTTATCCGCTGCTGAAATCCTCATCCAATGCTTTTGTTACCTCCAAGCTCGGCTATTCCAATACTCTCCTGGCCGGCCTCCCATCTTCCATCCTCCATAAACTTCAGCTCATCCAAAATTCTGCTGTCTGTATCCTAACCTGCACCAAATACCACTCACCCATCACCCTGTGCTCGCTGACCAACAATGGTTCCCGGTCCACCAATGCCTTGATATAAAATTCTCATTCTCATGTTCAAGTCCCTCCATGCCCTCACCCCTCCCTATCTTTGTAAACTTCTCCAGCTCTACAACCCTCCACAAACTCCACGTTTCTGGGCTCTTGAACATCCCCCACTCCCTTTGCCCCAGCATTGGCGGCTGTGCCTACAGTCGTACAGGCTGTAAGCTCTGGAATTCCCTCACTAAACACCTCTCCACCTCTCTTTCATTCTTTAAGACCCTCTTTCAAACCTACCTCTTTAACCAAGCTTTTAGTCACCCATCCTAATATCTCCTTCTTTGGCGTGGTCAATTTTTGTCTGATTACACTCCTGTGAAGCACTTTGGGATGTTTTCCTATGCTAAAGGTGCAATATAAATGCAAGTTGTTGTTGTTGGGTTTCCAGCATTTTCTGTTTTGTTTCCGATTTCCAGCATCTGCAGTGTTTTGCTTTATGTTCATATTGTCTAAGCTAAGATTTTCCTGAACAGATTGCAAATTCAGCTAATTGTCCGGTGATAACTGTTAAGTGTTTCTCGTACTTTGGTCATTGTTTTCCTCAGGCACTATATTTGTTAGTAATTAACAGCTTGGCTAGCTTCTTTCTGATGTGCTTCAGGCATGGCCAGAGAAACATGGCCATTTTTCCAGCATGCAATGGCAGAGCTGTTTTCAAAGTGTTACACTCTTAAAATGAACTGTTGTTTTAATCTACAGAATACAATACACAGTGAAGATCTATAAATTATAGCCAAAAATATCCCATTTTTGTCACAGTAATGAGTGCATGCTTTTTGCTTCATCAATAAATTGATCAAAGGACTTAACAATCATTAAAAATCACCACTTTTGAAGAATAAAATCAGCTGAAGTGGATAATGTGGATGATCTATTAGCAGTGTGCAGCAGAAAGACATACTGAAATTTCTACTAGGAATGCTCGATAAAAGATATACAGGAGAGCTACGACTATACTCCACCCTTTCAATTTTTCAACGAGTCCTACATTCCAATTATCAGCCATGAGATCTTAGCAGGAAGTAAGGCTGGCTCTCCATTGGACCACTTCTTGCTGAGTGCCACTAAACAGTTGTTTAAATATTTAAGCTTACTGCTGGTGCAAATGTAAAATAACTGAAATTATGGTTCAAAATGGCAGTGAAGGTAAATGGAGGTACTTGATTCTGAACTGATGGTTTGCAAAGAAATCTTGTACCCAGGTGTGCAGCAATTGAATGGCTGCAATGTTACCTCACCAAGGTCAAGCCTCTAGGCATTTCCATTTTTTTTCTTGTATATTCACGTGATGTTAAAGCCTTAAACTCAGTGAATTTATGTAGAAAGGAGGCACATCTGGCGCTTACCATTGATTTCACATCAAACCCCACAGGAACTTTAAGCTCTGTGGGAGTTGAGAAAAACGTGGCAAGCTGACAGTGGCCCTTTAACATGTGGTGCAAACAGAGCAGTTATCTCACCGCAAACTCGAAAATCAGCTACAATATTTGTAATCTCAAAATGGTTAGTAATATCATTGGCCAAGCAGGATTTTTGTTTATTCTAATGGCACGCCAGCTGTTCTTGCTCTCACACCTCGTCTGGCATACTTAATAGTGAGCAAAACAAATTAAAAGAACGACAACTTGATTTTTCTTTTATTTTTTTCACTGAAAGGCCTTGACAGTTTGTCTGAAAAAAATGGAAATTAATTAATTGGTGAAAAGCTCACATCTCTGGGTTACAGTTTCTCATACTAAAGGAACCATAAAGGACACGATGGTGTGATACTCCCTGCAGTGGATGATAGAGGCGGGCAGGCTGCTCAAGGAACAAATGTTTCTTTGTTGTTAGTTTTAATTTGTTTTGTTGGTGAACACACGCAGTAGTTCTCAGTGGGTATCCTGCATATCAACAGATATGGGCTTGATGCCCAAGGCACTGCACAGTCCTATTCTGGCCCAATCAGTGGTTTCAAGTAGTTTTGACCCACGTCTGCTGGTAGCAGTGCCAATAACAGGAAAATATAAAATTACACCATCTCCTTACCCCCATGCACACTTTTTGACGGCCTTTCCCCCTCCCTTCTTTTAGCCTGATCAACAGATATACTGCTGGTGTTATAACGATAAAATTGAACATGTAATCTGATTTATACAGCAAGTATTCAAATACAACTATGTCCTGATAAAAATGTTGTGGAGATGCCGGTGATGGACTGGGGTTGACAATTGTAGACAATTTTACAACACCAAGTTATAGTCCAACAATTTTATTTTAAAATTCACAAGCTTTCGGAGGCTTCCTCCTTCCTCAGGTGAATGTCAAGAAATCCTCGAACCTCTCGCATTTATAAATCACATTCACCTGAGGAAGGAGGAAGCCTCCGAAAGCTTGTGAATTTTAAAATAAAATTGTTGGACTATAACTTGGTGTTGTAAAATTGTTTTACAACTGATAAAAATGTTGACTTGTGCCCCCGTTCTAAAACGAATAAAACATATAATCAGAAAAGAACCTGGCTTCAGGTCTGATAAGATATATAAGATCAGCAGTTTTATCATGCATTAAAAAATAATGTGGCCAGAACACGGAGATCTGGCCATCTGGAGAAAATGTTTTCACAATCCTTGACAACTTGAAGCATTTTTGCCAAAAAATGTAGCACTGGCCTAAATTGAAATAGAAACATAAGAATGTACAGGACTGGGAAAGATCACTTTGGTCCATCTGACCAGTCTCACAATGCACAGTTCACTACCAATATCCTTCAATTAATTTTCTCACCAAATGCCTGTTCAATTCCCTTTGAAAATTACTGATGTTATAAGCCGATTGCCTCCTTAGGCAGTTCATTCCAATCACTGACCATTCTCTGTATGAAGTAGTTATATCCCATGCACCCTTGTTGTTGTTGTCGTTCTCCAGGTCATAGTTAACAGTTTCTCAGGGTTCAACTTGTCGATACACCTAAGGATCTTGACAACATCGGTGAAATCCCCTCTCAGTCTTCTCAAGTGTAAACAAACTCAACTTCTGTGGACTCCCCTTGTAGCTCGGGTGACTGATGCCAGGTAACAGACTGGTAGCCATTTGCTGCACCTTCTCAGGTGCCATAATATGACCAGCAGAACTGCACATGCTACACACTACTCCAGATGGGAACAAACTAATGTCCTGTATAGGCTCCGTGTCATATCCTGTGATCTGTGTTCTATTCTATGTGCTATACATTCCAAAAACCCATTTGCCTTACTCGCTGCTGCTGCGCACTATGCCGACAGTTTCAACGAACTGTCCATCAATACTCCTATTACAAACTTTGGGTCTGCTCTAGATATTCTTTCAGTGGCACCAGTCATTCCCATAAGTGGATGTTGTGTCCCTCTCCATCAGGAGTATACATTTACTTCTCAATATCTAGTTAAAAGATAGTGTGACCAGGAACTGTTAACAATAAGACCTCTTGTTGTGTATACTGGATATCATGATCTCACATGTGACGCAACATATACTTCTCCGATTGTTCAGAAGGAGGGATGGCAAGTATTAGTGAGACAAGGCAAAAAGTAAACCAGCAAATTGATTTATTTTACATGAAACACGTGAATTATCAGAATACCATTTTCCAATCACTTCACATAACATCAAAAATAATAAATTATGAAAACTTTGCTTTTGATATGGGCCTACCTCATTTTGTAAATCGGTATCGCTAACTGACTGGCACTAATTTAGAAAGAGAAACCTCTCTGTCTCTACACTGTTCCAGACCCAAAACCTGCTGCAAACCATCCTTTACCACACAGAGGGAGAGGAAACCAAAAGCTTAACCTCTTCCCTCCCCCAGCTTTCTGTGTCAAGTACTGGCTCACCGAGCTGCCTTTCAAAACTATCACCTCAAATAAGGAACTCTGCACCCTTGATGTGAGAACTATGGCAACTACATTACCTGTATAGTTAGGCTACCTGCTGTGCTTAATGAATGAAACCAATACTACATTTAAGGTGCAAACCTCTCTGGAATATGTTGATGACATTTCCCCCCCGTCATTGTCTCAAACTAATAATGGTATGCAAGAAACACAATTCTGAGATGGTTGGTATTCCAGTTAATTCACCCGAAATAACATTCCAGATTGCTGGGAGTTAACCCCTTGTGAACCAAATTTAACCTCATAACAACATCATGACATAAATGTGCCCCAAAATCACTGTCCAGCCCATAGATAAAAAACTCGAAATGTGATAACCCCCAAAGTCTTCTTCTGCAGACTAACACCATTTAGTCTAGTCCCTACCCTAGTCTCATCACTTTGTACTTATCTACATTGAAATCCATTTGCCATTTTTCAGCTCAACTTCCCAATCTATCTAGATCTTTCTGCATCTGATCAGCTTGTTCTTCATTGTTGCAAACCCCCCCCCCAATTTGGTCTCATGGGCAAATTTTGAAAGTTTTGTTTCTATCCATACTCCCAAATCACTGATACACAATGTGAATAGCAATGGTAGCAGCACTGATTCTTGGGGCACTCCAAAAGTCACATCCCACCATTCTGATGGAATTCACTGCATAACCACCCTCCATCTTCTTTGATGTGGTAAGTTTCTAATGCACTTCAACAACTGCCTCCAATTTGCATTTTTCTACCTTTTGGACCATTTTTCTATGCTGTACTGTATCAAAAATCTTGCTGATTTAGATAAACATTGACCAAACTCCAATGCCTCCTCAAAGAATTCTAATAGGTTTGTCATGCATGATCCTCCCCCAAAAACCTATGTTGACTTGCCCCGATTACACCACACTTCTCTAGGTGTTTGAGTGAGAGACAATGGCTTCTTCCACGAACACTGATACAAGGAAGCTTATACAGCAGTTGCAGGTGCCCTTGCAGAAGATGACACAGCTCTGCAATTACCTTCCTGCTGACCCACACCCCATAACTTTGGTGGGAGATTTGCAGAAATCCCACAAAAACGTAAATAGCCATTTCTGCGGGGTTTCTGCCGATCTTCTATTGAAGCTACAGCGGGAGATCGAGAGAACCCCTGTGGAAATTATACCCTGTATATTTTAAACTTTTCAATTATAATCTAATGGAGTCAAGATTTGGAAGCATTGCCCTCAGCCAATGTATTTATCAACAACTACAACTTGCATTTATATAGCGCCTTTATTATAGTAAAAACGTCCCAAGGTGCATCACAGGAGCGTTATCAGACAAAATTTGACAAAATATCCTAAAGAAGAAAAAAAAACAACTGAAAAATTAATTTCTAAGTGTTATACGCTTGCACTGTGTATGTTCCATTTAAACAATGGATTCAGAGGGATATGCAGTTTGGAACTGACTGAAACAGGAACCAACATGAATACTGACAAATTAATATTAAGTGCTGCATTCTGTGGGAGAAACAATGGAGACAGCTGGAGACCAGTAACAGCTGGTTACTCTGGTAAAATGAAAGGAACTAGGTTGGTCATGTCAGCAGGACTCTCTCACAGCACACAGCTGGGACACTGCTAAAGTCAGACATCTTGAAGCTTAGCTACTGCAAAACAAAACCTGCAATTATTTTCTAGAATGATCTTAGATTTCTGCAGCTGCATCATACAATATAACTGTACAGTGACCAGGCAGAAAATCAATGGCAAGTACTATCAGTATTTGGTTTATTAGTTTATAGTGATTGAATAAGTCAAATGCTATTTTATTATGTGGGATTCTGGGACCATTGCTGGTGTTTTGGGGATCACATTCCATAATTCCATCTGTTTTCCATGAAAACAAATCAGCCCACTCCTGGGATTCGACCATAAGTCTTTCTGCACTGAAACAAAGTCAGTGCTTGCATGATGGTCTTAGTACTGGCTGCTGCTGGGATTCAGAGCTAGCTCCAAACTGCTAGCACTATACCTGTTTCTTCTATATCCCAGACTGTGAAATGATGCCTGCTTCTTCAAGTGGACATGCTTCACAGTAATAGTCAAATTGGGTGGTACCTATCATGAGGACATTAAGTAAAACCATGTAACTTCATTACACGGCAACGTTCTCACTGAGTGTGACACTAGTGCCTTTGGAGCTGTGAGGAGGGCGTTTGGTAATATTAATTGGGAAATCACACTTAAAAATAGAACACAGAGGAAAAATGGAATGTACTTAAGACTGTAATATGGAATGAGAAAAGCTAGTATATTCAGTTGAAAAAAAAAGCACAGCAAAAACCTATACTGCGATGGTTTAATAAAGAGACAAGAAGAATATAAAAATCAAGCAAAAACACTTCAAAAGATTTAAGCAAGCACAGAATCGGGTGGATTGGGATTTCTACAAAAAGCAATTGAGGATAACTAAGCAAAGTATTATAAAGAGAGAAGTAGAGAGACAATTTTCAAAAGGCAGCAGGAAGGGGCACAACTACGTTAATAGTTGGAGGGTCAAAAAGCAGGTGGGCCCATTAAAGAATAAAGTAGGTAATACACTGAATGGATATTTCCTGTCAGTTTTCATAAAGGGGGACTGTAGGCAAATTCCAGTCATAGTAAATGGGCCGAAGTGATCTATAGCACATATGGAAGTTAGTAAAGAATGTGTTACGCAGAACCTAGAAGGATTAAATATCCGCAAAGCAGTTCGGCCAGATGGGATACATCCTGGAATTCTCAAGGAAGTAAAAGGACAAAATTAATGATACTTCTGCTATTATTTTTCAGAGCTTCATACATACTGGGCGGTGGAAAATGTAGTTCCAATATTCAAAAAAGGAGTAAAGTATGAACTTGATAATAATAGGCCTGTTAGCTTCACATTGATATGGGGAAAATACTTGAGGGCATTAAACGGGAAGCTATAACCGAGTATTTAAAGAACACAGGTCTCATAGAGACTTGACGGCATGGTTTTAGAATAGGTCATGTCTTACAAACCTATTGGAATGCCTTGAGGGGTTAAATAAGTTAATGGACGCGGGTAATCCAGCAGATTAATGTACTTGGATTTTGGAAAGGCAATTGACAATTGACAAAGTTCCTCATATGAAGCTAGTGAGGAAGCTTAAGGCTCGTATATGAGTTGACAAATTGTCTAGATGGGTTCAGAACTCACTTGGCAGAGAGTGGTGATAAATGCAAAATGCTCTGCCTGAGGAAATGTGCCCAGCGAAGTTCTGCAGAGCTCTGATCTGGGACCCCTGCTGTTTGTAATATTTATGAATGATATGGAAGAGAGCATCTGTAATAGTATTATTACATTTTCTAATGACACAAATCTCTGGGGGCAAGTACTGTGCAGAAAGGTGATTGACTATCTTCAAGGAGATTTGGACCAATTATGTGGATGGGTTGAGATATGGCAGATGGATTTTAATATTGACAAATGTAGAGTAATACACAAAGGAACAGGTAAGAAAGAAAGAATTGTATTTACATAATGTGTTTCATGTCCTTGGCATGGCCCAAAGCACTTCACTGTCATATGAAAGACATGCAATGACTGAATCACTGTAATGTGGAGATGCCGGTGATGGACTGGGGTGGACAAACGAAAGGAGTCTTACAACACCAGGTTATAGTCCAACAGCTTTATTTGAAATCACAAGCTTTCGGAGGCTTCCTCTTTCCTCACCTGACGAAGGAGGAAGCCTCCGAAAGCTTGTGATTTCAAATAAAGCTGTTGGACTATAACCTGGTGTTGTAAGACTCCTTACGTTTGAATCACTGTAAGTAGATAAGAGCAAGAACGGGACAGTGTGTGGATAAATTGGGGCCACTTTTAACTGTAGCTGCCCGGCGTAAATAGGGCAATAGTGGCCTGAAAATGGTGTCAGGTCGTTCACCACTGCCGCCACCTTGGTAGGAGCCTGTGATGGGCAGCCATAATAAAAGTGGCCTGCCCGTTTCAGGCGGGAGGCTCTTTTATTATGCAAACCAGGGTGCTATGGTGTGCCCGGATTGCAATTTTAAAGTACAAATGAACACAGCACATGCTCTAAACATTTGTATCGGTGTTGAGCAGCCCAACCAGTAGCTCTTAAAGGGAACCCTTAAACTATTTTCATCTTTTACTTTTGTGGGCCAGGAAGAGCCTGGCCACACAAAATTACTCTGACCTGCTGCCAGCCCATTCGCACACTGCCCGCCCCCCACCCCCCCCCCCAACCAGGATGACATCCCGTCTCCCCAGGCCCGTACTGCAATCTGGATCCATGTTGGAGTTGGCCAGTTTCCATTGGAGCACACTGGTTTGGTGCATGCAGCTTGCTGGATCTATTCAAGTGAGGCCTTGGCCTCAAAATGGCTCAGGCCTCACGGCAGCAATAAAGAATCATAGAAGTTAGAATCATAGAAGTTACAACATGGAAACAGGCCCTTCGGCCCAACATGTCCATGTCGCCCAGTTTATACCACTAAGCTAGTCCCAATTGCCTGCACTTGGCCCATATCCCTCTATACCCATCTTACCCATGTAACTGTCCAAATGCTTTTTAATAGAAAGGATGGGAGGGGCGCCAAGTGTGCTCTGCCGTCACCCGCAGTTTTGCACCAAATATTAAAATTGTCCCCATTGTTTGTTATCTTCAGTGCTGACAATGTCAAGTCAATAGCTTTGTTGAGAAAAATTGATTTTGGTGTTTTCCACTCACCTTTTCACGACAAGAGTCGTAATCTCCTATAATTTATAAACATCCAGCAACAATACTTGGTCAAAACATCTAGTTTAAATTGGGGCCACACTAGTGGTGAGGATAGCCTGAAAAACTAATAGGAGAGAGGGAACTCTGAGAAAAAGCTCAATCCTCTCATCCAATGATAAAATATTGCAACTAATATCAGATTTATTCCACACACATTTGGTTAGCAAAAACAGGTCATATTTTGAACACTGCATTCAATATTGATAAAATGAGCACTGAAATTTTGCTGCTCACTAGACACAACTGCTGTATATTTCCCCCAGAGCTAATAACATACCAGCAAGTTCTCCGGCTTGATGTCTCTGTGCACAATGTTGAGGCTGTGCAGATATTTGAGTGCAGAAGCCAGATTGTACACCATTGCACTGGCATCCCGTTCTGTGTACTTAGTGGATGATGTAATGGCATCAAACAGGTCTCCGCCCTGCCAGGAAAGTGAAAGGAACATTAACAAACTGACAAGAAATACATGAGCCATGTAGCACAAGAGGGAATGGTGAAAAAGACACTTTGGGGTTGAAGCTCCAAGGCTCTTGTGGTGCATTCCTACTGTAACTTCGGAAAGAGTGCACTGGAAGGGTCAGAATTTAGGCTGGAACCCAGATACGTTGGGTCCCAGCTTTGCAAGGAAATTCCTGCTTGCCCTTTTAAGGGGTAGATCCACTACCCACCCATAAAGGCAAGCAGCATAACAGGGGTGGGATCAGGGGAAGGGAATCCCAGCGACAGGAGTACCAATGACCCTGGCCTGGGAAGCGCCGGTTGGGTGATTGGTAAGCCCAGAAAAAGGATGCGTACTGGCTTCAGGAATAGCAGCTGTGGGGTCCACCTTGGGGCCTAAGGCCTGCAGCCCCTAAGATTTTTTTCAAAGGTTTTATTGACCACCTTTCAAAGGAAGCCGAGCGACGGACAGTTGAAACTTTCTTTTTGGTCGGGGTTGGGGGGAGTCCAACCTCCCTCCCCAAAGTGAGTTGACTTCAACCAGGATTCCTAGTTCCATGGGATGTGCCCCTAGTGGTGCAAACAACTGCAGGGGGCATATAAAGTAAGAGGGGATGAAATTGGATATGGGCAGGCATACAAAACAGATGGAATTGCTTTTGCCACCAGTTATAGGGCAGGCCCAATACTGAAGTCAATGGAACTCAATAAATTAATAAGAGGGGGGGAGGGTGCAGGTAAGAGTAAATTTATAAGTCTAAACAGAAAAGTCAAGGCTGTAGAGCAGAGTAGCAATTTGGGTAAAAACAAGCAGAGTTTGCCAGGAAGGGACACAGAGATTAACAAAGGTAATGGGGCATTAGTGACTAAGGTCCCATCGGGGAAAAATAGTAAAAAGTTAAAATTAAAGGTGCTATATCTGAATGCACGAAGCATTCGTAACAAGATAGATGAATTAATGGCACAAATAGAGATAAATGGGTTTGATCTAGTAGCCATTACTGAAACGTGGGTGTAGGGTGACCAAGGTTGGGAACTAAATATTCCAGAGTACTTGACTTTTAGAAAAGACAGACAAAATGGAAAAGGGGGGGCGTGGTGGTGGTCCTGATAATAAACGATGAGATAAGGACAGTAGTGAGAAAGGATCTTAGCTCAGAAAATCAGGATGTAGAATCAGTATAGGTGGAGCTAAGAAATAACAAGGGGCAGAAAACATTGGTGGGAGCAGTGTATAGGACCCCTAACAGTACTTATAGTGTTGGACAGAGTATAAATCAGGAAATTAGATTAACATGTAGCAAGGGTAATGCAATAATCGTGGGGGACTTCAATCTTCATATAGACTGGGCAAATCAAATTGGCAAAATTAGTTTGGAAGACGAGTTTATGGAATGCATTCAAGACAGTTTTCTAGAACAATATGTTGAGGAAACTGGCTATTTTAGATCTAGTATTGTGCAAAGAGACAGGGTTCATTAGTAATCTTATAGTTAAGGATCCTCTGGGGCAGAGTGATCATAATATGATAGAATTTCATATTGAGTTTGACAGTGATGTAGTTAAGTCCAAAACTAGGGTCTTAAATGTAAACTAAGCTAATTATGTAGCTATGAGGGGCGAGTTGGCTAAGGTAGATTGGGAAATTAGATTAAAAGATGTGCCAGTAGATAAGCGAAGGCAAACATCTAAAGAAATAATTCACAATTCTCAACGAATACACATTCCCTTGAGGAATAAAAACTCCATGGGAAAAATGATCCAACAGTGGTTAACTAGAGAAGTTAAGGATAGTATTAGATTAAAGGAAGAGGCTTACAATGTTGCCAAAAAGAGTAGGTAGCCTGAGGATTGGGAGAATTTTAGAAATCAATAAAGGATGACCAATAAATTGATAAAGAGGGACAAAATTAAATATGACAGTAAACTAGCAAGAAATATAAAAACAGATTGTAAGAGCTTCTATAAGTATGTAAAAAGGAAGAGATTAGCAAAAGTAAACGTGGGTCACTTAGAGGCAGAGACAGGAGAAATTATAATGGGGAATAAGGAAATGGCAGAAACATTAATCAAATATTTTGTATCTGTCTTCACAGTAGAAGACACAAAAAAATACCGGAAATAGTGGGGAACCAAGGGTCTAATGAGAGTGAGGAACTTAGTGATTAAAATTAGTAAATAAAAAATACTGAAGAAATTAATGGGACTAAAAGCCGACAAATCCCCTGGACCTGATGGCCTAGATCCAAGGGTTTTAAAAGAGGTGGCTGCAGAGATAGTGGCTGTATTGGTTTTGATCTTCCTAAATTTCCTAGATTCTGGAACAGTCCCCGTGGATTGGAAGGTAGCAAATGTAATCTGACTATTCAAAAAAGGAGGGAGAGACAAAACGGGGAACTATAGGCCAGTAGCAGGGAAAATGTGTTTGACAAATCTATCAGAGTTTTTTTGAGAGTGTAACTAGCAGGATAGAGAAGGGGGAACCAGTGCATGTAATATATTTGGATTTTCAAAAGGCATTCGATAAGGTGTCACACAAGATTAGGTCTCATGGGATTGGGGGAAATATATTAGTGTGGATCGAGGATTGGTTAACGGACAGAAAACAGAGAGTAGGAATAAACGGGTCATTTTCAGGTTGGCAGGCTGTAACTAGTGAGGTGCCGCAAAGATCAGTGCTTGGGCCTCAGCTATTTACAATATATATTAATGACTTAGATGAAGGGACTGAGTGTAATGTATCCAAGTTTGCTGACAATACAAAGCTAGGTGGGAAGCTGTGAGGAGGCCGCAAAGAGGCGGCAAAGGGATTAAGTGAGTGGGCAAGAAGGTGGCAGATGGAGTGTAATGTGGGGAAATGTGAAATTATCTACTTTGATAGGAAACATAGCAACATTGAAAATAGGAGCAGGAGTAGGCCATTCGGCCCTTCGAGCCTGCTCCACCATTCAATATGATCATGGCTGATCCTCTATCTCAATACCATATTCCTGCTCTCTCCCCATACCCCTTCATGCCTTTTGTGTCTAGAAATCTATCTAGCTCCTTCTTAAGTATATTCAGTGACTTGGCCTCCACAGCCTTCTGTGGTAGAGAATTCCACTGGTTCATCACCCTCTGAGTGAAGAAATTTCTCCTCATCTCAGTCCTAAATGTCCTACCCCGTATCCTGAGACTGTAACCCCTCATTCTGGACCCCCCAGCCAGGGGAAACATCCTCCCCATCCAGTCTGTCTAGCCCTGTCAGAATTTTATATGTTTCAATGAGATCCCCTCTCATTCTTCTAAACTCTAGGAAGAATAAAAAAGCAGAATATTTTTAAAAAGGTGACAGACTAAGAAATGTTGGTAGTCAGAGGGATTTGATGTCCTTGTACATGAATCACAGAAAGTTAACATGCAGGTAAAGCAAGCAACTAGGAAGGCAAATGGTATGTTAGTCTTTATTGCAAGGGGGTTGGAGCATAAGAGTAAGGAGGTCTTGCTGCAATTATATAGGGCTGTGGTGAGACCACACCTGGAGTACTGTGTATAGTTTTGGTCTCCTTGCCTAAGGAAGGATATACTTGCCTTAGAGGGGATGCAATAAAGGTTCACTAGATTGATTCCTGGGATGAGAGGGTTGTCCTCTGAGGAGAGATTGAGTAGAATGGGCCTATATTCTCTGGAGTTTAAAAGAATGAGAGGTGATCTCATTGAAATGTATAAAATTCTGAGAGGGCTTGACAGGGTAGATGCTGAGAAGCTGTTTCCCCTGGCTGGAGAGTTTAGAACTAGGGGCCATAGTTTCAAGATAAGGAGTCGGCCATTTAGGACCGAGATGAGGAAAAATTTCTTCGCTCAGAGGATTATGAATTTTTGGAATTCTCTACCCCAGAGGGCTGTGGACACTCAGTTGTTGAGTATTCAAGACTGAGATCGATAGATATTTGGACACTAGGGGAATCAAGGGATATGGGTAGAGGATGGGAAAGTGGAGTTGAGGTAGAAGATCAGCCATGATCTTACTGAATGGTGGAGCAGGCTCGACGGGCCATATGGCCTACTCCTGCTACTATTTCTTATGTTCTTATATCGGGCGGGGCATATAACAGGCGATGTGATACCGCCTGTTTTGCATCTCCATCCATGTCCAATTTCATCCCCGGAGACTTTTCCCTGACTCCCTCGAATCTAGGTGGGATCAACACCGGATGTGTCAGGCAAAACCATCCTGGCACTTATGCAATAATGCCCGCTCAGCTGATTTTCAGTTCTGTTGAATACAAAGTTTGTAATTCACTTGATTTGTTAAATATTTCTGTAAATAACACAGATAAAAAGTACTCAGGAATCCAGGTTCAAAGAATGATTTAGATTTTCAAATGTTTCAAACTGCATCTTTCATTAGTGTCCTTCAAGGGATGAGCTCCATCTGAATTCAGATTACCGAGTAATTCAGGTTACAATCAGAATCTAGTTCAGATCTCCGATCAATCTTATTCAGAAATTAAATCTAAATTTGAATTCTAAATAAGGGAGATTATAATTTCAATAATGGAGATGATAACCTAAATTCAAATTAGGATTCTGATTTCTAAGTAATGGAAACAGCAGACTGAATTTGGATTCAGACACCATTGTTCAGTCTGATCCCCCGAGTCTTATTTCTGCACAAAGGGAGACAACTGGAGAATGTGGATAAATGAGCAGGCTTGGACTGGTGCCGTATTCGATGCAGGTTCAGATTCTGCAAAGCTCAGGAATTACACAGTGACCGCACGCTACTTGCCTTTTGCATACACCCACTAAAAATATTTTTCAAATATCCTATTTTCTTAGCAGTCAATGAAGTACACAAGACATGTTTTGTTCATTAATAAAGAGGTTAGAAAATGAATATGTTATTCAAGGGGCTGGTGTTCATTTTCATTACTATGCGACACCAGAATAATAGCTGCATTCTGCCCTGGGCACTTTGTGATAGAAATTGAGTTTAGCAGTAAAAATCTGAGCATATAATTGAACATATAAGTATGGGATCCTGAGGGCGATACGCTTAAAATTCCTGTATGCGTACATACAACTGTCATATTTATAACTCTTTTTTAATAGACACATTTAATGAGATATATGCAGTTGTCAGTTAACAGAGATGTGGTTACTAGGTGACACTCCCTCAGGTACTGTTTGATTGCTGATATATTAATATTTTTACTGATGGCTTTTGATTGATGGATACAATTACATTTTCACCTTAATCTCCCAATAAACAGCCTTGAAGTAAATAACAGTTTTCAGTACGGGGTAGCGACATTTAAAAAGCAAATCTTTTCAGTTTGTGGTTCCAAATTAAAAAATCATCACAAAGCAAAATACAGTATTTAATTATTGGAAACTAATCTCTCAGTGCTATTTCTTCTTAAGAAGTAAAATTGTTGCATGGTCCATGGCAAAGTGCACAATGAGCCCCAATATACAACATTCTCCGGCACATTTAACATGGCTGCCAGTACCCAGAAAGGCAAACAGGTCACGCCAAGTAAAAGGAAGAAAAAATACTAACATACGAAGATGAGCAGAAAAAGACCAGCTGGTCCATCAAGCCTGCCCCACACTCATGATGCTTCCTATTCCTCCCCTCCACCCTCCCCCCCCCCCACAACCCCTGCAACTATGTAATCTCCTGGGAGAGGCAAAAACACAGGAAAAAAAACCTAGGGCCAATAAGGGATGGGGGGTGGGGGTGGGGAGGAGGGTGGGAATCTGGAAAATTCCTCTCCAACCCCCTCAGGTGATGAAACCAGTCCAGGAGATCACACTGACCATGCGTACGTTAACTGTTAATCCACTTTACCTTTTATATGATGCAATCCCTGCCCCAATACAGAGACAAAGTGGCTCCAAAACTACTGGGCCAGAACCAGAGTCTCACAATTTCAGAGCCAGTGAGTGGGGGTAGATTTTCTGGCCGGCCCATAATACACTTGCAAAAAATGTGCGAGAATTCCATTAGGGCTGTGGATCCCATGCAAATGAAGAGCAGTTACCTAAAAGCAAGACTCCCCAATTCTCTCATCCAGGAATGTGCTGTGCACATAGCTCACCCATATAAAATGGACCAAAAAATGATAGACATGTTTTTTTATTGCATTCAGGAAATGAGTACTTAAAGCTGTATTGCTGGATTTTTTATTGCTGCAACATAAATTCTTAAAATAGTTATTGGATTGAATGCTCCTGTCTATTTGAGTTTTTGCAGGTAGAAAAAAAGGATGCATGTGAGGCAGGTTCGCTTGCACCAGAGATGGATTGCTGATAGCCAGCCTTACCCATGCAGGCATGTGTATACATAAAGGTACACCTACTTGGGGATGTTTTTACTGGCTCTGATTCACCAGGGAAGCTGTGTCTGAGATGTGCCATCTGCTGGAATCTAATCTGCAGACAATGCTGACAATGGAGTGGCCACAGCACTGAACTTCTATGCCTCCAGCTCCTTTCAAACGACCTCATGGGTTATGTGCATCATCAATCAATCTGCATGTCAAGCAGGTCCCTGATGCATTCACCAGGGAAAACACCTTCATCACTTTCCCCATGGAAAACTGACACTGCAATTCTTCAACATCGCAGAATTCCCCAAGTCCAGGTTGGCATTGATACCACTCATGTGTACATCTGGGCCCCTATACATAATGTGACAGCATTTAGAAACAATAAGGGGTTCCACTCCATCTATGTCCAGGTTGTCAGTAACCAGGATCATGCAGATCAATGCCCATTTCCCAGGCAGCAGTCATGATTCCTTTATTTTAAAGTAATCCTCTGTGCCTGGTTATTTGAAGGAGAAGGCTGGTAGAAGTGGAGGGGGCAAAATGCCTGTTCTTTGGATGTACAACTGGGGCAAAAAGCACCAATTATGCAGAGCTATGTCCCGTCCCCAAACTGTGTCGGAAGTATGTCTGATGCCATATTGGGTCAGGCAATATTTAGGCATCTCTGGTAGCTGCCTTAAACAGGCCTTAGTCACCTTGCATATGCTAATAAGGGGTCTAACCCCTGTTTCACAATCCCACTCTGAAATTTGTCAGCACTGAGTGGATCATGTGACTGGTATGCTGCACTTACTTTTTCTGGTTCTTCTGAGGCCTAACCAGCTTTAATTAAAGGAACTGCTGGAGGTCGCCAACAAAGCAGTAGGTTTTTTTGTTATCAACTTATCTTAAAATGGGGCCAGGAGGAGCAATAGCATTGCGCCTGGTTCCATAGCAATACTGTGGGCCCATGATGGCCCATGCTCGTCCCCTCCCAATCCCTCCCTCCCCCAGAACCTTCCTAAGGACCACTGTTGGCATTGCAGCCAGCCCAAATTGGTCTGGAGGACGATTGGCATCTGCAGCTCGCCAGAATTATGGTGAAGAGGCCCAAGACCCCATTTGGTATGAGCCTCAGGCCTCTGGCTTCAGGTGCATGTGCCGAATGCGTTGCCTATCTTGCACCCAAAAATGGGCCAAAACCAAGTTCTCCCCCAGGCTTTCTTTTTAACGCTGGCTCGGAACACTTACTCTTCATATCTAGTCAGGGCCCTTGCAGAAATTGCAGGGTTGTCCGTTCTTATTTTAGGGAATGAGCAAGGCTGCACCAGTCCCACAGCCTGTGCGACAGGACAGGAAAGCCTGCCTTTGGGTAATCAAACCCCTAATTTACTTTAATGGTGAAGCTGAGTACCGAAGCAACTTTACTTGATAAACATACGCGCACCTACATTATGTAGCTGTAGCAGTCTTCACAAGTCTCAGTTGTGTTTCAGTCACAACGATAGCATTCTATCTGTAACAGTCCAGTAGCTGTGCACTTTGCCCTAAAGGTGATGACCTTGCACAGAGATTTTTATCCAAGCTCAGTTTTGATTTTTTTTTGTCCAAAATTTCCTCTGATTTTCTCCTCTTCCACCTACTCTCTTGCAGGCAGCAGTCTATTCTGGGCTATGGTTTTCAAAGTGATTGGATGTCCTCTGGGTACCTCACCTGCATGAGCATTCTTCAGATGTGAGCATCGACAGTGGCCATCAGCAAGCTATTCTACAACTATGGCTGCACATGTGTGGCATACTTTGAAGTGAAAAGCTGAACCAGGACAGAGCTGAAGGAGCTGGGTGATAGGGAGATTTGATTCTAGTGACAGGCAGCTTTGGAATCCATCAAGCATAGTCAAGGTTGTAATTATCATCGGATCACTAAATAGTTGTGGAATTTACATAGTGGTACATTGCAAGGATCGATCCATGTTCCCTCTGGGAAGACTAACACATCAACCAGGGTACGAATTAGGGTAAGATCTTGGAATTCATATTTCTGAAAAGTTGATTTATTTTGATTGTGTAAACCAAAGCCAAAGTGGAAACTCAAAGAAAATGGAGTTAAAGTGCCATATGATAGGGAACTGTTATATCCTGTCTACTTCACTCCCCCTGCTAGAAGTGCAATCCCATCTTGGATGATTACACAGCGGCACTGGTGTTAGTCACAGACAAATCTATGTTTTGCAGTGTCTTGTTAAGTCTCGTTGAAGGAAGTCATTAAGCTCACAGACCTTATATGGAATTAGCGAGGTTTTTTTTAAAAATGGAGATGGACACAAAGCGGTTGATAATGTGAAGGTAGGTACCAGTATTATTCGGTACAGAGGACTGAGGCCTACCACTTATCACTGTGCTCTACATTCCCCAAATGCAGGCCCAAAACTATGCATAAGGCTCATTTTAAGGCCCAAAAATTTAAACAAATGAGGAAGCCTCGCGATAATGTGAGGAGTGCCTCAGTAATGCTCCAGATGTACGGAACCTATTCCCAATGGACAATGAAGGGGAGACCCGCCTCAAAATTTGTTAATTTTGATCTCTCTACATGTTTAATTATGATCCCTTTGCTTGTTACAGGGCCATCCTTTCTTTTTTGCTCCTAACTTTTTTGGTTGTCAGCAGCCAAATATCTGGAAGGGGACCAAAGTCCTCAGCACCCTCAGGGCTAGGGTTGCCAACCCTAATCCTTCCAGATTGCCCTGGAGTCTTCAGGAATTAAATCCAGGACACTGCTGCTAGCAACCCAGGAGAAAAAATCATAGTGGCAATAAAAAATTGTGTTTTAAAAATAAATTTCTTTCAACACTTTTGTTAATTAGTTATAAAAATATCAGACATGGGGAAAAAAGGCTGTTTGACTGACAGTCAAGAATCATCCAATCGGGTAACGGAGAGTCTATTTGTTTTTCAATTGGCGGGGGAAGGCGGTGCACCGTGAGTATGGACATGTCGGGCGACCAATGGCAGCAGTGTGGGGGTGGGGCAGTTGGAGGCAGGAGTTCATATGATGACACCTCCAAGAATATGTCCAACCAAAGTTGGCATCCCTACTCAGGGCCCAAAAATATGCTGACGCTTCACAAGCAGCTCGCAGCCTTTCACTAGTCTGCTGGCACCCGACATTCTGGCCCCAACCCCCATGGCACTCCCAGCTCATCGTGTACTGGGAATACCTAAAAAATATTTAAATGAGCTGACCTCACATTATGATATGAGGTGAACTGAAAATGCTGCAGGCGTGGCCAGCACCTGGTGAGCACCAGTCCAGGCCCCGCTGTGCTGGGCTACATGAACTGGCCCCAGATTATTGTAAGCGCGCAAGTTACTGAATACCTGTTTCCCAACAGTTCAGGTCCAAGGCATGCTTTTCACTATCTTAGCTGTTCAGTTTTTGGGTAGGCTGCCAGATAGAGCATCAAGTGGAAGAGAGATGCATCTCGTGGGGGGACAGGAGGGGGTAGACAAAGGACCAAATGAAACATAAGGTTATTCCAATATTGTCAAGTTAAAAATACAATTGTATCCACACTGACTTATCTTCCTGATTCCTGCTACTAAAGCTCTTAACGAGTGAACAGAATTATATTTTTTCCTCAACAGACCTGTATAAAGGGGTAAAGGGGCTATGGGAACAGGGTGGGCACATGGGATTAGGACTACTGTTCATGTGGAGGATAAACACCTACATGGACTGGTTGGCCCAACAGCTTGTTTCCATGTTGTAATTTCTGTGTAAATTCTATGTCCCGTTTCCAATTTTGTTCAGTCCTCTTACCTTGACTAACTCCATTACCAGGTAGAGTTCAGTTGGAGTATCTACCTCTTCAATTAACATGATGATATTGGGATGTTTAACCCTCCGCAGCACTGCCACCTCGTTCTCAATCAAGTGCTCCTAAAAATAAAAGCACAATAGAAATCTCACCTACAGCAACAAAGTGGCTTCAATTCAAAACAATAGCAACCACACTTCATTTTGGTGAAAGCAGCAAGGCTCCACATCCAATTCCAATCAAGATGAAGCTCTGTTTCCCTAATGTATTACATCCATCCACAATTAGCAACAAACAAAATCGATTTAATCTAATCAGAATATTTGCTTCAACATGCAAGTCCTTTGAGCAATCCTTGTTTTCTGAGTGGTTTGGCATAGAAGTTGTTCTACTTTGCTGTAACTCCATGCCCGAATTGCTTCTCATTACAGGACCAGGCTTGCCTTATGTGAAGAAATAAAGGATCCATACATGTCAACCTACAAATCCCAGAAAAGCTGACGAACAGCTTCAAAAAAGCTGATATAGCCCTGAAAAAGTTGATTAATTTATAAACAATGTACAACTGAAACACAGCCCGGAATAAAGGCCACTGCTTCAAGGTGGTTGAATCGTTACAATGGATTTCAGGATTTTTATTAGCACTTGGGGATCATATTTTCTGTGAAAACTCAAATCCAATGCCCTCACGTCTGTGTAGTTGCCCACCCTGCACTTTGGTGCAAACATCAGCTTTTCCAGTCCCCCTTCATGTGGGTGCCCAGAAAATAGCTGATTCAGGAACCAACTGAATCCTCTGTGGGTCACTCACTTCCATCTTGTGGCTGGTTTGTTTTTGCTTCTGACCAAGCTGCCTCTCTCCTCAACTGGGTTTACAAAGCAAGCCCCAAGAAAACATCTCCTGATCCCTGTCCAATATCTCCTGCTGGAAAGTGCATGTGCCAATGTCAGATGAGGACAGGGTACCTGACTGTTTTTCACACTAGGCCCGCTCACTCTCACTATCCTGGCTCACCCACGAAGAATGGCCACTTGGGTGAGGTACTGAAGGGTGTCTGGCGTCCATGGAATTAAACAACAGCACAAGTCATTGCATTTAGAAGTGGAAAAAATTGGAAACAAAGAATAAACTAAGGAGCCCGAGACGGCCTGAAAAGACCATTGCGATAAAGACACAAATCAGAAATGTTTGCTCATTTTCACTACTGACTCCTGATAATAACTAGTCACTTCGTTATAAAGCTACATTTCAAATAAAAATTAAAGATAGGCCAGCCTCCATCTGAGCCCAAAGCGTGTGAAACACTGCACTCAGCTCAGAAATGCCCCATTCTCTCCACTAATTCTCACTATCGCCGATCAGCCTCTTACTGAAAACCTCTATCCATGCCCAACATGCAACAGTCTGTCTCCTGAAAGGATTCATAACATGACTTCACACCATACTGGCCCAGTTCGGTTCAGATATTACCAGCGCCACAGGGTATACTTCATGAATTTGTGCTCCTGGCACTGAGCTTCGCATGTCTAAAGTGCATATTAGGAACTTGAGAGCAGAGGTCAGCGGGCTCCGCAGGACTGTCTGTCAATTAAATTTATTCAACAAAACATCCTGCGGAGACCACTGAGCTCCGTGAGAAATTCCAGATAAGGGTGATTCTGCAATCCTGCACTTCCAGTTGGGAGCTGTTCTCACAAGCATTGGTGAATCAGGGTTGCAATATTGTAACCCATCACTGGCCACTGGGAGCATAGGATGGAAGAAAAGTGGGTGAATTCTTTTACAGGGGTGCGCTCTGATCCGCATTGTTACACATATTATTATTGCAATGACAGTACATGCTATGTTTCCTCATGGAGAACAAAAATTGCTTTGAACACGATGAAAGTGAAAATCATTGTATGTCATTTCCATTGCACAATCTAGGAGCATTGTCATCTCCACAAACTTCAAAGTCAATCTTCACCCTATACGACTTCTCATGATCTTATGATCTCCTCTGCAAAGAAACAAACAGGGGCTGTATATCAAAATTTTAGGTACGTGCACAAAATTGTGGGGAGCATATGTCTGAATTCCCGATATACACTCCCAGTGGGCAAGGCATCTGCCAGAAGCGTGATTTCATAAAGTCGGTACCTACATTTTCATCACTAACTGACTTTGTGGTCGGAGATTAGACATTTGTCCCTCGTACTCTAGCCTATTTTTTTTGAGATGGGAACAGACTGAACCATTTAAGTTTTGGATGATCTGAATGGAAAACTAAACTGATTGAATGCAGACTCACTACAATGGAGATTGTAAATTCAAAGCATGTTGCTCAAACTTAAACAAGGATCAAATTCTAGAAAATGCTCTCCTTACCAAATATTTTCAGGAGTTTTTAAACCCAAATCTGAAGTCTTTTAAAAATAATTATTGAATGGATTTTTAACAGGAATTGCTAATAATCAACTATCTCCTCTCACTCCCCCCCAAACTCCTGCTTCTGAACAAAACCAATGTTTTCACTTCTAGTGTTCCCCCTGGTAGGTTATTCAAAATATTGATCATTCTTTGAGAAAAAGTCTCTTCCTGATATAGAATCACAGAGTTTTACAGCACAGAAAGAGACCATTCAAAACACTGATCCTGTGCTGGCTCCCTAAAGGAGCTATCCATTTAGTTCCAGTTCCCTTTTCTATATTTAAAAAATTTGCTTTTCAATAATCTCAATTTATGCCCTCTTGCCCTACTTTCTGACTTATTTCAAAGTAAGAATTTATAGCCAGGAATTTCCTTGGAGCTGCTCCTGCTCTGCTGCTGTAACTTTACCGGAAATGTGGTGGGAACCTTGTTTGTTTATTATTCCGGCAAACCAGGAGCAGCTCTGAGGAAATTCCTAGCCATCGTTGCCTCATCTGTAATATTTAGTGTTTTATATAGTGTGATATACTTTCCAAACTGTAACACTCAAACCTCTCTGCTCTTCCCTCGTAACTCATTCTCTTTACACTTAGGATCAATCTTATTGTCTTTCCCTGCGCCGATAGATTAGGATGAAAACAATTAAATAACGGCCATCAGAATAAATTCACAATCAAATGATGATGTCTTGATATCAAATGGAATGAGCAATAACTGGGAAATGACTGGGAACTTTCTTCGGTTTCCATCTGGATGTATTATCAGACGAGAACCATATGAGTACATGAATATACAAAAATGGCAGAAAGGAAAAGACCAGCTAATCCATCAAGCCTGCCCCATACCATCATGGTGCAATTTAACACCATTATCCTCATCGTCTCTCTACCTACCAGCAGCCACCTAATCTCGGGGGAGAGGCAAAATAAAAACACAGAAAAAACCCTAGGCCAATTTAGGGGAAAACAAATCTGAGAAATTCCTCTCTGAATCCCCCCCCCCCCGCAAAAGGTGATTAAACATCTTCCAGGAGACCACAGTGTCCAGCAGACACATTGCTCAGTACCCCACCTACCTTCTGTATACAGTGATGTACCAGTTAGTGCCAACTCCATGTTTATTGCCACTTGTATTACTGCATGAGGAATATCAATCACACATTCTAGAGCTTGGTCAAGTATCATAGAAAATCAATAGACAGCAGCAAATCCTCTTACCTTACCACTACATTTGGCCTTGTCGATTATTTTCAGCGCATACTCCTTGCCATTGGACCTAAGTAAAATACAGATAAATAAATAGCTTCTTTGTGGTACCAATATCATTTTTCACTCTCCAATAAGTATTTTGAAATATGTTTCAGATACTTTTCCTCTTTCAAAGACGTATCCTCCCCCCCACATTCTTTTTTTCAGCTGAGGAACCAACACAATCAAGCTTCGTCATGTTGGCTTTTTGGGTTCTGATCTGGTCCATTGCAAACCAACAGTTACTGATCCATGGTCGCTAATCTATGGGGAATGATTTGATTTTACAGGAGGGTTTTCCTAAAAACACTTTTGTGGACACTACACAATCCAGCACTCTGTGATTCTATTTACCCTAAGACATACTGTTCTCTTTAGCCGTGAGGGTAGATATGTGGCTTTCAGACTCTTCACACCTTCTAGTATTAATAAACTTTATGTGTAAGAGCAGCATGTGAGGCTCATGGGATGAGAAGCTCTGATTCTGCAAGAAGCCCCAACTTGCATTAACTAACAAAATTGTGATTGCAACACTCAAACATTTTTCAACTTCAGGTAGCTCTGTCACAGCATGGACATGGTAACCATGAACCTACAGGTAATACGTAGAGAGTTCTGCTTTAAAATATGACATACAAGGAGTGATTCTGTAATCCTGCACTTCCAGCAGTGAAACTAGACTTGCAGAATTTTTGTCCCGTGCTCATCATGATTGCATTTTCCAACTGCAAGTGTGACTTCCTGCTGGGAGTACAAGATTGCAGAATCACTCTTTCTGTATATTAGTAACTTGTATCCTTCTTGAAGACAAGATTAGAGGAAGCAATCTGGGAGCTCCAGCACTGGACCTGTAATCAGAAGATGAGGGTTCAAATCATAAAGTCTTGCCAGACATCCAAACTTGCTTTCTTTCACTGGATGAATGTCAATAGCTCTGAAGATAGGCATTTGCGTGCAGGACTTCACAGCAGCAAATAGGGGGAGAAAAGCATGTAAGGTCTTGTCCATTCTAAAAAAGTTAATTCCTGTCAGCAAATCATGGCAAAGCATTGAAAGCAGCTGTGGGGAAATATATAACCAAGGAGGGAGTGTGGTAGTTGGAGACAATACCAGGGGATCTAAGAAGGGCGAGTATAGTTGATCCAACCTACACTCCACCACCATACACACAAGGAGGATAGTAGACCTATGGAACAAATTGCCTGCTCATGCAGTGTGGATTCGCTGTATACCTTCAAAAGAGAGCTGGACTAGTTCTTGGCTAGAGTGAACATCATGGCATATAAAAGGTAGGTGGGTTGTAATACCAAAAGCCAAGTAATATAAATCATGGTCAATGTGGTCTTCTGGACTAGTTCTGATTGCCTAAGGGAGTCGAAGAGGAATTTTCCAGATTTTTTGCTCCCAAAATTGGTCTTGGGTTTTTTATCTGTTTTTTTTTCCTCTTCCAGGAGATTGCATGGCTGCTAGTGGGTAGGGGTGTTATGAATCATGATGCTTCAGGCATCACGACTGTATGGGGCAGGCTCCATGTGCTACATTTTTGTACGTTCGTAAGTGGAAGTCAAAGAAAACAAGTCAGCAGACAGCTAGTTCTCTACAATACGTTTTACTAGATGGGTAAACAAGGTTAAATTCCTAGAGCAACGACAAAAAGAAAAACTTTTAGGATGTTTGCAGAACCAAATCTCTTTCTTGGAAACAGCAATTTTTCTTATTAAATGGCTGTGCTAGTTAATTTGCTAAATATTACACCAAGCAACCAGTGGCTCCTGCATACATAGGCAAATTTTTCAGACAACTGGTAAGCTTTTCACAGTGTTGTGTATTGGGAATGGCCTCATAAGTGTGTGCAGCATTGTTATTCTTTTGGATGAGGAAAACATCTGACTCAGCAACACATCATCACTGGAGTGATATTTCGGTTACATTGGGCTCGATTTTTGGACGACCGAGCCGGTGGGTTCGTGGTGGGGGGGCTCCGAAAATCGGGGATTCCCGGGGCGGGTCCGAAGCCCAGCTCTGACTCATCCACTTCCGGGTTCCCCAGTGACGCGCTTAGATGCGTGTGCAGCCCCTGCATGCGGGACACCCGCCGGCAATTAAAGCCAGCGGGATCCCACTTAAGGCAATTAATGTGATAGTTCAGGTCGTTAGCAGACCTGATTTGTAGGATATTTTAGGAGGGGTGGGATTTTCATCTCAACTGAGCATTGAAATGGACGTGTTGCAGCCACCAGCCTGTGGCAGCTGCATAGGTCCATTGACAGGTGGGGCGGGGGGAGGCCCTCACTCATTGCAGGAGGCCACTCTGTCACTTTGGACAAAGTTTGGCCTCCACCACCCTCCTCCTAACAATAAAATTCACCAACATGGAATCTCAACCCCAGTGTGCAGACACATTTACCTACCTTGTGAACCCCCTCAAACGTACATCTTCTGGATGGGGGCCGCCATAACTGCAGTCATGACCTCCTCGGAGGACAAACAGCATCACCAGCCTCGCTGGCCATGCCGTCCACCTCTGACACGTGGAGCTCCACAACATAGTGCTGTGACACATCCACCTGCACAGCAGGAGGAAGGGCAGCCGCAGAGAGAGATGCGTCGCAGAAGGCACTACCCTCGCCACAGGGTCGACAGACCGAGGCTCAGCTTCCTGGACCTCTCTGAGCAGCAGTGCACATGGAGGCTCAGAGTCACTCGACATGTAGTCGTGGACATATACAGCCTCCTTCATGCCGAGCTGCTCCCGGCTGGCCCGAGCACCATCTTCTTACCTGTTGCTGTCAAAGTCACCACTGCCCTCAACAACTTCTCCTCCGCATCCTTCCAGGGTGCCACCGGGGACATCGCTGACATCTCTCAGTCGTCTGCACAAAAGAGCCCTGCAAATACACCTACACCCACTCTGCAGTGACGCAATGGGTGGCATCAGTTGTGGGTCTTCACGGTGATCCTCAGGAAAGGGCATTATTGCACAAACCAGACAAGATTCGCAAAGACATGGCAGTAGTGGTGACAATAGAATATGTAATGTGAGTTGATCAGAAATTAAATATAAGTAACAACTATGACAAACCCTCAAACACCCTTGTGTATCCCCTTCATGCTCACGACATGTTTGCCTTACGCTTCCTATTACACATATGTGATGCATGCCCTGTGGCTGCAGCACAGGTAGTGGCAGGTTGGGTGAGGCTGACCGTGAAAGAGATGTATGAGAGGGTAAGTATGAGACGGAGCCATGAGATTGTGTGAGGATTGGGTTGAGTGGTAGCGCTGGGATGAGTACTGGTGAGGTGAGTAAGTGCAGGTAAGATGAGGATGAGCTTTGAGTGGGTGTGAAGAGTGATGTGATAGAGTAGTGTTGGCAGTGCAGAAGGAGATGTGGGGTGGGGCGGTGATGTGGCAGATGGAGTGTAGGGGAATGAGTAAGTGTACTCACTTCGGCTGACCTACTTAGGTCATTGAAGCACCTCCTGAACTGTATGCAGATGCGTGATATGTTGGTGGTGCTGGTGATGTCCTCTGCCACCTCGAGCCAGGCCTTCGTGGTGGCAGAGGCAGGCCACTTCCTCCCATCCGCAAGGGAGAAGATCTCTGTCCTCCTCCTCCTCACCCCATCCAGTAGGACCTGGAGTGAGGCATCATTAAACCAGGGAGCAGCCTTCCCCCTGGGCTGCTCCATGCTGTAATTTTGACTCCTTTCTGCATCATCAGTCAGTGGAGGACCACCCCTTTAAATAGGGCTCCTCCAGATGACAGCCTATGATGCGGCTGCACAGTCCGCCAGCTGCGCAGCTTCCCAGAGCGAAACCTGGAAGCCAAGGTAAGTGCCTTCAATTAGGCTGCGATCGCGTGCGGAGCACCCCGAATTCACTGGGCGCATTACCCACCTGCCCAGTCGACCCCCTGCTGCCAACCCGCCTCCCTCCTAATATCGAGCCCAATATGAAGGACTTTAACATCCTTTTATCTGCAGATTTAGAAGAAAATTTTGAAAGAGTAGACGATGATGGCATCACTGGGGGAGAAGTTATTGGGTCTGAAAATCTGCGGGCCATCGGTCCCAGTGAATATAAGTGCCAGGATCTGCCCGTTGGGAACCTCCATTGCAGACCATGCTGGAGTGTCTGGGGTAAGAGGGAAATTCCTAAGTTAAATATCACTGGCAGGCACCTCGACACAATGGGCATCCACCAGAGCAGGCGGGCGGCAGGAGAAGCAGAGATGGGCAGATCTTTATTGGAATCCCCAAGCTGAACTGGCATTTTGAAATAGCCTTGTAAAGGAGGTCAATTGGGTCTGATGACAGATCTAAGTCTTCGGGAAACCAGGCTGGGACCCCCAGGAGAGCTCCACATACACAGTGAAGGTTGACTCGACTGATTCTTGGGATGATGGGGTTATCTTAGAAGGAAAGGTTGGACAAGTTGGGCATGTTTACATTCGAGTTTAGAAGGATGAGAGGCAATCTTACTGAAACATACAAGATCCTGAGGGGACTTGAAGGGGTAGATGCTGAGAGGATGTTTCCCCTTGTGGAAGAGACTAGAACTAGGGGACACAGTTTTAAAATAAGCGGTCTCCCATTTAAGACGGAGATGAGGAGAAATTTTTTCTCTCAGAGGGTCGTGAGTCCGTGGAACTCCCTTCCCCAGAGAGCGGTGGAGGCAGGGTCATTGAATATTTTTAAGGCTGAGTTAGACAGATTCCTGATTAACAAGGGAGTCAAAGGTTAAAGTAGGTAGTCGGGAAAGTAGGGTTGACGTCCCAATCAGATCAGCCACGATCTTATCAAATGGCAGAACAGGCTCGAGGCATACTCCTGCTCTCAATTCTTATGTTCGTATGCACACAAGCCAGCAGGCCAATAGGGGGGTCATGTTTGGGATAGATGTAGGCTGTGTCTCAAACAAAGCATCCCAGAAATGGGTAGCGGAGGCCCGTTCTAGGAACATAGGAACAGGAGTAGGCCATTCAGCCCCTCGTGCCTGCTCCGCCATTTGATAAGATCATGGCTGATCTGTGATCTAGCTCCATATACCTGCCTTGGCCCATATCCCTTAATACCTTTGGTTGCCAAAAAGCTGTCCATCTCACATTTAAATTTAGCAATTGAGCTAGTATCAATTGCCGTTTGCGGAAGAGAGTTCCAAACTTCTACCATCCTTTGTGTGTAGAAATATTTTCCAATCTCACTCCTGAAAGGTCTGGCTCTAATTTTTAGACTGTGCCCCCTACTCCTAGAATCCCCAACCAGCGGAAATAGTTTCTCTCTATCCATCCTATCTGTTCCCCTTAATATCTTATAAACTTCGATCAGATCACCTCTTAACCTTCTAAACTGTAGAGAATACAACCCCAATTTGTGTAATCTCTCCTCGTAACTTAACCCTTGAAGTCCGGGTATCATTCTTGTAAACCTACGCTGCACTCCCTCCTTCCGAAGGTGCAGTGCCCAGAACTGCTCACAGTACTCCAGGTGCAGTCTAACCAGGGTTTTGTATAGCTGCAGCATAACTTCTGCCCCCTTATACTCCAGTCCTCGAGATATAAAGGCCAGCATTTCATTAGCCTTATTGATTATTTTCTGCACCTGTTCATGACACTTCAATGATCTATGTACCTGAACCCCTAAGTCCTTTTGGACATCCACTGTTTTTATCTTTTTACCATTTAGAAAGTACCCTGTTCTATCCTTTTTTGATCCAAAGTGGATGACCTCACATTTGTCTCCATTGAATTCCATTTGCCACAGTTTTGCCCATTCACCTAATCTATCAATATCCCTTTGTAATTTTATGTTTTCATCTACACTGCTTACAATGCCACCAATCTTTGTGTCATCGGCAAACTTAGATATGAGACTTTCTATGCCTTCATCTAAGTCATTAATAAATATTGTGAATAATTGTGGCCCCAAGACAGATCCCTGCGGGACTCCACTAGTCACATCTTGCCAATGTGAATACTTACCCATTATCCCTACTCTCTGTCGCCTTTCGCTCAGCCAATTTCCTAACCAAGTCCATACTTTTCCCTCGATTCCATGGGCTTCTATCTTAGCTAGCAGTCTCTTATGTGGGACCTTATCAAATGCCTTCTGGAAGTCCATATAAATAACGTCCATTGACATTCCCCTGTCCACTACTTTAGTCACCTCTTCAAAAAATTCAATCAGGTTTGTCAGGCACGACCTACCTTTCACAAATCCATGCTGGCTCTCTCTGATCAACTGAAAATTCTCGAGGTGTTCAGTCACCCTGTCCTTAATTATAGACTCCAGCAATTTCCCCACAACAGATGTTAGGCTAACTGGTCTATAATTCCCCGGTTTCCTTCTCTCTCCTTTCTTAAAAAGCGGAGTGACATGTGCAATTTTCCAATCTAGAGGGACAGTTCGTGAATCTGGAGAACTTTGAAAGATTATAGTTAGGGCATCTGCAATCTGCTCACCTACTTCCTTTAAAACCCTGGGATGGAAACCATCTGGTCCTGGGGATTTGTCACTCTTTAGTGCTATTATTTTCTTCATTACTGTTGCTTTACTTATGTTAATTTTATCGAGTCCCTGTCCCCGATTCAATATAAGTTTTCTTGGGATTTCCGGCATGCTATCCTCTTTTTCCACTGTAAATACTGACACAAAGTAATTGTTCAACATGTCTGCCATTTCCCCATTGTCAATGACAATATCCCCACTTTCAGTTTTTAAAGGGCCAACACTGCTCCTGACCACCCTCTTTTTCCTAATATAACTATAAAAGTTCTTCGTATTGGTTTTGATATCCCTTGCGAGTTTCTTTTCATACTCTCTTTTTGTAGCCCTTACTATCTGTTTTGTGACCCTTTGTTGATCTTTGTATCTTTCCCATTCGTCAGGATCTGTGCCATTTTTTGCATTTTTGTATGCCCTTTCCTTATGTCTTATACTGTCCCTTACCTCTTTCGTTGTCCAAGGCTGTTTTTTTTGGCAAGTAGAGTTCTTGCCCCTCAGGGGTATAAACCGATTCTGTATCACGTTAAATGTTTCTTTAAACATTTCCCACTGATCATCAGTCGTTTTACCCATTAACAGATTTACCCAGTTTACTGTGGACAGTCTCTGTCTCATCCCATTGAAGTCGGCCTTGCCCAAGTCTAGAATCTTAGCAGCTGATTCACTTTTTTCCCTTTCAAACACTACATTGAACTCGATCATGTTATGATCACTATTGGATAGATGTTCACGCACAGTTAAGCCGTTAACTAAATCTGGTTCATTACTCATTACAAAATCTAGTATGGATTGCCCCCTTGTTGCCTCTAGGACATACTGCTGTAGAAAACTATCCCGGACACACTCAAGAAATTCACTACCTTTCTGACAGTTGCTAGTCTGCTTTTCCCAATCTATGTGAAGGTTAAAGTCCCCCATTAAGACCACTATGCCTTTGTTACAAGCTTGTCTAATCTCTGCATTTATACAATCTAGCACTTCAGAGCTGCTGCCACGGGTCCTATATACAACTCCCACTATAGTCTTAGATCCTTTCCTATTTCTCAATTCAACCCATAAGGTCTCTGTTGGCTGCTTACCTCTCGTTATATCCTCCTTTATCATTGAAGTGATTTCATCTCTAATCACTAAGGCTACTCCTCCCCCTCTTCCATTTTCCCTATCTCTCCTGAAGACCTTATAACCTGGTATAATTAGTTCCCAATCCTGACCTTCCTGCAGCCATGCCTCAGTAATAGCTATCATGTCATACCCTCCAATTTGAATTTGAACCGGTAGTTCATTTAATTTATTCCTTATACTCCGTGCATTTGGATATCGAACTCTTAGTTGGGCCACACACCCTAGCCTGACCTTCAGCTTTGATGCTGAGTTAATCGCCTTACGCCTTCTAGTTTTCACTATATCTGAATTGCCTAAAGTACACTTTCTTTCTGCTGCTCTATGCTTTTCCCTTTTACTTGTTCTTGAACAACTGTTTGTACTATTTGTATTGTAAATCTCCCCTGGGTCTTCCCTCTCTTGCTGCTCTAAACTTTACTCCCTTCTGACTCCTCGCTAAGGTTCCCATCCCCCTGCCACTCTAGTTTAAACCTTCCCCAACAGCGCGAGGACATTGGTCCCGGTCCTGCTCAGGTAGAACCCATCTCGCTTGTACAGGTCCCACCTTCCCCAGAACAGGTCCCAATGTCCCAGAAATCTAAATCCCTCCCTCCTACACCATCCCTGCAGCCACGCATTCATCCTGTCTATTCTCCTGTTCCTATACTCACTAGCAAGTGGCACTGGTAGTAATTCTGAGATCACTACCTTTGAGGTCCTGCTTTCTAATTTATCTCCTAACTCCTTGAATTCACCTTGCAGGACCTCATCCCTTTTTTTTTTAACCTATGTCGTTGGTACCGATATGGACCACGACTACTGGCTGTTCACCCTCCCCCTCCAGAATGCCCTGCAGCCGTTTCGTGACATCCTTGACCCTAGCACCAGGGAGGCAACATACCATCCTGGAGTCACGTTTACGGCCGCAGAAACGCCTATCTGTTCCCCTTACAATTGAATCCCCTATCATTATGGTCCCGCCACTCTTATTCCTCCCCTCCTGTGCAGCAGAGCCACTCGACACCCAAGCCTTCCTCGACACCCCTGGTGGACAAGTGGGACTGCATTGGAAAGATCTGTGGATTTTTGGATTCATTGATTTAGCCACTGTACGGTGGTGAGCCAGCATTGAGGTTTTTTTTCCTCTGTGAGCTACTTTTACTGTATCAGTTAACATATCTACAGAAATTCCTGTCTGTGCTATCATCCTGTTTAAAAGAAGTGCTTTCAATTGGAGCAGGGTGAAAAATCATAACCACGTCAGCACAGCGCAGAATTCATGTAAGTGCATTAACTAAAAGTAGTTAATAGAGGAAATTAAACCCATATACAAATTAATGCAGTTTCCTTCAATGATTTTGTAATCTCAACAGCCAACTTTTAATTCTTAGGCTGTGGTTAGACGCAGCAAAACTGCTATCTTCCAAGGCTGGTTGTTTCTTAAGTTTACAGCTCACACACTATGGGTTCAATTTTTCAGGGCGATTACAGGTGCATTGGGGGCAGGGGGCTCCAAAAATCGCAGAAATCCCGTTCGAATTTGGAAGCTCGCTCCAAACCTCCGACTTTCCCACGGACGCACCTTTGTGCATGATGACAGTTAAACAGCCAAATGTACCTCATTGAGGTACTTAAGGCACTTTACTTGTGACAGATTACTTGGTTATAACGATTTTTAACTTACCTGGGTGGCTTGCCCACCGCTTCTGATTCACGCCTGGTGAAACCAGGCCGGATCAGGGAACAAGAAATGAAATAAAAGTACATCAAAAACCCTTGCAGGGAGTTAAAACACAAAATCAACCTACCTTTCCACCCTGCTCTGATGTCTGATGTCTCCCTCTCCGATGTCCCCCTCTTCACCCCTCCCGATGACCCCCTCTTCACCCCCCGATGAAACCCTCTTCACCCCCCGATCTTCCCCTCTCCCCCCCCGATAGTCCCCTCTCCCCCCCCCCCCCCCCAATCTTCCGTTCTAGCGCCGGATGACGTCTCGCTTTTTCTCTTTCTCTCCCCACCCCCCCCTCACGTTGCAGCTCCTGACGGCAGCCTGCCTGTCAATCAGGCTGGCTGCTGGACACGAAACCCGGAGAGGACGTTAATCATCAGCAATCACCATGCGATCGCGTCGTAAACTGTAAGTTTTGTTTTTGCGGGTTTGCCACGGGCACCTTCACACCCCCACCCCCGACCGCTGCCAACCCGCCACCATTTCAAAATTGAGCCCTATGACACTGAAACAAACAGAAGGAGTACAGTAGATTTTCTGGAAATCGAGAGAATCTGATTCGAAAATTGTGCGGAGAGTTAGATCTTCACCCATTTTCATCTCATCTGATTTCCAATCGGACGCCTGCTGGCTCCAGGAAACATTCAGCAAATTAGTGTCTAATTAAGCAATTCACAATACTTACCATCCTTGCCAGCCATTTAACCTTGTTTAATTTCTCAGCCCATATAAATGGGATATTCAGGGTTGCTAAGCACTGAGCTCCGTACTCAAATCAATTTGAAGAGTAAATTAGATTGCCACATTGTCATGCCATTGCTGAAGATTTGCTCCCTTCTTTTTTATCCCTGGTTGCCACTGAGGTCTTGACGAGGCTTTGTGGTAATTGCTGTGGTGCTACATTTTTTGTACTCCGGCTGCCATAATGCCACCAAAGGGTTTTCGCATACCACAATATACAGCCAGAGGTGCACATATTTCCACTTGTCCAAGAAGCAGAGTCTGTGGGGGCTTTGATTAACCAGGGAAGCTGTGACACAATTGTCACACGTGCTGCAAGCCAAAGTTCACCACAGGTGCAGCACTGCCAGTGACACTGAGGTCATTTTAAGATGCCACTGGGAGCACTGCAAACATCAGCCAATCAGCTGTGCATTGATGTGTGAAGCAAGTCACAAGTACATCATTTACTTGAGCCAAACAGTTCATCATCGTCTTCATGGACAAATAACAGCAGCAGGACAAGCAACTATATAGAGTGGCAGTCTTCCTGAAAATCCAGGGGGCTATAATTTTCACCCAATGTGGGAGTGGGACCAATTGGATAGCTGTTTCAAAAAGCCGGTACAGGCATGATAAGCAAAATGGCCTCCTTCTGTGCTGTAAGATTCTATGTTTCTATGATACATGCTCTCTCACACAATGCCATGACCTACATGAATAGAAACCATCAGCACCACGTCATTCAAGTCAGTATTTGTTACCCAGACAACCATCACTATCGATTGTATTCATTTTAAAATGTTTTTTTCCTGTTTAGCTGAAATGATGAAAAAGTACTAATGCTAGGAAATAGAATCTGCAGGAATGTCCTGTGTGTTAAATAAAGATTGGAGTTTTTATGTAATATCTCCCAGCTTCTTGTAACTGCAAGTGCATTTTTCCATATCCTGTGCCCCATTAATGCCTTGCATTGACTAATGTGTGCAGTACAGTCCTGCAGCATAGACATGTCCTGTACCTGTTCAAGCGCTGATTTTAATCCAATGTTAATGTACTTTATACAGCATTGCAACTGTTTCTGCATGAAACTGTCACTTACATAAAATATGGAGGAAAAAATACCTCAATAAACAGCAGTAGATCTCCCATGGCACTGTTTCTGTTGTTTATCACAGTTCCCTGACAACCTAAACATAAGAGCAGCTTGCCCATCACTGTAATGTAGCAAATTTACTGAATCAATGTACTAAATGACTGACACAAGGTATTAAATATTAAACACTTTATTGCTACAGAAAGAAACCGGCCTCTCAGATATATTTGCAATACCATTTACCGAAGATTTTAGAAAGCTTCTGTTCATTTCCACCCAAAACTTCTCATTCTCAGTTATTTACATTTACTTGGCACCCCATCCACCACCCTAAACATTGACTCCCTTCACCACCGGCGCACTGTGGCTGCAGTGTGTACCATCCACAGGATGCACTGCAGCAACTCGCCAAGGCTTCTTCGACAGCACCTCCCAAACCTGCGACCTCTACCAACTAGAAGGACAAGAGCAGCAGGCACATGGGAACAACACCACCTGCACGTTCCCCTCCAAGTCACACACCATCCCGACTTGGAAATATATCGCCGTTCCTTCATTGTCGCTGGGTCAAAATCCTGGAACTCCCTTCCTAACAGCACTGTGGGAGAACCGTCACCACACGGACTGCAGCGGTTCAAGAAGGCGGCTCACCACCACCTTCTCAAGGGCAATTAGGGATGGGCAATAAATGCCGGCCTCGCCAGCGACACCTACATCCCATGAACGAATAAAAAAAAACAATGATACAGGGTAAATTTTATGAATTCATGCTCCTGGCATGGGGTTTTATGCCACTGAAACACATATGGGGAATTTGGACAAGGAGGCAAGAGATTTTCCATGAACTCTGCATCGGGAATGCTAATTTATAAAATTTACCCTATTTTTGATTTTTTTACCACCCACCTCTTGTACCTCTCCTTAATTTGTACTTTTTTTTTGTCTGGTTCTCGTATGACATGAGCTGTTCTAGGGCACTGTGAATGTCATAGTTCGGCAGGAGCTGAAAGAAAACTAGGAACTTCCACGATGCATCTCTCTCTCACACACAGAATTAATCAATAGGAGCTGGAAATATCTGCCAGGTCGAAGGAGCTTTTACGACTTGATCGTCATGGATTGGAAATGGTGCACACAGGGTATCGTAGTTTCATTGGAGCAGGGTGAAAAACCATAACTCTCTTAAACCTTGTCCACAGAAGCTGGAAATCTCTCTGCAGGGACTTCCAACCTTAATTAACTAATTTTATGGGGAGGTTTAATGATTTTAGCATGTTACTTAATTTTTACGTGTTTTACACTATAAATGTTACCTGTATGGCTACATGTTCAGTTGTGCATGAAAAAAATAGTAGTTAGGACCATTAACTGCTGGATTCAAATTGCAATATTTGAATTGGTTGCCATTCTGTGAGGTGTTATCCTGATATGTATTGAAGTGAATCAGTATGGTTACATTGGAGCCAATCAGAACTATCAGACATTTTATTGTTTTTCTGCCATGGAGAAATTTAATGTGAAAGAGAAAAGAAAGACTTGCATTTATATAGTGCCTATCATGATAGCAGGACATTCTAAAGCGCTATACAGTCAATGAAGTATAGTTACTGTTGGAATGTAGGAAACACAGCAGCCAAATTGCACACAGCAAGGTCCCACACAATCGGTTTTAGTGATGTTAGTTGAGGGATGAATATCAATCAGGACACCAGTACCATGGGATCTTTTATCCCCACTTGAGAGGGCAGACGGAGCCTCGGTTTAGCGTTTCATGTGAAAGACAGCACCTCCGACCGTGCAGCACTTCGTCAGCCTAGACTTTGTACTCAAGTCTCTGGAGTGGGGCTTGAACCCACAACCTTCTGACTCAGAGGTGAGAGTGCTACAACTGAGCCACGGCTGACACCGTGCCAAACTTACACATTTAATAAGTGACGTGCTAATAGGCAAGCATTTTCATTATAAATATACGTATGAAGAAAACTTCAGTTAGAAGTGTTTAGTGCAAATTTGCCTGTGGACTGAATCACATCAGAGGTGTTTCTTGCAGGACTTTACAGGTATTCTTTGGTGATGATATGCTGACTTACCGCTCCACACATTCTTTAACAACTGCAAAATTCCCATCTCCAATCACCTTCCCAACTTTATATTTGTCAAGAATAGTTGAAGCTGAAAAGGATCTATTTCCATTCACACCTGTGGAAAGAATGAAGAAAATCCATGTCACCATTTTCAGATCTATATCCACTAACTGCTCCAAGAGTATCTTCCATATCAGTTAACTGAGGAATAACCTTTCTTTATCTGTGATCCACGGACTAAGCGCATTGGCTGTGGGCCTATCTCATCTCGACAGAAAGAATTAATGTTCACTTAGTAAGCTGATATTTTAATCTTCAAAAATTAATTATGATTGGTCCACACCAGCATTAAAAAGTTGAAATTTTTTAAGCTGTTGTCTCTTCATTCCTCTTCATTTTTCTTTTTACATATTTTCCCTCTTATTTGGTTATATTATCCCCCCTCTTTTAAGTAGTCCCATAACACACACAGCATAGCCTGAGGAGACAATGATGATGTTCAGTTTGATTTCTTTGTCCTGAATTTGACTCACATGATACTGAGAATGGAACGATAAGAAAATCCTGAGCAAAACAAAGCCACTTGACCAACAAGCCCAGTCCATCCAGAGCCCACGAGTTATTATTCTTTCCTGTACTTGTTAATCTCCTGCTGTAGGGGACACTAATTTCCTTCCTCTAACTCCCCTGAAAAAAATAAGCAGTGTTGTTAAATATCTCTATAATCCTCAATCCCACTTCTCAACAGATATTGATCCAGCTCCTTTTGACCAATTGAGATAGGAACATAGGAACAGGAGTAGGCCATTCAGCCCCTTGAGCCTGTTCCGCCATTCAATTAGATCATGGCTGATCTGTACGTCAACTCCATTTACCCACATTTGCTTCACATCCCTTGATACCCTGACCTAACAAAAATCTATCGATCTCAGTCTTAAGAGCTCCAATTGTCCCAGCATCCTTTTGGGGGGGAGGATTTCAGATTTCTACCACCCTTTGTGTGAAAAAGTGTTTCCTGATTTCCCTCCGAAATGGCCTAGCTCTAATTTCAACATTATGTCCCCTCGTTTTTGATTCTCCCATCAGAGGGAATAGTTTTTCTGTATCCACCCTATCGAATCCTTTTAGCATTTTAAACACCTTGATCAGATCACCCCTCAATCTTCTATACGCAAGGAATACAAGTCAAGTTTATGCAACCTGTGCTCAAAATGTAACTCTCTAAGCCCCGGTATCAGAGTGATGAATCTGCGCTGCACCCCCGCCAAGGCCAATATATCCTTCCCGAGGTGCGGTGCCCAAAACTTTTTAAAAATTTGTTCATGGGATGTGGGTGTCGCTGGCAACGCCAGCATTTATTGCCCATCTCTAATTGCCCTCGAGAAGGTGGTGGTGAGCCGCCTTCTTGAACCGCTGCAGTCCGTGTGGTGAAGGTTCTCCCACAGTGCTGTTAGGAAGGGAGTTCCAGGATTTTGACCCAGCGATGATGAAGGAACGGCAATATATTTCCAAGTCGGGATGGTGTGTGACTTGGAGGGGAACGTGCAGGTGGTGTTGTTCCCATGTGCCTGCTGCTCTTGTCCTTCTAGATGGTAGAGGTCACGGGTTTGGGAGGTGATGTCCAAGAAGCCTTGGCAAGTTGCTGCAGTGCATCCTGTAGATGGTACACACTGCAGTCACTGTGCGCCGGTGGTGAAGGGAGTGAATGTTTAGGGTGGTGGATGGGGTGCCAATCAAGCGGGGTGTTTTGTCCTGGATGGTGTCGAGCTTCTTGAGTGTTGTTGGAGCTGCACTCATCCAGGCAAGTGGAGAGTATTCCATCACACTCCTGACTTGTGCCTTGTAAATGGTGGAAAGGCTTTGGGGAGTCAGGAGGTGAGTCACTTACTGCAGAATACCCAGCCTCTGACCTGCTTTTGTAGCCACAGTATTTATATGGCTGGTCCAGTTAAGCTTCTGGTCAATGGTGACCCCCAGGATGTTTATGGTGGGGGATTCGGCGATGGTAATGCCGTTGAATGTCAAGCGGAGGTGGTTAGGCTCTCTCTTGTTGGAGATGGTCATTGCCTGGCACTTGTCTGGCGTGAATGTTACTTGCCACTTATCAGCCCAAGCCTGGATGTTGTCCAGGTCTTGCTGCATGCAGGCTCGGACAGCTTCATTATCTGAGGGGTGGTGAATGGAACTGAATACTGTGCAATCATCAGTGAACATCCCCATTTCTGACCTTATGATGGAGGGAAGGTCATTGTTGAAGCAGCTGAAGATGGTTGGGCCTAGGACACTGCCCTGAGGAACTCCTGCAGCAATGTCCTGGGGCTGAGAAGATTGACCTCCAACAACCACTACCATCTTCCTTTGTGCTACGTATGACTCCAGCCACTGGAGAGTTTTCCCCCTGATTCCCATTGACTTCAATTTTACTAGGGCTCCTTGTTGCCACACTCGGTCAAATGCTGCCTTGATGGCAAGGGCAGTCACTCTCACCTCACCTCTGGAATTCAGCTCTTTTGTCCATGTTTGGACCAAGGCTGTAATGAGGTCTGGAGCCGAGTGGTCCTGGCGGAACCCAAATTGAGCATCGGTGAGCAGATTATTGACGAGTCAGTGCCGCTTGATAGCACTGTCGACGACACCTTCCATCACTTTGCTGATGATTGAGAGTAGACTGATGGGGCGGTAATTGGCCGGATTGGATTTGTCCTGCTTTTTGTGGACAGGACATACCTGGGCAATTTTCCACATTGTCGGGTAGATGCCAGTGTTGTAGTTGTACTGGTAACAGCTTTGCTAGAGGCGCGGCTAGTTCTGGAGCCCAAGGCTTCAGCACTACAGCCGGTATCCAGTGCACTCAGCCGTTTCTTGATATCACGTGGAGTGAATCGAATTGGCTGAAGACTGACCTCTGTGATGGTGGGGATATCGGGAGGAGGCCGAGATGGATCATCCACTCGGCACTTCTGGCTGAAGATGGTTGCAAACGCTTCAGCCTTGTCTTTTGCACTCACGTGCTGGACTCCGCCATCATTGAGGATGGGGATGTTTGCAGAACCTCCTCCTCCCGTTAATTGTTTAATTGTCCACCACCATTCACGACTGGATGTGGCAGGGCTGCAGAGCTTTGATCTGATCCATTGATTGTGGAATCGCTTAGCTCTGTCTATAGCATGTTGCTTCCGCTGTTTAGCATGCATGTAGTCCTGAGTTGTAGCTTCACCAGGTTGGCACCTCATCTTCAGATACGCCTGTTGCTGCTCCAGTAATGCTCTTCTACACTCCTCATTGAACCAGGGTTGATCCCCTGGCTTGTTGGTAATGGTAGAGTGAGGAATATGCCAGGCTATGAGGTTACAGATTGTGCTGGAATACAATTCTGCTGCTGCTGGCCCACAGCACCTCATGGATGCCCAGTTTTGAGCTGCTGGATCAGTTCTGAATCTATCCCATTTAGCACGGTGGTACTGCCACATAACACGTTGGATGGTATCCTCAGTGCGAAGATGGGACTGTGCGGTGATCACTCCTACCAATACTGTCATGGACAGATGCATTTGCGACAGGGAGATTGGTGAGGACAAGGTCAAGTAGGTTTTTCCCTCATGTTGGTTCGCTCACCACCTGCCGCAGGCCCAGTCTAGCAGCTATGTCCTTCAGGACTCGGCCAGTAGTGGTGCTACCGAGCCACTCCTTGGTGATGGACGTTGAAGTCCCCTACCCAGAGTAAATTCTGTGCCCTTACTACCTTCAGTGCTTCCTCCAAGTGATGTTCAACATGGAGGAGGACTGATTCATCAGCTGAGGGAGGGCAGTAGGTGGTAATCAGCAGGAGGTTTCCTTGCCCATGTTTGACCTGATGCCATGAGATTTCATGGGGTCCAGAGTCAATGTTGAGGACTCCCAGGGCCACTCCCTCCTGACTGTATATCACTGTACCGCCACCTCTGGTTGGTCTGTCCTGCCGGTGGGACAGGACATATCCAGGGATGGTGATAGAAGGGTCTGATTCTGTGAGTATGGCTATGTCAGGCTGTTGCTTGACTAGTCTGTGGAACAGCTCTCTCCAATTTTGGCACAAGTCCCCAGGTGTTAGTGAGGAGGACTTTGCAGGGTCAACTGGGCTTGGTTTGCCTTTGTCATGTCCGAGAGCCTTGTGGTCCGTCCGGTTATATTCTTATTATGACTTTTTTTAGCGAGATTTTACAACTGAGTGGCTTGCGAGGCCATTTCAGAGGGCAGTTAAGAATCAACCACTTTGCTGTGGGTCGGGAGTCACATATAGGCCAGACCGGGTAAGGATGGCAGGTTTCCTTCCCTAAACGGCATCAGTGAACCAGATGGGTTTTTCCTGACAATCCGATTGTTTCATGACCACCATTACTGATACTAGTATTTTAAGTCCAGATTTTTATTTAATTAATTGAATTTAAATTCTCCAGTTGTCTTGGCAGGATTTGAACTCATGACTCTAGATTATTAGTCCAGGCCTCTGGATTACTAGTCCAGTAACATACCCACTATGCTACCGTATCCCTGAATGTAGTAATTCAGAAGGGGTCTAACCAAGGCTTTGTACAACTGAAGCATAACTTCCTCCTCTTTGCATTCTTGCACCCTTGAAATGAAGCCCAACATTCTATTAGCCTTTTTGATTGTTTTGTATCTGTCTACTAACTTTAAATGATTTGTGTACTTTGTTCCTCTACAGTTCCTAGTATCTCACTATTTAGAAAATACTCTGATTAATCTTTCTTGGGTCCAAAGTGGATGACCTCACACATGCCCACATTAAACTCCATCTGGGTTTTGTCCACTCTGTCTATCTGTCTAAGTCCCTTTGTAACTTCCTGCTCCTATCTGCACTACTTACTGTCCCTCCTAATTTAGTGTCAACTGCAAACTTGGATATACAACTCTCTATGCATTCATCCAAGTCGTTAGTAAATATGGTGAAAAGTTGACTCAGAACAGATACCTGTGGAATACCACTTGCCACATCCTTCCAACCTGAGTGCAGACCCTTTATCTCCACTCTCTGTCTCCTACCTCCCAACCAATTTCCAACCCAAGTCAAAAGGCTACCTCAGATTCCATGCGCTCTCATTTTTTGCCAATGATCTCTTGTGTGGAACCTTATCAAGTGCCTTCTAGAAGTCTATATCGATAACATCCATAGATATTCGTTTGTCTACCTTATTCGTGACCTCCTCAAAAAATTCAACTAGATTAGTCATACATGACTTACCTTTAACAAAGCCATGCTGGCTCTCTCAGATCAGCTCATAATTGCCATATGCTTAGTTACTCGGTCCTTAAATTACAGATTCCAATAGCTTCCCCACAACTGGCATTAAACTGACAGGCCTGTAGTTATTTGGTTTCTCTCTCCTTAAATAATGGAGTGACATTAGCAATTTCCCAGCCTAACAGCACAATTACCGAATCAAGAGAGCTTTGACAGATTATAACTAATGCTGGAATCAACTACCTTCTCTGAAAGTCTGTTCCACGTGTTCAATAACCTTTAACAATGCTTGAGACTTGTGAATTTTATACTTGTGACTTCTAGTCCTGTGCTCATTGTTCAAGTTTCCATTGACTTCAATGGAAATTAAAACTTGGTTGGGTACGTAACGGGTGGGCGAGCCGATGTCACCAGATTTCCGCCCCTGCCGAAATTGAAAGTTACCCCCTTATCATGTGGCCTTAATGAAGTAAATCATATTGAGATATTTTGAGAAACATTTTTGACTGTAAGTTTGCCATGTCCTCCTAGTACCTAATGCTGCTGACAAGGAAAGCCAACACACTAAAAGAAAGTCTTCCTAGCATGCAGCCTTCCTCATCAAGAGTGCACATCATAAATTTGAGCACACTTGAGTTCCCAAAATGCGATCCTGATGTGCAAGGCTACATGGCGGGAGCAGGATTTTGTAAAATCAGTCCATGAGCTGTAGGTCTGTAAAAGTTTTAAAAATAGCAATTTCACTGCACTTGCACAATTGAGTAGAATGGGCCTATACTCTGTGGGGTTTATAAGAATGAGAGGTGATTTCATTGAAACATATAAGATTCTGAGAGGGCTTGACAGGGTAGATGCTGAGAGGCTGATTCCCCTGGCTGGAGTGTCTAGAACTAGGGGTCATAGTCTCAGGATAAGGAGTTGGCCATTTAGGGCTGAGATGAGGAGAAATTTCTTCACTCAGAGGAATGTGAATCTTTGGAATTCTCTACCACAGAGGGCTGTGGATGCACAGTTGTTGAGTATATTCAAGGCTGTGATCAATAGATTTTTGGACTCTAAGGGAATCAAGGAATATGGGGATCAGGCAGGAAAGTGCAGTTGAGGTAGAAGATCAGCCATGATGTTACTGAATGGCGGAGCAGGCTCGAAGAGCTGTATGGCCTACTACTGCTCCTATTTCTTATGTTATGTTGCCCTTTCAAAGAAAATGCAAAGGTCCCCGAAGCATCAGGAACTATGTCTACAAGGATCATTTCCAAAAAAGAGAGATGAATTCCTGAAACTGGACTTCTGGATTTGTGCATGCTTGAAATGTTGCACCTAATCTCTAAAGAAACAACGATGAACTCTGGGAAAATAGAACAATGAAGTATATTCTAAAATGTTGACATTTCCAAATAACAACTTAAATAGGACAAGGAATAATCTCCTGGGATGCATTAGTTACCCACTGGTAACTAATAGTATTTCTGTTTCTATACATCAAGGTACTTTACCACTCAAGCTAGACTTGCCCGGTAAATCTGGATATGGACAGGATCATGGATTGATTTATGGTGTTTGCTATTCTGCTGATGAAAATACATTAATAACCCTTGCCTCCACAAATGAGACACAGGGGAAAATGGAAAAAATGGACTGCTATTTCAGAAATAAAAGTTTGGTTTAAGGTTTTTGTTTTAGAAACTTCCAGAAAGCCCAATGAAACATCAGTGTCCCATCCAAAACTGAACAGATGGCAATCTTAACGCAAGCCATGTTACAGAATGACTTCTAGGCATTGACCCAATTAACCTTTGAGTTAAGTGAAAACTTTATTGAGAATGAAGAATAGGGTGAGGGTTTTAACCTGAAAAAGAATGACAGAAATTGCTACAAATGAATCCAAGACTTTCTCACACATTGTCAGCATCATCAAAAACTTCTGTGCAGTTTCACCTAAATAGAAAGCTTGAGAAGATATTCTGTTATGTTATTGCATTCTTATCTTCCACATGATTAAGACCAGAAAAAGGTTAACAAATTAATCTTAAAAACTGGGTATCAAATACAACAGCTGTTGGTCGGCTAAGTATTACGGCCAATGAGAATATTTCCACACCACTAAGGAATAGAAACTTTGTCTAAAAGTTGTTTCCCATTTAATAGAAAACATTCTGAAGTCTATGGGAAAGTCAGCAGGAGTTAAAGAAATAAAATGCAGCTGTTCAAAGAGGCTAGGGGCACCGGACGTCATCTTGGTATAGGAGTTAATGCATGTGCAAATACCGAACGCCGGAAGCATGTAAAGTAGGGAGAAAATGCGTGCGATCAGTGTGCAACGCTGATTTAAAGTGATAGACACCATTTTGGACTTAACACTCAACTCAACGCAGAGTCTTAACCACGCATACCTGAACGTGTCTTAGAGTGCCTAGAGGACCCCCCACCAGCACTATTTAAAGGGACCATGCAGGATTTACAGGTTATTTGCTGGATTATTGCTTCTGGCTGCTGGTGGAATAGGAAGTGTTTTTTGAAGCTCCCTATACTTACTGAGAGTTCCTACAGTACATTTGAGAGTGGTATGGCAGGTACTGCTGTACGGTTCGGAAAGTTACAACTGTGGTTGAACAACATTCCTGGCAACCATGGGTGGTCTGCTAGGGCTCCCACTGGGCATTGAGCATGACTGGGAGCATGCAGAGGGCCATGCACACCAAGTCAAGCTGCGAGGAGAGGGAGGACGAGAGGCAAAGGGCACTGAGTAGGAGGCCGTATCCAATGAGGGCCTTCCGGGACCCATTCTCTTACCTCAACATGACCGAGGAGGATTGCATTCGACGTCTGAGGTTCACCAAGGAAGCCGTGACCGATATCTGTCAACTGGTGTGACCACAACTGCAGCCTCAGAGCAGGGCAAGGACAACATTGCCTGTGACTGTGAAGGTCACCGTGGTGCTGAATTTCTACGGCTCAATATCATTTCAGGCCTTTGTTGGCAACATGTGCAACATCTCGCAGTATGCGGCATAAAGGAGCACACAGACGCACTGTACCATATGAGGAACAGGTTCATCATCTTCCCTCTTGACAGAGACAAGCAAAACGAGTGAGCACGGGGGTTTGCTCATATTGCTGATTTCCCCATGGTGCAGGGTACCACTGACTGCACGCATATTGCCCTGAATGCCCCGCATATCAACTCGGCCGTCTTCAACCAAAAGGGCTTTCACTCCCTGAAAGTGTAGCTGGTGAGCGACCCCATGCATCGAATCATGGAGGTCGATGCCCGCTACGCTGGGAGCAGTCATGATGCCTTTGTCACGTGACAGTGCAACGTGCCAGCTATCTTTCACCCGCCTCGGCAAGTCAAAGGGTGGCTACTGGGAGACAAGGGCTATCCCCTCACGCCGTGGCTGATGACTCCGGTCAGGAACCCACGCACACGTGCACAGTAGGCTTGTAATGAGAGCCATGCTGCCACATGCAACATCATGGAGCACACCATAGCCCTCCTCAAACAAAGCTTCCGCTGCCTGGATCGGTCAGGAGGAGCCCTGCAGTACTCCCCTGAGCAGGTGGGAAGATTCGTGGTAGTATGCTGCATGCTGCACAACCTCGTCAACATGAGTGCCCAGTCTTTGCAACCAATGATCGGAGAAGACCCTGAGCCAGAGGTGAAGGAGGAGGAGGCTGAGGAGGAAGAGGCTGAGGAGGAGGAGGGGGAGGAGCCGAAAGAGGAAGACGTAGGGTGCAACAGGGACCACACGCCTTGTCTGCAAAGGCTCTGCATGCTTGCCTGATCCATGCCCGCTATCAATAATGTTAACTACAGCCCCCAATTCACCAACAGTCCTACACTCCCCACCTTTCCACTCCCGCAAGACAATCAAATCACCCTCCATCTGATTGCACATTGGTTTCCCCCTCAGCTCATCACACAAATAAAATCCACCACCAAATGCAAATTCAAAGTCACATTTATCAATGAATAAATGAAATTATGGAAACAGAACATGCCCTTGTGGATTGCCTTAGTGTCTGTTGTCCGTGTGCCTTTACCTATCCTAGTGCTCTTACGAGGTGCTTCCCCAGTGGCTGGAGCATGTGTGATAGGAGGCTGCTGGCCTTCAATTGAGAAGCGTGCAGATGGTCTTGGAGGACGACCTCGAGCAGCTCTGGGCCAGGAGGGCCTGGCTTCAGACTGCACAATCTCATCATGGGCTCCTGGCTGGCCGATAGGCAACAACAAGGGCACTGGCAGAGTGGCAAGGGTGGGAGTAGGAATGCTGTCATCCTGAGAAAGGACAGCAGGTCTGACTGCCATGGTGCCACTACCACTCTCCTGGAGCAGCGCCTCAACAATCTTGGTGATCAGCGGGAGAACGGATTGCTGGAGTGCTATGACGGCCTGGTAGCCCCGTTCAACAGTGATCCTCAGAGCCACGATAGCAACAGTCTGAGCTTCCACTGCAGCAATCTGAGCAGCAACTGTAGCTTGCAGATCTTTGATAACATTGGTTCGTGCTGCAATGGAAGCCGTGACATTGGCCATCAGACGTTGCGTCATGGTGGGTTCCACAGGTGTGCTGATGGAGGTGACCACACATTCTGTGTTGGAAAGGATGGGCTCCAAGCTCTGCACAAAGCTCTGTGCCAAGTTGGAGCTGGACTCCTCCATGCCCTTTCTCATTGTGCGGAGGCTTTCTGGCAGGCTTTCCAGTGCCCCAAGCATTTGGTGGTGTATGCCCATCAGCCGCCTTCTGTAGCCTGGCCCATTGAAGTCCTCATCTGACTCCTCTGCAGCAGAACTAGTGAGCAACCTCACCCTCTGACGAGCTGGCACCTGTGGTATCCGTCCCCCCCGTCCCGGCTCCTGCGCACTTATGCCCGATGTCTCACCATGTGCCGATCCCGTCTCTAAACTAGCCTCTAAACGACGCGCAGTGTCAGTTTCTGAGCTGGTGGAAGCACGTGTTAGATCGAGTGACGGTATGGGTTCAGTGTCGTCCTCCTCCTCCTCGGATGGTGCCGTCGCATACTCTTGGGTATATGCAATGACAAAGGGAAACAGGTCGAGTTGTGGAGCGGGGAGTGGAGCAAGTGAGACATACGTGCTGACAGAATCTGCAGCACGTGAGTCAGAAAAGATTATGGGAGGAGGGAGATGTGGGAAACAAGAAGGAGCATTAGATATGCAGAGACCCCCTTCATCGGGACCTCCAGAGTGGCATGTTGTGACGGCTGCAGCGACGGCCCGCCCAATGATCCGAAGCACTGTCTCCTCTGGGGGGGTGCGGGGGGTGAGGACATGTAAGTGTCCCCGTCCACCCTCAGGTCTCTTCTGGTGCCGGCTGTTATGCGCCACCTTTAACTGCAAGACACAGAACAGTGTGTCAGTGAGTGTCCTGCAAGGTGTGTGAGTGATGTGCCTGTTGTGGTCGAATAGCTGCCAGTGTGTGTGACCTGTGAGTGGTGGTTATGTGGCCTGCAAGTGTGGTACTATGTTCGGGTGAGATGCAGCATGCTGAGAGCAGCATTGCGTATGGATGGGCAGTGTTTGTTGGTGGGTGGGTGACGGGGAGTGTGTCGCATGAAGCAGTGGTACAGTTGGTTGGATGTGCCACTTGACACTTGTATTCACTCACCTTGATCACTCGTGTCAAATCACTGAACTTCTTTCAGCATTGCACCCACGTGCGTGGTACCACGTTCCTGGCGTTCACTTCCTGCGCCGCAGCCTGCCAATGCCTGCAGAGCTGCAGTCTGGAGGGTCTCCTGCCACCCTGCCATTACATGTTGGCCCTCCTTTCGTCCACCCCTTCCACCAGGGCCTCCAGTGCATCATCGGAGAAGCGTGGGGCCCTCTCTCACGCCGGTCCTGCCATCCTTGCGGTCATCTTTCCCTCCTCCTAGTGGACTGTGCATGTCCCATTCAAAACGTGCACCTGCACCTTTAAGAGGTGCAGGCTGCTGACGACGTGCGCAGAGCGCGCCCTATTTCTGGCTTCTTTAATCTCCGTGTAGCCTCTCAGCAGCACGGGTAGTGCTGGCTGCATGGAGATATCATGGTAAGTAGCAGGCAGCTTGAAATTCACATGCTGCCTGTGTAGGGACCATTGGGCGGGGGGTAATAGCGGATCACTTTACCCGTGCCCGAAAATGGGCCCTATCGAATTTTTTTTTCCCCTCAGAAACTTGGCACTTCAATCCCTTGGCTAAGTCCATTGGAACATTTTTAAAGGCATAATTATTTAACATTTGTATCTTTTCGCTTATTAAAATATGGGATCCTCCTATTAAAGTATAAGATCCTCAATGTTGAAATTGGGATACTTTTTACACATTTGGCACCCAGTATCAATATTGAGTATTCTCAGGTCAGGTATAGCGGAGGTCAAATGCAGAATAAAACACCCCCTACTTCGCCAAAGCAACATACCTCAACTGCATCTTTAGAAGATCATTGTTCAGTAGAGTCAACCAACAGTCAGACTGTTCCAAATCATGTCCACTTACCTTCAGGGCTGATGCCGTTGGCTTGTTGAGGTACTCCATTCACATTGGTGGACAGACTCATCTGGTGAATAACCTGTAAGATAATAATGATTAATAGCATTAGATAGTTACAGAGTTCTCAACAATCACACCTTGAAGAATCTTTAGGCTGCGGGAAGTAAGTCTAAGGATCACATAGTAACATGACGATGTATTTCGGACAGGTAAAGGCCATTCGGTCCATCTAATTATCTCCATTCTTTCCTGGATTGCTGTAGAGATGCAAATAAATTAAAACCAACTCAGATCCATTTGGGCTTGGTTATAACGTTATTATTAGAAAAATGGCAACATATGGGGACAAATTAACAAAAGGTGGTTCTGAAATAAAAGCCTCGGGCATGATGTTTAAAAGCATTTTCCATTGATTGTTGGAACCACATGAAGAAAGGTAGAAATGGTCAGTATGTAAGTGTACACCCTATTGGCCTAGTCTAGTGGTGAGTTTGTGCCTGGTATGGCCTGGCAATCCAGCGGCAAATATGCGTCTATGTACCCTGTAATTTAGTGTTTTACTATATAGGGCTGATTTTTCAAATGCATGCTCCTTGTACAGAGCATTGCCTGCTTGAGCGTTTATCAGAAAAGCACAGGTGTGCCTCCTATATTGGATGGAAAAATCATGGGCAGGGGTTTGCGTTTGTCCGATATGCACTCCTGGTGGGTGAGGCTCTTATGTGTCGGTGTAGTTGTAACATGTTTGAACTAGTAAACAGTCACTTAAGACAAAATGGATTCCCCCAGCATGTCAGCACAGTGCATTGGGTGGATGGCCATTCAGCAAGATTACTGGGTTTCCATTTCATCTTATTCGCAGAATGTGATTTAACGCCTGAAATCTTGAACTTGGTACTGGAATTTGAATTCGATGTCAATGGATCACAGAAAGAACATAAAAGAGTTCCACATTTAAGGGAAAAATAAAAATCAAATTGTACTGCTGGTGTTCCTGTTTGTACTGCTGGAGTGTCTGATTGTACTGCTGCTGAGATCGTTTTGACTTTGGGTGATAGTGTAAAAAGTGTACAACGGGTGATATCAGATTAGCCATCCATTATACATCTCTCCCGATATTCACATCCATTGAAGTCAACGGAAATGAAAATTGGGAGAGATACATAGCGGGCGGCTGATCTGATATCACCCATTTTACACTATCATCCAAAGTCAAAATTACCCCCATAGAATTTTACAACACAAAAGGAGGCCATGTTGAGAACAGCAACTGTCATATTTGACCTTTAGGGATCACGACCGTTTAAATGCCTCCAGTCTGAAAAACATCCATTAACCACTACTCTCCGTTTTTTGTCCTTTAACAAACTTCCTAACCATGCTGCCCAATATGCTGGAGTGCAGTCTATCGTCAAATGATCAGGAAAGGCCTGTTGAGGGCCACTGAGAGCGCCTGCAAGTTATTTCCAGGGGTGGACTCGGCCCACTCCAAAGGCAGCCATTCTTTCACTGGGCTTTCTGGTGTCTTCAGCAAGTGGGCTCCCCTTGATGCACCCCTACTGCTGTGGGCACACGCCATTCTAACGGAGGGACCTTCACCTGACCCAGTGAACTTTGGTGGGGTTAGCAGTGGAGGTCCCAGGAGGGTGCATCTCAACACTTACACTAGGATGCATCCTCCCCAATGGATTTCAGCCCCTGCATGTTTAGTATTTCCTTCATGTTACCTGCCAGTCATTCTCAATACCTCCTCTTGGCCTTTTTGATCTTTTTTTTTTGCTTCTCCTTTATATTATCTAAATTTGGCTTGATTTTCTTCTGTATTAAACCCCCTAGATTTTTCATGTGCTTCTTTTTAAAGCCTCATTTTAATTCTAATTTCTTCACTCATTCAACAAACCACAGCTTTTGCTGCTGCTTCTGCTGTGCTCCTCTCCTCATCGCCAGCTACTCTATGAATGAGTGAATGAACATTGCGCATAAAGGAACATAGGAACCAGAGTAGGCCATTCAGCCCCTCGAGCCTGTTCTGCCATTCAATTAGATAATGGCTGATCTGTATCTTAACTCCACCTACCCATCTACCCGCCTTGGCTCCATAACCCTTAATACCGTTGCCTAATAAAAATCTATCAATCTCAGTTTTGAAATTTTCAATTGACCTAGCCTCAAGCTTTTTGGGGGAGAGAGTTTCAGATTTCCACTACCCTTTGTATGAAGAAGTGCTTTCTGACATCACCCTTAAATGGTGCTGCACCCCTTCCAAGTCCAATATATCCTTCCTGAGGTGTGGTGTCCAGAACTGAACACAGTACTCCAGATGGAGTCTAACCAAAGCTCTGTAAAGCTGTAACATAACTTCCACCCCTTTGTATTCCAGCTCTCTTGAGATAAAGACCAACATTCCATTAGCCTTTTAAGTTATTTTTTGTACCTGATCATTAGCTTTTAGTGATTTCTGAACTTGAACCCCTAAATCTCTCTGCTCATCCACAGTTCCTAGCTTCTCGCCATTTAGAAAATACTCTGATTATCTTTCTTAAGCACAAAGTGGATGACCTCACACTTTCCCACATCGAACTCCATCTGCCACAGTTTTGCCCACTCACTTAATCTATCAATGTCCCTTTGCAACTTTCTGCTTCCATCTACACTATTTACCGTGCCACCTAAGTTAGTGTCGTCAGCAAACTTGGATAAACGGCTCTCTATTCCTTCATCCAAGTCATTTATAAATATAGTGAAAAGCTGTAGCCCCAGTACAGATCTCTGGGGGCCACCACTAGTCACATCCTGCCAATATGAGTACATACCCATTATCCCTACTCTCTCCTACCTCCTAACCAGGCTAATAGGTTGCCTTCAATTCCATGCACCCTCATTTTTGTTAAGTCTCTTATGTGGAACCTTGTTGAATGCCTTCTGGAAGTCCAGATAAATAACATCCATAACACTCTCTTAGCTACCATGTTAGTTACCGCTCCAAAAAATTCAACTAGGTTTGTTAGACATGAATAACCCTTTACAATCCATGCTGGCTCTCTCTGGTCAGCTCATATTTATCCAAATACTTGGTCACTCTGTCCCTAATAAAAGATTCTGGTAATTTCCCCACAACAAACGTTACACTAACAGACCTATAATTTCCTAGTTTATTTCCCTTACCCTTCTTAAACAGTAGAGTGACATTGGCAATTTTCTAATCCAAGGGGACAATTCTTGAATCAAGAGCGTTTTGGAAGATCATGAGTAACGCATCAACAATTTCCTCACCTACTTCTTTTAATACCCTGGGGTGGAAACCATCGGGTCCTGGAGATTTGTCTATCTTTAATCTCATTAGTTTCTCCATCACTATTTTTTTCACTTATATTGAAACAAGTTAGTTTATCCCCTTGATTTATTTTTAGTATTCCTTGTATCTCTGGTATTTTATCCTCATCCTCTAGAAGACCGATACAAAGTAGCTATTTAGTAAATCTTTAGTAGTCCTTTCCTGATTTCCAATAACAATATCAAGGATTAAACAACTTTTTTATGGCTTCAATCTTTTGTGCTCATTTCAATGTTGTGTAAAATACTTTGCTTAGCTTATAGCGCTGTATCCAATTCCTCTGGCTAGACAATGAATCCCAATTGATTCTCCGACTTTCCATCTTCCATTTTGAAATCTCAAATCTGCAGGGGCACATAAAGGTATAAAATGTCCTTGATGGGAGCATTTGTAGAAAGTCACAGAAAGCTCTACCTAATGACTAAAGCCCTCATGGTGCTTAGTTGGTAGTGTTTTAGAAGTATTACAATGTCAACCAAACCCTGCCAGGTGACTAGGAACAGCTAAAAAAAATACTGTTCCCACTCACGCGGCCCTTGATGCATCTGTTTGGTAGAAGTGCTTTCTTTCTGGTGTGTGTTTTTCTGTCACTACTCCATCATCTATTTTATTTGTAAACTCAAAATTCATGATAAAAATATAATTAATTGAAATATATTAATTTTCTTAATTCCACTTTGACATTTGTTCATTTAAACTGATTAAAATCCTGTACAGAATGTAGTTCTTGTTTATCGTGTGCAATCTTGTGCACAATGTAGCTTTAGCTTGCGATATGGGGATCGGGCGGGAAAGTGGAGTTAGAATCATAGAATCATAAAAAGGTTACAGCACGGAAGGAGGCCATTCGGTCCATCAAGTCCGCGCTAGCTCTATGCAAGAGCAATCCAGCTAGTCCCACTCCCCCGCCCTATTCCAGTAGCCCTGCAATTTTTTTCCTTTCAAGTACTTATCCAGTTCCCTTTTGAAGGCCATGATTGAATCTGCCTCCACCATCCCCTTGGGCAGTGCATTGCAGATCCTAACCATTCGCTGTGTAAAAATGTTTTTCTCATGTCACTTTTGGTTCTTTTGCCAATCAACTTAAACCTATGTCCTCTGGTCCTTGACCCTTCCACCAATGGGAACAGTTTCTCTCTATCTATTCTGTCTAGACCCTTCATGATTTTGAATACCTCTATCAAATCTCCTCGCAACCATCTCCATTCCAAGGAGAACAACCCCAGCTTCTCCAGTCTATCCACGTAACTAAAGTCCCTCATCCCTGGAATCATTTTGATAAATCTCTTCTGCACCCTGTCTAAGGCCTTCACATCTTTCCTAAAGCGCGGGTGCCCAGAACTGGGCACAATACTCCAGTTGTGGCTGAACCAGTATTTTATAAAAGTTCATCGTAACTTCCATACTTTTGTACTCTATGCCTCTATTTATAAAGCCCAGGATCCTGTATGCTTTTTTAACCGCTTTCTCAACCTGCCCTGCCACCTTCAACGATTTGTGCACATAAATCTTCAGATCTCTCTGTTCCTGCATCCCTTTTAGATTTGTGCCCTCTAGTTTATATTGCCTCTCCTCATTCTTCCTACTGAAATTTATCACTTTGAATTTTTCTGCGTTAAATTTCATCTGCCACGTGTCCGCCCATGCCACCAGCCTGTCTATATCCTCTTGAAGTCTATCACTATGCTCTTCACCGTTTACTACCCTTCCAAGTTTTGTGTCATCTGCAAATTTTGAAATTGTGCCCCGTACACCCAAGTCCAAGACATTAATATATATCAATATATGGGCCGCAATCTTGATGATAAGCCTGGATGACCTATTTACTTTAAGTGCAGCTAGCCTTTCAAGTACCTCTTCTTTATCAATTTCTAGCCCATCCAGTATCTCAACTTTATCTTCCTTTACCGAGACCTTGGTAAAGACAGATGCAAAGTACTCATTTAGTATCTCGGCCATCCCCTCTGCCTCCATGGGTAGATCTCCTTTACGGTCCCTAATCGGCCCTACCCTTCCTCTTACTACCCGTTTACTGTTTACATGCCTGTAGAAGACTTCTGGATTCCCTTTTATGTTGGACATCAGTTTATTCTCATACTCTCTCTTTGCCCCTCTTACTTCCTTTTTCACTTCCCCTCTGTGCTTTCTATATTCTGCCTGGTTCTCACTTATGTTATCAACCTGACATCTGTCATACGCCCCTTTTTCTCCATTTCATCTTTTGTCATCCAGGGAGCTCTGGCTTTAGTTGCCCTACCTTTCTGCCTCGTGGGAATGTGCCTAGACTGTACCTGAACCATCTCCTCTTTAAAGGCCGCCCACTGTTCAATTACAGTTTTGCCTGCCAATCTTTGATTCCAATTTACCTGGACCGGATCTGTTCTCATCCCATTGAAATTGGCCCTCTTCCAATTGAGTATTTTTACTTTAGCGTGGTCCGTGTCCTTTTCCATAGCTATACTAAACCTTATGATACTATGATCGCTGAGTTGAGGTCGAAGATCAGCCATGACCTGATTGAATGGCAAAGCATGCTCGAGGGGCCGTATGGTCTACTCCTGATCCCATTTCTTATGTTCTTATGAACTGTCCTGAAAAAATGCAGCCCTTGTTTAAACTGTGCAATATTCATTTTCGAAGTACTGGTAGAACAGGTGTGATCCTCAAAACACCAGTAAAAATCATTTTGATTTATTCAGTCATCGTAAACCAGTGGCTCTGCTAATTAGCAACAACAGGAATGCATTAACACTTCCTTCTTCTTACAGGCAAAAATCTAGCTGGGGAGGGAGCAGAATGGCTTAGAAAGCCTTTTGGAGTATTGAAGCTTGGATGCTTGTCCAGTCTCAGTTGATCTACGTGTGATTATGTGTCTAATCTCTGTTACTGTATCGCTGGTTATGTGTCAGATCAATGGTCTGGTGGTAAGTATATATCCTTGTCCACAAATAATCAAGTATATATGATCCATCTGTTCCCTGGGGAGGTGTATACAATTGCATTTCATCAGGCACTGGTCTACATTTATCAACTTTATAACTGTCAGAATCTTTAAAGACAAACATACTCCTCCCCCCACCCCTGTGTTCTACTGTCTGAATGACCTTAAAGTAATGTTCTGGGATATATTCATCTATTAATATTTTGGGTTGAATTCTCATCCCATTGGCAGCAGGTCGGGACTTCCACCTGCTCACCTGAGTCTGCCACTAACCAGGACAGGCCCTCATTAATTATGCAGGGTGGATGGCAGCGGTAAACCTGCTGCCTATTGGTTTACCACTGCTGGGAGGGAGGGTGGGGAATTGAATGCTGCTGATTAAAGAGTACTCATTTTGGACTTCCAAAATGTGACTGGGATAATTCAGTTGGTAACCAGAGACATTTGAGCCTGTGCCTTGAACCTGTGAGCTGCAAGGTGTGGGAACAGATGTTGCTGTTTCTCATGATAGTGACAACATGTGTACTTCCTAAGGCCCCCTCCAATGCCAGCACCCAGGGGAGCTTCAGACCTGGGCTAGCTCCACTTGACAATGCAAGAGAATGGCAACCGGAAGTGGGCCCCTCAAGGACATCAGCCTCACTGAGACGAGGGTCACTTCAGTCCTTATCTTCAGCTCCCATTGGGCTAGCAGGGCTTCTGCTGAAAGTAATCCATACTATCCGGGATCAATTGATTACATTTCCTTGGTAAAGATTTGGGGCTTTTCAAAAGTCTTCTTTGGGAATTTCTCTGAGGCTGCTGGTTGGGATTTCCCAGGTATCCCAGGAACTCCCCCAGACAGCTCCTTTTGGCATTGGGGGTAAGGATATAAGAACTACCAGCATCCCTCCCACTGGTATTTAAAGAGGCTGCATAACCCAGGGCAGAATCCTGGCAGAACCGGTTTCTGTCCAAATTCCTGAAACCTCCCTGAAAGGTGGAAATCTTTTTCATCTTCTCCCAACCCAGAAATTTCGGGCCCAGTATATTTCTCTTCCTTACTGCCATTTTAATATCTTTGTTCATTCATTTTGGAGACTGAGGGGGTGAAATTCAACTTTGGCAACGGTGCAAAATGGGCAGTAGCAGATCGGCTGCCCGTTATACATCCAAGCCTTCCTGATTTCCGGTTCCTGCATGTGTTAAATATAATCTAATACATGACCAATGCCTCCCTCAGCAGCCCATCCTGTTTAATTTAATTAGTTCAATCTTCATTCCATTGCTTTCTTGAAATCGTATACTTCTGTCCTGGTCATCGTTGGCACCAACTGCAAGATGATCTCAAATTTGATCATATTATGATCACTTGTTCCTAGAGGTCCCATTACTACTAAATTGTAGATGCCATCCTGATTGTTCCTAAGAACCAAGTCTAGATGTGCATTCCACTCACCCCACTGTGGGATTCATGACACAGTAGGGTACAAATTCTGACTGGTGAAGTTCACATACAAGTGCTTCTGGTATTGGCTACATTCCATTTAAAATAAACAGCTTAATCCCTGCATAAAAATAGCACAAACAGGAACGTAGTATGTGTGTGTTAATTTGAACTTCACCAAATAGAATTTCAACTTTATTCTGTCAAGAAGCAGTCTTATGCCATGTTTACTGGTTCAGATTCTGTTGCCACACTTTCATTTGGATATTCCAGTTAATAATAGATTAGCTTAAGTCACCCATTACTACAACATCATTAACTGTACAAATTCGTCTAACCACATCTGCTGTCATGTCTGTGGCGGACCACATTTATTAACCCAGTCCTCTGGCTTTATTCAGCCTCCAGCTAGACTGTTTCAATTTTCCTTTCCCGACATTGTTTACATTTTCTCGATATCCAGATTATCTTGTACATGTAAAGCGACCCACCCTTGCCCCCTTTCCATTGCCTTGATCTTTTCTGAACAACCTGTATTCTTCATATTGAATTCATTCCCATCTTCTAAGGTGAACCATGTCCCTATGAATCAAATTTTCTTTCTGTTACATATACTTCCAGTTCTACATTTGAACCAATATTGGTCAAATGGACAAAAATCTCACAGATCTGCAATGGCCCAATTCATCACTGGCTTTGCAACCAATTCATCCATGGCTCTTCCTTCAGCTAAATTATACACATAAATGCAAAAATACAATTAATCACCATTAATGACAATAGAGTAAGGACACCATGTCTGTTGCATAACCAGATAGTAGGACTCAGAAGAGTCACTCACTAGTGCACCCACACACAAACCTCAGCTGAGCATTGCTTTTATGCTTCTTTAGCAACATAGAAAACAGGAGCAAGAGTAGGCCATTCGGCCCTTCAGGCCTGCTCCGCCATTCAAAATGATCATGGCTGATCGTCTAACTCAGTACCCTGTACTCGCTTTTTCCCCATTTCCCTTGATTCCTTTAGCATTAAGAAATAAATCTATCTCCTTCTTGAATACATCTAATGACTTGGCCTCCACTGCCTTCTATGGTAGAGAATTCCACAGGTTCACCACCCTCTGGGTGAAGAAATTTCTCCTCATCTTGGTTCTAAATGGCATACACCGTATCCTGAGACTGTGACCCCTGGTTCTGGACTCCCCAGCCATTGGGAACATCCTCCCTGCATCTAGTCTGTTTAGTCCTGTTAGAATTTTATATGTTTCGATGAGATCACCTCTCATTCTTCTAAACTCTAGTGAATATAGTAAACAATTTTACAACACCAAGTTATAGTCCAACAAATTTATTTTAAATTAAATTCCACAAGCTTTCGGAGGCTTCCTCCTTTGTCGGGCGGATGGTGGAAATGATATTTTCGAATCCTTCGCATTTGAAAAACATAGAACAATGCCTGGTGATTACTGCCCGTTGCCAAGGCAATCACAGTGAGCAGACAGAAAGGTGTCATCTAAAACGCCACTGAATATACAACCCCCCAAAAAAAAAGAGAGAGAGAGAGAGAGAAGGAAGACAGTCAATGACCCGTTATATTAAAAACAGATAACATTTGTTCGCTGGTGGGGTTACGTGTAGTGTGACATGAACCCAAGATCCCGGTTGAGGCTGTCCTCATGGGTGCGGAACTTGGCTATTAATTTCTGCTCGACGATTTTGCGTTGTCGTGTGTCTCGAAGGCCGCCTTGGAGTATGCTTACCCGAAGGTCGGTGGCTGAATGTCCATGACTGCTGAAGTGTGTCCATGACTAGTGAATATAGGCCTATTTGACCCAATCTCTCCTCATAAGTCAGTCCTGCCATCCCAGGAATCAGTCTGGTAAACCTTCGTTGCACTCCCTCCAAGGCAAGTACATCCTTCCTCAGATAAGGAGACCAAAACTGCACACAATACTCCAGATGTGGTCTCACCAAGGCCCCGTACAACTGCAGTAAGACATCCTTGCTCCTGTACTCAAATCCTCTTGTGATGAAGGCCAACATACCATTCGCCTTCCTAACTGCTTGCTGCACCTGAATGCTCACTTTCAGCGACTGGTGTACAAGGACACCCAGGTCTCGTTGTACCTCCCCTTTTCCCAATCTATCACCATTCAGATAATAATCTGCCTTTCTGTTTTTACAACCAAAGTGGATAAGCTCACATTTATCCACGTTATACTGCATCTGCCCTGTTCTTGCCCACTCACCCAATTTGTCTAAATCACATTGTAGCCTTTTTGCATCCTCCTCACAGCTCACATTCCACCCCAGCTTTGTGTCGTCTGCAAACTTGGAAATGTTACATTTTGTTCCCTCATCCAAATCATTGATATATATTGTGAATAGCTGGGGCCCAAGCACTGATCCCTGTGGTACGCCACAAGTCACTGCCTGCCACCCGGAAAAAGACCCATTTATTCCCACTCTCTGTTTCCTGTCTGTCAACCAATTCTCAATCCATGCCAGTATATTCCCCCCAATCCCATGTGCTTTAATTTTGCACACTAACCTCTTGTGTGGGACCTTATCAAAAGCCTTCTGAAAATCCAAGTACACCACATCCACTGGTTCTCCCCTATCTATTCGACTAGTTACATCCTCAAAAAACTCCAGTAAATTTGTTAAGCATGATTTCCCTTTCATAAACGCATGCTGACTTTGTCCAATCCCGTTAATGCCTTCCAAGTGTTCTGTTATCACATCTTTTATAATAGACTCTAGCATTTTCCCCACTACTGATGTTAGGCTAACTGGTCTGTAATTCCCTGTTTTTTCTCTCCCTCCTTTTTTAAATAGTGGGGTTACATTTGCCACCCTCCAATCTGTAGGAACTGTTCCAGCGTCTATAGGATTTTGGAAGATGATCACCAATGCATCCACTATTTCCAGGGCCACTTCTTTTAGTACTCTGGGATGTAGATTATCAGGCCCTGGTGATTTGTCAGCCTTTAGCCCCATTAATTTCCCTAGCACTATTTTTTTACTAATACTGATTTCCTTCAGTTCCTCCCTCTCACTTGACCCTTAGTTCCCTAACATTCCTGGGAAGTTATTTGTGCCCTCCTTTGTGAAGACAGAACCAAAGTATGTGTTTAATTGTTCTGCCATTTCCTTGTTCCCCATTATAATTTCCTCCATTTCTGACTGTAAGGGACCTACATTTGTCTTCACTAATCTTTTTCTCTTATAGAAGCTTTTACAGTCAGTTTTTATGTTCCCTGCTAGTTTACTCTCATACTCTATTTTTCCCCTCTTAATCAATCTCTTTGTCCTCCTTTGCTGAATTCTTTGAAGGAGAAACAGAAAGGCAGAGTATTATTTAAATGGTGATACATTGGGAAATGTTGATGTACAAAGGGACCTGGGTGTCCTTGTACACCAGTCACTGAAAGCAAACATGCAGGTGCAGCAAGCAGTTGGGAAGGCAAATGGTATGTTGACCTTCATTGGAAGAGAATTTGAGTTCGGGAGCAAGGATGTCTTATTGCAGTTATACAGGGCCTTGGCGAGACCACACCTGGAGTATTGTAAGCAGTTTTGGTCTCCTTACCTAAGAAAGGATATACTTGCCATGGAGGGAGTGCAGCGAAGGTTCACCAGACTGATTCCTGGGATGGCAGGACTGTCGTATGAGGAGAGATTGGGTCAACTCGGCCTGTATTCACTCGAGTTTAGAAGAATGAGAGAGGATCTCATTGAAGCATATAAAGTTCTGATAAGGCTAGACAGACTGGACGCAGGGAGCATGTTTCTCCTGGCTGGGGGGTCCAGAACGAGGGGTCACAGTCTCAGGATACGGGGTAGGATATTTAGGACTGAAATTAGGAGAAATTTCTTCACTCAGAGGGTGGTGAACCTGTGAAATTCTCTACCACAAAAGGCTGTGGAAGCCAAGTCACTGAATATATTTAAGAAGGAGCTGGATAGATTTCTAGACACAAAAGGCATTAAGGGGTATGGGGAGAGAGCAGGAATATGGTATTGAGATAAAGAATCAGCCATGATCATACTGAATGGCGCAGCAGGTTCGAAGGGCCGAATGGCCTACTCCTGCTCCTATTTTCTATGTTTCTATGTCTATGTTTCTAATATGGCAGGTATCTGGGTGCTCTGAATGAGAAGATTTAGGACAACTACTTCTTCTGCTTATCTAGAGATTTATTTCATAATTTTGTTTTCCCAATTAAGGGGAGGGAAAAACTTTACATTCAAAATATTTGCCCTCATGTTCTCAATTAATGGAAATGTTTTATAATTTTATAAATGTAAACTATTTGTTCAATATTTATCAGAGATAGGTGATGGTGGCTCAATGGATAAATGGCATGATACTTAGTCAAATAAAGTAGGAAGGTCTCAAGTTTGAACTTTAGTCTTTGCTGAATTGACTACTCTCAGCCAAAGCAATAACAGAGTGCTACCATTGAACCTCAGTGCATTTTGTCCAGGGAGGTTGGGGGAGGAAATCAGCCAGAATTCCCACTTGTGTGTACCGTCTAGTGATCCTCTTGAAAGTCCATCTTTTTGCATGTTGAGTGAGGACAGGAATAGACTTGTGCTGTCCATGATTAAATAGCCTGTTGTCACTCAGGCCGAGAAAATCCTCATTGATGGGGACCCGATAGTTACACCTCCAACTGAAAGCTACTGCGACCCCGCTGGAATTCACAGGGTCAAGGGAAGGGGCATAAGAACAAAAGAAATAGGAGCAGGAGTAGGCTATACAGCCCCTCAAGCCTGCACCGCTATTCAGCAACATCCTGGCTGATCTTCAATCTCAACTCCACTTTCCCGCCCGATCCATTTAGAGTCCAAAAATCTATCAATCGCAGTCTTGAATATACTCAATGACAGAGCTTTGAAGAGCAGGCCTTTGGCAGAATAGGGCACATCTGTGGTATCCTCCTACCGAAGAAACCGAAGATTCTTACGTTACAACAGTGACTACACTTCAAAAAGTACTACATTAGCTGTAAAGTGCTTTGTGAATTCCTGAGATTGTGAAAGGCGCTATATTAAGTTCTTTCTTTATTTCTGTACTATTCCACTATCACTACCAAATAATCACTACCAAATAATGTTTAAAATCAGCAGAATTAGCAGAAGTTCACACTAGGTCACAGTCCGTTCCCATTGTCCTTTCGTGAGTTATCACAACAGTCACGAGAAAACTCCAGGAATCCACTGTCACTGCTGCATTCCAATACAGTGTTTGGTGCTGTAATGTTTGGCAATGGTGCAAGTGAAATCTCCTGATATTATTGATGGCTTCAAAATTGTGCATGTCTGTGCTCCAGTGGCAACCCAGCATGAGGCCACATCTTGGATTCCTCCTGAGTATCCTGTAGCTGACATATTACCATAATTTTCATATTTAAATAGCACCATGATGAACAAAACAATAAGCATTTTTGCACTCTGTTGCAAATAAGGATGTTTACAGTAAAAACAAAGAGCCATTAGCACTGGTACTAATGTTTCTCTCGTGAGTATGAGACCTGCTTAATCCTAGTTTTCAGGCTGAAAATAAATGTCAATTCTCCAGTTAGTGTCACTGATTAGCGCACACTACTTCAATGTTTTATTAATGTCTTTGGTCTGTAAATCTCACCACTAATTTACTCTCTCCTTCCACTACATTGATGATTTGTCCATAGTACTAACCGCAGTCAATTATCTCTCAGGGGAGAAGTGGTCTGTCAATGAATCCCATCCATCTATGTTTAGCTCACAATGTCTACAGTTCTGTTTTTTTAAAATGGCATAAAGGAGATGTCAACCCAATTAAAAAGCTTGAAGATTTTAAATGTGTACTGATAAACAGGATTTTGTATTCTCACCACATGATCCCCTCTGATTGTACGCAGGGGGTCATTTTCTGACATGGAGCCTCATTCACTGGACACACACATTTAGGAAATGTGGGCAGGCTCTCCGCTAGCAAAGCAAACTCGGATAATTGGCCCTTTAAATCCATCATATTTTATTGAACCATAACGGATCGCCCCTGATGCTGCTCAAGGTGAGTCGGAGGATATGTCACTGTATGCTTTGTAACGCACAGTATATTAAGTGGCCAACGCTTGAATAAGTCAAACTGCATTTTTAGTATAGACTATTATAGCAGTGTTAGTGATATTTTCAGGCTCAAGTTCTACGATTATGTGTACATTTGCATTGAAACTTGAAATCAGTGGCCATGAATGATTTTAAATGTTTTTTTAACTATGTAGTTAATTTTACCTCTTAACCTTTTTAAAAGCCGAGGGTACAGAGGAAGGTTGCAGGGAAGCTGTTCCAAGTAGGTAGGTGGTAGGTTGTACAAACTATATATACCAATAATGGGGATTTGGGGCTACTGTGTACCTTGGTAATTTTGGGAGGGTGGTCCTGGGGTTTCGAAGTGAGGGTAATGGGGTATGGGAGCATTGGGGGGCCTGCAAGGGAGAACCAGGAGGGGGATTATGGGATGTGGCAGCACTGGGAGGAGCAGTTAATGTGTTTGGGAGCACTAGGTAAGTAAGACCAGGGTTGGGGAGGAGTGGGGGAGGGATGTAAGAGAATGATCCTATTTTACCCCACCATCTGTCACTAATCCCCCATAAAAAAGGTGATAAATGGGAAGAGATTCTAGGCTGCAATCTCAGCGCACCAGAGATGGAAGGGTCCTCATGATCAATGATGGAGAGGAAGTACTGGAGAGGAAGTGGTAAATATATCCTCTATGGCAACGTGCTGTCTCCATGAATAGTGTCTGATGAAGCTTGGAGAAGGAGGGGAGCCAGAAGAGACCCATGTCATTTTTGTCACAATGTCATTAATGTAAAGAAAGAAAAAATAAAGACTTCTATTTATACAGTGCTTTTCATGACATCAGGATGTTGCAACGCGCTTTACAGCCAATGTAATACTTTTTGAAGTTTAGTCACTGTTGTAAAGTAGGAGACATGGCAGCCAATGTAAGCACAGCAAGATCCCACAAACAGTAATGTGATAATGACCAGATAACATGCTTTTTTTTAAAGTGGTGTTTGTTGAGGGATAAATGTTGGCCAGGACACAGGGGATCTTTTATGTCCATCTGAGAGTGATGTGGTAGTACATTTCAATGCCGTTTATGTCACTGGGGAAAAAAACATTGTATAAAGGCCGTTTTTGGTGTAGGTAGCGCGATGCGCTATTACTCTGTGCCCAATGACCCCTCCGCAGGCAGGACGCAAGTTTCGGCCGCCCGAGGGCTCGCCCGCAATCAGCGTTCCATTCTGGGCCTTGCACATGGAATCAATGCAATTCACACTTTCCACCAACAGGGGGAGCTCAATCTCTTAAAGGGAGGGTGTTTCTTAGAAATCTCTTAAAGGTAGCTGGTACCCGTTATTTGCTGAAAGTAACAGTCTACTGTCTGCACGGAGTCTGAACGGAGGTCAGACATTGCACACGTATAACACAGATGCAGGTCCCATCCCTATGTTTACACACTGATGTTATGTTAAAATATTGAATAAAGGTTGCACACTACTAAATCCCACATCCTCCAATCTGCAAGCTAGACCTCACCAATCTGCCGATCTGAATTGGTACCAGGCCTGCGAGAGTTCGTGCACGAAGGTTCTCTGCTGATGCACTAGAGGCCTTGGAGCAAGAGGTGGACAGAAGGAGGGACATCCTATATCCGCAGGGGGCGGTGGGAACAAGAGGCCCTCCAGACGTATATCCAAAAGGCAGTGGAAGGCAGCGGGGGACGAAGTCAATGCCAGGCGCACAGCATCATGAACATGGATGCAGTGCAGGCAGAAGTTCAATGCTTTGACATGAGTGGTCAAGGTGAGTGAGGTCACCAACTGCACCACTACACCCCATCCCCCACATACCAACAAACTCACTCTTTCCATCAGTTACTCAACTCTTCCAACCAGATGCTTCCTTTCACCCTTACACATTACCACTGTTTCAAGTCGTCCACCCACAATGCACAGGCCACACACACTGGCAGCTATTCAACCATGACAAGCACATCACCCAGACACACGTCCCGCTTTCTTGCAGGAGAAGGTGGCGCAGATCAGGAAGCAGCAAGTGGCAGTGGCATTTAGCCCCTCCAGCCTGTTCCACCGTTCAATGAAATCATGGTGGACCTGTGACCTAACTCCATATATCTGACTTAGCCCCATATCCCTTAATACCCTTGGTTCACAGAAATCTATCAATCTCAGATTTAACATTCACGAGTGAGCTAGCATCAACTGCCGTCTGCAGAAGAGCGTTCCTAACGTCTCCCACCCTTTGCGTGTAGAAGCATTTCCTAACTTCACTCCTGTATGTCCTGGCTCTAAATGTTAGACTATGTCCCCGTGTCCTAGTATCGAAGTCTAGGAGAGCTCCAAAAACAGTTACAAATGACTCGGCAGCCAGAAGCAATAATCCAACCACTAACCTGTAAATCCAGCATGGTCCCTTTAAATAGCACTGGCTGTGGGGTCCTCCAGGCACTCTAAGACACATTCAGATGGTCGGGGTTAAGACTGTGCGTTGAGTTGAGCGTTAAGTCCCAAAATGGTGTCTATCACTTTAAATCAGCGTTACACACTGATTGAAGCCATTTTCTTCCTACTTTACATGATTCCAGTGTTCGTTATCTGCACCTGCGCAAACTCCTATACCAAGATGGCACCTGGCGCATGTCACGTTGGAAAAGAGCGTGTGCCTCCAAGATGCCATCTTGGATGTCAGAGAGGCCGTATAGCGCCGAAACAATGGGCGCTACACGGCCCAATTTAGCGCCCAGTGTGTCTTGCACTTGTTAAAAAATGAAAAGGTTTACCAAATGCTTTTTCATGAAGACAGTGACAAGTCTTCCACCTTCCTTTCCTGTAGGGAGTGACTCATACTGGGGGGGTCATTGTAACTTTTATCGCCAGGTGAAAAACGGGTGATAGCGAATCGGCAACAACAACAACTTGCATTTATATAGCGCTTTTAACGTCCCAAGGAGCTTCACAGGAGCATTATCAAACAAAAATTGACACCGAGCCACATAAGGAGGTATTAGGACAGGTGACCAAAAGCTTGGTCAAAGAGGTAGGCTTTAAGGAGCATCTTAACGGAGGAGATAGAGGTAGAGAGGCGGAGAGGTTTAAGGAGGGAATTCCAGAGATTAGGGCCTAGGCAACTGAAGGCATGGCCGCCAATGGTGGAATGATTAAGGGAATGCGCAAGAGGCAAGAATTGGAGGAGCGTAGAGATTTTGGAGGGTTATAGAGTTGGAGGAGGTTACAGAGATAGGGAGGGGCGTGGCCATGGAGGGATTTGAAAACAAGGATGAGAATTTTAAAATCGAGCCATTGCCAGACTGGGAGCCAATATAGGTTAGCGAGCACAGGGGTTATGGGAGAACAGGACTTGGTGCGAGTTAGGATATGAGCAGCAGAGTTTTGGATGATTTCAAGCTTATGGAGGGTGGAAGATGGGAGGCCAGCCAGGAGACCATGGGAATAGTACAGTCTGGCGAATAGTCCAAGAAGCTCATCTCAGGGTCAAGTAGGACGTCAAGGTTGCAAAAGGTCTGGTTCAGCCTCAGACAGTGACCAGGGCAAGGGATGGAGTCGGTGGCTAGGGCACGGAGTTTGTGGTGGGAACCAAAGGCAGTGGCTTCGGTCTTCCCAATATTTAGTTGGAGGAAATTTTTGCTCATCCATTGATGTCGGACAAGCAGTGTGACAAATCAGAGACAGTGGAGGGGTCGAGAGTGGTGGTGAGGTAGAGCTGGGTGTCATCAGCGTACATGTGGAATCTGACATATTGTTTTTGGATGATATTTCTCATCTACATGCAGTCCCTTGGTAACAAGAGGGTGCCAAGGCTAGATCTTTGGGGGACTCCAGAGGTAACAGTGTGGGAGCGGGAAGAGAAGCCATTGCAGGTGGTTCTCTGGCTATGACTGGATAGAAAAGAATGGAACCAGGCTAGGGCAGCTCCAACCAGCTGGACGATGGAGGAGAGGTGTTGGAGGATGGTGTGGTCAACCGTGTCAAATGTTGCAGACAGGTCGAGAAGGATGAGGAGGGATAGTTTACCATGGTCACAGTCACAGAGGATGTCGTTTTTGACTTTGATAAAGGCCGTTTCAATGCTGTGGCAGGGGCGGAAACCTGATGGAGTTGTGGGAAAGATGGGCACGGATTACACCTTGCCTGATTTTCTTTTCCAATGTGGAGGCCTCTAAATACAGGAGGGAGCAGGTAATCGATCCCAGAGGGGATGGATTACCTTCTAGAGATGGCCACAGAGCTCTTTTGGCAGCTGCAGAGTTGGACCACCCTGTGTCTGGAGAGGCCCCTCCTGGGACTCCCATGTGCCATCGGAGTGCGGTGGCACTGCACTGACGTTTCGGGGCCGCATCAGGTTGGGGGGTACTGATGTGTCCTTACAGGAGCCGACAGTCGCCCCAAGTGTCTTGATGACCCATTCCCTGCAAATTGGTATGGAGTCTACGGCAGGCTCCATGGGCAGCTGGGAGTTCCACTCTACCGCAGCAGAGTGGCTATGTAAAGCAGGTCATGACCTTTGTCATTTTCTTGGCGTATTAAATTCTATCCAAAAAAAATGAATATTGTCACAACGTGTCTAAGTCAAAGGCACTCTCTTCTGATTCCTGACACTGACAAATGAGTAGATACTGTACAAGTAAATTAAACAACTTTACAATCCACATCTTGACGCTGATGGAGACATTTATTCAGACTGCATTTTGAAATTACAGTTCACCCAGAGTTTAAATCTTAATCATATTTGCAGGAAGAATCTTGGAACTAAAAATAAATTGCAGCACTTGCGGTTTAAAACCCAATCAGCACCAACAAGCTGGCCATGACCCAAGCAGGCTGAACTGTGCCAATACTTTCATTTATAGTTTTTATTTAAAGCCAGGCTCACAGCTAAGCTTAAAGCTAGACAAGCTGCAGCTTTAATGATATTAGCATATTTGACTAGAGGACAAACAACACAAATGTTCCAAAACTGGGCCACCTCTTTAATCCTGCCAGATTGGCAACAGCATTCCTGCACCAAAATCAACAGGATTTATAACCTATTCCAAGAATGCTGTCAACAGAAGTTTCCAGCATCAAAGGAAGGCATTCAGCCTATCATGTCTGTGTCAGCTAAAGCAATCCAAACCTAATTCCACTGGCCTGCTCACTCCCCATAGCGCTGTATCATCCTCTGCTTCAAATATTTATCCAATTTTCCATAATAGCATACAATGGTCTCATCCCTCAACCCTGTGACAAAACATGCCATGCTCCACTAATCTTCTGTGTGAAGAAATTTCTCCTAACTTCTTTCCTCAGTGACAAGTTTAAATTGATGACCCCTTTTCACTGACTCCCCAACTAGAGGGAGTAGTCACTCTATCAAAACCCTTCATCGTTTTAAAAACCAGCATAAAATCTCTTACTTTTCTCTGCTCCAGTGGAAATTGTCACAGTGACCCTGAATTTCTGCAGGGGTTTGCCCGATCTCCTGCTGTAACTTCAGCAGGAAGTCACACAAATGGCTGTTTTCACCTGTTTATGCCGTTTCTCCAAGGATTCTGCCAATCTTCCACCGAAGTTACGCAGATCAGGAGAGCCCCCACAGAAATTCAGAGCCAGTATCTCAAGTCTTTTCATCATAACTATAGTTTCTCATCCTTGACATCATCCTGGTATATCTAAAGAGAGAAAGAAAGACTTGCATTTATATAGCGCCTTTCATGACTTCAGGATGTCTCAAAGCGCTTTACAGCCAATGAAGTACTTTTGAAATGTAGTCACTGTTGTAATGTAGGAAATGTTCTATGCTGTATGCGATCTGTAATTTTTAAGTTCTTTAATTTACTTTATTTCTGTACATTTCACTTTAAAGTAGCAGTGTCAGCCTGGCTGATCTTACTTTGGTGTAAGAAGATTCTAGGTTCAAATCCTACTCCAGGACTTGAGCACATAATCTAGGCTGATACTTGCCCTGTGGAATTCTCTACCACAGAAGGCAGTGGAGGGCAAGTCATTAGATGTATTCAAGAAGGAGATAAGTATATTTCTTAATGCTAAAGGGATCAAGGGATATGGGGAAAAAGCAGGAACAGGGTACTGAGTTAGATGATCAGCCATGATCATTTTGAATGGCGGAGCAGGCCTGAAGGGCCGAATGGCCTACTCTTGCTCCTATTTTCTATGTTTCTATGGCAGGGCCGATCCAATGATCAAGAAAGCCAGGCCCCAAGATGAGTAAAATCAGCTATGAGCAGTTTAGGCTTTGCTGATGTAGAGGTGGATCCTCATGCTGGCTGGAGAACGGTCTAACGCCTTTCTCCAGTAGGGTGAAAACTAAATCGCAGCGGACATGGCGACAAGGGCTACCCCATCACCTGGGCATGGGGTGCGAAATACAATCAGGCTGACTGCAAGGATGGGTGAAGGAACCTCGTCATGGCAACGAAACGTCTTTGTGAAGAAGGTTCTTCTCGAAGGCTATAGTTTCAAGGCCGCGGACATCTTCTGCCTGCAAGACTTCCTGAGGAGTGGATACTTTGAGGTGACCTTCAGGGATGTCGCAGGATTCCGAACGATGCTCCAGGCCTTCAAGGAGAAGAGGAAGGAAGCGCCATTGTTGCTCCTCACTACGGAGCCGCTCTTCATGCTCCTGCTGGAGAAGCAACGAACGTTGATGGTCCACATGTTCAACCCGCATGTGCCCGCCATGGATGTACTGATGTTCTTCAAGAGATACGTGGACGGAGCAGATGGGACCATCGACATCGAGGACATGGTCGGGATCTGGACGAGCAGATGGAGGATCAAAGTGATGTTGAGGGTGGATGCCGATGGAAACATTGTTTACCTCCCGTAAAGTTTTGCAATTGGGATGAGTCGTGGATATGTGGTGTACCATGGGCAGCCAAGAGTGTGTCGTTCTGTGGCAAACCCGGGCACGAGGCGACCTCCTGCAGGGCGGTGATCTGCATGAACTGCAGGAAGGAGGACCATCAGATACTGGACTGCCAGGAGGTCAAGTGCTGCAACCTGTGTGGAGAGGATGGTCACCTGTACAAGACCTCTCCGCACCACAGACACAGCTACGCACAGGCAGCGAGAGGCGAGGTGATGCAGGAGAAGAGAGCAACAGTCGCGGCTGCCCCAAAGGAGGCCAGACCCCTTCCCCCCACTGTGGACCCCTGTGAAAGAGCCAACCAACAGGAGGAGGACAAAGAACAGGAAGGGAGCGTCGAGGAAACCAGCCAAACCCCGAAACTCAACCTGGAGACCTCCCAAGAACGCAGAGTTGATGGAAAGTGAACCAGAGGCGGAAGAAGGATGGACCACGCAGGAAAAGAAAAAAAGGAAGTCCCGTAGGATCAGAGGAACGAACACCATGGGTGGGACCTGCAGCAAGAGGTGCTTAGAGTCCCCAACGGACAACAGTGGCCACTTCTCGGCTAACGAACAGGAAAAAGGGGGGAGACTCCGCCTTCATCAAAGGAAGTCGCAAAACGCGACAGTGACCAGTGATACAGACAGCACGCTCCAGCTCCAGGAACTCAGGAGCAGGGTCACCCAGCTCTGGGGCACCAGGAGCAGCGATGCGCCCAGTGCACGCCAACTCCAGGACACCAGGAGAAGCAATACGGAGAGCGAGGACCCCCCAACTCCAGGCGACGCGGAGAACAAGATCCCCTAAATCCGGGCAACCAGGAGCAGCGACATGGAGATTGAGGTCCCCCAACTCTGGACATCCGAGAGCAGCACTACGGTCACGGAGAGCGAACCACCAGCGAAGGCTGAGGAGCCGGACCTGAACGTGGATCTCACGGGCATACTACCCCAGAGCGCGGACACTCCCCCAAAGGAGGACAGGCCTCGTTCCTCACCCAAGGACCGTCCAGCAGTTCGTGCACACCACGCAAATGCAGAATCTGGACCAAGAGATGGAAACGGAAGGTAACGTAGAACTCGGATTGGTGTAATTGTAGGATCTTAATGTTTGCCCTTTTAGTATTTTTTAAATTGGAATCTTTGGAATTCTCTTCCCCAGAGGGCTGTGGATGCTGAGTCTTTGAATATATTCAAGGCTGAGATGGACAGATTTCTGGACTCTAGAGGAATCAAGGGATATGGGGATCGGGCAGGAAAGTGCAGTTGAGGTCGAAGATCAGCCATAATTTGATTGAATGGCGGAGCAGGCTCGAGGGGCCGTGTGACCTACTCCTGCTCCTATTTCTTATGTTCTTATGTTCTTAAAATGGCTTTAAAAATTGCATCAATCAACGAGTGTAGTATTAAAATTGACTACACAATGTTCTGCGACCCTGAACTACCTGTCCACGGTCAAGAGGGGCATGCTGTTCTTGCAGGATCCCGTACCTCAGCAACTGCTGGCAGTGGTCACGCATGTGGACACAGGGGCAGTCCATCTGGTCAGGAGACAACGATAGTCGTTCCTCGGGCCTGGGGATTCTGCTGCGAGAAGGCCAATTTACCATCACCGAGATCAAGGAAGTGGTGGGGGGGTTGCCTGCTCGTAGTAGACGTTCTGTATAAGAACGCCCTGCTCCGACTGATCAATGTGTATGCCCCGACCCTCTAGAGCGAGTGGCTGGAGGTCTTCCAGCATCTCCCAATGCTGCTGACGACCTCCAGGCTGGTCTTTCTCGCCGGAGACTTAAACTGCATCATCGATGCAGCTAGACAATCCAGCAGGGCCGACGGAATACTGGCCATCATACCCAAACTCCTGATAGAAGCGGTAAAAGACTCAAAGCTTCACGGTGTCTTCAGCAACCCTGCAGACGGAGCGCCGGGGAGATACACCTGGTCCAGGTCAGACAGGTCCGTCCGTTTCAGGATAGACTTCCTTTTTGTGTCCCGAACACTCAAGGTCAGATCCACCGACGTCCAGCCGGTATTCTTCTCTGACCACTGCCTCCTGCTGACCGACTGTCAATCGCAGGTGGACCAGAGGGCAGGCAGGGGGATATGGAAGCTGAACATGAGACTGTTGACCTTGGAGAATATCAAGGAACTAAGGAGGGATTACCCAGGTTGGAAGGCCGTGAAACCCCTCTTTGACTCCACGGTGCACTGGTGGGAAGCGATCAAGGCCAACATCAAAAGGTTCTTCATCCTCAAAGGTGTTCAGAAGGCGAGAGAGAGACAGAGCGAATTGTCGCAGCTCCAGAAAAGCATGCAGGATCTGTTCCAGCTGCAGCCGATGGGGGTCAATGTCAGGGAGGAACTCAGAGAGGTGAAGGGCCAGTGAGCCTCACTCTTCACCTCTAAGGCCTCAACGATCATCTTCTGGTCCAGAGTCTGCTCCATGGAGCAGGGTGAGAAGTGCTCATGTTTCTTCTTCCAGAAGCTGCATAGAGAGGCCTCTGTGATTAGCAGCCTGAAGGAGGAAGATGGCTCGGAGACATCTTCACAGGCCGACATACTGAGGATCAGTAAGTCCTTTTATGCCGGGTTGTATGACACGAAGTCCACAGACAGCACGGCCTCCCAGTCCTTCCTGTTCTCTATAACGGAAATCTTAGAGGACAGTGAGCGGGAGAGCAAGGTTGGGCCGCTGACTTTCGACGAGCTGACAAACGCCGCCCAGTCCTTCGAGAAGAGCAGAACTCCCGGAAGTGATGGCTTATCGGTTGAGTTGTATTCAGCTCTGAAGGTATGGATAGGCCCAGACCGGCTGGAAGTGTACGGGGCTATGCTTCTGGTAGGCAGCATGTCAGAGCCCATGAGGAAAGGCATCATCACCCCCATCTACAAGCGGAAGGGGGAGAGGGTAGATATCAGAAATTGCTGACCTGTTTCCTTGCTAAATATCGACTACAAGATTCTGTCTAGTTGCCATCGCCAACAGGCTCAAGTCTGCTCTGGAGCGGGTGATCCACTTCGATCAGACCTGTACTGTATCTGGCAGGAAGATCTCTGGTAGCCTTGCGCTGCTCGTGGATACGATCGCCTACATGCAGGACGGGGGGGTGAACTCCTGCCTCATCAGCTTGGACCGGAAGAAGACCTTCGACAGAATTTAAAAAAAAATTTGTTCATGGGATGCGGGCATCGCTAGCGAGGCCGACATTTATTGCCCATCCCTAATTGCCCTTGAGAAGGTGGTGGTGAGTCGCCTTCTTGAACCGCTGCAGTCCGTATGGTGAAGGTTCTCCCACAGTGCTGTTAGGAAGGGAGTTCCAGGATTTTGACCCAGCGACGATGAAAGAGCGGCGATATATTTCCAAGTCGGGATGGTGTGTGACTTGGAGGGGAACGTGCAGGTGGTGTTGTTCCCATGTACCTGCTGCTTTTGTCCTTCTAGGTGGTAGAAGTCGTGGGTTTGGGAAGTGCTGTCGAAGAAGCCTTGACGAGTTGCTGCAGTGCATCCTGTGGATGGTACACACTGCAGCCAATGTGTGCCGGTGGTGAAGGGAGTGAATGTTTAGGGTGGTGATGGGGTGCCATTCAATCGGGCTGCTTCACCCTGGATGGTGTCGACCTTCTTGAGTGTTGTTGGAGCTGCACTTATCCAGGCAAGTGGAGAGTATTCCATCACAATCCTGACTTGCGCCTTGTAGATGGTGGAAAGGCTTTGGGGAGTCAGAGCCCATGAGGAAAGGCATCATCACCCCCATCTACAAGCGGAAGGGGGAGAGGGAAGAAATCACTTATCAGCCCAAGCCTGGATGTTGTCCAGGTCTTGCTGCATGCGGGCTTGGAATGTTTCATTATCTGAGGGATTGCGAATGGAACTGAACACTGTGCAATCATCAGCGAACATCCCCATTTCTGACCTTATGATGGAGGGAAGGTCATTGATGAAGCAGCTGAAGATGGTTGGGCCCAGGACACTGCCCTGAGGAACTCCTGCAGTAATGCCCTGGGACTGAGATGATTGGCCTCCAAAAACCACAACCATCTTCCTTTGTGCTAGGTATGACTCCAACCACTGGAGAGTTTTCCACCTGATTCCCATTGACTTCAATTTTACTAGGGCTCCTTGGTGCCACACTCGGTCAAATGCTGCCTTGATGTCAAGGGCAGTCACTCTCACCTCACCTCTGGAATTCAGCTCTTTTGTCCATGTTTGGACCAAGGCTGTAATGAGGTCTGGAGCAGAGTGGTCCTGGCAGAACCCAAACTGAGCATCGGTGAGCAGGTTATTGGTAAGTAAGAGCCGCTTGATAGCACTGTTGACGACACCTTCCATCACTTTGCTGATGATTGAGAGTAGACTGATGGGGCGGTAATTGGCCGGATTGGATTTGTCCTGCTTTTTGTGGACAGGACATACCTGGGCAATTTTCCACATTGTCGGGTAGATGCCAGTGTTGTCGCTGTACTGGAACAGTTTGGCTAGAGGCACAGCTAGTTCTGGAGCACAAGTCTTCAGCACTACAGCCGGGATGTTGTCGGGACCATAGCCTTTGCTGTATCCAGTGAACTCAGCTGTCTCTTGCTATCACGTGGAGTGAATCGAATTGGCTGAAGACTGGCTTCTGTGATGGTGGGGATATCGGGAGGAGGCCGAGATGGATCATCCACTCTGCACTTCTGGCTGAAGATGGTTGCAAACCTTTCAGACTTGTCTTTTGCACTCACGTGCTGGGCTCCGCCATCATTGAGGATGGGGATGTTTGCAGAGCCTCCTTCTCCCCCCGTTAGTTGTTTAATTGTCCACCACCATTCACGACTGGATGTGGCAGGACTGCAGAGCTTTGATCTGATCCGTTGGTTGTGGAATCGCTTAGCTCTGTCTGTAGCATGTTGCTTCCGCTGTTTAGCATGCATGTAGTCTTGAGTTGTAGCTTCACCAGGTTGGCACCTCATTTTTAGGTACGCCTGGTGCAGCTCCTGGCCTGCTCTTCTACACTCCTCATTGAACCAGGGTTGATCCCCTGGCTTGTTGGTAATGGTAGAGTGAGGAATATGCCAGGCCATGAGGTTACAGATTGTGCTGGAATACAATTCTGCTGCTGCTGATGGCCCACAGCGCCTCATGGATGCCCAGTTTTAAGCTGCTAGATCTGTTCTGAATCTATCCCATTTAGCACGGTGGTAGTGCCATACAACACGTTGGATGGTGTCCTCAGTGCGAAGACCGGACTTCATCTCCACGAGGACTGTGCGGTGGTCACTCCTACCAATACTGTCATGGACAGGTAGATTGGTGAGGACGAGGTCAAGTAAGTTTTTTCCTCCTGTTGGTTCGCTCACCACCTGCCGCAGGTCCAGTCTGGCTGCTATGTCCTTCAGGACTCGGCCAGCTCGGTCAGCAGTGGTGCTACTGAGCCACTCTTGGTGATGGACATTGAAGTTCCCCACCCAGAGTACATTCTGTGCCCTTGCTACCATCAGTGCTTCCTCCAAGTGGTGTTCAACATGGAGGAGGACTGATTCATCAGCTGAGGGAGGGCGGTAGGTGGTAATCAGCAGGAGGTTTCCTTGCCCATGTTTGACCTGATGCCATGAGATTTCATGAGGTCCAGAGTCAATGTTGAGGACCCCAAGGGCCACTCCCTCCTGACTGTATATCACTGTACCACCCCCTCTGTTCGGTCTGTCCTGCTGGTGGGACAGGACTTACCCAGGGATGGTGATGGAAGAGTCTGGGACGTTGGCTGAAAGGTATGATTCTGTGAGTATGGCTATGTCAGGCTGTTGCTTGACTAGTCTGTGGGACAGCTCTCCCAATTTTGGCACAAGTCCCCAGATGTTAGTGAGGAGGACTTTGCAGGGTCAACTGGGCTTGGTTTGCCTTTGTCGTGTCCGGTGCCTAGTGGTCCGTCTGGTTTTATTCTTATTATGACTTTTTTTAGCGAGATTTTACAACTGAGTGGCTTGCTGGGCCATTTCAGAGGGCAATTAAGAATCAACCGTATTGCTGTGGGTCTGGAGTCACACATAGGCCAGACCGGGTAAGGGCGGCAGGTTTACTTCCCTAAAGGACATTAGTGAACCAGACGGGTTTTTACGACAATCCGGTAGTTTCATGGCCACTATTACTGATACTAGTATTTTAATTCCAGGGTTTTATTTAATTAATTGAATTTAAATTCCCCAGCTACCATGGCGAGATTTGAACTCATGACTGCAGATTATTAGTCTGGGCCTCTGGATTACTAGTCCAGCAACATAACCACTATGCTACCATACCCTTAATATCCCACTCGTACATGATGGACGTGCTCTCCAAAATGGGGTTTGGGGAGGGAATCTGCAATTGGATCTGACTGCTCTACATGGACATCCATAGCGCAGTCCTAATCAACGGGTGGAAGTTGGAGATCAGATCAGGTGTCAGGCAGGGCTGTCCTCTCTCTGCGGTCTTGTTCTGACTGATAGGCATCTGCGACCAGTTCGAGCTGGAGTAAGAGTGAGACTATGTTCTTTGGTAGGTGGGAGTCCTGATCCTTTGTCCCCTTCAGGATCGACTACCTGAGGTGCTAGGGATCTGGTTTGGAGGGCTCCGGGCCTGCACCAAGAACTGGAAAGGGTCGACAAGGCCAAACACAAGTTTGGCATGTTGTGTTGGGGGGGGGGGGAGGGGTTGCGGGGGCGCTCCCTCTCCATGGCCAGCAGATACCTGGTTATAAGGTGTGAGGTGCTCGCGGTGTTGCTCTACGTGGCCCAGGTCTGGCCCATTCCCCGCCGCTCTGCCATCACAGTCATCCAAGCCATCTTCCACTTTGTCTGTAGGTCCAAGGTGGACCACGTCTGCAGGGACACCATGTACAAGCCCCCAGGCAAAGGCAGGAAGGGTGTCCCCAATGCCACCCTGACCCTGATGGCCACCTTTGTGTGTCCCGTCCAGCTGGACAGTCCCCCCAACCTGTCCCAGGTGGAGAAGTTCCTGAAGAGTAACACTTTCGACCAAAAGGCCATCAGACAGTGGTCGGCACGAATGTTCTGGGGGTCTTACAGGGAAAGGAGAGGGTGGGGTGGATCCAATCAGGCAGTTCCCTGACCAGACAGTTGAAGCCACTTGGCAGAACGTCTCGTTGCCGGAAATGACCAACAGGCACCAGGATGCAGCCTGGGTGGTGGTGAGAAGGGCTCTTCCAGTGTGGTCTTTCCTACGTGCACGGCATCTCAGCGCCAGCGCGAGCTGCCCTCGAGGCTGCGGCAGGGACGAGACTATCGTCCACCTTCTGATGGGCTGCCCCTTCGCGCAGAAGATGTGGAGAGAGATGCGTTGGTATCTGTCCCGGTTCATTCCCAATAGCTCGGTAACACAGGACACTCTGCTGTATGGGCTGTTCCCCGGGACACACACTGAGACAGATATCACCTGCTGCTGGAAGACCATCAACTCGGTGAAGGAGGCCCTTTGGTCCGCCCGAAACTTGTTGGTCTTCCAGCTGAAGGAGCTGTCCACGACCAAGTGCTGCCAACTGGCAGACTGCCAGGTCCAGGAGTACGTGCTGCGAGACGCACTGAAGCAAAGTGTGGCCTATGCAAAGGCTCTATGGGGAAAGGCCACTGTGTAAGGCCATCCCACCTTGTAGTGTTCACCATGTATTGAAAGATATGTACTGTGCTTTGAATTGTAATAATGGAACCGTATTGTGTGCGATCTTTATTGTATTGTTTTGAATTGTAATTGTGATATCTACATTGAATTGTGAGTATCCTTAAATTTTATGAAATAAAGTACATTTTGAAATTTAAAAAAGGCTGACACCAGTGTCATACTGAGGGAGTGCTGTCCATCAGATAAGTTGTTAAATGAAGGCCCCATGCACCTGTTCCAGATGGATATAAAAGATCCCATGACACTATTCAACAAAGAGCATAGAATTCTCTCAGTGTCCTCACTCTCAACCACCAATTTGTGGGATCTTGTGGTGTACAAACGGGCTGCTGCATCCTCGAATGTAATTGTTATGACATTTTAAAGTAAATAATTGCTTGTGAAGTGTTTCTGAGGTCTGGTGTGTTATATAAATGCAACTTCTTTCTTCCACATTCTAGTTTAAATTATTCACCTTCAGAAACTTATTGAAAATTATTTTACATAAAAATAATTTGAAAGCTCTGAACTTTTCTCTGTAGTTACCACAGGTTAAATAAGTACAGCAGCAAGCATTTCTGGGAATCAGAACTTACTGCCTTCCTGACCCTGGCTGACACTGTACAAGAATTCCCACTCTAATGAACAGAACACTTGAAATTCCAATACACAAAAGGTCAGGGGTATTGGGCAACATTAAAGGTACTTTTACACTGACAATTATTTAGTTTTGAGACAAGAGTCTGGCATCTGTGTACTGACTTTCTGCATTTGCACTGCTTAATCTAGCTCTCTTAGCCTGGCAACAGAATCACAGACCCTCAACATTTGGATATGCAGTTGTGTCACTGAGACAAGGGAGCTAGTTTTAGCAGTGTAAATGCTAGGAGCCAGCTCACGGACTGGAATCTGAAATTAACAAACAGCAATGTAAAAGTGCCTCAAGAATTCTTTTAACTTTCTGTCTCTATAAGGACCAGGATCCATTTACTTGGTTGGATTTGCTGCTGAAATGAATTTGATTTTGTCTGTGTTGCCTGAGCTGATTTTTTAAACTCAGGATATTTCTGTAATGGTAAGTTCAGCATTGTTTTCTCAACAATGAAACCAGACTGGTTACTATAGTGATTTGAACTGTTAATTAGCTATTGAAGGAAGGGATGTTGTGTACAAATCTCAAACATTTCAAGCTATTCATCTGGCTGGATCTCATCAACCATTTTCAGGTTGGCAGGCTGTAACTAGTGGGGTGCCGCAAGGATCAGTGCTTGGGCCTCAGCTATTTACAATCTATATTAATGACTTAGATGAAGGGACCGAGTGTAATGTATCCAAGTTTGCTGACAATACAAAGCTAGGTGGGAAAGTAAGCTGTGAGGAGGACACAAAGAGTCTGCAAAGGGATATAGACAGGTTATGTGAGTAGGCAAGAAGGTGGCAGATGGAGTATAATGTGGGGAAATGTGAGGTTATTCACTTTGGTAGGAAGAATAGAAAACCAGAATATTTTTTAAATGGTGAGAAACTATTAAATGTTGGTGTTCAAAGAGATTTGGGTGTCCTCGTACAAGAAAAACAAAAAGTTAGCATGCAGGTACAGCAAGCAATTAGGAAGGCAAATGGCATGTTGGCCTTTATTGCACGAGGGTTGGAGTACAAAAGTAAGGAAGTTTTGCTGCAATTGTACAGGGCTTTGGTGAGACCTCACCTGGAGTACTGCGTACAGTTTTGGTCTCCTTACTTAAGGAAGGATATCCTTGCCTTAAAGGCGGTGCAACGAAGGTTCACTAGATTGATTCCTGGGGTGAGAGGGTTGTCCTATGAGGAGAGATTGAGAAGAATGGGCCTATACTCTCTGGAGTTTAGAAGAACGAGAGGTGATCTCATGAAAACATATAAGATTCTGAGGAGGCTTGACATGATAGATGCTGAGAGGCTGTTTTCCCTGGCTGGAGAGTCTAGAACTAATGGGCATAGTCTCAGGATAAGGGATCGGCCTTTTAGAACTGAGATGAGGAGAAATTTCTACACTCAGAGGGTTGTGAATCTTTGGAATTCTCTATCCCAGAGGGCTGTGGATGCTGAGTCGTTGAGTATATTCAAGACTGAGATCGATAGATTTTTGGACTCTAAGGGAATCAAGTGATATGGATGGGGATTGGGCGAGAAAGTGGAGCTGATGTCGAAGATCAGCCATGATCTGATTGAATAGCAGAGCAGGCTAGAGGGGCCGAATGGCCTACTCCTGCTCCTATTTCTTATGTTCTTAAGCTCTACCGGTGGCCTCACTCCCCTCTGCCAAAACCGCCAACTACTCTAAGATTATCCCAGAGAGCAAAGGGCTTAAGAATAATCGAATCAAATGCTCCCAGAAACAAATTTTCCAAAAGGGTCCTACTACAAGCGCAGGACTCCTATTTAAATATTTTAATAAGCTCAGCATTCATTTCAGGCAGCCACCAGGGACATCTAAGGAGCACCTTAATTAATATGATGGCGGCTGCAGTTCCAACGTGGGACATCCCACCGCGACATTGATACGTGTAACGTCGATTTAGCGCCTTAAAACTGGGCAAAATGCAATCGAATTTCTACCCCATGGACTTTAATAACAGAACATGGAGAAGGACTTTGACAACAGAATGGGGAGCTGGATTTTAATAGAATGGTGAGCTGGATTTTAATAGAATGGGGAGCTAGATTTTAACAGAATGGGGAGCTGGATTTTAATAGAATGGGGAGCTGGATTTTAATAGAATGGGGAGCTGGATTTTAGTAAAAGAATGGGGAACGTGATTTTAATAGAATGGGGAGCTGGACTTTAGTAAAAGAATGGGGAACGTGATTTTAATAACAGAATGAGTAGTAAGATTTTAGAAACAGTACGGGGCAGAACTTTAATACAAAAGCAGGAAGTGGGGCATTAAAAAAGAAGAGGGAGAGTGGTTTTGAAAAGAGCACAAGGGAATGGGAAGTTGACAAGCTAGATCTTGTTAAATGTTGGTCAGGATTGTCCCGAACATCTTGGGCGGTGGTTGCACCATTGTTATATGTGCAAAAGTGGTTACTTCGATTGCCACTTGGGTTCCCTGAGGACTGCCTGCTTCTGTTCCTGCATGAAGTCAGCAAAACCAGCAGTTTGTCATCCTCTAAATTGGCTACAGTAGGAATATTCTGCAAAAATAACACCACCAGAAAACAAAGAACAAGATTCCCTTCCTCCATTTCCACAGTGCCATGGGTAGGTGAAATAAATTCTCAGATAAAGCAATTTGTGCTATGTTGACTAAGACCTTTGGCTTTGAAAAAGTGATGGATGAATATGTGTTTATGAATGGAACTTATATGTTGTAAGCAAAAAATGGAAATTGGATGCTATATGGAACAGGATGGTTCCTGACCGGATGGGACCATGCAGATCTGTAATCTGTTTAAAGTAGGATATAAGGTTAGATACATATTCCGGATTAATTTTCATTTGGGGAGGGTGTAAGAGCAAGAGGAAACTTTGCAGAACCTTTCCCCAGGAAATGAAATAAGTTGGGTATTGTCCATGACAGAGTAGACTGTGCAACGTGGAGGAAATTGTTTAGTGGGCTGAATGGCCATTTCCACTTTCACACTATGCTATATTCAATGTAACGGCTACTAGAATAAAACCCATAATGGAAAACTACAACATGAGAAGGAAAGCTGATGGGAGATAAATGAAAGAATGAAAAATAAATGAAGAAGAGAGGTCAAAATGGGTGAGAGGCATTGTTAGAGAAAATCAAATACATTACACTACTTCCAATGTATGTTGCTTGAAAAGATCAATTCTGCAACTGCCAACTCCCACAACTATCACACTTCTGTATTTGAAGCTCTGTCACATTCTCGCATGTGATGTTTCAAATCTCATGGTAAATCAGCAGTGTTGGGAATGTGATAAAAAAAGCTATTCGGTACCCGAAGGACGCATTCAGAATGTCAGTCTCCTGGGTAGCTCATTAAATCTCATTCCTTCAACCATCCCTCCCTAACCTCAGCCCCCGAAGAATCGGAAAACAGTAGCTAAGCTCAGCAAGCGAGACTGTCACCAGACTGCCAGAGATGACATGCAGACTAATAAGGACTGAATGTATACTCAGACTGATAGGAATTGGATGCCATATTTGAAAAGCCAGGTACGAAAGCCAGCTAGACCAACATTCATTGGATAACTTGCTTCCCACTGTAGCATCAGAAATGACATATTCTGATCCAAGACAATTTTTTGAAAGCAAAGACCTGCCTCAGCCAACAGATACAATGATGATGCGAATGTTCTGGCAGCAGATGCAAAACAGTGTTATTAATACACAAAGGGGGGATTGTGTTCACCCATGTGTTTTTTTAAGAAATTAGGATGATGAAATTGGTGTTCGATGATAGCGCAAAATGGGCAATAACGCAAAATGGGAGATAGCCAATCGGCAGCCTGTTTTACACCCTGCCCGATTTACTTTTCCATTGACCTTAATTGGGTGTGGTGTGAAACGGGCTGCCGATTCGCTGTTGCCTGTTTTGCACTGTTGTTGAGTGCCAATTTCATCCCCTTGTTTTTCTCCCATGACGTTGGACATAGGCAGTCAATACCAAGCATAATTTTTAGGTCAAATGATTTCAGCGGGTACAATTGGAGGACAGAGGGAGGGAAGAGGAGCATGAAAGGGAGAGGAAGGTGAAAGGAGCAAGGAAGGGGAGGAAGGGTAGGGGGAAGGAGGAGAGGGAGGAGGAGTGGAGTAGTGTAGGAGGAAGGGAGATAATGGGGAGAAAGGGTATGAGGGAAGAAGGGAGGGAGGGAAGGAGAAGGGAGGGAGTGGAGAGGAGGAGGAGGAGGGATGCGAGGACAGATGTGAAATTAAAACAGAAAATCAAGCTAAGCCGAATGTCAACCTGCTTCCTCTCCCCTCAGACACTAACAGACCCTCCCCACGTCACAAAGAAACCATTTATCACAGCCTAACGCTAGCAGGAGTCTGAGCCCATGGTATGGTCCTGTGTTTACCCTCTTCTCATAATTGGTAGATATGTCACGTTTCACTTGCATTTCCTGCTTTAATTTCATTTCTGCTGCATTTTCAGCTTGTCTTTTTTCCCTTTTTTATTCTCACATTGTTCTTTGAATGAACCTCTCCTGTCTTTTCAGCCCATCTTATATCTCTGCATCATCTCACTGATGATTTTTAGGTCGTTAGCTACAGGAATTTAACCGATTAAATCCCTCTCCGTGATTGGTGCATCTGATGATTTTCTTCCCCTCCACCCTCTTCCTCCTCCTCCTCCCCATACCCCCTTTTCTCTCCTACTTTCCAACCCTACTAAAATGGCTGTGTCTTTCACTCTTCAGTTCTGATGAGGGGTTACACACCCAGAATATCAATCACCTGTCTCTTTCTTTACAGATGTCCATTTATTTCAGATTTCCTGCATTTGCAGTTTTTCCCTTTTATTTTACAGTTTTGTCATTATGATCTGCACAGATTCAGAAGCTGTGGAAAATAGCTCAAACAAAATAGAAACTGGGAATGTGCTTTCACCAGTCAAGCTAGCCCAAGTTCTTTTATTCAATTCTTATGCTAATGTGGGTGGTAGATGGTAGGGCACTTCTGGTATTGTTGAACATTGGGCACACCACAAGTGTAGATGGAACCTGACCCTAGACAGGCTGGTTTGGGACCCTTAGAACCATTCTCCCTGCTCTTAACCCCTGCAGAAATGGTTGTGCCCCCAGATTCCCTTCCTCCGCCTGAAATAGCAAATCTCCTCTATCGCTTAGTTTAACCTTTATCGTATAGTTCCTCTCCTCTGCAATGTATGCTGCTTTGCCTATGATGAGGAAAAGCTCTTAATGCTCAGAATGACTTAATGGTGTTTGGACCCAACTGAAATGTATAGTCCTCGCAGGTCAAAGAAGCATATCTACTGTGGCCACGAACTTAAGTGTGTCGATCATCAATAAATAGCCTCCATTAACTGAGGTGTACAAACTTATTCCTCTTACATCCACCTGCACTTCATTCAATCATTGTCTGTGTACTGAGTTATTGTGTTCCCTTTTCACTGTGCTAAAACACAAAATTGAAAAACAAAATACTTTGAAAAAGAGAGACTGATGTCACTAAGTAGGGACTCATCTGAACAAAGCCAAATTTGGAGTCTTTTGTGAACTGTTCTAAAATAAACTACTTCAGCTCTAAGCTTTGAATCACCACTCACACATGCCCATTACTGTTTAAAGAACAAATTGCTTTAAAAGGACAGGTAATTGTTAATTGTACTTTCTTCCTTCACTCTAATTTCAAATCTAGACACGATAATGACTTCTTACTCTTGCAACACAATGAAGAAGGTGTTTCATCAGAAGTGTTAAAGCTGTTTGATTCAGTACTAGTCCAGATGTTTTTTTTCACACTTTATTTGAAGATGTCAGTTTTCCTGCTATCTTAAACTAGACACGATAATTAATCCCAGTCGTGCAGTGACACCTCAGTGATAATGCTTCAGATTCAGCTCACACTCTGCATCTGTATGCAAATCAGGGGATAAACATTTAAATCTGATGAATTTAATGCAGCATTTACTTTACCACACTGCAGCCACAAGCAGTCCATGATGGCAACATCAACAACCACAACTTGCATTTATATAGCACCTTTAACGTAGTAAAACATTACAAAGCCCTTCACAGGAGCGTTACTAGACAAAATTTGATACCGAGCCACATAAAGAGGTATTGGAATAGGTGACCACAAGCTTGGTCAAAGAGGGAGGTTTTAAGGAGCGACTTAAAAGAGGAGAGAGAGGTAGAGAGGCGGAGAGGTTTAGGAAGGGAATTCCAGAGGATAGGGCCTAGGCAGCTGAAGGCATGGCCGTCAATGGTGGAGCGAAGGAAATCGGGGATGTGCAAGAGACCAGAATTGGAGGAGCGCAGAGCTCTCGGAGAGTTGTAGGGCTGGAGGAGGTTACAGAGACCGGGGGGCGGGGGGGCGAGGCCATGAAGGGATTTGATCACAAATCGAGGCATGCCGGACTGGTAGCCAATGTAGGTCAGCAAGCACAGGGGTGATGGGTGAACCGGCCTTGGTTGAGTTAGAATCATAGAAATTTATGGCACAGAAGGAGGCCATTCGGCCCATTGTATCTGTGCCTGCTGAAAAAGAGCTATTCAGCCTAATCCCACTTTCCAGCTCTTGGTCCTTGGCCTTGTAGGTTACGGCACTTCAAGTGCATATCCAAGTATTTTTTAAACGCGATGAGGGTTTCCGCCTCTACCACCCTTTCAGGCAGTGAGTTCCAGACCCCCATCACCCTCTGGGTGAAAAATTTTCTCCTCAACTCCCCTCTAATCCTTCTACCAATTACTTTAAATCTATGCCCCCTCATTATTGACCTCTCTGCTAAGGGAAATAGGTCCTTCCTATCCACTCTTTAGGCCCTTCATAATTTTATACACCTCAATTAAATCTCCCCTCAGCCTCCTCAGTTCCAAAGAAAACAACCCCAGCCTATCCAATCTTTCCTCATAAGTAAAATTCTCCAGTCCTGGCAACATCCTTGTAAATCTCCTCTGTACCCTCTCTAGAGCAATCACATCTTTCCTGTAATATGGTGACCAGAACTGTACAAAGTTATCTAGCTGTGGCCTAACTAGTGTTTTATACAGTTCTAACATAACCTCCCTGATCTTATATTCTATTCCTCGGCTAATAAGGGAAAGTATCCTGTATGCCTTCTTAACCATATATATAGGATAAGGGGACAATAGAGTAAACGAGGCCCAACAGAAATGACTCCTTTGTAAAATCAGGGCAGGTTCCATATCTTTGGGACTATGCGATATTACTGCACAATTGATTATTGAAACAGTTCTGTAATATAAAAGCACTGTATGAGAATTCAGTTCCTAAATGAAATACTCCTCCAATAGTATCTTGGGTGATGTAGAAATAGTGGAGTGGTTTCTACAGCAGCTGGAGCAATAGAAAAATAACTATGCGAATAAGTTTAAATTGACACTGTCTTCTGAAATCATAATTGTACTGCTTCATGCAAAGAGACATTACTGCTAGAAGCTCACATTATAATTCAATGTAATTACTGCTTCATTAAGTTATACAATATTAGTGAAAAATTGTATTGAAACAAAGATTTGACTTTCAGGTTGATGAAACAAAATATTAATGTGAAAATGTCTACTTTTATCACACCACAAGTAAATACCTAAACTGGTGACTCCAAATGACATACTGCATCACTCTACTGAAAAAACAGCTTTGGGAGGCCCAACATTCAGATGCCTTTGGAATAGGATATCAATTACAATTAACATACAAAAATTTACAGAAATACCTGCTCTAGAAATGGAATATCTTGGTATGAATTATAAAGGTTTTTTTATGTTAACATATATTTTAGTCTTACATTTTCTTATTCTACTCAACTAAACAGTTGAAATGGTGTGGCCTGGGAAGATTTCTGTGGGATGTGTCAATGATGTTCTGTGGGCAACCAACTCAGAGGCATGCTTCAGTAGTGTGGGTAGAATCTACTTCTAGTTAGTATTTCCTCCATATCCTGCAGGTGTTCCTTTCTTTCCCAACTGACCTGGCAATCATATAAGTTTTTAGAGTATATTCTATTAGGCCAATAAGTTGGTTTTCGCCCGACTTTGTGCGCGAAATGTGCGGAGCGCATGCTGACTGTTAAAGTGAGCATAAGGACCACACCATATTGGTCCCTCTTCCTCATTACATTAAAAGAGGAAAGCTGCAGTGCTATCTATGCTGCTAATTGGCTGCTTGCCTAATGGGTGGGGGGTGGGGTGGGAAATCGGGCGTCCTTGACACCATTTAAAAGCAGCCTACACCTTTAAAGGGGAGGTGTACCTTGACTGCAATGATTAAAAAGGAATTTTAAAGGCACAAAATGGCTGGAAGAGCTGATGATTCAAGGGCCCCCAGATTTTCTGATGCTACATTGGAGGTCCTTGTGGAGGAGGTCAGGTGGAGGGAGACACTACTCCCAATGGGATGGAAGAAGGGTCAATTGGAAGAAGTGGCTGAAACTGAGGGCAGGAGCAATGCACCCAAGACCTGGTTGCAATGCAGAAAGAAGTTTAATGACTTAACCAAGGTTGTTAAGGTAAGAATTCTAACCCTCATCTCTCTGCTCAACACTGCACTAACTGTAGCCCTCGTACTCTCAAGCCTTTTCACCCCTGCTTCCCCTCACCCTCCTCCAATCACTGAACCACACCACTCCATATTTTCTGTTGCTACTGCCACACTTTGCACCTCCTGCTGTCTTCACGATTACTTTCCCTGATTTAAATATTTTAATAGGCTTTTGCTTCTTTCAAGTGGGTGCCCGGGATGACTAAAGGCTGCCCAAACCAATAGGATGTGCGACTCACTTTCGGTGCGGATCGAACAGGTGTGTCTTGGTGTCTTCATATTGGTGTCTTCAACTCCCATTTCCCACCCAACAAACTGGTGAATTGTGAACAATGTCTCGGCCTCTGTACAATGCAGTGTTTAATAAGTTCATTTGGCAATTAAATTACTTCTCATGTTGTATAACTGGAATACATTACCACATTTTTCAAGACTTTTGTCTAGTGGTAATTATTCAATAGAAAATAACACTTTTTCAATCTAAGGACAGTCGAAGAATGGCTTAACCTTTTGTTAATTATAAAACCTTTAAACCACAAATAGAGCAGGTCAATTAGCCAGAAACTAATAAAGAGTCAATCTGGAGTCCCTTTAGCTTAAATGATTCTAAGGCGAACTATCTAGGGGCAATTTTAACCCTACCTGCCTGGCGGAAACTGGGCTGGCAGACAATTAAAATCGGCCTGCTGACTTTTCCACCAATGTTCCACATAGAACCTGTCATCTTTAATTTTAACCTGCTCTTCTGGGCAGTGTAAGATTAAGCCTTTTACATGATATTTTTCTAGTATAAAAAACTTATGTTTCGTTTAGGTGAATTAATATATAAAACATATAAACCACTCACTTTTGGGTTAGGCGTTCTGATACATATAACCAGCTCATGCTTATAGAAATTAGATTAAGCATTTACACATACACAGCTAAAAAGACAGAAATGGTCAAGTTAAACTACCCATAAGGCAGAGGGATATAGCTAACAAAGGATGCTTCTAAAACTTGTTTTTACAGCATGTTTGCTTCAAGGATGAGAAACAAGGCACTGAGGGAGTTCAGACACTGATAAGGGAGGCCTACACATTCCATAGCCTGGAACAACTGAAAGACAGGCAGCTGGGAACAACAATTTGTGCGTACGTGACGTGATCACTGTAAGAATGGGGCTTTAGACAACTTAGGCTTGTAGAGGTATAGGACGCAGAATCATGAGGTTACTTCCCTCTACCCGAGGAAAGAACGGGGTAATTGTCGTTTCTTTTCTTGTATGCTCTTGCTCGAACAGTGTGTATTCTAAGGCCGAAGTTAAGTCTTGTTGTCACATAATAAATGGACTAGTTGCAACCATATTTGGTGTCAGATTTGAATTTTCTTATAGTGGGTGGCAAGGGCATCCACCTAAAGCTGGCGGGGTCCTGCTTTAAACGTGCAGATCGGGTTCCAATGATGTAATTGAGCACCAGCTGCAATTTTAATGGTAGCCCGAATGGGAGAGCCGTTGTGGCTTTTCGGCCAGGTGAGGACAGCGAGAAGAGGACGCAGAACCAGAAGACGCCATTTAAGGTAAGATTTTTTTACTTTCCTTGTAGAGCGAGGAGTAGCAGGAGTGCTTCCTTGCACTTACAAGGAAAGTTTAAGCCTCACCTGCCCCGGACTTCAGCCACAATGCGAAGGGAAGGTTCATAGGGAAAAACAGGGAGTATGTCATGATCTGCTGTTCTTCCTAGTCACTAGTTATCTAATGGGATTAGCAGAGGGCAGGGCTGGGAGCATTTTAGTCATATATTCAGCAAGTTTGAATCTTCAAAATCAGCCACTACAATAAAGATGCTTGGGTTTGAGTGTTTTCATTTGGTTACACGTAACAGACACAAAGTGCATTGCTTCCTATCACATGATACTGGATGTGAGAACCTAATATTATAAAGGTCATACCACCCTCTTTTTTGTCACGTGATATAGACAACTCAAAAACACGGAAACCCACACAGAAGATGAGAAAACAGCAGCCGTAGTCTCATTAGATAAAAATCATACCGAATTATATCTGCTAAAGAAATCTCTTAATGGTAGCCTCCCTCCCTCAATGGCAATCATCCTTATTAAGCAATCTCTGAACAAAGCACAGGTGAACAGATGACAGAACCGGAGGGCATGAATACAAAATTAACAAGACTAAAGTTTAGAAGACATTTTTTCCCCAAAGAGTAGCAGGGATGTGGAATAGACTCCCTGCGCACACAATTGGCACTAAATTGATTAAAACTTAAAAATAGGAAATAGATGAGAACCGTGCTGAAGGTTATAAGAATACAGTCCATTCCTGATTATTCAGTAAATGATTGCATGAAAAAATTAGAATGATCCAATAATTTGAATTAGCCAACATAATTCAAATGGAAACGTTAAAAAACAAGCAAAAAAATTTGATTTATTACGTAATTCAAATGAACTGTCTTTCAATTAAGAGGTGACAGTAACTATAGAGAGAGATAATAAAATGCTGTAATCTTTCTGCTGGGACCATGAGAATGCCATCTGTAGAGCAACTGGCCACATTTGAATAGCATAGGTTTAAAGGTTGGATTGATATACTGAACTACCTTAGGATGGTGGTGGAGGGAATTTGGCATATCTTGTCCATTCAGGACATTAAATATGTTGGGTAGGGTCCATTACTGGGTGAATGATGCCTGGTTTAAAAAAAAACTCTTCAGATAGGTGTTAAAACAATCTCAGTACTAGAGAATGCTGATAAACTGCTCTGGCTTAACTCTCACAGTTAATGATGACATCTGAGCTCTTTGATTGCACCGTGGCTTTGTCGCACACTATCAACTATTTGCTACAAGGTTGATCTGACATTTGCATCACAATTTCTTTTATTCTTTTTACACGTGAGACCTGTTTTACCAAAACAATTATTTAAAGTCACAGCAAACACCATAATCAAGACAAGACATCCAGCTGCCATGTCTTAAAAATGAGACAAAGGAACAGCACTTAGTTGAATGTCAATACTAATGAATGCTCTCACTTATAATAACATGTTTCCAGTTTCCCAAACTGTCACTTTCTAGGTTTACATTTCAAACCCAATTGTTTTCAGTCGGATGGATGTTATTCTTGGAAGGAACACCACACACTTTAATAAGCGGTTGTAGTACAATGTAATTCAGTACATTTGAAGAACACTTGAATTTGACACTTTTGCTGTTGCTTTCAATCTATGAACTATTTAAACACTGGGTTATTTGCAATTTGCAACTAATGTCCCCTTCACAATCAGTGCTGCTGTAATGTAAAGGGGTGGCACTGTTGCCTCTGGAAGTGGTCTTACTGGACTCCTCTGGAAGCAGCAGCACAAAACGGCAAATATAAATGCTGCGCTAAGTTACCAGGATCCCCTATGCAGCACTTCCTGATATCAGTGGTTTCAATCCCTGGTGCAAGGAAGACCAGAAATACTGGGTATCCACAGGGATGAAAATCAACAACAAAATATTGCATAGTCCCTACCCAGACCAGAGACGAACCTGGATTTTCCGCTTATCAGCTTGCCAGCCCATGATTTTTTGCCCGTTAAGATAAGGTGGGTGGAAAATCATGGGCTGGTGAGTGCAGGAGAGTAAAATCCTGTACCCATTTCTCTATTTTCAATGGCGGGGGAGAACGATATTTACATTTATATTCCTGACTTATCCTTCTCCTTTAATGTTACATGGTAACATTTCCATATTAATTAATATGAAGTACATAAAAACTTGTCATCCAAATGAGTCACAGAACTGATTTCCTGCAGCCCATGGTATTCCTACTTGTTATCGTGAGCTCTCCAGAGAAGGGTTGATGACAGAAAACTCTAAGTAGGGACTGAGTAAATAACATTATTTCAATGGGAAAGAGTCTCAGACTGCAGCAAATTAGAGGGGACACAGAGGTGAGGTAGTTTGTTGGTGACAGCATGAAGGTTTGCACTTGCAGTTTCCCACGTTACAGGCCCGATAATAACGCAGAGGCGAGATCTGAGCGGGGGATGATAGCGGGCGTGAAACGTGGAAGATCGTGGGAATGCCCGATTTCAACAGGGATACCGCAATCATTTTGCTTCCGGGTTTCACGTTTCCAATGCACTTGAGCGGCCGTGATGTACACCTGCATGAATCAATTTCACCTCGACTATTTAAAGGGCCAAAAGCAAAGATGGAATTTGGAGGAATTGGGAGCATTTCAAAAGAGAGTGAAAAATTCACAGGTGGAGTCAGGATGGTCAAAGGCTGCGCCCCGCTTCAATGAGGCCACATGTGATGTCCTGTTGGGTGCACTAAGGGCCATGATAAAGGTACTCTTCCCAAGCAACGGCAAGAAAAGACCTGCTGCTGTGACCAAGAACTGGTTGAGCAGGTCAGCAGGAGGATTATAGTGCCCCGTACCTGGATCCAGCACAGGAAGCAGTTTAATGATTATCTAGGTCAGGAAAGGTGAGCACAGTTACAGATTCACCTACATCCTGTAGTGCACCCCACCCCCTCTCATTCTGTATTGTCAAGCGTACTCCATCACATCACTCCTCACAACCACTTAAGTCTCAGCAGCACCCATCGTTCCCTTTCAATGCATTTCCTCCCCTTCCCCTTTCTCCATCCACCACTGCCACTCACTCCAATCCTTATGCAATCTGATCCCACCTCAGTCAGCTCACCCGATTCTCAGCACACATCCTCAAATGCATGCCAGTGACACTCGTGATGCATCTGCCCAATAGTCACCCTCACCGAAAGCAAAGCATGCATCGGATGAACACAAGCCTTACAGACACTCATACGTCTGTCGTTCCCCCTTTCAGGAGAAGAGAGCCAAAAATACAAGGAAGAGGGATAGGACTGGAGGTGGTCCAGCACAGATTGTGCAGATGACATCTGCAGAGGATGAGGCCATGGAGACAAGTGGCATATCAGCGTCCATGACCATCGGAGATGGAGAGACTCCGACTTCACTGCTGCATGGTGACAGCATTAAATATCTCTGAGCTAAATCTCATACAAGGCTCAGTCACATTGACTTGATTTCAGCACCGAGTGAAATATGATCACCTTAGTCATGCTGAATTTCAACATTTTTACATTGCCATTACTAATTCATATCCGTCTCTTCTCTCCTCCAGGGCCATCATGTGAAGAACAGCAGCCCGTGGCCCTTCCAGACGACATTTCCTCAGAGGAGCTGATTCCTTCTGAGGGTGCACTGTCACAGGACACGTGTTTACAAGCACCAGCACAGATACAAGCACATCGGTGGGTCCTGCTAGAGAGTTAGGTGCGTTCTCACCTGGTGAATCACAGTTCATAAGTGAGCATGAGTAGAGAGTGGTGTTAGGGTCAGCTGTGGAGAGTCTATGTCCGAGGCCGCACTCCTCTCCAAGCTCTTCTCACCTGGACAGCGATGCTTAACCCGGGGGGCTATCAATGAAAAGGGGAGTGATAGAGGGTCAGCAGCAAATGTGCGAGGTACTGGCAGTCATACCAGGCACACTGTCCACAGTAGGACAGAGGATGTAGGAGTCCAACTCCAGCATTTGTGGATTGATGTTGCAGGCCATTGCTAGGATGTCTTCTGTGGATAGCACGGCCTCCACCGAGGAACTTCAATCGAGGCAATCTAATCAGTCCTTGCAAGTCCTGACCACAGCCATGCAAACTATGGATGCCAACATTTCTGCCGTCTTAAACAGGATGACAGATACCTGAACCGTGGCCTTACATGGCCATCACTGATCTGCTCCAAGCTGATCTCCCGCTGAGAGATAGGGGTGATCTGCTGCTGGCCCAGGTTGATGGCGAAAGGGGACATGGAAGTAGGGACTCCACTCAAAGCACTCCCACATCTCACCCGTTGCCCCTCCCTCAACCAGTACCTGACATGCTGCCTCCTCTCCCGCTGGCCAAGTTGGCTCCTGCACAGGTGCCTGGGAAGCAGTTTTTGGCGGGGCCCTCACGGATGCCAACACCCAGCGGTCGTCGGCCATGAGTATCTCAGAAGTCAGAGCAGGGATCAGATCAGCCTGTCACTACCTCTGCTGAAGCCACAGGGGTTGCACCATGTAGGAGTGCTAGGGATTGGAAAAGAAAACCTTTGTAGTTCACAGAGGGTATGCACATGGGTGTTTGTGAAAATGCTATGTTATTAAGTTTCATTTAGTTATTTATTCACGTAAAATTTATGAATTTGCACCACTAGCCCATGTTCACCATATTTGCCTGGCGAGTGCCAACTTGGGTTTTCAGTTGCTTGGTGATGAATGTGAGGACTTGAATTGACTGAGACCAATTGGTGCATGTGCATGTGCAATGGGTGGATGGTTGGTTAAAGGACTGCTTTGTGTCAGTGGGGGTTGGAGGGGGAGGGGGCAGGGTATGTGGTAGTTACTTTGTTCCAGTGTGAGTGACTAACTCAACCGTCAAGCTATTAGGGCATCCCTGGCATCCCTAGCAGTGATGTGAGCAGCTGGTCTGGCATTGGGTGCCTCATCTTCATCTTCTTCCTCCTCCTCTCCATTGGACCATCATCAGATGAAGCGTGCTGAGCGGCTTGTTCCTCCTGCACCTCTGGACCTCGCTGCTATGCTATTTTGTGCAGAACACAGCACACCACGATTATCCTAGAGACCCTCGCTGGCGAGTACAGAAGGGTGGCTCCAGACCTGTCCAGGCACCTGAAGTGCATCTTGAGCATGCTGATGGTAGACATGTCATCCTCCCCAGAGGTGTCATCAGCCAGGTTTGAAGGGGGTATCCTTTGTCGCCTAGCGGCCACCCCTTAAGTGTGGTCCCAGGTACAAACAGGTCGGGGATGTTGGCCTGCTGCAATATGAAAGCATCATGGCAGGGAATCTGGCACAGACCAGCATGAACCTTTTCTTGTGGTTGCAAACCAGCTGAACATTGATGGAATGAAATCCCCTGTGGTTGACAAATACTCCTGGTTGATCTGTAGGTGCTTGGATTGCCACGGGGGTGCAATCGATGGAACCCTGCACCTGTGGGAAGCCAGCCAAAAAATCCAAGTGGCCGCTCATTCTGGCTATTGTCATCATAGGGGAAGTTTACATACCTCCTAGACCTGGTAAAGAACCCATCTGTCACCTGCCTTATGCATTTATGTGCAGCTGACTGAGAGACGCTCGATCTGTCTTCAGTGGCGCCCTGGAAGGAACCAGAGGCAAAAAGATTGAAGGCGGTGGTGACTTTCACAGCAACTGGTAATGCCAGTGGGAAAAGGTCTTCTTCTTGGAGGCTGCAGATGTCTGTGACCACCTGATGTGACAATCTCCGCCTTTGGAAACACTGCTCATGTGAGAGGTCAAGGAAGCTGAGCCTCTGCCTGTACACCCTGTTACATGGGTAGTGCCTCCTGCGACCTTGACCCCGCTGTTGCTCCCCTCTCTGTTGTCCACCTGCAGCTCCCTCCACAACACGCCATTGTCGCTGCTGATGCTGATTGTCTTCCTCATCTGAAGTCCAATCTAAAGCAGCCACGGTGCCACCCATCCTGATGTTCTCTGTGTCAACACCACCAAATTCTACAAGTAAGTCTCTCATGACAAGTACTCTCACTAAACTGTTGAAAAAGCATCTGTGAGCACTGAGCCTTTATTCATATTGGAACACCTCAACTTTAATCAGCCCCATGAAGTGCCACTCAATCTCGCCTCCGTTTTAATGTTGAGTTTCCTGAACCCCGGGAAACCTGTGCAGGAGGCATTAATTTCAAATCACTGGAAAGGACCCTCATTTTAATATTATAATCACTGACCCGCCTCTCCAGAGCGGGTTACTCGGATGTACCCAAACCCGCCGCGGTTAAACCGGAAGTAAGCGCATTCATGGCGGGTTGGGATCGGGATTTACATTTTTACCGATTTAACCCACCTCCCCCCCAACCCAATACTCTCCTGTATGTCTTGGGGCGGTTAAATTTCATCCCAACGAGTTACCAATCTCCAATGTCGAGGAGACAACAAAGAAAGGCATCTCCATACAGAAAGGGACACTAAACTAGATGGGGAATCATCTTATGTTACTCTTATGCATCTCTTAAGTTTGGAACAGGTTGCCTGCCCACCTGTTTCATTGCAAAATGGTACACTGAAGAATGAGGAACCAAAATGATGGAATACAAAAGTATTCTGGATTATTCCAAGAATAATACCAATTAAGTATAATGGATTTCTCTTGTTCTAATTTGTAGATATATAAAACAAAATCTGTGCAATTTGAATGCTGAAAATAATTTTTTAGTATTTTTTTTATATAACCAGCCTACTAGTCCAGTTCTAAATATGCCAATAACAATTTTTCCTGCTTTACATTTTCTTACAACATCTTGCGGTAGATTTTTGTCATTACCACCTGGGCATTAAGCATTGCCAATGAGGAGCGCAGGAAGGCAAACCTGACGGGGACAATTGCACGCAATTAACAGAATTTTTGATTTTCCTTCCATTCATTTCAATGGCAGGAAAATCAAATGCGTTCTGTTCCCTACGTGCGATCCTCCCCGCCACGTTGTTCTTTCCGCTCCACCTAGGCGATGCTTAATGCCCAGGCGGTAAAGACTAAAATCTACCCCATCGTATGCCAGAGGAACTTGTTTAGCAACAGGGTTCTCACCTCTCTGCTCTCCACCACAGACAGGGTAGGAACACTCAACAGCATCAACTTTTTGAGGGCTACAGTTTGATTTCTCAATTTTCAGTTTATTTGAACAATATTATAAATGTTGTAATCTGTTAGAGGATCTCGCATGGTGTTGCTCAGTGAGTCGAAGGTTACACCATCACAAGGGAATTACTGGGGTGTGGAGGGGTACAGATTCCACTGAAAGGATCTAGAACAAAGATTAGAAGAGATGCATTCAGAGACAGCAAAGCTTTAACTTTAATGGACGAAAAACCATGACGCTGTCTGCTTGTTGAAGTGGACATAAAAGATCCCATGGCATTATTCAAAGACGTGACCTGGCCAATATTCCTTCCACAACTAACACCACCAAGAAAACAAACATTAACTGCTCACTCATCTCATTTGCTACTTCTGGGACCTTGCTGTGCACAACTGGCTGACGTGTTAGTCTACATAGCAACAGTTACTGCACTTTAAAAATAATTCATTAGTTGTGATGTGTTTTGAGAGGTCCTGAAGATGTGATAAGGCACTTTATAAATGCAAGTTCTTTCTTTGTAGATTCTGTAGTTCTATACATTTCCGTACGTTTAGCTGATAATACTCAACTTTAGAAATTTATTGCAACCGTTGTTCTGATTGAAAAATATGTACTTTAAAAGACCTCAAAGGGCTCTCATTTGTTTATAGAATTAACACACAATAGATGGGCATGTGTAAAGTCTCTCTACGGTCTCACAGTGTCAATGATAGCTCAGTTTGAATTTTCCTAGAACCACTTGGCTCCAGAACTCTTCGCAGCCTTCATCCAAGCATGGACTCGAACTGAATGCCAGAGGAGAGGTGAAAGTAACTGCCCTCAACATCAAGGCAGAATTCGACCAATGGCACCTAGGAGCACTAGCATAACTAAGGTCAGTGAGGGTAAAGGGAGAACCCTCCAATGACTAGAGTCACACCTGCCACAAAGGAAGATGATCATGTTTGTCAGAGGCCAATCATCCTAGTCCCAAGAAATTGCTGTAGGAGTTCCTCAGGGATATGTCCTCGGCCCAACCATCTTCAACTGCTTCATCAATATCCTTCCCCTTGATCTAAGGTCAGGAGTGGGGCTCAACACCATCCAAGGCAAAGCAATTCACTTAATCCGAGCCCATGCCACTGGACTCAAGATGCGCTGTGACTGTATTTACCATCTACAGAGTGCATTGCAGCAACATACCATTTATTTCAACAGCACCTCCCAACCCTCTACCACCAAGAACAACTAGAGTGGTATGAAGTCCCCCTCCATGTCATACACCATCCTGACTTGGACCTTTACCACCATTCCTTCATTGTCACTGGGCCAAAATCCTGGCATTCCCTACCCAGCACCACTGCAGAAGCTCGATCAGCACAGGGACTGCAGCAGTTCAAGGAGAAGTCCCACCACCTTGCCAGGACAAATAGGGATCGGTAATAAATGTGGCCTTGCCAGCAAGGACCACATCCAGAGAACAGATAATGAAAAAAGCAAGAGACTTGCATACAAGTGTTTCCAATAAATGATATGCAGTTTAATTCAGATATATATGCATACAGACCTATCCAGAACACAATGGGGGTGAAACTGGTCTTCGCTGCGCAAAATAGGCGATAATGAATCGGCAGCCCATTTTAGATCCCGCATGATTTTCTTTCCCAATCCCATTTTCAGGATTAAAATGAATTAACGTTAGATAAAAAAGTAATGCCACAGAAACTGGAACTACTTTAGAGGTCAAAGGTTTGTGTGTATAGAAGTGACTAGGTATATAAAGCCATGGAAATTCAAAGAACATTCTGAGATTTAAGGAGTTAAATCTCCAGTTGAGCAGTGATAAGAGTATCTCATCAAGCCCTAATAAATGCAGTATTATCTGCTCTATTCTTGGTAAGTTCTCCAACTGAAATTAAATTGGCTTCTTCTGATTTAAATAATCAGATTTTTGATCAGCATTACATTATTACTCAACTGCCAACTAAATTCCACCCTTTGGTTTAAATTTATAAAATGCTTTCATGAAATATAGTGATCACATATTTGACAATATTTAATCATGCAAAACTGGAACATAAGAAATGGCCTGCTCTGCCATTCAATAAGATCATGACTGATCTTCTACCTCAACTCCACTTTCCCGCCCTATCCCCATATCCCTTGATTCCCTTAGTGTCAAAAATCTATCGATCTCAGTCTTGAATATATCAACAACTGATCATCCACAGCCCGCACGTTGAAAACTGATCATCCACAGGTAGAAATTTCCAAAGATTCACAACCCTCTAAGTCAAGAAACTTTTCCTCATCTTGGTCCTAAATGGCCAACCCCTTATCTTGAAACTATGATCCCTAGTTATAGACTCTCCAGCCAGGGGAAACCGCCTCTCAGCATCTACCCTGTCGAGCCCTCTGAGAATTTTATACCTTTCAATGAGATCACTTCTCATTCTTCTAAACTCCAGAGAATATAGGCCCAATATAGGAATGATGAAAGAGGAGAAAAGACCAGAGTCACTAAGGAGAGGGATAAGGGAGGAGAATGAATGGCTGGTGGTGAAGTGCTCTAACACCAGTGATTGAGGAGGCATTTTTTGCAGGATGCAAAGTTATGCAAAGATAGGGTGGTGGTGTTGTAGTGGGAGAATGTCAATCCACGGTCACAATTCCCCACAGTTTCTAGTCTCAACCATGCCATCAGTGAGAGGTATCAAACAGAGGATAATTAGAGGGCAAGTCACTCATGGCCATGCTCAGTTACCTTCTAGTAGCCAGCTATGGAGACGAGATCTTGGAGGTCTGGGAGCAACTTTCTGGCTTCTCTCATCCAGAGAACTTGCATGCCAAATGGAGTGTGAAAATCAAGAAACATATGGCAAGTCATAGAGACCTCTAAGAACCAGCGGGACACAATGTACGCACATTCACGGCTGCAGAGCTGCACTGTATATGGGTGACAACTGTTAACTGTATTCATTTATATTAATTAGTGTTAATTGTATTCAGGAGGTGGGTATCAATTGAGGACTCTCTTTTGTCCATTTATAGGCAGGAGTTTATTTAGGGGGTGCACGATGTGTAAGGGGGATCTCTGAGAATAAAGGCTTGGAAGCAACTGGAGACCAGGCTCTAGTATTCACCACCTGGCTATCCAATTTATAACAACAACTTTTAGAAACCACACTTTCTTTATCCGTTGCTCTCACTTGATTTTTAGGACGCTGCAGAGAATTTCAGCAAATGCCAATCTTTAATGTGTATGTTGACAGAAAGATTTTTTTTACCTTCTGAGCTCTCAAGCTGCCAGGGCTTGTCGGGGAGGAGCTGGATGATTTCGTGGATTTGGGTGTAGACAGCTGACTGCTTGGGGTTCCATTCACTGTGCACAGGAAAATAAAATTTAAACAACATGAAGATTTGCACATAAGGAACTACCAGAACATAATCAGCATGATTGAAAGCCAATACATTTTTGAATAGTGGCAGATTTCATATTGCTGAATACTGCAGAATAACAAGAACTGTTTCTTTACTCAAGAAAACAGAATACATTATATTTGCCACGCTAATCCCTAAATTTTATATTGAATGACAACCAGGAATTATTTTGAATTCTACAAACTGAAAGCAGTGCTGTTTGTTTTCTTCAAATAACATTGGGGGTGGAATTGGTCTTCGTCAGTAACGCAAAAACAGCTCGTAGTGAATCGGCCCCTCATTTTACACTGCACCTGATTTTCTTTTGCATTAGCTTCAGTGGATAAGAAAATCAAACATGGTATAAAATGGGCTGCCGATTTGCTTCGAGTCTGTTTTGCACTACCGGCGAAGACCAATTTCACTCCCGCTGACTTTCTGGAACATTTTCTTTTACGTTTACTTCATTTACATAAGGCAGCAGCCCTTTTTTGTCCATAGGCTATGAAGTTGCCATAGTCTGTTACCTTTCCCATTTCCACAATTTATTCTGTGTATGTTACAAGGAAAATGGAAGCTCTTTGCACAGTGCAGAAGAATCTTTGAAATCATAGGCACTGACAAGGGTGACAAACAGGGGAAGGAGGACTGAGACACACTTCATTTGCCTCTCCTTGCTTGCCCGCCTAATTCCTAATACTCTGCATCGCACATTTAACGCATAATTTTATGAATCCACACTCCCGGTGGGGAGTATCACCTGCTGGAACTGCATAACGAGAATTAAGGTACACTGAAATTAATGGACAGAAAACTGTAGGGACCATGTGCGTAAATTCCCGTTATGTGTTCCTGACAGGCATTGTTCTCTGCCCGGACTGTGGTTTCATAAAATTACTTCTTTGATTCCCAGTCCTCTGCCTGCTTTGTCAACCTACCTACTTGGTTCCCAGTGGTGTGACTGCCTCTCCCTGCCTACTTGATTCCAGGTTCTCCGGCTCCCGAACAGTCCACGCAGAGGCAGGAAGTCAGAGTTTTTTACATTTTTGTCCATGAGCAAAGCCATGGGAGATCAACTAGTGTACGATAACACAGAATCATAGAAAGGTTACAGCCATTCGGCCCATCGAGTCTGCGCTGGCTCTATGCAAGAGCAATCCAGCTAGTCGCACTCCCCCGCTCTATCCCTGTAGCCCTGCAATTTTTTTCCTTTCAAGTACTTATCCAGTTCCCTTTTGAAGGCCATGATTGAATCTGCCTCCACCACCCCCTTGGGCAGTGCATTCCAAATCCTAACCACTCGCTGTGTAAAAAAGTTTTTCTTCATGTCACCTTTGGTTCTTTTGCCAATCACCTTAAACCTATGTCCTCTGGTCCTTGACCCTTCCGCCAACGGGAACAGTTTCTCTCTATCTACTCTGTCTAGACCCTTCATGATTTTGAATACCTCTATCAAATCTCCTCGCAACTGTCTCTGTTCCAAGGACAACAAACCCAGTTTCTCCAGTCTATCCACGAAACTAAAGTCCCTCATCCCTGGAATCATTCAAGTAAATCTCTTCAGCACACTCTCTAAGACCTTCAAATCTTTCCTAAAGTGCAGTACTGGACACAGTACTCCAGTTGTGGCTGAACCAGTGTTTTATAAAGGTTCATCATGACTTCCATACTTTTGTACTCTGTGCCTCTATTTATAAAGCCCAGGATCCCGTATACTTTTTTAATCGCTCTCTCAACCTGCCCTGTCACCTTCAACGAGTTGTGCACATAAACCCCCAGATCTCTCTGTTTCTGTACCCCTTTTAGAGTTGTGCCCTCTAGTTTATATTGCCACTCCTCGTTCTTCCTACCGAAATGTATCACTTCGCATTTTTCTGTGTTAAATTTCATCTGCCACGTGTCCGCCCATGCCACCAGCCTGAGTATATCCTCTTGAAGTCTATCACTATCCTTCTCACTGTTCACTACTCTTCCAAGTTTTGTGTCATCTGCAAATTTGGAAATTGTGCCCTGTACTCCCAAGTCATTAATATATATCAAGAAAAGCAGTGGTCCCAGTACTGACCCCTGGGGAACATCACTGTACACCTCCCTCCAGTCCGAAAAACAACCGTTCACCACTACTCTCTGTTTCCTGTCCCTTATTCAATTCTGTATCCATGTTGCTACTGCCCCCTTTATTCCATGGGCTGCAATCTTGATGACAAGCTTACCAAGTGGCACTTTATCAAACGCCTTTTGAAAGTCCATATACACCACATCAACTACATTGCCCTCATCTACCTTCTCTGTTACCTCATCAAAAAACTCTATCAGGTTAGTTAAACATGATTTGCCTTTAACAAATCCATGTTGGCTTTCCCTAATCAATCCACACTCGTCCAAGTGACTGTTAATTCTGTCCCGGATTATCGTTTCTAAAAGTTTTCCCACCACTGAGGTTAAATTGACTGGCGTATAGTTGCTGGGTTTATCCTTACACCCTTTTTTGAACAAGGGTGTAACATCTGCAATTCTCCAGTCCTCTGGCACCACCCCCATATCTACTGATGTTTGGACAATTATGGCCAATACCTCCACAATTTCCACCCTTACTTCCCTCAGCAACCTAGGATGCGTTCCATCCGGACTGGGGGGTCTTATCTACTTTAAGTACAACTAGCCTTTCAAGTACCTCTTCTTTATCAATTTTTAGCCCATCCAGTATCTCAACTATATCTTCCTTTACTGAGACTCTGGCAGCACCTTCTTCCTTGGTAAAGACAGATGCAAAATACTCATTTAGTACCTCGGCCATCCCCTCTGCCTCCATGAGTAGATCTCCTTTATGGTCCCTAATCGGCCCCACCTTTCCTCTTACTACCCGTTTACTGTTTACATGCCTGTAGAAGACTTTTGGATTCCCTTTTATGTTGGCTGCCAGTCTATTCTCATAATCTCTCTTTGCCCCTCTTACTTCCTTTTTCACTTCCCCTCTGAACTTTCTATTTCTGCCTGGCTCTCACTTATATTATCAACCTGACATCTGTCATTCACTCCTTTTTTCTGTTTCAGCTTACTCACTATCTCTTTTGTCATCCAGAGAGCTCTGGCTTTAGTTGCCCTACCTTTCAGCCTCCTGGGAATGTGCCTATACTGTACCCGAACCATCTCCTCCTTAAAGGTCGCCCATTGTTCAATTACAGTTTTGCCTTCCAATCTTTGATCCCAATTTACTCGGGCCAGATCTGTTCTCATCCCACTGAAATTGGCCGTCCTCCAATTGAGTATTTTTACTTTAGGGTGGTCCGTGTCATAGCACAAACACAATTTTGCAACACCAGAATTTGAACAGAATATAATTTATAATATTCATAACCCAAATAATATTAATAAACCAAACAAGCAATAGATAGTAAACATAGGAAAAGACTTCACAATAACTGCTGATGAATCAATTCAAAATACTCTTCTTTTACCTTTTATAGTTTATTTCAATCAGTTACTACAAGGAATGCCAAGCTGATTTCCCCCTCAGTGAACCTGGAAAGCTACAAACTTTGCTACCTCCTGCAAGTTTAAGTTGTTAAACTGATTTCAACTCCACAAGGACTCCTGTAACATCAGTGCCTTTCTCTGCTGAGGCAATTTATACTGTGTTGTTATTGATTAATAACAATAAATGTGGTTATATTCCACAGAAGGAAAAATATTGGTCAGTTTTATATGATGTTGATGGCTCTCGAAGCATCTCAAAGGGGATGATGTTTCAGATTTATCAATGTTAGTCACACTTCACTGGCATCTTTTTTTCTTCTCCTTTTAATGTACTTTATTCATTTTCTTCCCACTTCTGCTTTTCGTTGCCCTTGTGTCACACCCCATTGCCCAGAATGAAACCTTCTCCAAGGCCTCTGACAATGTTATATGTAACTTGCCACTTACAGCTCATGAATAATGAGTAATTTGGGACATGATGTGTGGTAACTGTAGCATGCTTGGGAGGAACGGGTGACTTTGAACCTATGACTCCCAAAGCTTTCCACCACTGGGGGTTTCCTAGCCTCATGTCTGGACCTGTGGTAAACTAACTGAGAGAGATTGATTGCTATGATTAGTCGACAACTCAATTATTGTTATATTATGCAACTAACAGGATGGTAGAAAGCGAAATAGATGGACCTTGTCTTTTTTCATCTAGCAATTCCTATGTTCCTATGGGAATGGCAACGAATACTCAGCAAATTTTTCCTCCTTCTTTGAGGAAAAGTGCCTCGATTCCACTTGGCATTTCCTCACCTGCACAGATAAGAATTTAACTCTACAACAAATAGTTTCCTCCGGTCACTAATATTAAGGTGAAAGGTGTCATGAATATTACAATACAGGCCGTCTCCTAACACTCTTTATTCGTGTTCATTGCAGCAGCTCATAAAAAGGCCCATGCATCTTATGAACTGAAATGTAACATTAGAAATGCTGCGAATGGAGTGCAGTGTGCCTTAGGGATAACAATCTAGTTTATTACCACTGGGTTCTACTTTAAATTGTATGAATTGCCCACCGTATAAACCTGATCTCTCAGATGGGTGGGTAAACACCATGCTGACTAGACCCTATATTGCAGTCCAAACTATGAATTGTTTATTTTGAAAAATAAGTCTACACAAGCAAGATAAATCAGTAGAGTAAAATAGTATAGACTGCAGTTAACTTTCACCAGTACTTTAAACTGTTTTCTGAGTCCACACAACGAGTCATGTTGAGATGCTTACATTCATGTCCCAAAGCCCTTTACACAAGCTTTTAACGTAACTGCACACTTTCACATTCATGGAGTTCTGTTTGGTTACAATAACATGGCACACTGTTGGTTTGAGTGAGTCAGGGAATGATTAGGTTGTGATAAATTTAAAAATCCAAAGAGGCCTCCGAGTATAGAGCTGTCAATCAAGCCAGCTTTAAAGACACAATGGAGCATAGGAACATTAGGAACAGGAATAGGCCATTCAACCCTTCGGGCCTGCCCTGCCATCCAATTAGATCTTGGCTGATCTGCACCTCAACTCCATTTACCCGCTCTTGCTCCTTATCCCTTGATACCTTTACCTAACAAAAATCTATCTATCTCAGTCTTGAAAGCTCCAATTGACCCAGCGCCCATAGCCATTTGGGGGCAGAGAGTTCCAAATTTCTACTACCCTTTGTGTGAAAAGGTGCTTCCTGATTTTGCTGCTGACTGGCCTAACTCTAATTCTAAGATTATATCCCCTTGTTCTTGATTCCCCAACCAGAGGAAACAGTTTCTACCCTATCAATTCCTTTTAGAATTTTAAACGCCTCGATCAGATCACCCCTCAATCTCCTATACTCAAGGGAATACAAGCCAAGTTTATGCAACCTGTCCTCATAAATTAACCCTCTAAGCCCCAGTATCATTCTGGTGAATCTGTGCTGCATTCCCTCCAAGGCCAATACATCCTTCCTGAGGTGCGGTGCCCAAATTGAACGCAGTACTCCTTAGGCAGTCTGACCAAGGCTCTATACAACTGAAGCATAACTTCCTCCCCTTTGTGCAGAATCTATGTTTTGATGGTCCAACTATTAAGACAATTGAGTCTGTAAGTTCAAATTCTCTGACAAACTGTTTGTCTGTAACTTACAAAACAAAATAACCATTGCCTTCAAAGGATCCACAATTTGATTATGTATAGTTCAAAAGCCATTGAGTGATTCAACAACGTTCACAGCTAGAAGAAAATTTCTGTCGGCATTAATGTGTAATGCTCTCAGACATAATTGTATTTGTTCAAAACATGCACAGTACCCACACCCACACCTATACAAAAGGGAATAAATCCCTTCCAGAAACCAGTTAACAGAAAACAATTTGAAACAGAATGGATTTCTGTTTTAGTCGCAGTGTGTATAAAGATAATTTTTTTACTGACATTAGCGAACAGTGGAAAATGTACCTTTACATGTGGGGAATTTCAGATATGAATCTATATCCTAGAGCTGCAAAGTGTTTTATCACATGGGTCCTGATATTTACAGGGAGGCAGGGAGGGCGAAAACGGCCTGGGAACGTGTCGAGGCCGGGGCGTGGAGGTCCTGCCGAATTTAACCTGGCAGCAAAAGGAGCTGGGTTCAGAAGAGGCCCAGAAATGTAAGTTCATTTTTTTTTTGATTCCTTGTGGGCCAGGAAGAGCAGGGGTGCCACCTGAAATCCTGCTCCCACCCGTCGGTCAGCTAGTGCTTCCTGCCAGGTTCGGGTGGGGGACTGACTGTTGCTGCGCAGATAAGGCCTGGCAGTTAAAAGCCCCCGGTCCTCACATTGCAGAGGGCCATATGGTTCGGCTCCGACCTGCACCACTCCCGCTGGGAGTTAAAATCGGCTCTTTAACCTTTTCTATACTCCAGGACGGACTACCAGATCAAGTCACTGGACTAGGTGGACACCAATAGAATCAGAGGGTTGGGGGGGGGTATTTTATTGTTTAAGCAACCAGTGTCAGCACCTTCTGCAACAGCCACAGATAATCTAGTTTTTTCAGTTTACTGGAAATATAACAATAACATTTTATCAATTTTAATGACTACATTGTTTTGCCATGTTACATTCTAATAGTTTCATAATGGTGGCCTTCCTGGATTATATGAATAAATGAACCATAACATCACAATGAGTAACAGCAATAATAGATAAACAGCCATGGTCATAAATAAACTTAAATAGGCTTATTGGTTCTGAAAAGGCAAAAGGTTGGGATTACTGGTAATGAGTCTGCTGACTGGGGCATTAACCGGCTTTTTGATAATCAATGTCGTGAGTAGATCAGCACATTGCTGTGTGATAAATCAATTGTATGAAAATACAGAAGAATGGTAGGGCTGGGACCCTGTTATTTGTGACATCCACACAGAAGTGGCGGGTTCAAGAATACTGCAATACCTACAGGTAAGAGGTGGATTTCTTCCCATGCATGTGTAACACATCGTTGATTTGATACTACATTCAATGTCCGGCTACTGATACTAAGAATTCCTCCAACCCACCGCAATATTGAGGCATCTGCTGTTTCCCTATCATTTGATCTCCCCAGGAGGTCTACTGCTCATCAGTCAGCTAAAAATATTGCTATTCAGCTGGTTTGTAGTGATTCATCCTCTAGCATTATTCTCTTTCTGTGTTGAAGTGCCAAGCATATATTTAGCACTTTAGTTTAACAGCACAACAAAGAAGAACAACTCAGCAAATGAGGTATTGAGAGCGTAATGTGATGAAGTGGGGCAATTTCTCTCATATTGTTCTAAGCTAGCTAGAGCTATAATGGAAGCTGTCTTTCCTTGTCCAATTTCAAAATGGAGGCTTGGACAAGAATTGTCTGCAGGATCTAAGCCTTGTTTTGTTCTGAAAATGAGTCAGGATACAGTGACCGAGAAATTTGACTTCTGTCCATAGCAGGCACAGAGTCGGCAGAGCAGCTGCCCCACACGCCCGCTCGTGCCGTCACGAGGCCGTTACAATTTTGGGTTCTGGCCTCATTTAAATACCGTCTGCTGTAGCTCGACGGTTGTGGGAAGGCAGGAAATTATCCAGTTCCTGTTTTGAACTGGCCGGCAGATCAGGTCTGGGGGGAGCATCAATGTCAGGGGTGGGGGGCGGCGGGGTGGTCTCAAATGGGCTGGAGTTTTTTTATGCAGCCAGGAGGAGCACTTCAGTGCTGTACTGAGGAAGTGCTGCACTGCCAGAGGTGCCATTTTTTGGATGAAATGGTAAACCGAGGCCCCATCTGCCCTCTCAGGGGGACATAAAAGATCCCATGGCACTATTTCATAGAATCATAGCAAGTTACGGCACAGAAGGAGGACATTTGGCCTTTTGTCCCCGTGCCGGCCAAAAAAGAACTATCTAGCTTAATCTCACTTTCCAGCACTTGGTTCATAGCCCTGTAGATTACGGCACTTTAAGTGTACATCCAAGTACTTTTTAAATGAGTTGAGAGTTTCTGCCTCTATCACCTTTTCAGGCAGTGAGTTCCAGACCCCTACCACCGTCTGGGTGAAAGAATTTCTCCTCAGCTCCCCTCTAATCCTTCTACCAATTATTGGTCACTGACCCCTCTGCTAAGGGAAATAGACCCTCCATATCCACTCTATTTAGTCCTGTCATAATTTTATATTCCTCAATTAAATCTAACCTCAGTCCTTCTTGTTCCAAAGAAAACAATCCCAGCCTATCCAATCTGTCATCATAGCTAAAATTCTCCAGCCCTGGCAACATCATCATAAATCTCCTCTGTAACCTCTCTAGTGCAATCACATCTTTCCTGTGATGTGGTGACCAGAACTGTATGCAGTACTCAAGCTGTGGCCTAACCAACGTTTTATACAGTTCTAGCATAACCTCACTGCTCTTATATTCTATGCCTCGGCTAATAAAGGAAAGTATCCCGTATGCCTTTTTAACCACCTTATCTACCTGTCCTGTTACCTTCAGGGATCTGTGGACATGCACTCCAAGGTCTCCCTCTTCCTCTACATCTCTCAGTATCCTCCCATTTATTGTGTATTCCCTTGCCTTGTTTGCCCTCCCATAATGCATTACCACACACTTCTCTGGATTGAATTCCATTTGCCACTTTTCTGTCCAGCTGACCAGTCCATTGATATCTTCCTGCAGTCTACGGCTTTCCTCCTCACTATCAACCACGTGGCCAATTTTTGTTTCATCTGCAAACTTCTTGATCAAGCCCCCCACATTCAAGTCCAAATCATTAATATATACCACAAAAAGCAAGGGACCTAGTACTGAGCCTTGAGGGACCCCACTGGAAACAGCCTTCCAGCTGCAAAAACACCCGTCAACCATTACCCTTTGCTTCCTGCCAATGAACATAAGAAATATGAGCAGCCACATGGCCCCTCAAGCCTGCTCCACCATTCAATAAGATCATGGCTGATCATTGACCTCAACTCCACTTTCCTGCCCGATCCCCATATCCCTTGATTCTCCTCGAGTCCAGAAATCTGTCTATCTCAGCCTTGAACATATTCAACAACTCAGCATCCACAGCCCTCTGGGCTAGAGAATTCCAAAGATTCACAACCCTCTGAGTGAAGAAATTCCTCTTAATCTCAGTCTTAAATGTTCTAAAATAGAACTGGGGGCATATCCTGTGACTATGTCCCCTAGTTCTAGGCTCTCCAGCCATGGGAGATAACCTCTCAGCATCTACCCTGTCAAGCCCCCTCATAATCTTATATGTTTCAATTAGATCACCTCTCAGTCTTCTAAACACTGAGCCAATTTTGGATCCAACGAGCCACTTTCCCTTGGATCCCATGGGCTTTTACTTTTTTGACCAGTCTGCCATAGCCACTACATCAAACGTGTTACCCTCATCGACCCTCCTTGTTACCTGCTCAAAAAATTCAATCAAGTTAGTCAGACACGACCTTCCCTTAACAAATCCATGCTGACTGTCCTTGATTAACCCATGCCTTTCTAAATGATGATTTATGCTGTTCCTCAGAATCAATTCCAATAATTTGCCCACCACTGAGGTTAGATTGAATGGCCTATAATTACTTGGTCTATCTCTTTCTACCTTTTTAAACAACGGTACAACATTAGCAGTCCTCCAATCCTCCGGCACCACACCTGTAGCCAGGGAGGGTTGGAAAATGATGGTCAGAGCCTCCGCTATTTCCTCCCTTGCTTCTCTTAGCAGCCTAGGATACATTTCATCCGGGCCTGGCGATTTATCCGCTTTCAAAAATGCTAAACCTCTTAATATTTCCTCTCTCACTATGTTTATCCCAGACAATATTTCACATTCCTCCTCCTTAAACACAATCTCTGCATTGTCCCCCTCTTTTGTGAAGACAGGCGCAAAGTATTCATTAAGAACCATACCCACATCTTCCACCTCCACACATAGTCTACCTTTTTGGTCTCTAATAGGCCCTACTCTTTCCTTAGTTATCCTCTTGCTCTTTATGTATTTATAAAACATTTTTGGGTTATCCTTAATTTTACTTGCCAATATTTTTTCATGCCCTCTGTTTGCTTTCCTAATTTCCTTTTTAATTTCACCCTATGTTTTGAATGAGCTCAAGTTTATGGAGGCTGGAAGATGGGAGGCTAGCCAGGAGAGCATTGGAACAGTCAAATCTAGAAGTAACAATGGCAGGGATAAGGGTTTCAGCAGCAGCCGAGCTGAGACAGGGGTGGAGACAGGCGATGTTATGGAGGTGGAAGCTTATCTCAGGGTCAAATAGGACGCCAAGGTTGCAAACGGTCTGGTTTAGCCTCAGACAATGACCAGGGAGAGGGATGGAGTTGGTGGCTAGTGAATGGAGTTTGTGGCGGGGACAGAAAACAATTGCCTCGGTCTTCCCAATATTTAGTTGGAGGAAATGTTTGCTCATCCAGTACTGGACGTCAGACAAGTAGTGTGATAAATCAGAGACAGTGGAGTGGTCGAGAGAGGTGGTGGTGAGGTAGAGCTCGGTGTCGTCAGCATACATGTGGATTCCTGTTGGGAGCCTGCCAAAACTATGTTCATTGGAATGAACCCCCAAAATTCACTGGAGTCAGCAGCATCAGAAGTCGCGCGGGTGCAAAGGCCAATTTGGAAAGTGGAAATTTCAGCCTTAATAGAACTTTCTTTTTTAAATTTAAAAATAGAACACAACATCGCTGTAAGCCCTCCCTTCAAATGTCAATGTCATTCAATGTCACCGCTAATTCACTTTCCCTCAGGTGGGAGAACATAAGAAATAGGAGCAGGAGTAGGCCATATGGCCCCTCGAGCCTGCTCCTTGGGAGGGTATGATAGTTTGGGCTATGCACGTCTGCATGAATGCTGTCAGTGGCATTACACATTAGCAAATAGAATGATCTCCACCCCTACAGTTTTCCTTCTATTCCCTCACTCCATCCCAAACCGAAGCATTCTGCACTCAGGAAATTCGACTGACAATCAAGGATGGAATTTAAGTGCTGATTCTGTGATTCGATGCTCCCACTGGGAAGCAGCACTCACAGGGACCATGCCTCAGGAAATCGCAAGTGTGTCCCATTAATGGATGGAAAACCATGATCCGTATGCCCATTTCCCAAGATGGGCATACAGCCCTTGCGAGTGCAAATTCCCGCTGGGAGTGTTGGAACATGGAATCACCAAATTAAAACTGGACCTTCTAAAAGAAAAGCAACGGGGTAGCCACAAATTAGCTTTCTTTGACTTCATTTTTCTTTCTGCTTCTATCTCTTTCCTGCTGTCTTTGTTCTTTTCCTTCTTTTTATCCCATATGCGAAGAGTTTCTCACACTCGTGGAAGTGCCTATAATTCTCATCCTTCTGATGAAGAGATTCATGTCAAGCGATTCTATTGCCAGGACTCACTGCATCCTCAAAAGATGTCAGTTACAAAACTCCATGTTACAGTGGAGTGAAGTAAAAGGATTAGAAATAACAAAGGCTAGCTGGACTATCAAAGTAAAGTCTTCCTCCTGTAAGCTCTAGATTTTTGGTTCATTTTAGTTTTTCACTCACTTGAGTCATCCTTAATACTCAGTTTAATCCCAGAACTGGGTCCGATTTTCCCTTTTCCATTACTGGATCCAATTCTGCGGCAATAACCTGAGGGAGTTAGTCCACAGCACCAATATCACCACTTGCACTACACCCTGAAAACTTATAATTCGATTTGTATTTTCAATTGCCAATTTTTCAGGTGCAAGTATCATTTCTTTCCAAGTAAGAACAATTGGACTCAGTACATGGATTCCTGGGGCAACAGAGATATGGGGGGTAATTTTAACCCCCAAGAACGGGTGGGTTGCGGGCAGTAAAAATAGTTGATTTTTGGAGCGGGACCACATCCCGGCTCCAATGCGCCCACTTCCGGCTTTAACCCAGGCGCGTTTGGATGCATATGCACAACAGAAACCTGAAAGTCCCGTCCCCACATAAAGCCAGTGGGCCGATATTTAAAGGGGAAATGCACCTCATTGGATCATCGAGGCACTTAATTTTTTGTGTATTAGAAACGTCAAATAAATTTCACCTTACCTGTTCAGGTTTCCCATCGCTTCTGATTCACGTCAGGTGAAAGCAGGCGAGAAGGGTCGGATCCATGAGGTGAGTGCCTTTTTGCACTGCTTGTGGGCCCGAAGGAGCAAGAGTGTTTCATCCAGGCCCAACAAGCTCACCTGATCGGACCCCTGCGATCGGCCGACACCCCCACCCCCCCAGGATGGTGGGCCCCCCGATCTTCTCCAAGGTTCATCCGTTGTCGTCCATGTCTCCCCACCCCTCTGATTTCTTCCACGGCCCATGATCTCCCTTTCCCTCCTTCCCCCTTCGCTGATTCAGGGCTCCTTCCCCTGTCAATCTGACTGCCTGGCGCTTGGGAAACCCGGAAGCACAAATTACTTCAACTGAGCTGCGATCGCAGATTGCAATGCACTCATTTGGCTTCCGGGTTCTGGAATACCTACGGACGCTCTGGGTTCCTGGCTCCGATCTAAAATCATGCCCATGAGTTTTATTAAGATGCAGAGGGCAGTGGCGCAAAACAGGTGATAGAGAATAGGCCACCCGTTTTACACCCCGTGCGATGTTCTTTTTCATTGACTTCAATGGAAGAGAAAATCGCGCGGGGTGTAAAACGGGCTGCCTATCGTTATCGCCCAAGACCGATTCCATCCCCAGAATGCTTCAAATATCAAATGGGGTTTACGCACAAAGACCAGCTTCAGTATTATTTCTGCCATAGATGATTATACCAGCAACAGGATAAAACTAGACGTCTTGGTGATCGTAGCATCAACCCCCAACACAATGTGGACAGGCGCTCATCCATCTCTCAGCCACGAGCTAGCTGTTGCATCAAGCGGAAATACAAGCCCTTCGTGAAAATTATCTTTGTTCAGACAAACCTGCCTTGTGGATCATAACGAAGTGTGAGACGGGATTGTATGAAAAGAGGGGCTCACCTGGGGATTTGACCGGAGAATAAGCTGTGTAGTAACCTCCTCTTTTAACTGTACTCATTCAGTTAACACACAAGCAGAAGGAGAAAACATTAAGGAGAGATGTTACCACACAGTCATAAATAGAACAGAATATCAAATCCAAAACACAAGAAGGGTTAAAGACATAGAAGAACTAATACAATAATGGACAACATTTAGCTGAGTAACACAGAGACTACTATAAGGAGATAAAGACATATCTGAGATCACAAATATACAATCACACACAGGGCACAGTTCATTGTGTTTATGACCTTGGAGGACACAATTTTCTTAGAGTCAAGGCATTTGGACAAACAGATCTCAAGCATTATAGCTTAATAATGACTACAAAGCAACCGTGTGAAAATTAGGCCTTGTTTTTTTATTCAAAGATCCAGAGTGTGCTTTTACATTGAAAACATGTTTGTTTTGCTACATTGCTAAGTTCAAACATGTAGGTGCCTTTTTTGCAGTATAAAGAGGGGGGGGGGGTGTAATTTTAACTTGGGTGATGGCCTAAGGTTGTGAGATTGAATTGGCTGCCCATTATACACCCGTCCTATTTTCCTTTCCAATGGGCAGCTAATTTGATATCAGCCACTTTACGCCATTGCCAAAAGTTAAAATGACCCCCAGGGCGTTGTTTGCTGGGAAAGGAAACTCTGCATGTATCTGAGGCTATGCGAGTTCTAACAATCCATGGGTCTACCAAAGTCTCCAATTCATAATAAACATTATATACCTCCTCGAATCTGTAATATTTGGATGATTTTTCTGCCCAACAGCCAGGGATAGAATACACTTGTTTATAATACTTGCTTTGAGAAACTTTCAAAAGCCTTTCATGCGATGTAAACAGGAGGTGATGTGTAAGGGATAAAGGTTTGAAATCAGAAACGGCCACACAGAGAAAAGCTTAGACACAAGATAATACATTCGGGATCGAAAAGTCTTTTGTGCACACAGGCATGTTATCTGACTACCAACTCATTCACACACAGTTTCTACAAGGGCTTGTTAAAAGTAGTCCTTCACTTTTTCTGGTGTTTCTTTTTTACTGTTATTTTTAAAAAGCTGTACCTGACGCAGGAGACTTGCTTCGACGGGATGGCCCAGGACTTTTTGATCCGGAATGCCGTGAGGCACTACCAGAACGTGAGTAGGATGATTTCATCACACGGCACTCTGAAAAACAAAGGATCCCTGTTATTCTGTCTTTTGCATTTCACTTTACTAATAAGTGGATTTCACATCTTTAAGTATGTTTTATTGGTGGTAAAATGCATATTATCTACATTACGATGTGGTTGCATATTTGTCACATGTCTCTTTGACTGTAGTGTCTGCAACATGGACTTACAGCTTCATATCTAAATATGGCAGCAAAAGTTTCAGATATAAACTATATAAGGAATAACTTCAGTTATCAATAGAATAAACTCTTTGGGGGGAATTTTAACCCTCAAGAACGGATGGGTTGGGGGTACATGGGTAGTTAAAATATTTGATTTTTCGAGTGCGACTGCAAACCGGCTCCAAGGCTCCCACTTCCGGGTTTATCGGAAGTGCCTTTGGATGAGAGCAACCTACTCGTCGCAGTGGGGACCTTAATTAGTTCAGACGGACGGGTAGTTATTGCAGTGATTAACGTTCTTATGAGACGTTAATTAGTTCTTTTTAAATTGAATTTTACTGACCTTTAAATTTAACACCTCCAGCGCGGATTTTCTGGGGCTCATGAATCTTGCCAGTGAAAAGGAGGCGCGAAGGGCTGGATCATGAGGTGAGTGCCTTTATTGCACTGTTTGTGGGCCAGGAGGAGCAGGAGTGTTCCCTCCAGGCCTAATAAGCTTACCTGCTGCGATCAGACCCCTGCAATTGGGCGAACCCCCCCCACCCGATGACCGAGAACCTCCCGCCCCCGATGTCTGAGACCCCCCCCCGATGTCCAACTGCTCACCTCCCCCATTTAACTCTGACCATCTCAAGCTGACATTAATCCATATTTGAATCATTATTGAACAGTTTTTTTGTAACAACAACAGCTGGTTACTCTTGCTGTTTAAATGCAATCAGTTTACTCCTCTCCTCTCTTTGCGTCACCTGAAGGAGTCGACTCCTTGCTTGGGTAAAGTTCCATGGGTGTCAATAGTCCTCTGGTACCTCACACAAGTGACCACTATCCATTTAGGATCCATGATAGTAATTGTTGAAAGGATATCCAACTACAAAGGCTTCACAGCTATGCCTATACTTACCTAACATGACAAACAATAGACTTCCAGCTGAACCGCTAGATAAAGACAAGACAAGGCACCCTGGCCTCTTTACCCCTCCCCATCAAGTAGCATAGAGGTAGCACTGCTGCTGCAAACCCAGTGATAAGCTAACTCAGCACAGACCAGGTATTCATACTGGGGCCTTCTTAGACTGCAAACAATTTCAGATAAATGCTATGTGCTCTGCATTTCTAATCTAAATAAACTATTCAAACAAATGAAAATTGGGCCTATCTGGACTGAAATAAAGGGGTTCATTTGAATGCGTTGTAACGGAAAGATTTTGAAATCATCTGGGTTAATAAAGGCAATCTGGTTAGAAGTCAAGTAACAATTTTCTATGGAACAATTCACACGGCTCAGCAGAACTTCAAATAAAACAAGCAATTTCATTATTGTTAAAAAGACAATTAATGACTCCTCAGATGCAGTCAAATGGAAAATCTCTTTGTCTTTTTTAACTCTCCTTTGTAGGAAAGAGAGTTTTGGTCTGAATCAGAACAGAATGAGCTACACAATCTCACCATTGCTGTCCAGCAAAAAGTCATCCTGGGCGTAGCGATACTTTTCTGGACCACATGCGACAAAGACATCATCGTCCCCAAAAAAATCCTGCAGGGAAATGATCTGAAAGAGAAAATAGTAAATAATAATCATCTGTTGGACAAAGTGCATAAATCACAAAATAAAAGTGTACTCTGATACTCTATTAATAATAACTGTGCTTTAATATACATAATATGAAGGTGTTCATTTTAAGAACCAGGGTTGCCTTGTTTCAGTTGTGAGTTTGAATAGTTCTCAGGCAGGATGACATGTGCAATGTCAGGCTCTGCTCATCTCAACTCATAACCAATCAGCAAGTGGGAGCAGCGAAGGAGGCTATGGTTAATTGTATCCATGTGATTTGTATCAATTAGTGTTAATTGTATTCAGGTGGTGGGTATCAATTAAAGATTCTCTTGTATCCATTTATAGGAGGGAGCTTAGCTAAGGGGTGCATGATGTGTAAGGGGGAAATCTCTGAAGGCTAGGCTCCAGTATTCTATCCTTCACCACCTGGCTATCTGACTTTTTACAATGGTGACAGCAGTCTCCCATCTGAAGCTTATTTTTTTTGTTGTTACAATCATGTAGAACTGTATTCAGAATGTTGCTTTGAATTATAGTCTATGACAGCAACAGCTTACACAGGGCTGGCACCTTTAATATAGCAAAATGTCCCATAGTGCCTCCCAAAGAGGCAGGCAGGAAGTTGAGCAAGAAAAAGGGAGAAGTCCAGGAAGAGTAATCAAAGGCATAGTTATAAAGGTAGGGCTTGAGGAGGCATTTGAAGGTGGAGAGATGCACCAAGGTGGAAAGGTTTAGGGAGACAATTCATAGTGCAGAGTCAAAGTGGTGGGACAAAGTGATGGGACAAAGTGGTGATGCACTGTAGTCCAAATTCAAGACTGCAGAGGGTGTGAGCTGGGTCAAAGGGCTGGAAGAGCTTGCAGAAGTAGGGTGGTGAGAGGCCATGTAGGGATTTGTAAATGAAGGCAATCAATCTTGAAATCAATTTGTTGGAAAATGGGGAATGGAGGCTGGTGAGGACTGGGGTGATGGGTAAACAAGACTTTATATAGGAGAAGATGGTGGAAACAGTTCTAGATGAGTTGGAGTTTGTTGCAGAGATGCAAGCAGTTGCTGCTGAAGCCTTTCAACCCTAACCAGTGGGATTATTATTTAATGGGTTATGTCTGTTTAATGGTTTTGTTTAATGGCTGTGTGTCTATTCTGTCGTCACAGGGTCAAGGCAATGCTCGCACATTTTATGGTCAGTTGTGCTGCTCATCACACCACCCAGGAGGCATTGCAGTACCTGCTATCTGCCTAATGAGGGTTCAAATGCACACTTGTCTAATGACCAAATAGTGGCTACCTTCCTGGGGGCAGAAAGCAGGACCTTTTTGGTGGCTCAGTTGTCTCCAATATGGTAAAGGGAGATTGGGATAAAATCAATCTTCTCTGGCAGACTTGGTAATCCTAAACCTGAGCCCAAGCAACCTGATTTACTGATGGAAGGATAGAGCTGCTATTAGTGGAAGTCATTCTTCAAACTCAACTCCAGATAGTCTTGAGAGTGAATTTCTAAAGGTGGTCAGACTGGAGAAGCAAAAGAAGTTTACCAATGCTCTTTATGTGTGAGGTTTAAACTCCAAGAGACCTCTACAGAAACTAGGCGGTCTCTAAGCATTGGCTCTTGCCAAACTAGCCTAATTTCTTTTGGCCTGAGTAAGTGGGGTTCATCCGTACAGACAGAATGTGTATTCCTAATCAGACAAAACAAAGCACTACTTAGCTAGATTTCACAGTGGTTCGATTTGGAGACTCAGTCACAATGAAGGGTTTCCACATCTGTCAGACACCTGGCTGACTAAAAAATCGCAACAGTTTATTTAGTTAAAATTCCTCTTCGATGGAATTTAAATCCAGGTAGTCTTGGGAGTGCTACCTTGGAATTCAATAATCTAGGGGTGAACAAGCTTCTTACAGGGGTGTCAAACCCTGTATGGTCCACAGAGTAGTTTCATCTGACTCCCAGACTTCCCATGAATGTTTAAGTTAGGAGTTAAGAAAGTGTGTTTGGAGTTGAGTAGTGATTACCCAAAAGAAGCCAACAGCAGTTAATCTGGAATAGTGGCAGTAGGTGAAATTAATTAATAAAACCGGCCAATTATTACATTCTTTACTAACTGCTGTCAACAATGTAAAGCATTTTCAAAAAGACATTCCTTAAATTCATACAGTCCTCTGAGCAATTTTTAACAAAATCAGTCAGTGCTGCAAATATCTGTCAGTACAATGTTGGCATATTAATCATGTAATAAATGCAGTCAGCAATTCATTAAGTTTGGTCTTAAATTCAACCAGCAGCTTCATAATTATTTATTATTTAAATAGTTGACTAATTTAAAATCTCCTCTCACCCAAAAAATTAATAATACAGCATGAAGATAAAGCTTTTTAAAAAAACTAGATATGGAAGGAAACAGGCTTCTTCGACAGCACCTCCCAAACCCGCAACCTCTACCACCTAGAAGGACAAGGACAGCAGGCACATGGGAACAACACCACCTGCACGTTCCCCTCCAAGTCACACACCATCCCGACTTGGAAATATATCGCCGTTCCTTCATCGTCACTGGGTCAAAATCCTGGAACTCCCTTCCTAACAGCACTGTGGGAGAACCTTCACCACACGGACTGCAGCGGTTCAAGAAGGCGGCTCACCACCACCTTCTCAAGGGTCAATTAGGGATGGGCAATAAATGCCGGCCTCGCCAGCGACGCCCACATCCCATGAATGAATTAAAAAAAAGGAATCAGACTATAACTGGAAAAGCAGAAATACAAAAGTGGTCAATTGGAAGAGAAGGTAAAACAATAAATCATATAAGCAATAAATTTATCGAGTGAATAAACTTAAATAAGGTGAAAAAAAAACTAAGGCAAAATACCAAACATAATTCTCTGCCTTTATCTGAATTCTAGAAGCTTTAATATATAGCATATCTAAGAGATGGGAAAAATTAATTGTGGAATGGTGAGTGAGTGGTGTTCACACGAGAGCGGAGTGAATTTAATATTGAAGAGAAATAAATGTGAAGGATACAAGCTGTCTCCAAAATGAAAGAACAGAGGTAAGGAAGAAAATGTACTGTAAAAACCCAACAGGGAAAGGAAGGGGAAGAACTTGGAAAAAATATTAAAATGTTATATCTGTAATATATAAAAAGAATGGAATAATTGAGGAAGAATTAAAAAATGAACTAAATAAGAATTATTGTCTAGGACCTAATATGGTTTATCTTTATCTATTTTAATAAGTTTTGCATAGGCACTTAAGGGGAATTCACTTTTCAAAGGTAGTCAATAGACAGTGCATTATTAAGGCACCAGACAGCATGACATCAGGAAGAACACTCCAATTCTCCGATACAGCCATAAAGGTGCTTGTGGAGCAAGTGAGGAATAGGAAGAAGATCTTCTTTCCTTCAGATGGGAGACGGGTGCCCTGGAAAATTAGCCGGCAGCAATGGAGAGAGGGGACTGAGCAGGTCAATACCAGCAGCATAGTTCCTAGGACCTGGGAGAGGTGCAGGAATAAATTTAGGGATAGAATATCTGCAGGGGTTCTCCCTCCCCCTCTTGCCCATACTTGTTTTTTCTTCCTCTCAGCATGCATAATATGCCAAACTGCCTCACACATTTTCAAAGCGCTGCAACAGGACACACATTAATCCACTCCTACTTTTCTTGTAGGAGAAGTTGGCACATAATTGAAGGGAGGCTTCAAGAACTGGAGGAGGTCAGTTAAATTGCAAACTTTGACACCAATGGAGGACGGGGCATCAACATCACTGGCAGACAGAGGGCACGGCACGCAGCATTGGAGATGGCGAGGCTGGAGGCCACACATCAGCTTGTTCGGGCATTTTCCTTTCTCTCTCGTCTACTTAACTCTATTGCTCTCTCTCACACACACACACACACACACACACACACTCTCTCTCTTACAGCATGACAACCTGGTGCTGCATTGTGCTGACATCAGTTACTGCTTACCCTTGCTATTATGTGCTAACTCTTGTCCCTTTGCCCTTTTTCTAGGTCTTTCAGACAACTCGGGCCTTGCAATTGCACAGCCAGAGGGGGAGAGCCCTTCTAAAGATGCATACTCACATGCTCTCACCCTTCCAAGCACTGGATGGTATAATGAGTTGGAGGGTCTGCACAGAGCATATGTGTGCAGGATCAGTTGCAGGTGGATGGACAGCCCAGGAAACAGCTCACTGGAGGGGGGAGCGCGGGTCCTGGCTCTGCTTCTTGCATTTCTGAATTGGACTGCCTGCGAAGGAGCTACCACCACATATCGGTGATTGTGAAGGAGTCCACTACCAATTTGTGTGCGGTTCTGGTGCATGGCAGTGATACCCTGCAGTCAACCATGGAGCGTGTGGTGATCTCAATGGATGCTGCAGCGAAGTTCTCCTGGCAGGACTCTGTGGCACCAGTGGTAGCATCTCTCAGTAATATTCAAATAGGGGCAATGTGGACTCTGGGCTCTAACATCTGCTTTGCCTTGGACAGGCTAGGAGACAGAATGGATAGGGGCTTCAGTTTGAGCACGGATCCCCTACAGTCTGCTCTCCCGCAGGTCAGTGAGGCAATGGGAATGGGACATGTTGCCCTCTCTCAGGATGACTGCATGTCTGTATCCTCACCACACCCTCAACTATTGCATACCCTGGGGCTAGAAAGCCAATTATATCTAATTCCCCAGGAGCACTGATGATTCATACAACCAGCGTCAATCGATGATCTTCTAAGGGGACGGAAGGGTCGATGGCTGGCTGCTCGGAGCTATGATCTACACCTTTGGCATGCTTCATGTACCTAGACTGTTCTGGCACTTAGCTTATGTACGTCCTAAAAGGTGACCAAGGCAGTGATGGTTTGGGCATGCTACACAGCATTTCCTTTGACAGAGACATCAACATTCAGTTACGAACAATGCCAGACAGGAAAAGAACCTCTGGTCCATCCAGCCTGTCCTACACAATTGTAATGCCTTGTGCATCACAATATATACATCCCCCACCCCACTTGATCAATGTTCATCAATGATAAGCAGGCACCAGAGCAAGAGGATGATAAGAAGCAGTAACAATATCTGCTCTCTCAGGAAGATGGGCTGCTGATAATACGAGAATAGCGGCAGTATTGATTGACAGCTTGTTGCCCTATTCCCCTGACATGCTACACTGGGACATTTGTCTTGTGTTGACTGCGATGATGTCTGTCCTATCACCCTGCATCTTACCGATAACTCATCAGCACGAGCATGTCCTGAAATCCCTTGATGTTTACTGAACAAACATAGACAGAATAATTAGTTGCAACAATTATTTAACTGTGAGGTGCATTACTATGCAGGTGACTTTAATTAGTGTCACCAATTAGTTAAATGGTCGGTGCATTATTTTCCTGGCTCATATGTCTTAAGTCTCTGTCTACCTTTAAAGGACTGAATTGTGATGCGTGAAAAGATTTATGTGTACTGTAATTGAAATAATGACCCCAAGTGAATGGGTGAGACCATTGTGGAATCAGCATGGTGATTGTTGGTTACTTACAAATTAGTGGACCCACATATACATTGGGGGAGGGGCGGGGGAAGTAATTCTAAATCCTGACAAGCTGAAATGAATTTAGCATCGACTTTGCTCCCCCAAAAAAACTGTTGGGACCAATAGTCTAGCTCCTTAACCAATGAAATTTAAGGATTTGAATGGTTAGCAAAGCTTTGAAGTCACAGCTTGGACATCTGATTATTTAAACAAATTACATGCAGGAAAATGCGTAGTTCTCAGTTTTTTGCCTATGGAACATGACACAAAGATATGAATAAGACAGCCTCCTGCTCAGGGTTCAGATTATTATTATTTTTTAATTCATGAAATTCAGGAACTGAAGGCAGCTGCTGCCTACAAGCAAAAGCTATATATTTTATAGCAATTCAAAATTGGTGGAATTTTGTAGAATTCATAAAGGCTGTTTACAACATTTCTGCAGCGTATCTGTCGATCTTCCGCCGAAGTTATGGTGAGAGATTGGGAGAACTCCTGCGGAAATTACTGGCGATAGATATCTATAAAATATACACAATGTCAGGGTGAGTTTTGGTTGCAGTGTGTACAAATAGTTTATAATTGCAACACTGATTAACGTCTATTGATTCTTGATTTTTCTATGTTGTACAACTTTATGAGACGCTTTAACTAAAATGAATTTTTCTCTTTATGATCATAGAACGGATTAAAAAGAAAGCAACAAAGCTGAGGAAAGGACATTATGGGAACTAATTAAATATGCTGAATGGGAATTAAGGCTAATGGTGGTATGGGTCAAGGGAGTTATAATAAATAGTGATATGGGGCAGAAGATTACCGAAAGCATGGGGAAAGAGAAATATGGGAACTAAAGGTAGAATGTTTCAACTCCAGTTTGAAACTCTATGTAGTTGTACAAGAAGTTTTTATACCGAGAATTTCCCATATGGCAAGCTGCCATTCACAGCTGTGCTGTAGGAGGGATCTACATTTTTTTTAGCCATTTAAACCATTTCTCGGGGGACTCCACCAATCTTCCGCCGAAGTTACGGCAGAAGATCGGGAGAACCCCCATGGAAATTATAGGCACCTGTCTTCTTAGAAACAGATGTATTAATTTTGAGATGTATCAGACTATACATCAATTATGCTTTTCTAACAAACATTTTTAGTGATTATTTTTCCAAAAGCATGTTGGAAAATATACATATTAACTTTTTTTCAAGCAAGACCTCAACCTTCCTATTTGAAAGATATAATCTTGCTGTACATTCTTTAGGGAAGTTGAGGATGGTTGGACACAGCAGAATCATTTTTCTCATTGCCCCTAATTTACATTAGCAGCACCAGTCTGTCAAGAGCCTGAAGCAACTAATCTCATTTAAATATCATTAACACACAGCTATTCTCTGTTCGAGAATACTCTGATTGGCTAATAAAACCGCTGCCTACCATTGAGCCAGGGGCCAATAAAAATGCTACACCACCTGGACACAATTTGCACAAAAGAGTGACCTGCTTCCTTGCATTTGCAAGTGATAGAATTGTTATATTAGTCAATTTTGTCTGTAATCACCCCTAGAAGTCAACTTTGCAGGCCTGAATTTTACAATAATCAGTTCCAGACTGGAGATAACGCCAGCTTTCACATTGATCCACCGTTGTCATTAATGGCCTCTGCCGCAGGAAAAAATGAGAAACTTGGCTGTTCCAGTCCTGCCTTCTCTTCCCATCCCAGATGGATTGGAGCACCAGCCCCAGATGAAACTCATTCGTTATTATCCTACTGCTAGTGCTCTTTAGTGGGTGAGTGGGAGTCCTACCTTTGTAACCAGGGGTTTTATACTAATACCTACAGAAAAGTACTATTATTTTACTGATGGACCAGTTGGAACTAGGAGTCACAGGAGGTAATTTTGACTTTGGGTGATTTTGTAAAACGGGCGATATCGATTCAGGCAGCTGTTATGCATTGGGTCGCCACACTGGTTGGAGGCTTTCCTGGAGGCTTGATCATGTGATGTTCTGACCACGTGACAGCTGATCACATGATTTCTACAAATATTATTGCATTTACCTTATGAAGGTTGGGTCCCTTGTAGTTGAGTATCTTTGCGACACCTTTGGTTTCGCGCCAGCAGCTGTTGTGCGAGAAGTTCTAAGAACCAGAAGGCCACCTGTGAGCAGGGGAACGAGGGGAAACCGAGGGCGGGGGAACGAGGGGAAACCGAGGGCGGGGGAACGAGGGGAAACCGAGAAAATAACTAACAGTAACACTGGTAACACTCGGTTCCCTTCATAACCAACAGTAATACAATAACTCACTGATAGTCTACATGTAACTGGTAGTAATAGGTGTAGTGCCCTGATATCCTACCTGTAACTAGTACTAATCCTATAATCAGCTGATATTTACCCTGAAACCATAGCTAGAAATCCCCTCCACTGCACAAGATGTGGTCAGGCTCCCCAGTTGATGCCACTTTTAATAGGCCCATCTCTCTCCCTATCACCTTGGACTCCGGTTCTCTGTGAAGGTGACACTCTAAACTGGGAACCTGAGTCAGAGCTGATCTGTACTTGGACTCCACATGTCAAACCGTCCGGTACAGGCCGACCTGAACCAAACAGAGAGATTGTACAAGGAGCAGTGGGGTCAGTGTTTGGGGCTCTTCTCACAGGGCACATCATCCTAAATCAGCTCAGCGCCAACATTTCTAAACTTCTCCCTGAGCGCGTACTCAATAAAGGAGACTTTTCATAGAATTATAGAAATTATAGCACAGGAGGCCATTCATCTTTCCTGTAACCCCATTCCCCCCAGTTCCTTTTATATTCCTCCTTTTTGAATATTTATCCCCTTCCCTTTTAAATTAAGTTTTACTCTCTACCTCAATAGCCACATGTGGTGAAGGATCGCATGGTCTAACAGCCCTCAATTCAAGAACCTTCCTCCTCCCTTCCCCCTTGGTTTTTCCAGTGAGAATTCTTGGTTTCCATTCCCTAGTTCCCCATTCGCCCATTAATGGAAACAATCTTTCATTATTTACCCACAGTAAGGTCCCCAGTTTTTACTTACCCTATTACTGGTTGCTCCTCTCAGTACCACTCCCACTCACCAAATTGCTGCTGTTGCTCCCGGCTCAGCAGGAAATGCACACACTCACCCCCAGCCCATTCCACCCCCCCTCGCTTGAGCCCCAATCCCCCGACCTCCATTCCCCTTCTCTCCCCGACTTACCATCCCCTGATCTCATCTTCCTCTCTCCCTGAGCCCCCATTTGCCAGTCTCCATTTCTCCCCATCCCCGTTCCCCAGTCTCCCTCCCTCCAACTCTACAGCACCCCCAATTTCAGAGTGAGTCCCCCCCCTCCGCGATTTCAGAGTGAGCCCCCCCCCCCATTTAAGAGTGAGTCCGTTCCCACCCCCCCCCCCATCCCCGATTTCTGCGGGAGCCAGCTCTGAGCAGCAGCCGGTGATGAGCTCCATGGAAAAGGCTGGGAAATGATTCTGTTTAAAATGTTTAAAATGAATGCTGTTTAACCTCGTTCTGACTCCTGACACCAGGCTAACAGATAATAATTATTTACAGTACCTCACATAAGTGTCTGCTGTTCATGTGGGCGCACTGCGGCAAGAAATTTAAATCGCTCATCTCCCGGGCTGCTGGAGGCAGCGCTTGGGATAGAGGCCTCTGATTCCGGTAAACTCCCGGTCATTCTGGAAGGGTTGGGAACCCTAGTTATATGTCTTTCCCAATTTTCACTTCTGAATCGATATGGCCCATTTTACACCATCACCCAAAGTCAAAATGACCTCTACTGCTTTTAATATGTACACAATCCTTCCTTACAAGCCAAAGACAATCAGTATCATTGGACCATTTCTGAAGAATCAACATGGAGGTAAAAATGAAACTTGCTTATTGATCCCAGGAGAGTTAACGAGAAGCAACAAGAACATGCCAATATCTATAAATGCTTGAAAGAGAAAGGTAGATGCGTCCTCATGTGACCTGTCTAAAAGTGTTTATTAAAGTAATTTGGGTGGGAGAAGGGAGGTATTTTTCACTGTGCCTAAGTCCGGGGGATGCTAATTAAACTTCCTGATGACAATAGCTGAGCCGTCACTACTGAGGAGTGAATAAATGACAGTGTGGTGTTGCACTCTCTGATTCCTGCAATTATTGCAGAGTTGATGTTGCCAACATGTCTTCTCCCTTCTTCCAGCAAAACGCTCAGTGAGATACAAAAGAATAACATGACCTACATTCACTCCTACCAATATTTTCAGCAATGCAGAATTCTTGATTTTAACATTCCTTCACATAGTTTAGTCATTGATGCAGGAAGACAGAGATAGTCACATTAAGATATGTTTCCACATCACGTAGCCACGAATACAACCTCAATACTGACTGACCGCAGCTGGCTTTTCAGTTAAAGTCAAGAGTTCCAACTTATACCAGTAACACATCATTAAATCCCTGTTTACTCGATAAAAATGCTCAGATCAAATTCACTCAATTTTAATATTTTGTAGCCAATAATCTCAGGAAAATATCAATAGAATTGGCCAGACAATACCAAGCATCGCAGCTAGGTCATAATTAAGGCCAATTATAGGAACATAGGAACAGGAGTAGGCCATTCAGCCCTTCGAGCATGTCCCATTCAATGAGATCACGGCTGATCTGCATCCTAACTCTATTGACCTTAATACCCTTGGCTAGCAAAAATCTATCAATCTCAGATTTGAAATTATTAATTGAGCTAGCATCTACTGCTTTTTGTGGGAGAGAGATCCACACTTCTACCATCTTTTTAGTGAAGAAGTATTTCCTAATTTCTCTCCTGAATGGCCTGGCTCTGATTTTAAGGTCATGTCCCTTTGTCCTGGACCCCCGCCCCCCCATCAGCAGAAAAAGTTTCTCTCTATCTACCCTATCAATTCCTTTTAAAATCCTAAAAACCTCAATCAAATCAACCTTTAACCTTCTATATTACAGGGAATACAAGCCTAGTTTATTTAATCTAGTCTCATAATTTAACCTTGGAGCCCTGGTAACATTATAATGAAGCAGTCCTTGCCTGCATGCAGCAAGACCTGGACAACATCCAGGCTTGGGCTAATAAGTGGCAAGTAACATTCGCACTAGACAAGTGCCAGGCGATGACCATCTCCAACAAGAGAGAGTCTAACCACCTCCCCTTGACATTCAATGGCATTACCATCACTGAATCCCCCACCATCAACATCCTGGGGGGTCACCATTGACCAGAAACTTAACTGGACCAGCCACATAAATACTTTGGCTACAAGAGCAGGTCAGAGGCTGGGTATTCTGCGGCGAGTGACTCCCCAAAGCCTTTCCACCATCTACAAGGCACAAGTCAGGAGTCTGATGGAATACTCTTCACTTGCCTGGATGAGTGCAGCTCCAACAACACTCAAGAAGTTCGACACCATCCAGGACAAAGCAGCCCGCTTGATTGGTACCCCATCCACCACCCTAAACATTCATTCCCTTCACCACCGGCGCACCATGGCTGCAGTGTGTACTATCTACAAGATGCACTGCAGCAACTCGCCAAGGCTTCTTGGACATCACCTCCCAAACCCGCGACCTCTACCACCTAGAAGGACAAGGGGTTCAGGAACATGGGAACAACACCACCTGCACATCACACACTATCACGACTTGGAAACATATCGCCGTTCCTTCATCGTCGCTGGGTTAAAATCCTGAAACTCCCTACCTAACAGCACTGTGGGAGAACCGTCACCACACGGACTGCAGCGGTTCAAGAAGGCGGCTCACCACCACCTTCTCAAGATCAATTAGGGATGGGCAATAAATGCTGGCCTTGCCAGCGACGCCCACATTCCATGAACGCATAAAAAAATTACTGTTACATCAATAACTTTCAACATATCCTCTTATCACAAGTTTTTATTCCAGGTAAATCCAAAAATACTATTCTTGACGTTCAAAAATGCTGATACACACTTAGTGAAATAGGAACATAAGAAGAAGAGTAGGCCATTCAGCCACTTGAGCCTGTTCCGCCATTCAGTTAGATCATGGCTGATTTGTATCTTGACTCCATCTAGTCACCTTAGTTCCGTAACCCTTAATATCCTAACCTAACAAAAATCTATCAATCTCATGATTGTATACTCATGAAAGTATTTGTTATAAACAACTTATATTGTGCGGGTTCAAAACTCCTTTGATAAAACACAGTGCAAACACAGTAATGTGGTAAACTGTGTTCTCGCAAATCCTGTTTTCCCTCACTGGCGCTGATGACATTGGAGAAATATGAGTTTCGGGATTGAAGATATTGTACTGCGGATAGATATCTAGATTATTAAATAAATAAGCAAGATGGATAATATTGAGCTTAAAGCATTGTCAGGCTTTCAAAATATACAGGCTTTTCAACACAGCAGGGCGTAATGTAAGAAAAGGCAACAAGGACATACATCAAAAGCTTTGGATCAGGAAAGCAATGATAGGTGTGAAAAAAAGCATGGGCCCTTCATTCCTATCTGGTAATCTGTTCAAAAGAACCGGGATTTGTAAAACATCAAATAGCATTGCACCCAGCATATAGTCAAATGGTATATGGAATGGATTTGAAGCCAGTGAAGCAATCAAAATTGGATATGCAAGGACCATTAAGAATGTCTGAGCATAGAAATGAAAGGGGCCTTTTACAATCCATCGTTTGAACATATGGGGCTCAATTTTAAAACCGAGCCGGGAAGGGGGCGGGGAGTCAAATTGAGCTCAGGAAACCCATTAGTACGGGTTTCCTGGACGTCCTTATGATTTTGACATCTTTTATTTTTTTTTGTTTCCCGTCCGACTGACTGGCCTGATTGACAGGGGGCATGGGTTGGCATGGGTGGGAATAAGTTGGCACAGGGGTTGTGAGTTATGGGGGATGGAATTGGGGGTCAGTCACGGGGGGGGTGTTGGGATCAGGAGTCATCGCGGGAGTCGGCGATCGTTGAGGAGGAGGATCGGGGTCGGGGGGGGAGGTCGGGGGTCGGAGGATCGGAGTGAGGGGAGGATCGGGGTCAGCGGTCCGCGATCGGGGGTCGGGTGTCCACAAACATTAGGGGGTCGGTGCAGGTAGGCTTGTTGGGCCTGGCGGAAGTACTCCTGCTCCCCCAGGCCCACAAGCTGTACCTTTCTAGGCACCTACCTGTTAGTCTCGGACCTTCTCGCTTCCTTTCACGAGGCATAAAACAGAAGGCCCGGCTCCCCAGGTTGAAATCAGGAAGTCCAGAAAAATGGAGGCCCGACGTCTCCTTGAAGGGTTTTAAGGCCCAATCTGCCTCCTAGGAGCAGGTTGGTCGCTCGCTTCTCTTCCCACCCCGTTGAAAACCGGAAATGGGTGGGTTGGAGGCGGGTCTGAAATGGTGGCAATTTTCAATGCCCCCCGTTTTTCACTTTGAAAATTGAGCCCATGGTCTTTTCTACATCAAAGGATCACCAGTCACATGATCAAAGCCTAACCTGTCAATCACTGAAGTATGTTAATTATTGAGGCATAGCAACAGGGAGCAATTGGACAAAAAGAATGACCCTCCCCAATCCTACATCCTATTGGTGAAAAAACAATATAAAAAGAAGACTTTGAGAGAAAAACAGTCTCTTCTCTTCTTCACCACCCGGCAGTCACAAAGGACACAGACTGCAGTCGAACATCACACAAGAAGAGGACCTCGAGTACTGAAGAGCTGATCAACCTTCAGGCCCGATGAGCAAAATCCTTGGTTTAAAGGTTGTATATGTATTAATGATTTGCCTGATGTGTGTATGAATTGTTAAGTCATTACATAATAATGTTGCAAATTATTAAATAATTACTTTTGATTAACGAAACTTCCGTGAGTGAGGACTTTCTTTGCTTGACTATTCGCCCAGTGTCCAAGAATCATACAAATTAAGGAATTCCCGACAATTGTTAACTCTTATTTCAACTTGATGCAACTGTTTCATGTAACGTTAGCTCTTATAGTCTCATCATCTTCAGAAACTCCCAATTTTACAACATTCAGCAACTGGCTGACAACACTAAGCAAACTAGCAACTTTGAGGAAAAATCAACTACCATCTTGTACTGTACCAGACGTCAATCTCAATATATTTATCTTGTATACTAAAACTGCAGGCACTTTGTCCCCCATTTGTGAGACAAAATATTCTCAGGTATTAGTGCAGACACAAAAGTAGGAGGTCTGGCAAAGTAAGGAGGACTGTGGAAAACTTGATGAAAACATAGACAGGATAGCTAAATGGGAGAAAAAAACAAAGAATGGGAGTATACGCTCAATGGAAAGACATTGAAGAATGCCAATGAACAGCAAGACCCCGAAAGTGCGAATGCACTTAATTTGGCAACTGCCTAGTAGTACAATTGAAATGAACAGCTCACTCTGTGGAGAACTGCAGACTCTCACCCCAGCAAGCCATGGTGCTGTGTGTTGTAGCAGTGCTCAGAATGTGGATCAAAACTGCAGGTCAAATCCTGTTAAGAATTGTTTATAACTAACAAAGGTACCTTTTATTTTTTTTTGCTAACTATAATAGTTTAAAAAAAAGCTATATCTAAATGAGACTATAACCACAGTTTGTATAGAGTGTGTTGGCAAAGCTACACACTCCAGAGTGGAGGCCAACTTCATAAGCTACAAGATCAAAGTTCAAGTGGCATGTGGTTGTCAACTGATTCCTGGAATTATGTTGCTCCTTACAACTCACTCTAATTTAGCTTTAATTTTATATACCTACTACTACTACAACAACTTGAATTTATACAGCACCTTTAACATAAGAAAACATCTCTAGGTGCTTCACAGAGGCATAATCAAAAAAACTGGACAATGAGCTAAAGAGAAAGATATTAGGAGGAATGATCAAAAACTTGGTCCAATGAAGATCTTAAAGGATGAGAGGGAGGTGGAGAGGCAGAGTGGTTTGGAGAAGGAATACAGACTGTGGAGCCTAGGCATCTGAAGGCACAAACACCAATGGTGGTGTGAAGGGAGTGGAGGATGCACAAGGACTGGAGTCTGAAGATTGGAGGGTCGGGGGGAAGATTTATAGGGTTGGTAGAGATGACAGAGATAGGGAGCGGCAAGGCCATAAAAGGATTTAAACACCATGGATGAGAATTTTAAATTTGAGACACTGGGGGACTGGGAGCCAACTTACTTCCATGAGGACATGGGTGATGGATGAGCAGAGCTATTTATTGGCAGCAGAGTTGTGGACAAGCTGAAGTTCATGGAAGGTGGAGGATGGGAGGCCAGCATTGGAATAGTCAAGTCTGTAGGGGACAAAGGCATAGATAAAGGTTTCAGCAGCATGTGGGCCGAAGGAAAAGGTGGGCAATATTATGGAGGTGGAAGGAAACGGTCCTTGATAATCGAGAGAATATGGGGTGGCTTTTAAGGCTGTTACAGCACCATTAACACAAGGCGAAGGCAGTGAAAACTGACCCCATTGTATGCTTGAGCGAATTGAGTTAGTAATCCCATTCACTGCTTCTTAGTGATAATTGTCCGCTTACCTGACTCTTGGCTTGTACCTGTTTTTCTCCTCCCTATCCCCCCCGCCACCTTGGTATTCTTCAGTGCTATAAAAAGGCTCACTTATCTTTGAACTTCCAGTTCAGATGAAGGCTTTATGCTTGAAATGTTAAACTATCATTTTTTAATTGCTGAAAACCCACTGTATATTTCCAGCATTTTCTGATTTTATTTGAACAAGATTATTACTGAGTTCAAAGGCTGAAAAATACCTCAGTGGGCTGTTCTAAAACACGCACTGATACAAGGTAACTTAGTTGGTACAGCAATGAAGTATGGCATGATAGCTTGACTCCAGAGTACAATAATTACAGTAGCAATACTCAGCAGGATCCAGGTAAAAAACTAAAATTAATAGTTCAGGTTTTTAACAGGCTTGGGTAATTGAACGCCTCTTCAAAAAGAACAGCTGATAGAGATTTGGTGAAATCACGCTGTGCAATATTACCATACAAACACGTTAATGTATCCGCATAAAATTCCTAACTTAATGAAGATGTTAACCCATTTTAAACAGGATGTGGAGATGCCGGTGATGGACTGGGGTTGACAATTGTAAACAATTTTACAACACCAAGTTATAGTCCAGCAATTTTATTTTAAATTCACAAGCTTTCGGAGGCTTCCTCCTTCCTCAGGTAAATGTACCTGAGGAAGGAGGAAGCCTCCGAAAGCTTGTGAATTTAAAATAAAATTGCTGGACTATAACTTGGTGTTGTAAAATTGTTTACATTTTAAACAGGTCAATGTTTCTGTTAAAATAGCAGACATAGAAGTCTCATACATACTCATTTGTATGCTATTATTGCAAAGTGCGGTTTTGCCCTATTGATCTCATGTACACGATAAGACTTCGGCCAACTTGGTTAACACGTTAAAATAGTCCGACACTTAATGGGAAATTATCTTATTAAATGTGATTCAAAAGGAGCTTTCAAGTAAAAATTGGGGAGTAAAAGGGTGATTTTGCAAGTGTGCACTACCTGCGAGGAGCCTCACCTGCCAGCAGCCCGTGTCGGATATTAGTGCGCAGACTGCAAATGATTTTCTGACCAGTATGGATGGAATATCATGGGCAGCGAACACCTGAATTTCCGCTACGTGCTGCCAGCAGGTGAGCTTCCTTGTCATCAGTTCAGACTTGTAAATAGCGCCCTAATTCTAAACTTGTCTCCACAGATATCTCCATAGATATGGTGGCAGTTCTGCAATATTACTATATTAACTATGCATTTATTGTGAGGTGTTTTATAAAAATTATTCAGTTTTCTTTCATTTCATCTATGTTGTATATTGCTGCTAATTTTTACCAAGACAAGCTATATTAAAGGATATTATTAACAGGTGAATTTCTCCCTTCAGAGCTAGATTAAATATTCTATTATATCAAAAGGATCAAATATGGTTTCTCTCATGCTACATTGTACTTGGTGCCTACAATGCATAAAGCAGGATGAATATAGCACAACAGAACAAAAGTTCCACCTCAACACATCTTGGTTCTTTTAAACAGATAAAATACCAAGTTGATAAAAAAAATCACTTTCAGTATGAGAGTATTCCTTTACCACAGCAACAGATTTCCATCTGGTGGGCTTGAATCTGAATCCTACTCATAATCATTATAACTTGACTACTTTTAATGGCTTTCCTAATTCTCAAACACATCAGTAGCTAGACCTTACTGATACAGATGCACAAAATCATCTCATTGTCGGTTCCCAAGCCAACCCTGTGTGAGTCTCACTGGTTCAGTGGATTTCATCAATCTAGGGCTCTTGGTAAATGGTATACTAATTTTTATTTTTTCATGATTTCTGTCCATTTTCATCATTCCTTCTTGTTGCTATGTTTCAATTAATTTCAACAGTGTTTTTAGAACCTCTTTCCTGTCTTGCCGTGTCAGCCGTGGCTCAATGTAGCACTCTCGCCTCTGAGTCAGACAGAAGCTTGTGGGTTCAAGTCCCACTCCAGAGACTTGAGAACAAAATCCAGGCTGACGCTCCAGCGCAATACTGAGGAAATGCTGCATTGTCGGAGGTGCCTTTTTTCGGATGAGACGTTAAACCAAAGCACCGTATGGCTTCGCATGTGGACTTAAAAGATCTCATGACATTATTTCAAAAAAGAACAGGGGAGTTGTCCCCAGTGTCCTGGCCAATATCTATCCCTCAATCAACATCATTACAAAACAAAAAGATTATCTGATCATTATCTCATTGCTGTTTGTGGGAGCTTGCTGTGCGCAAATTTGCTACTGTTTCCTACACTATAACAGTGACTACACCTCAAAAGTACTTCATTGGCTGTAAAGCGCTTTGGGATGTCCTGAGGCCGTGAAAGGTGCTATATAAATGCAAGTTTTTTTTTGTTTTGCTCAGTGCAAAGCAAGGTGACAAACTCCAATAAAGTGGGTTACTCCTAGGGTGGTTCTATAGGAAGTTTAAATCAGCAGTTTTTCATTAGCATGTTTGAAAACATAGTGACTCGGGGCCCAAACTCTGACTATCTGCGGAAAACATGGATGTTTGGTATGGATACAGTCTGTGAAAGGCCAGCCAATCAAATAGTGGGAGCTGTCGTCAAAGATGCATGCTGGGAGATACTGTGTGCAATCTTCTCGAGTCACTTCAACTGACAGAGAATAGTTCTGAAAACCCCATTAGCTCAAGCTTCTCAGAGAGGCGAGACTCCTCCTCCATGGCGAACATTATTAAAGACATTTTAAACATGTATAAAAATGCTGTATTAGTTATCTACTAAAATTGCTAATGGGTCACAACATTCCATCCCAAAATACATTGAAAAATCCTTTGTCAGGCTTAATCAATGGGAAAACCCATTTTAAAAGTGTCAACATTTACCGACAGTAGCTGTTACACCTGTAGGTGGCATTGTGGTATGGATTATCAATGTCATGTGACATTAGCTGATATAGTACTGCAAACTGAAAGTCAACAATAAAAAGAAATTGGTTGCGTCTGCATGTAATTGTAGTCTCTGGCCAACGAGCGTCACTCTGGAGTATCCTAAGTCTCTAAGCTTCCATTCTATCAGCCACAAGCCGTTTTGGTACAAAAATGGAAAGTAAGAAGGAACTTGTACATGTACACTCAATTCACCCCCACTCCTTTACAGGCTTCATGAAGCTCCAACCCATGCTATCTCTCCACATGGCCCTTCCCGCTTTGGCCCTCTTGGAATGCTATCTCCCTAATCCCGCTGGGCCCTGAGTCCAAAGGCCACCATCCTTGCTCCAGTTGCCCTGCTCTCTTCTGTTACAGCTAACACTGCTGAAACCTGGGCCCTCACCCCTCTGTCGGCCTAATTAATGCCTGCCAATAACTCAGGGTCTTCATCCTCCACGGCCCCAGTTGTTTTCAGCCAGCAGATAGGCCGGCCCCCTGTGCTGTTATCAGCCTCTCTGCCCTGCACTGTTAATGTCACCTGCGGCCTTCTGTTTCCGGCCATTTTCCCTTCCCTGGTCAATGCATTTTCTACTTTTTCCAGCAACCCATCCCCCCCAAATGACAGCAAATCCTGGCCCTGGCATGTACTGCTCCCCTCCCCGTTAAATGATTTTGCAGGCTCAGCCCTGGTACATAGTGCCAGACTGTAAACATCCCTCCACAATGAACAACATTTTGGCTCCAAATCCACTCCCACACTGAAAAAAATCCACCTTATGATTTGGTCCTGAATCTCATATCTGGGTCAAAAGATGCCCTTCAATTGCATACCCAGGAACTGCAATGCATGAAGGATAACTGATTGGACACATGTCCTATATGTGGATTCCTATCACGTCCAGCATTATTATAAGGGACTATCAACAACAACTCTCTCATGGTCACAGGTATTTCTTAAAAGCCATCAAAGCTGCTTTTTGGGGGCACTAATGTCACACAATAAACAATATTCAGCAGAATACAAGACTACAACTTTGAATATTTGCATAACTCTGTTTACAGCCTCTATGCTGTCACTTCTGGTGAAAGAAAACAATCTTTTTTCTCTGTTCTGTTCCAAATTTGCATTTATCAAACTGGAAAATAAAATTAACTTATAATGAGAGCCTGAGTGCAATGGTAGCTGAGATGTGAAAAGCTTTTACATAGAAGCATTATATTCACCACATTGAAGATCTCCAGTTTCTTCAATTGGTGGCATTGTGATGTCCAGATGACTAATTAGTAGCCTGGGATTAATGGTAAACACCATAAAGCTTTGTTTCAACATTGTTCAACTGCATATAAATTCCCATGCCTTTTTTTCAGCCAACACCACTGAGCTGAATAGGGGTTGCTGCTTTGCTTTAGAGCAAAGTTGCTGCATGATGCAATATTTTGTGACACTGTTGTCTAATTTTTGAAAGGTCCCATTGTCATTGCTTCAAGGTTGCTTCTGTGTAAGAGCTTTTCACATCTCAGCTACCCATTGCACTCATTAGAAGTTAAATGTTTTCTCAGATGTGATACAATTATAAAGTGAATCAGAGAATAATGGATGCCTGATAGTGAGCGACAAGGCTAGGATGCAATTGAAGAGTTAAGGTTACATCATAAACCACAACAGCAAAGGGCAAGTAGTTTATAACCATCATTTAAACTTCAAGATTGTAGCACTGCTTTGAGCTCACTCACTGTATTACAGTTTTGTACAATATGGTATTAATTGCTTTATTGTATATTTCAGCTGTGTTCATGTCTCTGCCTGACACTGCACATAGCTATGGCTTTGATGTGTGATGACATTCACAAGTGAATATTAATGCTATTTCACATCAACAAAATGACTCAAAATGAGGAAAATTTGGAAGCAAAAGGAAACAGAAAGGTAGCCCAGCAGACAGTGAGAATTAAACAAAAATAGAGAGAAAGTGATGCAATGAAATAGAAAGAGAGAGAAAAGGGGAACAAGAGACTGAGGGCTGGATTCTCCTCCATGATCCGGCCCTAAATGGAGCGAGATAGGAGCTAAAGATCTGGGGTGAGGCCTACTACCTCACTACCCGACTTGGATCACCACCCTCCACCCCCACCAACCTGGACTGCCACTGGTTCTACAACAGGTGGGTGATCTGCTCCACCAGATTACTGCCCAGGTGGTGAAGCTACTTTTTTTAAGAAAGGAAATACTTCTTTTAACAAACTTGTTTTAACAAAGTAACATGTTTTCACAGTGCAATAGGCGTACATCATCTTCTCCCATCATTATTCAACTCCACATAGATCAATTTAAACAAAATTAAAAAGGTTGTGTAATGACTTACAATATTATCCTTTCAGCTGTGAGACCCAAGTAGAAATAAAAGTGTCTTTCTGCTGGTTCCTAGATGAAATGAGTTTGTGTAAACTCAACCCAAATTTGTAGTGAGTTGAAAACTGTTCCTCAATTGGCATTAAATTGTCAGCCTTACTCAGACTGCCGATGCAGGAAGTGGAAAGTCATACTGGTGCAGGAGGGATACTCTCCTAAGAGTGGAGTAAGGAGAGGGCGGGGGTGAAATTGGACATGGGCAGGGACACAAAAGAGACGGAATCGGATCTGTCGACCATTGTATGACATGCCTGATATTTAATTCTATTGAAGTCAATGCAACTGAATATCAGGCGGAATGTTTAACAGGCGACCAACGCGATACTGCCTGTTTTGCATCCCCACCTATGTCCAATTTCACCTCCACACTCTGCATCTAGTTTTGCAATACTTGACTGGGACTGACTGATGCTGATACTGGACAGAAAAGTATTCCATTCCCCAGCCTTGGCACTCACTTTTGAATGCAAAATTTTACCAAAGTATGTAACATTTAAGCAGACCATGAAATTACAATTTCACTTTTACTTCCACAAAACAACCCAGTCAGTGTATTTAGACTAGTTTTTTCATTAGCACTCTTGCAATATCTTGCCTAAACTAGGAAATTGGCAATATATTCAGTAATTAGTAATTTAGCAACAAGTAATTTAAAAAAAAACTAGTCAGCTCATGGATCGAACTGACACGAAGGACCGAAATCCAAAATCTTCACAAAATAAAAAGCAAAATACCGTGGATGCCGGAAATCTGAAACATAAACAGAAATTGCTACGCTTTTCCAGCATTTTCTGTTTTTGCTTCACAAAATAAAGTCTGATATTAAATTCAATTTTTACAAAATGAAATACCTGTTACATGTTGTATCAATGAAAATCAGCTATGCATATGGATTTGAAATAGAAATTTCTCTACAGATGTGACTGTATTCTTAAAGCAGATCCCTTCCACCATCTACAAGGCACAAGTCAGGAGTGTGATGGAATACTTTCCACTTGCCTGGATGAGTGCAGCTCCAACAACACTCAAGAAGCTCGACACCATCCAGGACAAAGCAGCCCGCTTGATTGGCACCCCATCCACCATCCTAAACATTCACTCCCTTCACCACCGGCGCACAGTGACTGCAGTGTGTACCATCTACAGAATGCACTGCAGCAACTCACCAAGGCTTCTTCGGCAGCATCTCCCAAACCCGCGACCTCTACCACCTAGAAGGACAAAGGCAGCAGGCACATGGGAACAACACCACCTGTACGTTCCCCTCCAAGTCACACACCATCCCAACTTGGAAATACATCATCATCGCTGGGTCAAAATCCTGGAGCTCCCTACCTAACAGCACTGTGGGAGAACCTGCACCACACGGACTGCAACGGTTCAAAAAGGTGGCTCACCACCACCTTCTCAAGGGCAATTAGGGATGGGCAATAAATGTTGGCCTTGCCAGCGACGCCCACATCCCACATGGACAAATAAAAAAAAGCAGCAATAGGGGGTGAAGCTAATCTATATCTTTAAGCTCATTCACATATCTGTCAAAACGCACCATGATGTTATCTATGCATGATTCCATCTTGACAAAAATGATACTCAGTTCTACTGTTTTCCCCTCCTCAACAAGAAAACTAAAGAGGCCTTCCAATCCCATGAATGAGTTGTCTCATTTAGACGTGATTAGGCCACAAGCACTACAAGCAAAATAATCTTTCCTGTAGTGATCTCCGTTTGATGCTATGAATGATGTCAAAGATTGACCTGGCCTCCTATATGAGGGGACCAGATCAACCTCTACAATTTTGGCAACTGGCTGGCTGAAAAATTAGACACCAATTTTTCCAAAGTTGATCCCCACTCCAGGATGGTGGAACCCAGGTGGGACACAAAAAATATGAAGCATTTAATCTTGTTTCTAAATAAAAACATATCAAAATCCCACCCGACTGAGACCAGCCTGTCAGTCAGGCTGGCCTGTCGGGCAGGAAACTCAAAAAAAATAAAAGATATCCTTACACCCATACTTCCGGGTTTCCCGACTGCAATTCAACCCTCCCCAACCCCCCCACCACCCCCACCCCCGCCCCTTCCCTGCTCCAGGCTAAAATATGCCCAAAGTGTTTACTTTTTAAATTTGTTTATACTTTATTTTTAAGTACTTACTTTAGGCCAAGCTTAATATTACAGTAATAATGTTAATCCTGACATTAGTGCATGCTGTAGTGTCACTCTGCATGAGCTGAAAATCTAAAAAAAAGACTGGCCCAGGGAGCTTGCAATTTCTTTACCTAGCTGCAATCTAAGTTTTACTAAACCCCTGCAAGTAGAAACGTAGAAACATAGGAACAGGAGTCGGCCATTCAACTCCTCGAGCCTGTTCCGCCATTCAGTGAGATCATAGCTGACCTGTGACCTAACTCCATATACCCGCCTTAGCCCCATATCTTTAATACCTTTGGTTAATAAAAATCTATCAATCTCAGATTTAAAATTAACAATTGAGCTAGCATCAACTGCCGTTTGCAGAAGAGAGTTCCAAACTTCTACCAGCCTTTGCATGTAGAAGTGTTTCCTAACTTAACTTCTGAAAGTCTTGGCTCTAATTTTTAGGCTATGTCCCCTAGTCCTAGACTCCCCAATCAGCGGAAATAGTTTCTCTATCTATTCCTCTATCAGTTCCCTTAATATGTTGAAAACTTCGATCAAATCAGCCCCTAATCTTCTAAATGCCAGGGAATACATGCCTAATTTGTGTAATCTCTCCTCGTAATTTAACCCTTGGAGTCCAGGTATCATTCTAGTAAATCTACGCTGCACTCCCTCCCAGGCCAATATATCCTTCCTAAGGTGCGGTGCCCAGAACTGAACACAGTGGGGCAAGTGTGGTCTAACCAGGGCTTTGTATAGCCGTAGCATAACTTCTACCCCCTTGGATTCTAGTCCTCCAGATATAAAGGCCAGCATTTCATTAACCTTTTTGATTACTTTCTGTACCTGTCCATGACATTTTAATGATCTATGTACATGGACCCCTAGGTCTCTTTGGACCTCCACTGTTTCAAGCTTTTCACCATTTAGAAAGTGCTCTGATCTATCCTTTTTAGGTCCAAAGTGGATGACCTCACACTTGCCTACACTGAAATCCATTTGCCACAGTTTTGCTCATTCACTTAATCTATTAATCCCTCTCTGTAATTTTATGCTTCCATCTTCACTGCTTACAATGCTGCCTAACTTTGTGTCACGACAAACTTGGACATGTGGCTCTCTATCCCATCATCTAAGTTGTTAATAAATACGGTGAATAGTTGAGGCCCCAACACAGATCCCTGTGGGACACCACCAGTCACATCCTGCCAATTTGAGTACCTGCCCGTCATCCCTACTCTCTGTCTCCTTCTGCTCAGCCAATTTCCTAACCAGGTCAATAATTTGCCCTCAATTCTATGAGCTTCAACTTTAGCTAACAGTCTCTTATGAGGGACTTTATCGAATGCCTTCTGGAAGTCTATATAAACAACATTCATAGACATTCCCCAGTCCACTACTTCAGTCACCTCTTCAAAAAATTCAATCAGGTCCATTTTGACTCACTCTGATCAGCTGAAAATTTTCAAGGTGTTTAGTCACTCTATCCTTAATTGTAGACTCCAGTAATTTCCTGACAACAGATGTTAGGGTAACTGGTGTATAATTCCCTGGTTCCCTCCCTCACCTTTCTTAAATAGCGGAGTGACATGAGCAATTTTCCAATCTAAAGGTACGGTTCCTGAATCGAGGGAACTTTGGAAGATTATAGTCAGGGCATCTGCAATGTGCTCACCTACTTCCTTTAAAACCCTGGGATGGAAAACATCTGGTCCAGTACAATAAGTACTTTGAAGGGCTGGTGCTTCTTGCAATCTAAAGTCGCACAACATACAAATGAAGTGTTTGCCACACACTGCAGGACTATACTCTATTCAGCAGCAATACTGTATGCATGGCAACCAAAGATGAAAATGCTCTAGAATTTATATTCTCTGCACTGAATATCCATTAATTCTCTGTTTACACAATTGCGACTATAAACAGAGCCACATGACCTGGATAACTGAGCATTTATGGATTCATCAGGTAAATAATCCATCTAGCTTCAAGGTATCTGTACTTGAAACACATTTCAATTAGGTTATAGACCTCTTGCTTTGGGAATTTCATCTTAAGATTCGACTATGATATCTTCTGGAGTTTATTTCTCTTTCTAATCTGACATAAATTATTTTTTTAAAATCAGAGAATACTGACAATTTTTATTGCTGCAACGAGAAGATCGAATCGGGCCAGGATCTACTCCATTAATGGTAGGGCGTTGGGGAGAGTTATAGAACAAAGAGATCTAGGAGTACAGATTCATAGCTCCTTGAAAGTGGAGTCACAGGTGGATAGGGTGGTGAAGAAGGCATTCGGCATGCTTGGTTTCATTGGTCAGAACATTGAATGCAGGAGTTGGGATGTCTTGTTGAAGTTGTACAGGGCATTGGTGAGGCCACACTTGGAGTACTGTGTACAGTTCTGGTCACCCTATTATAGAAAGGATATTATTAAACTAGAAAGAGTGCAGAAAAGATTTACTAGGATGCTACCGGGACTTGATGGTTTGACTTACAGGGAGAGGTTAGACAGACTGGGACTTTTTTCCCTGGAGAGTAGGAGGTTAAGGGGTGATCTTATAGAAGTCTATAAAATAATGAGGGGCATAGATAAGGTCGATAGTCAAAATCTTTTCCCAAATGTAGGGGAGTCTATAACGAGGGGGCATAGATTTAAGGTGAGAGGGGAGAGATACAAAAGGGTCCAGAGGGGCAATTTTTTCACTCAAAGGGTGGTGAGTGTCTGGAACGAGCTGCCAGAGGCATTTGGACAGTTACATGGGTAAGATGGGTATAGAGGGATATGGGCCAAGTGCAGGCAATTGGGATTAGCTTAGTGGTATAAACTGGGCGACATGGACATGTTGGGCCGAAGGGCCTGTTTCCATGTTGTAACTTCTATGATTCTATGATTCTATGATAAGAGCAGGTAAAAATCGGAACCCACACGATGACAGCATGACCTCAGCGGTTAAGTCCCAGGAGCCATTTTAACTGTCCATTTGCCCGGTTTCTGCCAGGCGGACAGGATTAAAATTGGCCCTTTAATCTAGCCAGGTGATAAATGACATGTAACCAATCCCTAGTGCACAATTCTGAATTATGTCAGTTGGCGCCAATCTCCTAATCTCCATTATTTGCCAGTTTTTCAATCCCCATTTATTTCACATCTTGTACCTATTAAACTGAACTCAGGTTCACTGCAAAATCAGTTGATTAAGAAGCTGAGATCAGCAGGGTTATGTGATCCTGGAGGTGAATTATACAAGGCGTTAAGTGCACTGGCACCAGTGGACTCAAAACATCAGGTACTTGTATACCAGGCATCAGTCCCAATACTGTTTCAATGGAGAAAACTGTTTGGGGAAGGAAAAATGCAGTGGGGTGAAACTTTGCGACACTATTTGCAACCACAAAATTATGGAGCACTAGAGGTGCTGCGTATGTGTGAGAAAACTCATGAGCTCAGTATTCAGTGTCTCATGGATGAAATTATTACTCCACATCTTCATTTAAATTTTACTCCACTTGTCCTACAAACATTGTGAGGCGTTCATGGACTTTGTCACTAACATTGAGACCATCCATTAAGCTGTCTCTGCTGCTCCACCCAACCTCCCTTCCTGGCCCCCATGCTTGCTGACTGTGTAAATGGTTCCCCTGATCAGCTACTGTCCTTTCGAGGCTGGTCTGAGTTTTTCTAGCCTTTCCTCATAACAAAGTCCACTGACACTAGAGATCGATCTCATCGCCCTTCCCTGCACCACTTCTAGGGCTTGGATATTTCTTTTGTTCCTTGGTGACTAGAACTGAACACAGTATTTAAGGTACGGCCTGACTCAGGCACTACACATTTTCAGCACAACATCCTCAGACCTATGCTCTACTAATGTAACAATATAGCTTAACATTTTGTTTGCTTTGTTGATTGCTACTCTGCAATGACTGGACATGGTAAGTACTGAGTCTACTAACTTTCCCAGATCTTTTTCAGCCTATCCTCCAGCTGGTTCAACACCATTTATTGGCTAAATATGTTGACTCCAGTACGTGAAGGAGAGGCTATTGGCCGGATGGGATGAAGCTACCTTAATGTATTTTCTTTGGTGACAAGACTTTCTGGTAGGGAATGTAACTGTAAGTATATAATAGTGCCACAGATTGCTAACATGTAGACTTAGCCCCTGCATCCTACATACAGTGAGCTCGTCATCCCAACCGTGCTATCAGAGCAGGAGCTGAGCAAGGACCAAGCCTCCCAGGAGGGAAGGAAAATTGAATGGCAGACTCCTGTGAGTTTCTCTTCCACAATTTCCCACGTCCAGCTTAAAAGCACCATTAGCAGAAGCTTGGAAGTAGGAGACTGGAATTTCAACGGGGGATTGGCAGAACCCTCCCAGAGGAACAGCGTAAATGGCTGGTTTTAGCTATTTACGCCATTATTCCAGGGATTCTGCCAATCTACCGCCATCAGGAAAACCCTGAAGAAATTCAGGGCCAGGATGCTTTCCTCCCTTCTTGGCTGGGGAATGGTGCATGGTGAGGAACAAACCAATGGGGAAGGGATGGAGAAGAAATTAAAATAAATAGAAATGGGTTTTAAAAAAATCAATAATTTAAAATATACAAATTTGTAATCAAATTATACGTTCAGATACGAAACATTGATATTATCGACACAATCTTCTCTTTTCTGTTCTAAATAAAAGTTTCCAATCTTTTTAACCCTTCTTCTTTTATGGTTCTTTGGTGTCCGTCTGGAGCCTTCAGCCAACTGAGCTCTACTCTTTAGGCCATCCTCCATAAACCCCTCCATCTTCCAACTTCTCTCCCAGTCTTTAAAAGCCTCTTCAAAACCTACATTTTTGACCTTGCTTTTGCTCATTTCTCATATTAATGCTTGTCCTCCTTTTTGCCTCTGTGAAGCACCCTGGGATATTTTAAATGTTAAAGGTACTATACAAACATAAGCTAATGTTAAATCTCTGTAGTTGTAGAGCTCTTAAGTGTTACTGATTCCAGAAACTCCCTGACTTGTCCACTGTTCCTCTTCTTGACTGGTGACACTGCAGAGAGATAGAAGCTTTAGTCCAATATTTGATTGACGCAACTTGGCACCTCTGAATGAAATAAGTACTGCAAGTGATGGAAACCATGGTACCTGATACAAGGCCAGACTTGTTCTAGCAAAAAAAGCGTGGGAACCCAAGCAGAACATATGGGCCAGAGAAGCTTCAAAGTGGTCCAATTCTCTAATAAGTTAATAGAGGTAAAGTACAGAGAAGACTTTGCAATGGAGACTGCTAAACATAAAGAAGGACAACATTGATGTTCATGCTGTCAGTGGGGAGCCTCACCCACCAGCCACCATTATTGGGAAATTATGATATGGCAGGTACAATGTTCTGTCCAGATCAATGGAACATCGAGGCCAGCATGCCCAAGATTCCTGATATCTGCAGTTGGCAGAGACAGGCTCCCCACTGGCACCATTAACTAGGAAAATCGACCCTTAAAAGAAATGAAAATCTGATGTAACACAAGAGAGGTGGCGATAATTAACCTGTACACATCTTGTTAGATCCCCAATATGTAGGGCAAATGATTTGCTATCCTTTACATTGAGATCCTCCCAATAGTCAGCACTTTTTTCTACTGCCTACAGGACTTGCTCAATTGCAATTCATGATATGGAGATGCCGGTGATGGACTGGGGTTGACAAATGTAAGGAATCTTACAACACCAGGTTATAGTCCAATTGTTATATTTGAAAATCACAAGCTTTCGGAGGCTTTCTCCTTCGTCAGGTGAGTGTGGGATTCGGATTCCATGGAAGGTTGCCGCATTTATAGTCAGAGAACCAGGTAATCACCAGGTATTGTTCTCTGACTATAAATGCGGCAACCTTCCATGGAATCCGAATCCCACACTCACCTGACGAAGGAGAAAGCCTCCGAAAGCTTGTGATTTTCAAATATAATAGTTGGACGATAACCTGGTGTTGTAAGATTCCTTACAATTGCAATTCAGAGGCAGCAAATTACATGACACATAGCAAGTGTAGAAACTCATGGGATATGTGGCAGGATGTTGTATCACTACAAGTCATTTGCCTTGCACTAAGTGTGATAAAGTCAAAGATTAGAAGCAAAAATAACAAAGACAAAAAACAATTCATTTACAGGAAGGCACACAAGCACTCCTCCTTCAAATGCGGTCCAACAAGCAAGGTTAAAGTCAATTGTATGATTTTGCACTTCCAGTGCAGAGTTTCCCACGACAGGAGCGCATATGTAGAATTCAAGCATGGCAGTCAATGCACCCCACAGCATCTTCCACCATTACTTTGAATGGACGCAAAATTATGTGGGGCCAGTTAACCTATGTGCCCAAATTCCTGATATGCTCTCCTCACTCTCCTGAAGTTACTCGATTGTATAAATTTGCTACATTACCAGCTGTTGTGGAAGTAAGGTCACATTTCGGTTTGTGAGAGTGAAGGATCACTTAGAGGAGTGTTTGTTGGCTTTTATTCGAAGAGTACTCATCATTGAAAACAAACATCTGGGGGATGGGGGGGGGTGATTTTCAACTTCTGGCCATGTTTCTCACCTGAAAAACCGGAGGCTAACAGATGAAATACAAAGGGCGGGGTGGGGGGGCCGTGGTACTCCGGCTGCCCCATGGAGGTGCAAGGCCCACCTGATTCAATTTTCAGGCAGTCCTGGAAATGAGGCACACCTGCAGCACACCTGCCTGTTTTTCACAGGAGACTGCTTACATATGTAAATCGGGGTCCTATGCCAGGTACATATGGGCGAAGCATGTCCTGACAATTCTCCACCCGTTTGTCCCAGGCACTGAGTGGCCTAACCTGCAGTCCTTAAAGGGACCACTAGTGTGCACTGTACAGAAGGCCCACAATTTTTTTTTTGGGTGGGGGAGGGGGGAATTTTTATGGGGCCGGGAGGAGCAGGGCTGTTACTCCTGGCTTCACAAATATACTGCGGCTTGCTGCCGGCCGGTGTTTGCCCATCCCCGAGATCGGCTCCCCCCCACAGGCCCAAACTACTAGCCAGCTCAGCATAGCAGTTAGCCAATTTCCCACCAACCCAACACAATCAGTAAGCTGGAGCAGAGCACCCGCTTGGCGCTTGCAGCTCGCCAGCTACATTCAAATAAAGCCTAAACCTGAAAATGATTCAAGAGCCCGAAGCTGGCTTCGTGTGGGCGATGCAGCTGCTCCACTGACTTCATGCCTTTTTCAGATGGAAGATGGATTTCTTTAGTGACATCTTGATTTGCTTCTTTCTGATCCCATCTCCTCATTTTGATTTCTCCCGGTCACACACCATGCATGGCCAGAATGACTTGTTCCACACCTTTTGTAAATGCTACACTGCAATCAGTTGGTAGAAAGTGTGACAGTAGCTCTGATTTACCATCTTTCCCAATGTAGTAGGAGTACCCACTGTATATTATCTCTCCATGATGTCACAGCTGAGACTGGGTACTCACTATGACATGTTTCGGGTGTTATTCCATAATCTGGTGCTCCCTGAGGGAAGCAGCGCTCACACGGACTGCATCTCGGGAAATTGCGAGCACACCGACTGTGATTTTCTGTCCATTGCGATTAATGTGCCTGTTCATGGAGTTACTCCGAATACATTGGAGCGGTAAGATACTGTGGGTGATTCCATGTTCACTGTATCTAGATTTGTAATTTGAGTTCCTCACTATCTCCCATCATCTTGGCTAATGCTAATTGAAGATAATTAACTTGATAATCTACTGTTGTTAGGAAATCAATAATTCAAAGATCTTTGCTCCAATTTTCAAGTGGTTCAAGCCAAAATTAAAATTATACCTCCTTTAAGAACTTGGCAAAAGGAAAGTTATCCTGATGCTCTTGTCCATATTTTATTCTCTTTGTTCTGCCTCAGCTGTAGATGGAGCTATTTGTCAAAATACATTGAAATAAATCTGGACTTCATTTCTTGCGAATGCCTTAATTTCCCAATGTTCCATTTCAGGTGACAAAGTTGTCAGCATTCACAATATTGGAGGAGTGTTTATTATGGAATTGCTCACTTTTATCATTGGCTTTTGGGAGAATTTTTGGGCTCGATTTTACACGTAAATTGTGGGTGCAATTAAAGCCAGCGGGATGATAGCCAGAGAGCCAAATGTACCTCATTGAGGTACTTAAGGCACTTTACTTGAGGCATAGTAGGTCGTGAGAACTATTTTTAAACTTACCTGGACGGCTTTCCCATGGCTTCTGATTCACGCCTGAAGGGCCAGATCAGGCAAAAAGAAACTAAATAAATTAAAGAACAAACCATTGCACGAAGTTAAAACACAAAATCAACCTACCTTCCCACCCTGCTCTGATGCCCGATATCTCCCTCTCAGATCTCCCCCCTCTTCACCACCACCCCCGACGTGCCCCCCGATCCCTCCCTCTTCACCCCCCTGATGTCCCCCAGATCTTCCCCTCTCCTCCCCCGATCTTCCCCTCTCCCTCCCCCCCACCCCCAATCTTAAGTTCCAGCACCGGATGTCAATCAGGCTGGCTGTCGGGCGCGAAATCTGGAGAGAACTTTAATCACCATCAATTACGATGCGATCGCGTCGGAAACGGTAAGTATTGTTTATGCGGGTTTGCCACGCTCATCTTCACCCCCCTGCTGCCAACCCGCCACCAGTTCCAAATTGAGCCCTTTGAAGCAGTTGTTTTGTATGTACTATATATTTATTTCTTATGTGACATTTCTAGTTAAGTAGATGTAATATGGGATTGGGGAAGATTTGCTCTGGTCACTATGTGTTAGCGACATTGTAAACATAGCAGGAAGATTGGCTCTGACTGCTCCTTCCAGCAAAATCTCAAACTTGTTTTCAAAGAGCATGTTTACAATTTTGCTAGAAATAGTGAACAATGGAAGTTGCTCTGTTAATGTTTACAGCGTCACTTCCCCCAGTATTGTCCATATGGAGATTTAGAGCAAAAGGGAAAACAAATGAGAGTTTACAATGTTGTGGTTTATCCAGTTTTAATTATACAACAACAACAACTTGCATTTATATAGCACCTTTACGTCCCAAGGCGCTTCATAGGAGCGATTATCAGACAAAATTTGACACCGAGCCACATGAGGAGGTATTAAGACAGGTGACCAAAAGCTTGGTCAAAGAGTTAGGTTTTAAGGAGTGTCTTAAAGGAGGAGAGAGAGGTAGAGAGGCAGAGAGGTTTAAATTATAGACAGTCATGAATGAAAGTTTTGTTACTAATCTGACATGGGACACCAGCCAAATGAAAGGAATTTGTCTTCCAATATTTATTACAAGTTACTGAGTGCAGACCATCCTTTTCAGTTAGCAAAACTATGTTTCCCTTTTGAATTCCATATAAGGCTTCTAAAAAATATTCTGTAAGAATGATGATACAGAACTGAAGAATCTAACTGTAAATCTTTACAGCTTAAAGCATAGCACTGTTTAAATGAAAGAAAATATTTACTTGCTTCCAGCTGTACAAGAGAGGAAAAGCAGACAGCATGAGCATTATTTGTTTTACATGTGGTATATCATATTGTCATATTATCTAAACTCTTTGCTAATGTCTGCTGTTTATGACAATCATTTATGGAGCTCGAAAATCAACTACATTCAATCGTAAGTGAGTATTAAATGAAATGGAAAACCTTAGGAACCTATGTAGTTTAAGCTATTTTTAATCAGCTTGTTGGTGTTTTCTTCTCACCAGATCACACAAGATATGGATCTGGAAGGTCATTCGACCAATTTTAATATGTCTATCCAGAACAACCATGCACTCCCCCCATTGCTGCATCAATTGTTTCTTAAATGATTCCAGAGTTTTTGCCTCCATTACTCTGCCCAGAAGTCCATTCCAAGGGTAGATCGCTGTTTGTGTGAAGAACTTCCTGATCTTCAGGCCTAAAGTTACTTTTTACTAGTATGAACCTACGTCTCCTTGTCCTACTCTTACTGTTTAATTTAAAGTAGTATTCCAAATTAACGTTTCCATAGCATTTACAATCCTACATACCTCTATAAGATCACTTCTCCGATAACTCCGTTTCAAGTTTCTCCAGTCTTTCCTCATGACTGAGACCCCAGATACCAGGGGTAGCCATTTTTGACTTCGGTGGGGACGTAAAACTGGAGGTTTTGGATCGGCAGCCCGTTAAACACCCCGTCTGGTTTTCCTGTCCGTTGAAGTCAATGGAAAGGAAAATTGGGCGGGCATATAACGGGCAGCTGATCCGATATCGCCAGTTTTCCATCTCCACTCAAGTTGAAAGTTACCCCTAGGGATCAGCCTCGTGGTTCTTCTGTGCATTTCTCCAGCACCTGAACATCTCCCTTGTTCATTATCTTGTGCTTGTCCTCAGTTTCAAGCCCATTCGCATCTGTTACCTCTTCTCTGGCTGCCCTTTTGCTATTTTACTATTGAAAGAATTCCAGGTGAGGTCTCACCAAAGCCCTGTACAATTGTAGGAAGACTTCCTTACTTTTGTACTCCAACCCCCTTGCAATAAAGGCCAACATACCATTTGCCTTCCGAATTGCTTGCTGTATCTGCATGCTAACTTTTTGTGTTTCTTGTATGAGGACACCCAAATCCATCTGAACACCAACATTGCACAGTGTTCAGTTCCATTCGCGATAATGAAGCAGTGCGAGCCCGCATGCAGCAAGACCTGGACAACATCCAGGCTTGGGCTCATAAGTGGCAAGTAACATTCGCTCCAGGCAATGACCATCTCCAACATGAGATAGTCCAACCACCTCCCCTTGACATTCAATGGCATTACCATTGCCGAATCCCCCACCATCAACATCCTGGGGGTCACCGTTGACCAGAAACTTAACTGGACCAGCTATATAAATACTGTGGCTACAAGAGCAGGTCAGAGGCTGGGTATTCTGTGGCGAGTGACTCACCTCCTGACTCCCCAAAGCTTTTCCACCATCTACAAGGCACAAGTCAGGAGTGTGATGGAATACTCTCCACTTGCCTGAATGAGTGCAGCTCCAACAACACTCAAGAAGCTCGACACCATCCAGGACAAAGCAGCCCGCTTGATTGGCACCCCATCTACCACCCTAAACATTCACTCCCTTCACCACCGCACACAGTAGCTGCAGTGTGTACCATCCACAGGATGCACTGCAGCAACTCGCCAAGGCTTCTTGGACATCACCTCCCAAACCCGCGACCTCTACCACCTAGAAGGACAAGGGCAGGAGGCACATGGGAACAACACCACCTGCACGTTCCCCTCCAAATCACACACCATCCCGACTTGGAAATATATCGCCGTTCCTTCATCGTCGCTGGGTCAAAATCCTGGAACTCCCTTCCGAACAGCACTGTGAGAGAACCTTCACCACACGGACTGCAGCGGTTCAAGAAGGCGGCTCACCACCACCTTCTCAAGGGCAATTAGGGATGGGCAATAAATGCCGGACTTGCCAGCGACGCCCACATCCCATGAACGAATAAAAAAAAATTTAATAGTTTCTCACCATTTAAAAAATATTCTATTTCTCTATTCTTCCTACCAAAGTGAATAACCTCACATTTCCCCACATTATACGCCATCTGCTACCTTCTTGCCCACTCACTTAACCTGACTATATCCCTTTGCAGACTCTTTGGGCTCGATTTTTGGACGACCGAGCCGGCGGGTTCGTGGCGGGGGGGCTCCGAAAATCGGGGATTCCCGGGGTGGGACCGGAGCCCGGCTCCAACCTGCCCACTTCCGGGTTCCCCAGTGACGCGCTTAGATGCGCGCACAGCCCCCGCATGCAGAACTCCCACCGGCAATTAAAGCTGGTGGGATCCCACTTAATGCAATTAATTACATAGTTCAGGTCATTAGCAGACCTGATTTGTAGGATATTTTAGGAGGGGTGGGATTTTCATCTCAACTGAGCGTGTTTCCCGTACTGGGGGAAACTCTCCCAGTTGAAATGGACGTGTTGCAGCCACCAGCCTGTGGCAGCTGCAAAGGTCCATTTGACAGGTGGGGCAGGGGGAGACCCTCACTCATTGCAGGAGGCCACTCTGTCACTTTGGACAAAGTTTGGCCTCCACCACCCTCCTCCTAACAATAAAATTCACCAACCTGGAACCTCAACACTGGTGTGCAGACACATTTACCTACCTTGCGGACCCCCTCAAACATACATCTTCTGGAAATAATTTAACAACACCAACTTATAGTCCAACAATTTTATTTGAAAATCACAAGCTTTCGGAGGCTTCCTCCTTCCTCAGGTGAATGTCAAGAAATCCTCGAACCTTTCGCATTTAAAAATCACAGAACAATATCTGGTGATTACAGATTGCCTTGGCAACGGGCAGTTGGAAAGACTATCAAAGTGTTCAGACAGAGAGGTGTTACCTACAGGGTCACCGAATAGACAAATAACCAAAAAAAAGAGAGAGGCAGAAACATAGAAACATCCGGAAGGAAGAGAAAGACAGCAAATGACCCGTTATATTAAAAACAGATAACTTTTGTTCGCTGGTGGGGTTCCGTGTAGCGTGACATGAACCCAAGATCCCGGTTGAGGCCGTCCTTATGGGTGCGGAACTTGGCTATCAATTTCTGCTCGACGATTTTGCGTTGTCGTGTGTCACGAAGGCCGCCTTGGAGTACGCTTACCCGAAGGTCGGTGGCTGAATGTCCTTGACTGCTGAAGTGTTCCCCGACTGGGAGGGAACCCTCCTGTCTGGCGATTGTTGCGCGGTGTCCGTTCATCTGTTGTCGCAGCGTCTGCATGGTCTCGCCAATGTACCATACTCTGGGTCATCCTTTCCTGCAACGTATGAGGTAGACAACGTTGGCCGAGTCACAGGAGTATGAACCATGCACCTGGTGGGTGGTGTCCTCTCATGTGATGGTGGTATCTGTGTCGATGATCTGACATGTCTTGCAGAGGTTACCGTGGCAGGGTTGTGTGGTGTCGTGGACGCTGTTCTCCTGAAAGCTGGGTAATTTGCTGCGAACGATGGTCTGTTTGAGGTTGGGTGGCTGTTTAAAGGCGAGTAGTGGAGGTGTGGGGATGGCCATAGCGAGGTGTTCGTGGTCATTGATGACATGTTGAAGGCTGCGGAGAACATGGCGTAGTTTCTCCGCTCCGGGGAAGTACTGGACGACGAAGGGTACTCTGTTGGTTGCGTCCCGTGTTAGTCTTCTGAGGAGGTCTACGCGATTCTTCGCTGTGGCCCGTCGGAACAGTCGATCGACGAGTCGAGCGTCATATCCCGTTCTTACTAGGGCGTCTTTCAGCGTCTGTAGGTGTCCATCGCCTTCCTCCTCGTCTGAGCAGACCCTGTGTATTCGCAGGGCCTGTCCATAGGGGATGGCCTCTTTGACGTGGTTAGGGTGGAAGCTGGAAAAGTGGAGCATCGTGAGGTTGACCGTGGGCTTGCGGTAGAGTGAGGTGCTGAGGTGCCCGTCTTTGATGGAGATTCGTGTGTCCAAGAAAGAAACTGATTCTGAGGAGTAGTCCATGGTGAGCTTGATGGTGGGATGGAACTTGTTGATGTTATCGTGTAGTCTCTTTAGTGATTCTTCACCGTGGGTCCATAGAAAGAAAATGTCGTCGATGTATCTGGTGTATAGCGTTGGTTGGAGGTCCTGTGCAGTGAAGAAGTCCTGCTCGAACTTGTGCATGAAAATGTTGGCGTATTGGGCTGCGAATTTGGTCCCCATGGAACAGCCAGCCATGGGGACCAAATTCGCATCCCAATACACCAACATTTTCATGCACAAGTTCGAGCAGGACTTCTTCACTGCACAGGACCTCCAACCAACTCTATCCACCAGATACATCGACGACATTTTCTTTCTATGGACCCACGGTGAAGAATCACTAAAGAGACTACACGATAACATCAACAAGTTCCATCCCACCATCAAGCTCACCATGGACTACTCCTCAGAATCAGTTTCTTTCTTGGACACACGAATCTCCATCAAAGACGGGCACCTCAGCACCTCACTCTACCGCAAGCCCACGGTCAACCTCACGATGCTCCACTTTTCCAGCTTCCACCCTAACCACGTCAAAGAGGTCATCCCCTATGGACAGGCCCTGCGAATACACAGGGTCTGCTCAGACGAGGAGGAAGGCGATGGACACCTACAGACGCTGAAAGACGCCCTCGTAAGAACGGGATATGACGCTCGACTCGTCGATCGACAGTTCCGACGGGCCACAGCGAAGAATCGCGTAGACCTCCTCAGAAGACTAACACGGGACACAACCAACAGAGTACCCTTCGTCGTCCAGTACTTCCCCGGAGCGGAGAAACTACGCCATGTTCTCCGCAGCCTTCAACATGTCATCAATGACGACGAACACCTCGCTATGGCCATCCCCACACCTCCACTACTCGCCTTTAAACAGCCACCCAACCTCAAACAGACCATCGTTAGCAGCAAATTACCCAGCTTTCAGGAGAATAGCGTCCACGACACCACACAACCCTGCCACGGTAACCTCTGCAAGACATGCCAGATCATCGACACAGATACCACCATCACACAAGAGGACACCACCCACCAGGTGCACGGTTCATACTCCTGTGACTCGGCCAACGTTGTCTACCTCATACGTTGCAGGAAAGGATGCCCCAGAGCATGGTATATTGGCGAGACCATGCAGACGCTGCGACAACGGATGAACGGACACCGCGCAACAATCGCCAGACAGGAGGGTTCCCTCCCAGTCGGGGAACACTTTAGCAGTCAAGGACATTCAGCCACCGACCTTTGAGTAAGCGTACTCCAAGGCGGCCTTCGAGACACACGACAACGCAAAATCGTCGAGTAGAAATTGATAGCCAAGTTCCGCACCCATGAGGACGGCCTCAACCGGGATCTTGGGTTCATGTCACGCTACACGTAACCCCACCAGCGAACAAGTTATCTGTTTTTAATATAACGGGTCATTTGCTGTCTTTCTCTTCCTTCCGGATGTTTCTATGTTTCTGCCTCTCTCTCTTTTTTTTTGGTTGTTTGTATATTCGGTGGCCCTGTAGGTAACACCTCTCTGTCTGAACACTTTGATTGCCTTGGCAACGGGCAGTTGGAAAGACTATCTGTAATCAGCAGGTATTGTTCTGTGATTTATAAATGCAAAAGTTTCGAGGATTTCTTGACATTCACCTGAGGAAGGAGGAAGCCTCCGAAAGCTTGTGATTTTCAAATAAAATTGTTGGACTATAACTTGGTGTTGTAAAATTGTTTACAATTGTCAACCCCAGTCCATCACCGGCATCTCCACATACATCTTCTGGATGGGGGTCGCCATAGCTGCAGTCATGACCTCCTCGGAGGGCGAACAGCATCACCAGCCTCGCCGGCCAAGCCGTCCACTCTGACACGTGGAGCTCCACAACACAGTGCTGTGACACATCCTCCTGCACAGCAGGAGAGAGGGCAACTGCAGAGAGAGATGCGTCGCAGAAGGCACTACCCTCGCCACAGGGTCTACAGACCGAGGCTCAGCTTCCTGGACCTCTCTGAGCAGCAATGCACACGGAGGCTCAGAGTCACTCGACATGTAGTCGTGGACATCTGCAGCCTCCTTCATGCTGACCTGCTCCCGGCTGGCCCGAGCACCATCTTCTTACCTGTCACTGTCAAAGTCACCACTGCCCTCAACAACTTCTCCTCCGCATCCTTCCAGCGTGCCTCCGGGGACATCGCCGACGTCTCTCAGTCGTCAGCACAAAAAAGCCCTGCAAATACACCTACACCCACTCTGCAGTGACACAATGGGTGGCATCAGTTGTGGATCTTCATGGTGATCCTCAGGAAAGGGCATTATTGCACAAACCAGACAAGATTCGCAAAGATGTGACAGTAGTGGTGACAATATATGCAATGTGAGTTGATCAAAAATCAAATACAAGTAAAAACCATGACAAACCCTCAAATACCCTTGTGCATCCTCTTCATGCTCACGACACGTTTGGGAGATTCGGGAGGAAATTGCGGGTCCCCTAGCAGAGATATTTGAATCATCGACAGCTACAGGTGAGGTGCCTGAAGATTGGAGGGTAGCAAATGTTGTGCCTTTGTTTAAGAAGGGCGGCAGGGAAAAGCCTGGGAACTACAGACCGGTAAGCCTGACATCTGTAATGGGTAAGTTGTTAGAGGGTATTCTGAGGGACAGGATCTACAGGCATTTGGAGAGGCAGGGACTGATTAGGAACAGTCAGCATGGTTTTGTGAGAGGAATATCATGTCTCACGAATTTGATTGAGTTTTTTGAAGGGGTAACCAAGAAGATAGATGAGGGCTGTGCAGTAGACGTGGTCTACATGGACTTCAGCAAAGCCTTTGACAAGGTACCGCATGGTAGGTTGTTACATAAGGTTAAATCTCACGGGATCCAAGGTGAGGTAGCCAATTGGATACAAAATTGGCTTGACGACAGAAGACAGAGGCTGGGTGTAGAGGGTTGTTTTTCAAACTGTAGGCCTGTGTCCAGCGGTGTGCCTCAGGGATCGGTGCTGGGTCCGCTGTTATTTGTTATTTATATTAATGATTTGGATGAGAATTTAGGAGGCATGGTTAGTAAGTTTGCAGATGACACCAAGATTGGTGGCATTGTGGACAGTGAAGAAGGTTATCTAGGATTGCAACGGGATCTTGATAAATTGGGCCAGTGGGCCGATGAATGGCAGATGGAGTTTAATTTAGATAAATGTGAGGTGATGCATTTTGGTAGATCGAATCGGGCCAGGATCTACTCCGTTAATGGTAGGGCATTGGGGAGAGTTATAGAACAAAGAGATCTAGGAGTACAGGTTCATAGCTCCTTGAAAGTGGAGTCACAGGTGGATAGGGTGGTGAAGAAGGCATTCGGCATGCTTGGTTTCATTGGTCAGAACACTGAATACAGGAGTTGGGATGTCTTGTTGAAGTTGTACAAGAAATTAGTAAGGCCGCACTGTGTACAGTTCTGGTCACCCTATTATAGAAAGGATATTATTAAACTAGAAAGAGTGCAGAAAAGATTTACTAGGATGCTACCGGGACTTGATGGTTTGACTTATAGGGAGAGGTTAGATAGACTGGGACTTTTTTCCCTAGAGAGTAGGAGGTTAAGGGGTGATCTTATAGAAGTCTATAAAATAATGAGGGGCATAGATAAGGTAGATAGTCAAAATCTTTTCCCAAAGGTAGGGGAGTCTATAACGAGGGGGCATAGATTTAAGGTGAGAGGGGAGAGATACAAAAGGGTCCAGAGGGGTAATTTTTTCACTCAAAGGGTGGTGAGTGTCTGAAACGAGCTGCCAGAGGCAGTAGTAGAGGCGGGTACAATTTTGTCTTTTAAAAAGCATTTGGACAGTTACATGGGTAAGATGGGTATAGAGGGATATGGGCCAAGTGCAGGCAATTGGGTCTAGCTTAGTGGTATAAACTGGGCGACATGGACAAGTTGGGCCGAAGGGCCTGTTTCCATGTTGTAACTTCTATGATTCTATCATTCTATACGTTTGCCTTACGCTTCGTATTACACATATGTGATGCATGCCCTGTGGCTGCAGCACAGGTAGTGGCAGGGTGGGTGAGGCTGACCATGAAAGAGATGCATGAGAGGGTGAGTATGAGACGGAGCCATGAGATTGTATGAGGATTGGGTTGAGTGGTCGTGCTGGGATGAGTACTGGCGAGGTGAGTAAGTGCAGGTAAGATGAGGATGAGCTTTGAGTGGGTGTGAGGAGTGATGTGATAAAGTAGTGTTGGCAGTGGAGAAGGAGATGTGGGGTGGGGGCGGTGATGTGGCAGACGGAGTGTAGGGGAATGAGTAAGTGTACTCACTTCGGCTGACCTACTTAGGTCATTGAAGCACCTCCTGCACTGTATGCAGATGTGCGATATGTTGGTGGTGCTGGTGACGTCCTCTGCCACCTCGAGCCAGGCCTTCTTGGTGGCAGAGGCAGGCCACTTCCTCCCATCCGCAAGGGAGAAGATCTCTGTCCTCCTCCTCCTCACCCCATCCAGTAGGACCTGGAGTGAGGCATCATTAAACCTGGGAGCAGCCTTCCCCCTGGGCTGCTCCATGCTGTAATTTTGGCTCCTTTCTGCATCATCAGTCAGTGGAGGACTGCCCCTTTACATAGGGCTCCTCCAGCTGACAGCCTATGATGCGGCTGCGCAGTCCGCCCGCTGCGCAGCTTTCCAGTGCGAAACCCGGAAGCCAAGGTAAGTGCCTTCAATCAGGCTGCGATCGCGTGCAGAGCACCCCGAATTCACTGGGCGCGTTACCCATCTGCCCAGTCGACCTCCGGCTGCCAACCCACCTCCCTCCTAATATCGAGCCCTTTGTGTCCTCCTCACAGTTTATTTTCCCACTTAGCTTTGTATCGTCAGCAAACTTGGATACATTACACTCAGTCCTTTCATCTAAGTCATTAATATAGATTGTAAATAGCTGAGTTCTAAACATTGATCCTTGCGGCACCCTAATAGTTACAGCCTGCCAATCTGAAAATGACCCATTTATTCGTACTCTCTGTTTTCTGTCTGTTAACCAATCCTCTATCCATGCTAATATGTTACCCCCAACCCCAAAAGCCCTAACCTTTCGTATCAACCTTTTATGTGGCACCTTATCGAATGCATTTTGAAAATCCAAATATACTACATCAACTGGTTCCTCTTTATCTACCTTGCTAGTTACACCCTCAAAAAACTCTAATTTGTCAAACACGATTTCCCTTTCATAAAACCATGTTGAATCTGCCTAATCATATTATGATTTTCTAAGTGTCCTGTTACCAATTCCTTAATAATGGATTCCAGCATTTTCCCGACAACTGATGTCAGCTAACTGGCCTGTAGTTCCCTGTTTTCTCTCTCCCTCCTTTCTTAAATAGCGGGGTTACATCTGCTACCTTCCAATCTGCTGGGACCGTTCTAGAATCTAGGGAATTTTGGAAGATCATAACCAATGCATCCACTATCTCTATGCCACCTCTTTTAGAACTCTCTGATGTAGGCCATCAAGGCCAGGGGATTTATTGACTTTTAGTCCCACTAGTTTCTCAAGTACTTTTTCTCTACTGATATTAATTACTTTAAGTTTCTCACCCTCATTAGCCCCTTGGTTCCAGACTATTTGCCCCACTGTTGTTAAACATCCTCCTCTAATCCATTTGTTTTAAATCTTCACTCATCTCTTGGAATCTAGTTATTTTAAAGCTACAAAACTTGCTCATGGTATTGGATCTAATTGGGTCCCAGCGCATTTGATTATTCTGTGGTCACTGTCCCTCATTTGCTCTATGTTGGCTGGGTCATTTATGAATACCAGGTCAAGATGAGCACTGCCTCTCGGGCCTCCTTACACACTGAGTCAGGAAGGAGTCATGCAGTACATTTACCACTTCTGACTCGACCACTTGAGTTTTCCCAATTTATATGGGGTTGATTGAAATCATCCATTAAAATAACTTTCCTGTCCTCATGCACTCTTTGTAGAGCAAATTGTCCTTCTTGTGTTGACCTGGTGGTCTGCAGCATTCCTCTAGTATTAGCTTGGATTTTCTTCACATCAGAGATTTCTATCCAAAGTAGCTCTTTCTGTAGCTTATCCCATACCTCAGGATCAACTTCATTTACCTCCCAGTTGTCCCTGTTCTTAAAAAGTATTGCTTGAATCCTTTTCAAACTTGCAAAGTATGCAAAAAAGGCAATGGTTCCTGCCACAAGTAATTATGATCTATTCACATTTCAGAATCATAGGACATCAAGAGTGAAGGCTTGACTCCTCTGCTTTTGTCCACTGTGAATTCTGACCTGTTAAGTTGCTACTACTTTGTCTACAAAAAGGTCACTGATGATCGACGCAGCTAAATATAGTACTTATCCGTGTACCTCATTAGTCAGTTAAAGCTGCCAATCAGAAAAGCTTACTATAAAAGGTGAAAAAGGTGCATTTTGCTTGTTTTCAAATGTTAATCATTCTTGCCTGTTGGTTGTCAGCAGATATGTCCATTGAAAAGGAAGAACTCTATTGTTTCTGAACCATCGCCTAGAAATTACTCTTCGTGATAATAGCGGACGAATGCTTAATGCGTTCGTATGATATTCTTTGTTAATGCCATCATTAGTGAACAGAGAAATATCATATGAACATTTTAAGCATTTGGTCACTTACATCTCCGACAGTAATTTCTAGACTCCGATCTGTTCAGTTCCTTGTAAGAAATCACCTTTTTTATTTTTGAAATTATTGACGGAGGGAATTGCACTTCCTAGAAGGCTGTGCAGATTTTATCAACTAGGCCAGATCGATTTCATAGGCCACCACACAGACCATCATACCTCACCCAGCTGATCTTCTTAAGCACATAAGACCTGAATATCCGGGGTTGCACGACCCCAGTGTAAATGCTGAGATGCATCTGTTGGAAACCTCCGCTGCTAACCCCATCAAAGTATGCTGAGTAAGGGCCTGGTTCCCAATTTAAATATTTCTGGTGGGTACCCACACCAGGCTATGAACATGTGTTTGCTACTTATAGGCATACTGGCACCTTGTTAAGAAGTTTACAGGCAAGAGTCAAATTCTTAAAGTCCAATTTACCATAACGTCACTGTGATAATTGTTGGGGGAGTTTGTGCTGCAAGAAATTCATCACCCGCTACGGTGATATTTTTGTGAACACTTCTTTGGTTTTTGTTGTTTTTAACATTTAATATACTTTTTCATATGGAAGACATCTTCAGCGATGACATCATTGCGCTTTCCGTTTACTAACCGAGCAATTTGTCTGGAATGATAGATTGAGGAGAAAGCAATGCCCTTTTAAGCACTTTTTACAAACTCAGCCCAACTTATAAAGCCAACTGTGGCTGCACCAGTTGCAAAATACCACTGCTTTCAGGCTCAGTTAAATTCTACCTAACAAACTTGCCAAGAAACATATTGCTTGGATCAAGACTTGTATATCATGGAAGTGAATAGGAATGCTAAATTTAAAATCCAGACTTTACTGGAACTAGATATAATTTATTGATAGATTTCAATCTTGACACTGAAGGCCAGATTGGGAAAATTACCACTCTCTATTTGAAGTTGTCAGTAATTTTTTATAAAGAAGATAATGATTGGACAAAAACTCCCAAATTCCAAGCCTTTTGGGGTGAAATTCCTCTGGGTAACAAACATAACACATGCACAAATTATGCATTAATATGCAATAATTTTGTACATCAGCATTGATGCAACAATCGCTAATTTTTTTGCCATCAGTTCTATGATTCTTCTAGAGAATAATCCAGTCCAATGTGTTAACATAAAGAGCCAACACTAATGTTTCTTTGGCTTGGTAAGCACCAATTACTACGAAACATATACATTTACTCATGCTCCCCTCAACTCCACATTGCATTAATGAGTCTTGCATAAAAGGTAGTATTAAGAGTGGAGTTCGGGGTCTAGCATGGAGAGAGAGGCATAAAAAGGAGTAATTCAAATGTTCAGTTGATACAACAACATGGGTGCATCAGGAAGTCTCACTTTGCTTGATATGTTGCAGGAGGAAAATCAGCAGGAAAGGGCTATGGAGATCAGACCCCATAGGAGAAGGACAACTTGGGGTCACTACTACCCTGGGCAGGATGCCTACTGGAGGCAATGCCAAAGAGCATTGTATGAGTAGGTAGTGCTTCACCAAAAAAGCCATAGATGAATTGTGCCATTTCCTGGAAACAAACCTGCAGCCAGGAGTTCTCAAAGTCTAGTTCCAAGCAGCAACATATGCATTGAGCTGCCGGTAATGGTAAAAGTGATGACAACACGCAAGCTTTTTGCCACAGGAATCTTCCAGACAACAGCAGAAGACTTGGTAAGGATCAACTGCATTATTTGGGCACAGGTGCTCTGTTTCGACACTCTGGTGACTACATTAAGGTCAGCACTAGGATGTTGCAGGAACAGTAGAGGCACACAACGTTTTGGAAACAAAAAGCAAAATACTGCAGATGCTGAAAATATGAAATAAAAAGAGAAAAGCCGGAAACACTCAGCAGGTCGGGCAACATCTATGGAGAGAGGAAGGTAGGGTTAATGTTTCAGGTCGGTGACCTTTCATCAGAGCGTTTTGGAAAGATATGGGGGGGTGAAATTGGGCTCTGTAGTACCCGTTTTTTTTTAGACGCTCTGCAAACAACTAAGCCTCGAAAATGGGCTTCAAGATGCACGCGCACACTTCCAACGGGAAGTGTGCAGGACACCACCTTGATAAAGGGGTTTGTGCGCACCCCTAAAGACTGCCTGCAGCATGCAGAGTAGGGAGAATATGAACTGAATCAGTGTGCAAAGCTGATTTAAAGGGACCGCAGCTATACTGGAATGTCATACTCCATCCAACACACTGTCTTAACCTCGCACAGCTGAGCATGATTTAAACGGCATGAAGGAGCCTCCACCAGCGCTATTTACAGTGATGATGAAGTTGTTACAGGTTAGTAGCTGCATTATTTTTTCTGGCTGCTGGTGCAGTTATACGTGTTTTTGGAAGTTTCCTATACTTGGATAAAGTTTCAATACTTTACAGGGAATGGGCTGGCTGGCTGACAAGCAACAGCAAGGGCAAGGGTGGGAGCAGCAATGCTGTCATCCTGAGAAAGTTTGTATTCCATGGAGCCACTGCCACTTGCTGCCTCCTGTTATGCGCCACCTTCTCCTGCAAGAAAGAGGGAAGAATGTCAGGCAGTGTCCTGCAAGATGTTTGGGTGATGTGGCTGTCATGGTTAACAGCTACCAGTGTGTGTGAACTGTGACTTCTGGGTGTGAGACTTGCAACAGTGCTAAGTGTGTGAGGGTGAGATTAAACGTATGATTTGAATGGTTGATTATTGAATGAAAGAGATTGTTGGTAGGTGGGTGATGGGGGTGTTGTGAATTGAGCAGTGGATGAGACTAGTGGCGCAGTTGGTAGGATGTGCCACTTGAAGCTTGAATTCACTCACCTTGACTACTCGAGTTAAATCATTGAACTTCTTCCTGCAATGCATCTATGTTCTTGGAGCTATGCTCCCTGCATTTACCTCCTCCACTACTTCCTCCCACTCCCTCTTCAGCATATGTCTGGAGGGCCTTCTGCCCCCCTGCGGATACAGGATGCCCCTTGTTCTCTCCAGCTCTTACACCAAGGCCTCCAGAGCATCATCAGGGAATCTTGGTGCACAATCTCTCCCAGACGCAGTCATTCTTCAAAGTATCAAAGCACAGCTTCAGTTTTGAAATGACTCCCACCACTTCTTGCAGCCACAATGCACCTCCTGTTTAGAGGTGCAGACTGCCTTTAAAAAACGCAAGCCACTCGCAATATCGGGGCCTCCTGCTGATATGTGCGGCCAATCAACCGTGCAGGTAGCGCTGGCTGCATACAGCAGTTATTTAAAACAGCAGGCAGCTCTAATCCCCGTGCCCATTTTCAGAGGTTATCCAATTTAACACCCATGAAATTCCCAGGATACAGGGAGCCATTGACTGTATCCACATGGCCATTCAAGCACCTGTGCAACACATCATGGTGTTCATCAACTGAAAAGGTTGCCAATTTATGAATGTCCAAATGGTGTATGGCTACCAGCAAAGAATTCTGTGTACCATTGCACAGTTTGCATGGTGCATCCACAATGCCCATTTCTTGGTTCTGCACTTATTCCAGGGTGATAACAGGTGGAATGGTTAGCTCTTCGGAGTTCTGAGTTACCTGGATGACACCATTACACAAACCTTATACAGCTCAGCCAAAAGCCCACAATGAAGCACATGAGAGGCAGAAACCACATTAAACAAACATATGAAATGTTAAAACAATGGTTTTGATGTTTAGAGTGCACTGAGGCTGCCCTATAGAAAGCTGGTAGAATGATGCTGCTGCATGTGCAAAAAATATTTACTAGGATGATACCAGAACTAACACGTTATACACATCAGGAAAGATTGAACAGGCTGGGTCTCTTTTCTCTAGAAAAGAGAAGACGGATGGGTGACCTGATAGAGGTCTTTAAGATTATGGAAGGGTTTGATCGGGTAGACATAAAGAACATGTTTCCATTTGCGGGGAAGACCAGAACTAGGGGCCATAAATATAAGATAGTCACTAATAAATCCAAAAGGGAATTCAGAGAAACCTCTTTACCCAGAGAGTGGTTAGTATATGGAACTCGCTACCACAAGGAATAGTTGAGGTGATTAGCATAGATGCATTTAAGGGAAAGCTAGATAAATACATGAGGGAGAAAGGAATAGAAGGGTATGTTGATGGGGCTAGACAAAGAAGAGTGCGAGGAGGCTCGCGTGGAGCATATGGGGTTAGATGAAGAGTGTGGGAGGAGGCTCGTGTGGAGCATAAACACCGGCATGGATCCGATGGGCCGAATGGCCTGTTTCTGTGCTGTACATTCTAGGTACTTCTGCAGAGCATAGCCACGGAAAGACAAATAATCCTGTGTGATAAAAATGAAACATTCTTGTCTAAGATTTTGCAAAGAATTGGCTTCTTTAATTCTGTCATGGTACATAAAGAATCTTACAACACCAGTTATAGTCCAACAATTTTATTTGAAAATTGTTGGACTATAACCTGGTGTTGTAAGATTCTTTACATTTGTCAACCCCAGTCCAGCACCGGCATCTCCACATCATGGTACATAAAGGATTGAAAATGAACTTCACTAATAGAAGAATGTTCCAACTCATTTTGTTTTATTTTATTGCTAAAATAAGTTGATTTATTTGAAGGTAAATGATCGGGGGAGGGGGCAAGCCATTAGATTCAAAGATATGCATTTTGTGTGATTTGTTCAAATAGGTGTTTAATTGGCATCTACGTTTTAAAATGTATCATTTAAATTCTGCACGGTCCTGGTTGACATCTTGAAGATATTAGTCTGCCTTTTTTTAAATCCGAGAATTTGTCTGGAGCCTTGGAAGAGAGTCTGTCTAGCCTCCAAACTAAGTTAATGTAGCAACTCTGAAAAGAATTAGTTAAGACAAATAACGAAGTTGGTGAGAAAGGGGAAAAAGAACCACTATTTAAGAAAATCAATTACAGCATAGTTCAGCAAAATTGCAAACTATTAATTATTTCTGATTACATGGAGCAGCTAGTTAAGCACAACAACCACTGTAAAAATGTTACGTCACTGCTATTATTTGCTTATTCTATTACTGTTTGAAACATTTGTTTGGCAGTTGAAGCTAAGACAAAGTCTGGTGTAATGTTATTCTGCCACTTTCTGAAGCTAAGGAAGAGCCCATGAAGGCACAGGATAGAACCAGAAGCTGAAATAACATGAGAAGGGTTCTCTGTTCAATACCAAGGCATGGTACGAATTTTATCCAGACATCAAGACAAGTTAAAATGTTCTCAGGGACCTAAGGAGCTGAGATTCACCTATTATAGTAGTCTGAAACATAGAAACCAAAAATATCTAGAGTAAAAACAGTAAAATAAACTGAAAAAACATAACCAATTTGGTTGGGGACAACAATAATCCATGGGATAAGAAGAACAGAAAGATGTACATGACAAGAAAAAAAAAGAGCACACAATGCAGGACAGGCACTGAGTTAGGAATGTACGAGTATAGGAACAAGAGTAAGCCATTCAGCGTCTCGAGCCTGTTCCACTATTCAATTAGATCATGGCTCATCTGTACCTCAACTCTATTCACCCACCCACCATTGCTCCATTTCCCTTGATACCCTTAGCTAACAAAACTCTAGTGATCTCATCCTTGAAAATTTCAATTGTCCCAGCATCCACAGCCTTTTGGGAGAGAGAGTTCCAGGTTTCCACTACCCTTTGTGTGAAAAATTCCTTCCTGATTTCAATCCTAAATGACCTAGCTGCCATTTTAATATTACGTCCCCTTGTTCTGGATTCCCTCACCAGAAGAAATTGTTTCTCTGTATCTACCTTATCGAATCGCTTTATTATTTTAAAGGCCTTGATTGGATCACCCCTGAATCTTCTAAACTCAAGGGAATACAAACCAAGTTTATGCAACCTGTCCTCATAACTTAACTCTTTAAGCCCTGGTGTCATTCTGGTGAATCTGCACTAGACCCTCTCCAAGGCCTATATATCCTTGCTGAGGTTTGGTGGCCAAAACTGAACGCAGTCGTCCAAATGGGGTCTGATCAAGGCTCTGTACAACTGAAGCATCACTTCCTCACTTTTGTATTCCAATTCCTTTAAGGTAAAAGACAATATTTCATTAGCCTTTTAAATTATTTTTTGTTCCTGTGTACTAGCTTTTAGTGATAGACACTGAAACCCCTTTGCTCTTCCACAGCTCCTAATCGCTCACCATAAGGATAATATTCTACTTTGTCTTTCTTGGATCTGAAGTGGCTGACCTTACATTTCCAGTTTGTCCCTTAAGGCCTATCATTACATTTATTTGGATGTTATTTTCTCCTTTTTTCATGAACCATTCTTTATTGCTACTATTTATCTGGAAAACATTAAGTTTGAAAGAAAACAACAACTACAAAGTCTAGCAAGTTCAGTTAGAAAATGCCATAAAAGGCAAATGGAACCCTTGGTTATATAATTCAGGATAGTGAACATTGAATTTGCACACAACACTGGTTAGATTGCTGTTCAAGTACTGTGTGGAGTTCTGGGCACCCTATCATAGGAAGTATATTAGAACCATATAAAGACATCAAGAATGAGAGATTATGAAGTGGAAACTGCTTTAGGCCTGTTTTGCGGCCTATGTGGGCCTCAGGCCTCATTAACATTAGTTGGGCAAGTTGCCTCCACAGGCAGATGAATTTAAAAAAATGAATTTCATGCAGTGGCCCGAAGATAAGTCCTGGGGAGGAGGGGATAGAGCGGCAATTTGTGTGTGGGAGGGAGGGGGTAGGGGAAATACTGTGGAATTGGGGAAGCAATCCTGCTCCTCCTGGCTGAACGGGAAAGTTTTAAAACATTTTTTAAATTAACCTTTTGGTGGCAACCACTGCTTAGTCCACTGAAGAATCCTGAGTGGAGCAGGCCCGACTCCTGCTCTGTTCATTGGTATCAAATTTGGTACAGGAGGTCTTACATACGTAAGGGGCCTAACGCCTGTTTTTGGCAGCTGCTAGGGGCGCCTGAAAAATGGCCCATCCCAATATTGATTCGGATACATTTCAGTCATCCTTTGGGCGCTGGACATTGGACATTCGTTGCACCCATTTTATGTTAAGGCGCATGAATTTCTACCTCTACAGTTATAAAGAAATGTATGAAAAATTGAAGCTTTTTTCCCCCAATGGACCAAAGGAGGATAAAGAGATATCTCATAGGGATTTTCAAAATTATGAAAGGTCTTGAGAGGGCAAACAGTTGGTTTTTTCAATTGGTTTTGAATTGGTGAAAAGGGGGCATAGACTGAAATTATCACTAGAAGACCGAAGGTGGAAGTTAGAAGAAATGCTTTCTACACAGAGCGTTATTAGAACATGGAATGCTTTATCACAAATTAAGAATATAAAAGAATGGACATGGGATTACAGTGGACAACTCCAGTCAAAAATCTAGCACCAGCACAGCCACAATGAGCTCAATGGCCTCCTTCTGTGCTGTATTTTCTATGATTCTCTGGTTGCAGAGAGGTAGAAAATATATTGCCTCAGCGAGCACAAATTCAAGAGTTAGACAGGGTCACAAAGTGGTTACAAGTCTCAAAGATTTGCTTGGCAGTTGAGGTGTTAGCCTCTTGGCTGACAGAAGTGGTGTACTGTGACATTAATTAGCAGGGACAGCAAAGACAGTCCTGGTTAAGAGGATCTACATTATATCTGCTGCAGTTCTTTAATACTTAGGGAAGTATCACTGTAGGGGGAAATACTTTCCATATATTTGGAAAAAAAATACTAAAGAGCTCTCGTTAAAATCAAACTTAATTTATATCCCTTGACAGCAGCCTGTTAAGTCGTATGAAACCAGTTCTGAAAGCTGGAGAAAAGGCCACTCAGCTGACATCAGCGTAGATCCAGCAGTTAGGGGCTGCAAAGCATTCATTCAAACCAGCATCCTTCTCAGTCCAGGATACTGAGACTAGAATCACCACTAGTCTAAAGACACCATCTTGGCTGGTTAATGATGTTTATTGAATCTGTACTGAATTTTACAATACTGCCTCTTTAAATAAATTCTGGAGCAGCAAGTGTTGCTGAAGATCTTTCAGTGTCAGATCACGTGTGTGACTGGCAGTTCTGTGGAAGTGAGGTTATCATTCACAACCCGAGAGAAATAAAAGAGAAAACAAACAACACAGTAAATCACAGGCTATGATTTCTTTTGCCAAATTGAGATATAACTGTTAATGAACTTTCATAATCTTGGCAAAATTCTATAAAAATAGCAATAATTTATACCTTCTTTTACATTTTTACCATTTGGTTCACAGCATGAACACCTCAGACCTCCACAGTAAATCAGTGCATTTGGCAGATTTCCTGCCAATGGTGGTTTCCTACAGCAAAGTGAAATGTCTGAGAGGAATGTCACAGAAACATGCAACGTTAACCCTCATCACCTATAGACACTTATACTGTGATTTGATTTGCATGACAGCCTAGCTTTAGTTGATATTTGTAATCTGCAAGTAGTTCCAGAAATGTAATTGAATTAGGAGCATTAATATTTACATTAGTTCCACAAAAACTGTTACTAGCCAAGCCTTCTACAGTACAGGCCTCTTAATGGGATCATTTCTATGACACACAGAATGTTCCCAGTCCTCAGAAATTCCTTTGAAGAAAACACTCTAAAATGGATTAGTGAGCAATTGGTGCCTCTGAATGTATAATTCCATTAACTGGGTGGATATTCACAGGTGGGTATTGTCTGATTCCATTAACAGGATACTCTATGATTGCTGGGCACTATAAGATCCCATTAACAGGTTGCACTGTGACTGAAAAAAAGACTTGCATTTGTAGAATGACTGATCACATCTTTCAATTGTAATTAATTACTTCTGAATTGTATTGATTCGTTTGTAAGCTGTTTGCAACCTCGGCATCCTATCTGACCCCAAGCTGAGTGTCCGATCCCATTTTCTCTCCATCACAAATCCATTACTTCCACCTCCGTAACATCACCCACCTCCACCCCTATCTCAGCCCATCCACTGCTGAAACCCTCAGCCATGCCTTTGTCACCTTCAGACTCAACAATTTAAAAACTCTCCTGGCCAGCCTCCCATCCTCCATAAACTTTAACTCATCCAAAACTCTGATCCTTGCATCCGATTTCACACTAAGTCCTGCTCATCCATCACCCTTATCCTCACTGTCCTTCATTGGTGACCAGTTCCCAATGCGTCAAACTTAATATTCTCATCTTCAAGTTTAAATTCCTTCATGGTCTTGCCTCTCCCTATTTCTTTAAACTCCTTCTACACTCCCTCCTGATCTCTCGGTTCCTCCAACTTCATCCTCTTGTGAACTCCCTCCCTTCACTCCACCATTGGTGGACCTCGGCCCCATGCTCTGGAATGTCCTCCCGAAACCACTCCGCCTCTACTCCTTTGAGATCCTCCTTAAAACCAATTGCTTTGACCAAGCTGTTTGTCACCCCTCCACTATCTCCTTCTATGGCTTGCCATCCATTTTTTCTGATTACACCTTTGTGAAGTGCCTTGGGACATTTTGCTATGTTAAAGGCGCTATAAATGCAAGTTGTTGTTGTTGTTGTGGCGGTGGTGGTGGTTAGTAGTAGTAGTAAGTAAGCTTGGCAGACATTTTGCTCAAAGCATGGTTTCACAAATAAGAACATAAGAACATAAGAAATAGGAGCAGGAGTAGGCCAATCGGCCCCTCGAGCCTGCTCCACCATTCAATAAGATCATGGCTGATCTGATTCTAACCTTAAATCTAAATTCATGTCCAATTTCCTGCCTGCTCCCCGTAACCCCTAATTCCCTTTACTTCTAGGAAACTGTCTATTTCTGTTTTAAATTTATTCAATGATGTAGCTTCCACAGCTTCCTGGGGAAGCAAATTCCACAGACCTACTACCCTCTGAGTGAAGAAGTTTCTCCTCATCTCAGTTTTGAAAGAGCACCCCCTTATTCTAAGATTATGCCCCCTATTTCTAGTTTGACCCATCCTTGGGAACATCCTTACCGCATCCACCCGATCAAGCCCCTTCACAATCTTATATGTTTCAATAAGATCGCCTCTCAGTCTTCTGAACTCCAATGAGAATAGTCCCAATCTACTCAACCTCTCCTCATATGTCCGCCCCCTCATCCCCAGGATTAACCGAGTGAACCTTCTTTGTACTGACTCGAGAGCAAGTATGTCTTTTCTTAAGTATGGACACCAAAACTGTATGCAGTATTCCAGGTGCGGTCTCACCAATACCTTACATAACTGCAGCAATACCTCCCTGTTTTTATAGTCTATCCCCCTAGCAATAAACGCCAACATCCCGTTGGCCTTCTTGATCACCTGCTGCACCTGCATACTAACTTTTTGATTTTCTTGCACTAGGACCCCCAGATCCCTTTGTACTGCAGTACTTTCCAGTTTCTTGCCGTTAAGATAATAACTTGCTCTCTGATTTGTCCTGCCAAAGTGCATAACCTCACATTTTCCAATATTGTATTGCATCTGCCAAACCTCCGCCCACTCACCCAGCCTGTCTATATCCCCTTGTAGTTTTTTATGTCCTCCTCACTCTCTACTTTCCCTCCCACCTTTGTATCATCTGCAAACTTTGATATGTTACACTCGGTCCCCTCCTCCAAATCGTTAATATAGATTGTAAAGAGTTGGGGACCCAGCACCGACCCCTGCGGAACACCACTGGCTACTGGTTGCCAGTCCGAGAATGAACCATTTATCCCAACTCTCTGCTTCCTGTTAGATAACCAATCCTCCACCCATGCCAGAATATTACCCCCAATCCAGTGATTCTTTATCTTGAGCAATAATCTTTTATGTGGCACCTTGTCGAATGCCTTCTGGAAGTCTAAATACACTACGTCCACTGGTTCCCCTTTATCCACCCTGTAGGTTATGTCCTCAAGAACTCAAGCAAATTTGTCAGACATGACTTCCCCTTCGTATAGCCATGCTGACTTTGTCCTATTAAATTATGTTTATCCAAATGTTCCGCTACTGTCTCCTTAATAATAGACTCCAAAATTTTACCCACCACAGATGTTAGGCTAACTGGTCTATAATTTCCAGCCTTCTGCCTACTACCCTTTTTAAATAAGGGTGTTACATTAGCATTTTTCCAATCTGCCGGGACCTTTGCCGAGTCCAGAGAATTTTGGAAAATTATTACCAAAGCATCCACAATCCCTACTGCCACTTCCCTCAAGACCCTCAAAGAACATGAATGACCAGTTAATTTGTTTTTGGCGGTGTTGTTTGAGAGAGAAATGTTGGCCAGTAAACCAGGAGATTTCCTACTTTTCTTTCAAACAGTGCCATGGGATCTTTACTGTCCACTTGAACCACTAGAATATGCAGTCCTGGTTGATTGTTTTATCCAAAAGATGGCACCTCTAACAATGTCATCTAATGTATACATTCAAGTCCTGCAGTGCAGGTCAGAATGTTCCCATTAACAGGGTGTCTTGACTGATTTGCAGGAAGGTTTAACTAGAAGCTGAAAACAGCAGTGGACTGCTCTAGTCAAGAGACACAATCTGTAAAAGGGTGTCTTTTGTTTATACATACTGGTTTTAAATCTGAACCCCATGTTTTACATCCTATTATGAATGTGGCCGATAACATTCGTTTTACCAAGTCTCAGCTCCTGGTTCAATCTATTGGGCCAGATTTTGCTATGAGCAGTGAACGAACAGCACCAGCCGTTCTTTAGACTTACACTTGCCCATAGGCTTTCTCTGGGGTTTTGCACCGCAAGTTTCTGTCAGCCAACCAAACAAACAGGGTATCTGAGACCTGTGCGAACAAAGCAAGCAACTGTGTGTCTCCTTAATCAATCAGATTGAAGAATCGTTAACATAGAAAATAGTAGCAGGAATAGGCCATTCAGCCCTTCGTGCCTGCTCTGCCATTCAATATGATCATGACTGATCTGCTATCTCAATACCATATTCCCGCTCTCTCCCCATACCCCTTAATGCCTTTTGTGCCTAGAAATCTATCTAGCTCCTTCTTAAATATATTCAGTGACTTGGCCTCCACAGCCTTTTGTGGTAGAGAATTCCACAGGTTCACCACCCTCTGAGGGAAGAAATTTCTCCTCATCTCAGTCCTAAATGTCCTTTCACCGTATCCTGAGACTGTGACCCCTCGTTCTGGACCCCCCCAGCCAGGGGAAACATCCTCCCTGCATCCAGTCTGTCTAGCCCTGTCAGAATTTTATACGTTTCAATGAGATCCCCTCTCATTCTTCTAAACTCGAGTGAATACAGGCCAAGTCGACACAATCTCTCCTCATATGACAGTCCTGCCATCCCAGGAATCAGTCTGGTGAACCTTCGCTGCACTCCCTCTATGGCAAGTATATCCTTTCTAAGGTAAGGAAACCAAAACTACACACAATACTCCAGGTATGGTTTCACCAAGGCCCTATATGACTGCAGTAAGTCATCCTTGCTCCTATACTCAAATCCTCTTGCAATGAAGGCCAACATACCATTTGCCTTCCTAACTGCTTGCTGCACCTGCATGTTTGCTTTCAGTGACTGGTGTACAAGGACATCCAGGTCCCTTTGTACATCAACATTCCCCAATCTAACACCATTTAAATAATATTCTGCCTTTCTGTTTTTCCTTCCGAAGTGGATAACTTCACATTTATCCACATTATACTGCATCTGCCATGTTCTTGCCCACTCACTCAACTTGTCTAAATCGCCTTGGAGCCTCTTTGCATCCTCCTCACAACTCACAATCCTACCTAGTTTTGTGTCATCAGCAAACTTGGAAATATTACATTTGGTTCCCTCATCCAAATCATTGATATATATTGTGAATAGCTGGGGCCCAAGCACTGATTCCTGCGGTACCCCACTAGTCACTGCCTGCCACCCCGAAAAAGACCCATTTATTCCTAATCTCTGTTTCCTGTCTGTTAACCAATTTTCAATCCATGCCAGTATATTACCACCAATCCCATGTTCTTTAATTTTGCACACTAACCTCTTAGGTGGGACGTTATCAAAGGCCTTCTGAAAATCCAAATAAAGCACATCCACTGGTTCTCCCTTATCTATTCTACCAGTTATATCCTCAAAAAACTCCAGTAGGTTTGTCAAACGCGATTTCCCTTTCATAAATCCATGTTGACTTTGTCTAATCCTGTTGATATTTTCTAAGTGTCCTGTTATCATATCCTTTATAACAGACTCTAGCATTTTCCCTGCTACTGATGTTAGGCTCACCAGTCTGTAGTTCCCTGTTTTCTCTCCCTCCTTTTTAAATGAACAGCGCAGAGTCTGAACCAGGAAGTGTAAGTTAGAATAGTGAATTCAATGTCAAATCAGGTACAGAAAGTGAAATAAAGAGAGGGAAAGATTGGATTAAGGGAGAGAGAGAGAGATAAAAGACACAAATAAAAAGTAAAAAAAAATGTTATTTACATTTGAAAAAAAAATCTCCAACAATAATTAAAAGCTGAAGGAATGAGACTCCACACCTGTAAAAGTTAATTTTCAGTGTCAGAGACATTATTTGGCAGTAATTAAGACTTACCACACCGTTAAAAGGGTACTTAGACTGGAATGGACAAGGCCTAACCTTTTGTGGCGAGTTTAGTTCATATCTATGACATCTGTACAGGAACTTCACGCCCTTTAATACATTTGAATGGGGAGCCAAATGGCGAAATGCTGTTTTCACGCAGCTCACGGAGGGGCAGCGCATCTCGGACAGCAACGCCCAGATTTTCGCGTTTAACTGCGCATCTCCATTCGCCGGAGGTTGCTGTCTGATTTGCACATGAATAACGGTGAATGCTGTTCGCCTCACAGTTATTTTCACAGCAAAATCTGGCCCATTGAGTTTGCTGTATGTCCCTATTATTGCTCTCTGACACAGCTTCTAGGAAGTTCAGTGTAAAAATGTTTTTATTTCTCATTTGGCTAATAAGAGAAGTTAATTTTGTCTGCATATTTATTAGTGCGTATTTGGTTCGCGCCAAGATCGCTTGCAGAGGGCCTCCATGTCATATTTTATTAACTACACAAGGTTGCACACCTCAATATAACTTGCCACCATCGCGGAGGTAAGTTATTCAGAAATAAGCCGTTTAAGCTGTTGGTAGCAATGACCTCTTCAGATATTATCTTCGTCTTTAATGGGCAATCTGGTTCACAACATGTATACCTCAGAACTCCAAATTAAATCAGTGGACTTAGCAGTTGGGTAGATTGGCTGTAGAGACAGAAGCTTACACAAAAAGGTAAGTGGGGGCTTGAATGGAGGAAAAGGTGACTATTACCAGGCCCTCACCTTCCAGGGTCATTACTGTTGCTTCCCAGGGCCTACTGCCACCTTCACCATGGGAGCTCCAGGAAGCGGTGGTAGATGGGGTGGACTGGAGGGAAATGCTCTGGGGACCCAGGCTCCACCCCCTGCTGCTATTTTCATGCAGCGAGTTAGGAAAGATCAGGAAGCAGTGGTTCTGGCATTGGAGGATGGAGGGAAATTCTAGTTAGAGCGATGAGGTAACGGTAGGCCTCATGCTTACACTGTCCGTCATCTCCTGCTAGATTTTTTTTCAAGACTGCAGAAGAGAATCCCAGCTGTGGTTTGGCTACACAAAGAGGAATAGAAGGGAAAATAAGGAGATTTGCATTTACACCTCCCCCAAAAGAGAAACAACAGATACGACTTAATGCTATTAACTGCGTGCCCATTAACAGTATGGAATAATCTCCTTCATTGTTGGGAACTGCAAAATCCCAGTGGTGGGTTATGTGTTATTAAAAGATTTAATGTTTGCATTGTAAGGATTTCCTCAACAAATATCATTTTCCCCAATAAGAGTCTTCCACTGTGGTATCAGCAGCCAATTACCTAGCTTTCAGGATCTCACAGTGCTATTATTAGTTGGTGCATTCTACGCATTTAATGGAAAATCCTTGAGATTGAAGAAATATCCAATGCTGCTGAACACAGCATGGGCACATTTGCTGGTCCTTAATGTTCTCTTTTTGGGTCCTCTATGATCAATTTGTTTCTCTAACATTTCCCAGTCAATTTCCACATACCTCGATGACAGCAATATTTTCACACATTTTCCCTTTCATCTCATCACAATAAAACAATATGGCCCAAGAGTCTCTGTAGTCAGACCACCTGGTACTGTAAACACCGCAGAATCTAATGGAAATAACTGAACAATTATAGTTGCCACTTTGAAGTCAATGGAAAAGAAAAGTGAACGAGGTGTAAAACAGCCAGTTGATTCGCTATCTCCCACTTTTGGCCGACTGATAAAAGTTAAAATTGCTCCCAATTTTTTTTTCCCTCCATTTTTTTCTACTTCTCTCCTGAAGGTACTGACTCTGCTTATTGTGCATCAGAGTAAAGGAACAAAGAGAGGAAATACCGGGTATGAAGTATAGTCAACAAGAAATAATGAAACGCGTGCCCACAGTCCTTTCAGCGCGAGCATGCTCGCTTCTTTCAGTGTGCTTCTGCTACTGAAATAATAAAGGCTGTGCAAACAGTGAACGGGGCTGAGAAAGGCAATGACAGCCATTTTAGTGAAATACAGGGATCATCATCCAGGATAAAGCACGTGGTCACATTTGCAGTTATACCAGAAATTAATGAAAGCTTATGGTAACGTCCAGCAGGAGATGAACAAGCCTGACGTAATGCCTGGCTTTGTCACCATAACTGCCCTTGTTTGCTTTTTGTCCCTAAACACCATTCATAATGCTCTTCACAGACAACAGCAGGAAAATGGGCAACCAAATCATTTGATGTAAAATAAGATAGCGGAATGTGAAGGACCCCACTATGTGCAAGTCTGATAGGGCAGCAGATGTTCCATAGCTCCAATGCTTAAGATATTACACCAGTGAAAATGGAATCCACAGCATCCTTCATCACAACTAACAGTTGCCAACATGCTATGAAGCTTTCTCTAACCCCTATGAAGTGGATGAACCCTGCTGCTAATTTTAGCAAACTCAGCAAGCAGCTGTGGGTTTACAAGAAGTATTACTTTCCTCTTTTTGGAGGGCTCTGTGATACTTGTTTTAGACACTATGAATAACCAGTCCAAATGACAATCCACAGAAAGGCCTGCAGGTTGTCATCAATTGCTGAGCTGTGGAGCTTAGTCAATAGGAAGGGGAATTTCTACCATGTCACATGAGGGCTGATTTTCCTGTGCCCTGCTCCCAAATAGTGTCCAAAATTGGTGCAATGCAGAGAAAAAAATAGGTCCTAATTCTCTGCTCCCATTTTGCTCCTGAACAGCACTCCACACAAACTTCCTGCTGTGTTTGAAAGAACAGGAGGAACTATGAAGGGGTGCTAGGCAGGTGCTCGGTGCCCACCTTTAGTACCCACACACCTACATCTGCAGAAAGATACGAACATATATCTCACTTTAAGAATTGATTAGTGCAGGTTAAGGCTCCTCTTACCACAAAAGAAATGGTACAGTAAGCCTGAAGTCACTACTAAGTTATGGGTGAATGCCAAACTAAAGTGGTATGCTTTCTCGGACACACCCCCAACACAGTATGTCACTGCATGAAAGGAAACGTGCCAGGGTGATCAACAGCCAACATAGCCTGATTAGCCAGGCCCACCAAGATGTCACCAACCATTTTTGCAGGCCCTGGCACACCTATCTGGCAATGACCATAGGAAACTGTCATCTCAGGGTTTGAGTTGTTAAGAGTGGCAGATGACAAGCTGTGCCATCTGCTGCAAGGTCATGTGTAGGTACCATGCAGGATAGAGCTGGCACATCCAGTGATTGTAGCAGTCTGCTATGGCCTGCAGCTTGGCTGCACCTCCTAGCAATGCTGCAATCCAGACCTATGGGAATGATATCCTGATATGGCATATTCTTGCAACCACCGCATGAAGCACCACCTCCACTTCAGCAGCCATCAAACAGGGGTGGAGGGGATTGGTGCTGGGTTAATACTTGCCTGCAAACTCATGTTTGCCGCTTGGGTTTCCATTTCTTTCACTGTTGCCTCGTTTTTCTTAGTTCCCTGCCCCTTCAGCCTTGACAAAGGCTGGAAATGGCCTTTTGGGCCTTTCCAAAGACTTTCAGAATTTTTGTCACCTTATTATGGCATTCAGCTTTAATTATGTGCATTCCTTTAAATTTTTCTTACAAACAATTTTTCACTCCCATCACTAGTGAGTTACATGGATCAGTCCAAATCTGCACCAGATACTATGCCAATGAGCTGACCTAGTAAACTGCACACTTCATTTGAGTCTGTAAAAGCTGCCAATGGCCATAAATGCACATGCACACACACACAAACAAATTTTACCTTTCTCATGAGCTAGTATCCAGCTTGTTCTAGTTTTCTATGGAGCTTACTTAAAGAAAAAATTTGACACCATCCCTTTCAAACACTCCAAATAGTTGAAAAACCAAGAATTTTCGAGGAACTATCCCTCAAGGACAATATCGTTTTTCATTATCAACAGATATATCTGAAGAAGTATATTTTATGATTTTAACTGCGGGCTAGTTTTCGGCAAGTGAATTTGGTGTCAGTTAACTCCCGAGCCTCATTTAAATACCGACTCTCCAACCGTTTCAGAGAGGAAGTGGCAGACATTCAAAAGGCCTGGAGACACTCCCCTGAGAAGAAGTACGTGGCAGGGTCGGCCACCGGGCATTTCCAAGGGGGTCCCTGGAATCAGGAGTGAGGAGGGATTGTGACAGGGGAGACTTAAGCTTTCCTTGTCGAGCCCGGAGATGTATGCCTTCTCTTCCTTCTTCTCCTGGACCCAGAGGAAAGTAAAAAGATTTAAAACTCACCTTTTTGGGTCTCCTCTGGCCCTGATCCACTTCCTCGTTGGGTTGGCTTGGTGGTAAACTCACTGTGGCTTCCCACTCAGGTCACCGAGCAAAATTTGCAGCCAGGTCCCGACGACGTCATCGGGTTCTGACCTGCATGTGTTAAAAAGGACCCTGCTGGTTTTGGACCCAGTGGAGCAGGTTAAAATAGCAAGTCAGCTTCCAGCGGCTCCAGGGCAAGTTAAGTGACCTGGACAATTTTAATGGCGGGGGTAGGGGAGGAGGGTTAAAATGCGCTCCCATTGAGAAAGCACACCTGAATTCCTGATATGTACTCCCGGTGCAGTCACATAGGAAATTTTGAAAAAAGGCTAGTTGACTGTTCTAATGGGGCAGAATGTGGTAAAAGTTAGTATTTTATTTATAATTTGGTGGTTCCATAGCACTCTTTTTTTATAATTCTGGGCACCATATTTTGCAGCCAATGTCATGAACTTGGATGATGACTTTCCTTTTACTGAACATCAGCTTGTGGCCTAACCTACTGTATTTGTTGTACAGCCCCTACGAGTGCATATCATACAGCTGCTGGGAGATTAATCATGAAAATCATTTTTATTTCTTATTTAACTAATAAGAGAATATGTAATTCTGACTACACTCTTAACGCAAATCTGTTTCACACCCAATTTATTCACAGGGCGCCCAAGCATGTCATATTGCATTAAGTATGCAGAGGGAGAGCTGTACACCTCAATATAGCTTTATATCATCACAGATTTGCATTATTTAGGAGTAAGCTTTGTAAAGCTTACTCTTTTGTAAAGCTTGTGGTATAAGTATTATTTAATGCATTTAATAGAAAAATAAAGAATATGGCCCCCAAATTGCTGCTGTATAATTGTGATAGGTGTAATTTGTCCTTAAAATTAAAAGTATAGATAATGTGAGTAGGGGGAGGTGTGAAATAAATTGTAACTATCTGTTAAAAGAAATAAATTAATGTTAATAAAGCAAACTCAGAAGGAATAATGCTGCAGAGGATCTAGGAAATTTCACACAGGTTCTATACAGTTTCTAAAATGCAAATATGGGTTAAAATGAAGAATTAAATAAGTAAAAAGGCAAAATGGATAGAGCCATAAGAATGGAATTTTCCAAAAAGATTATTATTTTTCTAAGCCATTGAGGGGAAAAATAGTATGACAATAATGAGAACACAGTGAAAGCAGGCTGTTAAACATCACCAAACACGCCTGATTGAACAGATGAATATCAAGCATGTAGCTATTTTACAACTGATTGGAAGCTGAGTTTGCCAGCCAGATAGGTCCCTTCACTCCCTTCTCAGAAATTTAGCTTCTACTACAATGCATATGTAATGCTTTTACCATTAATCAGCATCTCTGAAATACTTTAAATTTTAATTTCAAACATATTCTGTTACCCCTTTCATGCACCTGCAGTCACTGGAAGTAACATTGCTAATGAGGCCTATTCTTCAAGGTCCTGTTAAGATGTTTATGGTGTTCACTACTGTCAATCAGGATCACAGCCAAGTCCACAGTTCAGTGGCTTCAACTAGCACCTACAGAGACCTGACAAGGATGACGCACTGTCAGCTGTGCTGGGGAAGTAGGTCAGGTTCCAGCTTATGTCTTATTCCCTCCTCACCACACAAAAAAAATGACTGTGGCCATGGCAACAGCATCTCGTCAGATACTGCAAGGTCACTAAAGGGTAGCGCACAAAGATATTGTGAAATGAAATGAAGGAAAAAAACATTACGGTACACTGAAATTGCTGCTGAAAAAAACTCTTTTGGAAAAATAATTAAAAAAAGATGGATTTGATACAAAAACATGAGCCAAAATATTTAGGGACGATAAATCAATCGCAGCTAGCCGGAATACTTTATTCGTATTTAGTAGATTATTACAGCTGATCTCGCCCTCCCGAATCTCCATTAGGATGTCAGAAACCGTTTGACTGAAAAATTATTTAAATTTTAAAAAAAACTGACATCGGGATTTTGAAGTTTTGCTCGATTGCCAAGTACCAATAATACTGATGTTTTACCGAGACAACAATGGTTAACGATACGGATTGTATTTATCAGCTAAGGTATTCAGCTAACTGAGGTTAAATATTCCTGTTTGTGTTGTGTGCTAGCGATGCGGGTAAGAGAAATCAGAATATCTTTAATGATTTCACAGTCAGTCAAATATTTTCAGAATAATATCATATTTTAAAATGTAAGATCAGAGGGGGTTCTTTGCACATTGCAGCCCTCAGTTTAACGCCCCACGTCCGTCGTGAAACGGGCGTGCAGAAGGCTAATATCGTGGCAGCGAGCTGCTCACCTTCTGAAGGCCGCACTCGTTACCCTGCGCCATTTGGACAGTGTCGGAGGTCCCAGCCCCGGGCAGCCGATGGGGGTCACTGAGAAACAAACGTCAGGGTCTGATGACATAATTCACACCCCGACGTTATTTTAATCCCGGGCTGCGTGGCTCACACCCAGTGCCGATGGTGACTGGGGAAACTGGTGTGAGGAGGCTCCAGGCCCAGAAGAGGCCCAGGAAAGTAAAAATGTTTTAATTTTTTTGATGATTTTCTTGTGGGCCAGGAGGAGCAGGGGTGCTTCTCCGTGTCCCACGAGGAATCCTTGGGCCTCGCCTCCCTTCCCATGACCATGATCGCCTCATACTGTCACCCCATCACTAATCTTATGCTGGGTCCCTGGTGGCTGTCACGCAATTTTCCGTTCCCGCCCACCATGTCATTCCCGCCAGCTTCGGGTGGGAGTCGGGCCCGGACTATGGTAATGAGGCTCGGGAGTTAAAATGGCCGTGGTCTCACGCTGGCGAGTCGGAGCGAGCCTGCCACTCACCCCGCCATCCCCACGCTGAACTCTCACTTTGAACTTTGAGGTACTGTGCTATGGAAAATTGGGATGAACATCTGTATCTGTGACTCTATATTCAGCGAGGCCTCGTCTCAGCTGTGCTGTGATAGCAAGGTACTAAGTGAAGGTCAGGTTTCAGTCTCAACTGTTTTTGATGGGAGCTTGTTCCACAACTACTCTATGAAAAAACCCTTTTTCTACCAAATATACCCATATATGAAAGAAAACCCATCCCCTTACTTGCCAGGCAAGGTGGCATTGATTTTTTTTTTAAGATTCAAATGACAGAAGAGGCCCTCTTTCAAACTCAAAGAGAGTCAAACTTCTAGTGCTTTCGGGAGCTGCCCCATCATCCATCATGTTCTCCCAACATGAGAAATTTAATTTCATGCACTGCAGAGAGTGGAATAAAATATACATCTGTACTCGAAGGCTGGGGAGTATTTTAATAAATGCTCCCTCAGGCAGCCTTTCCTGCTTTTTCAGTTATTTTGGCTTTGCAATAGAACGAAACGTGCAAAAAAATTGCATCCACTCGTGGTGTGGTTGGCACTCACTGTGTCTGGCTACCACTCACAATACTCAGTGTGCTGGTTGACTTGTGTTGATGTGGCCTAACACAGGGCCCAACTGCATACAGCGTCTGCAACAGCACAAGTGCTTGGTTTCATTTTGTTGCAGTCCATCAAAATTAGCAGTGCTGTAACTGTGAAGACTTCACATTATTCATGCAGGTTTGATGACACAATCACACCTTCCTTCACATCACATTCTGCACTGGGACTAGTCAACGAGACAGGGTGGCATTTTCTGAATCTTTAGTTCAGGTATTGTTAAATTAATTTAAAAAAATTAAAATCTAACCTTTAAAAACTTTTTGCTCATCATGGCCAGTGATGCTCACAATAAAGAATCACCCCCATTCATTCTTACATTTGCAAAATACAGAGTGAAAGGTCGATATTCAGAGTCCCTGCATGTGGCAAGGCAAATCACAATCTGCAAACACACATCAACAATGGAAAATCACACAATTTTCCAATGTGTGCAAGGTATCTTGCTGCATGTCAGCACTCAGATAATCAACCCATAATGTTCTGTCTACTCTGCCCCGACCTTAGAAGAACCCCGCCCCCCCCCCCCCCCCCCACACACACACACACATACACACAGTGCAGCAGGACAACAGTTTTCAATTTCACCAGCCATTCCATGATCTCCAAGTGAAACTGCCAGTTTATTGCGGAATTAGACAGCATTTTGTATGTGGACCCCCACCCACTAGGATTTAAATTGAAAATGCCCAAACCTTTTCATATAGGACCCATATAACCAGAAGAACAAGGACACTTTCATCCCAACAGTTTAGGATGGATTTGAACCCATGCCCTAGGGGAATGCATCAGTCAGTCCTTTATTGATTTAATATTTCTAAAAAATAAAATATAGAAGGTGAAGTAAAGAAACTGGCTTGAAGGCACAATGGCATCATCTTGGTTATAAAAGTTAATTTTCTGACCGTGACATATTTTCTCTGTTGAACACAAGCAGAAACTAGCTATGACGTTAAGTGAATATTTAAGGGTAAATTTTACAAATGCATAATCCTGGCATGAGCTTCACTACGTGCATTCATAAGACTTACTCCGTTGCTCAACTGAAATTAGTGCTTTTCATTCTTTCCCACAACAATGCCCCCTTCAAGCTTGCAAGCTCATTTTTAAAGGGGCACTGTCTTCATAAAAAGATGCTTATAAAAATTATTTACAAAGATATTATGCAATAGCATAAATCTCATTGAAATGCACCACTTGCTTGTAATGTCATGAAGAAAATGGCATATGACTTCTCTCTTCCCAAAATTTTCATGAAGACAGTGCCCTTTCAACACTCTCTCCTTCCAGAGCATTTTTTTTGAGTGAAACCTTCATTTGGCAGTAGAAAATGTAAAACCCTGAATAAAGGCTTTGTCTGCGCAGAGTACAGAGTGTATTGCTACCATTTCAGTAACAAAGGCAAAGTTACCACTTGTAAATATTAAGGATACTAATCTGGTGAGCAGGTTATACAGCAGCATCATCCATTTTATTACACAGCAGCTTTTGGTGTTTGCTGTGCAATGTTAAAAAATAATAGTTTCCCCTCCCTTCATCTATACTGCAAATGAAAGCTTATTGATATACAAGATATATAAAATGTATTTTTCTAGGTCATACACATTATGCCACTGATGATTAGTAGCCTTTCCTTCCTGTCCCCTACAGTGCTTTGTTCCTGAACTTTACAATGTGCAAAAAAATTCAGCACAGCATTCAAGTAAAGAAACAACTCATTAGAGCTCCACGTGCTGCCAATAACTCAACGTGGAGCTGGCTACAAAGCTAGTGTGCAGCAAATGCGATATGACAGCCGAGGGACATATGGCGAAGGCTGCACTGGGAGCTAAGAATGTTGATTGCTGCAGTTTGCTGTGAACTATAGTTCAGTAGAACAGTGTCATCACCGTTAGGTCAGAAACCAGTTAACAAAACGCTTTTTCCCCTTTTGTGCTTTGGAAAATAACAAAGTCAGCATGGACCTGAATACATCTAGTGCAATGAAATGCAGCTCCATCAAAATTGCACATTACATTCCAATTCCTAGATACGCTTTACTGTTATCCAAATTGCAGTTCCAGATTCCTAGTGCTAGTGTAAGCTTTTATAAGCATTGTGTACCTTGGCAATGTTCACCCTAGCCCGTGGTAAAGAAAAATACAGCTCTCAGTTTACTGTGTTCAAAATTTTATAGAACTCTGGCTCATTCAGCCAATAAACAAAAACTTGCACTTATGTAACATGTTTAATTTAGAAAAACATCCCAAGGCGCTTCATAAAGACATAAGGGGAAAAAAAACACACAATAGTGATGCAATATTCAGAATTATTGGTGCTTTTTTCGCTTTCCTATTGGGCATGCCCTAAAACAAACAAAAGGACCAATTTCAACTCCAGTAACTCAAACTATCTCCGTTCTGTGATAACTTTATCTGACTGAGAAGATGGTCTGGATAAAACACCCTGGTTAACAGTTAGTAAATGTGTGTGCCTGCATGTGGTGCACTGTGTTGAACTTATTGGGATTTATAGTTTGTTTTCTCCCCCCCCCCACATTTTAAAGGAGCACTATTTTAATAAAATTTCTTTTTGCAACGCTTTTCTCATTTGTTTAAAATACATATGATCTCACTACTGATGTTGAAACTTGATTCACTTACATATCTGGGCATTGTGACAAAATGACCATTGGCTCTTCTCCCTGCACCAACAAAAGTTTGTCAAACATTTTTTCATAAAGATTAGCAGGGGTGAAATTATCTTTAGCGACAGCGCAAAAGAGACGCTAGCGAATAGCAAGTCTGTTTTACACCCCGCCTGATTTTGTTTTCCATTGACTTCAATGGAAAAGAAAAGTCAGGCAGGGTGAAAAATGGGGTGCCGATTTGCTATCACCTATTTTGTGCTACAGCCGAAGACCAATTTCACCCCCAATAAACCTAGGGATCAGTCCAGTGGTGTGGCTGACAAGTCCCCGAAACTGATGGCTTGCATCCGACGGTCTTAAAGAAAGTGGCTACAGAGATAGTGGATGCATTGGTTGTAATCTTCCAGAATTCACTAGATTCTGGAAAGGTTCCAGCGGATTGGAAAACCGCTAACGTAACACCCCTATTCAAGAAGGGAGTGAGACAGAAAGCAGGTAACTATAGACCAGTTAGCCTAACATCTGTCATTGGGAAAATGCTAGAATCCATTATTAAGGAAGTAGTAGCAGGACATTTGGAGACTCATAATACAATCAAGGAGAGTCAACATGGTTTTATGAAGGGGAAATCATGTCTGACAAATTTATTAGAGTTCTTTGAGGAAGTAACGGGCAGGGTGGATAAAGGGGAACCAATGGATACAGTGTATTTGGATTTCCAAAAGGCATTCGATAAGGTGCCACATAAAAGATTACTGCACAACATAAGAGCTCATGGTGATGGGGATAATATACTGGCAGGGATAGAGGATTGGCTAACTAACAGAAAACAAAAAGTCGGGATAAAAGGGTCATTTTCAAAATGGCAATCTGTAACTAGTGGGGTGCCGCAGGGCTCAGTGCTGGGGCCTCAACTATTTACAATATATATCAATGACTTGGATGAAGGAACAGAGTGTCTTGTGGCCAAATTTGCTGATGATACAAAGATAGGTGGAAAAGCAAGTTGCGATGAGGACCCAAAGGGCCCGATATTAGGAGGGGGGCGGGTTGGCAGCGGGGGTCGACTCTGCACGTGATCGCAGCCTAATCGAAGGCCCTTACCATGGCTTCCGGGTTTCCCGTTCTAGATCTGCGCAGCGGGTGCACTGTGCACCCGCATCACAGGCAGTCAGCAGGAGAAGCCCTATTTAAAGGGGCAGTCCTCCAATGCTCCTCCTGCAGCAAACAACCAAATTGGCAGCATGGAGCAGCCCAGAGGCAAGGCTGCTCCAAGGTTCTCAGACTCCTCACTCCAGGTGCTGCGCGATGGGTTCAGGAGGAGGAGGGAAACGTTTTTCCCAGTGGATGGGAGGAAGTGGCCTGCCTCTGCCACCAAGAAGGTCTGGCTCGAGGTGGCAGAGGAGGTCACCAGCAGCAGTAACATCTCCCGAACCTGGGTCCAGTGCAGGAAGCGCTTTAATGACCTAACCAGGTCAGCCAAAATGAGTATACTTACGCATTCTCCCACACTCTGTCTTCCACATCACCTCCACCACCACACAACTCCTTCTGCACTGCCACCACAACGCTCTCGCATCACTCCTCACATCCACTCAACCATCATCCTCACCTTGCCTGCACTTACTCATCGCCCCAGTTCGCATTCAAACACTACCACGCAACCCAATCCTCATACAATCTCATGGCTATGTCTCACACGCATCCTCCCATGCATCTCCCTCACGCTCACCCCCACCCACACCAATGCATGCAGCGGGTCACTATGCAACCATCACTCAATCACGCCTCTCTGTGTATTGCCTTGATAGGAGAAGAAATGCTAGATGGTCCAGGAGAGGGATGATGGTGAAAAGGGACATGGAAGTGGGGACGCCACTCAAAGCGCTCCCACATCTCACCCGTTGCCCCCCTCTCAACCAGTACCCGCAATGCTGCCTCTTCTCCAGGTGGCCGAGTCTGTCCCTGCACAGGTGCAGATGGAGCAGTCTTTGGAAGGGTCCTCACGGGCACCGAAACCCAAAGGGCATCCGCGCAAAGCATCTCGTCGGTCAGGGCATGGACAAGAGCAACCTGCCACTACCTCTGCTGAAGCCACAGGGGTAGCACCACGTAGGGGTTCCCGTAAATGTAAGGCAAAGGTTTTGTGAGCACAAAGGGGATGCACAAGGGTGTAAGACAAAATGTAATGTTTTTGATTTACTTTTGTTTGTTTTGCAAAAAAACAGAAAGATCTGTTATCACCACTACTACCATGTCTTTGCAAATCTTGTCTGGTTTGTGCAATAATGCCCTTTCCTGAGGATCACCATGAAGACCCACACCTGATGCCACCCATTGTGTCACTGCAGAGTGGGTGTAGGTGTATTTGCAGGGCTGTTTTGTGCAGGCAACTGAGAGACGCCGGCGATGTCCCCGGTGGCACCCTGGAAGGATGCGGAGGAGAAATTGTTGAGGGCAGTGGTGACTTTGACAGCGACAGGTAAGAAGATGGTGCTCGGGCCAGCCGGGAGCAGCTCAGCATGAAGGAGGCTGCAGATGTGCACGACTACATGTCGAGTGACTCTGAGCCTCTGTGTGCACTGCTCCTCAGAGAGGTCCAGGAAGCTGAGCCTCGGTCTGTAGACCCTGTGGCGAGGGTAGTGCCTTCTGCGACGTATCTCTCTCTGCAGTTGCCCTCCCTCCTGCTGTGCAGGTGGATGTGTCACAGCAATGTGTTGTGGAGCTCCACGTGTCAGAGGTGGACGGCGTGGCCAGCGAGGCTGGTGATGCTGTTCGTCCTCCGAGGAGGTCATGACTGCAGCTATGGCGGCCCCATCCGCAAGATGTACGTTTGAGGGGGTCCGCAAGGTAGGTAAATGTGTCTGCACACCGGGGTTGCAAGTTTGTGATTTTTTGTTGTTAGGAGGAGAGTGGTGCAGGGCAAACTTTGTCCAAAGTGACCAGGCTGGTGGCTGCAACACGTCCATTTCAACTGGGAGTGTTTTCCCCAGTACGGAAACACTCCCAGTTGACCTGAAAATCCGAACCTCTCCTAAAATATCCTACAAATCAGGTCTCCTAACGACCTGAAGTATCCAATTAATTGATTTAATTGGGATCCCGCTGGCTTTAATTGCCGACGGGAGTCCCGCATGTGGGGGCTGCGCGCGCATCTAAGCATATCATTGGGGAACCCGGAAGTGGGCGGGTTGGAGCCGGGCTCCGCACCCTCCCCAGGAATCCCCAAATTTCGGAGCCCCCCGCCACTAACATACCTGCTGGGACGTCGGAAAATCGAGCACAAAGTGTCTGCAAAGGGATATTGACAGGTTAAGCGAATGGGCGAAAATTTTCCAGATGGAATATAATGTGGGAAAATGTGAAGTCATCCACTTTGGGAGGAAAAATAAAAAAGCAAAATATTATTTGAATGGCGAAATACTACAAAATGCTGCAGTACAGAGGGATCTGGGTGTTCTCGTACATGAAACACAAAAAGTCAACATACAGGTGCAGCAGGTAATCAGGAAGGCAAACGGAATATTGGCCTTTATTTCTAGGGGGATGGAGTATAAAAGCAGGGAAGTCATGCTACAACTGTACAGGGTGCTGGTGAGACCACACCTGGAGTACTGCGTACAGTTCTGGTGCCCTTATTTAAGGAAGGACATACTTGCATTGGAGGCAGTTCAGAGAAGGTTCACTAGGTTGATTCCGGGTATGGAAGGGTTGTCTTATGAGGAAAGATTGAACAAGTTAGGTCTATACTCATTGGCGTTTAGAAGAATGAGAGGAGATCTTATTGAAACATACAAGATTCTGTGGGGACTTGATAGGCTAGAAGCTGAGAGGATGTTACCCCTCATGGGGGAATCTAAAACTAGGGGGCATAGTCTTAGAAAAAGGGGTCGCCCGTTTAAGACAGAAATGAGGAGGAATTTCTTCTCCCAGAGGGTCATCAATCTTTGGAATTCTTTACCCCAAAAAGCTGTGGAGGCTGAGTCATTGAATACATTTAAGGCTGAGTGAGACAAATTTTTGATCAGCAAGGGAGGCAAAGGATATGGGGAAAAGGCGGGAAAATGGAGTTGAGGTAAAAATCAGATCAGCCATGATCTCAATGAATGGCGGAGCAGGCTGGAGGGGCCAAATGACCTACTCCTGCTCCTATCTCTCATGATCTTATGGTCTGCATTGCAGGAGGAATTCTGTGACCCAACTTCGGACTTTTAAAAGAGTTTGCAAACATAGCGACCAACAGACACCAAAGATTGATCATCATCAGCAGATAGACACAATGGAGCATAGACTCCAGTGGGATCTATTCAAAGGGGTATTTGGGCAGTCAAATCAGGGAAATAATCTGCCGCTATGAGAGCTTCATTGTTCTAAGCCTTCAAAACAGTACAAGTTCTCAGTGGACACGGTAAAGTTAGTGAGGAGTGATTACAAGGAAATCTCTTCCCTAAGGATTATAAAGAACAACCTAGGCAAAATTATCAGGAAGAGACCAAGATCTAGCAGACAGGTGAGCAACTAAAGCGGAGCTAAATACTGAAGTAAATCCATGAAGAGTGCATCTGACAGAAGGTTAACTATAAAGAGGATGAACAGAAGGATGAAGTGGAATGAGGCCTAGGAGCCTTAATAGACTAAGCTAAATGCATAGCAGCAATCAACAAAGCCAATAGAGACTTGTACACAGCCAAAATAGTTGAATATGTCAAAAGAAGCATAAGCAAAGTATACAGTGCTATGATCAAACCACACCTCAAATACAGCATCCAGTTCTGGTTGACAAGACACAAGGGAAACATTAAAGCATTGGAGGCAGTGCAGAGAAGAGCCACAAGCCTGAGCCAATTCACTAAAACACAACTCAGGTCACATGGCTCTGGTTAGTGTGTTGTAGTTTTTTGTTCAGAGTGCTCACCTGATTTACTGAGAGCCAATTATATATCTGTATGATTCAAAGCCTTGGATCCAATGCGTATCCATAGCATCACACCAATCAAAGCATCACACCTTAAAAGCATCCTGCATTCAAAATGCAAAAAAATTATGATTGGCTCAAATGATTATTGTTTGTTAAGTTAATTATACAGTTGGCTTAAATATCCCACTGACTAAATTGGAATCAATTAAAAACCCAGTTTCCTTTAATAGAGAAGTAGCAAAAGCTGGGAATCAACAACTAGCAACTACCACAAAATCAACCAATCAATGTGCTAATTTTTTTTGAAAGCTACCACTCATGAACCATTAAGTACCATAATAATGATTAATCTGAGATGTGCTCACAATATAAACAATCCCCACCCCACCCAGAACCATGTGATCTCCTGGGAGAGGTGAAAAAACAGATGAAAACCCAAACCAATTTGGGGGGAAAAATCTGGGCAATTCCTCTCTGACCCCCTCAGGCGATTGAAACTAGTCCAGGATATCACTTTACCTGTTGTACGAGGTGATCTCCACCCCAGCCAAAAACAGGTCCAGCTGTTGCTTGAAGGAATTCAGCGAATTGGCACTACACGAGCTGGCAGCCTGTTCCAGAGGTCCAATTTTCTCTGGGAAAAGGTCCACCTCAAAACATCTAACTTAGATCTGGCTATATCCAACTTAAAATTGTGACCCTGGTCCTCCCTAATGTATTTAATTGGAACAAACTATCAACATAATCTATTTCCTTCATCATCTTATAAATCTTGATCAGATCACCCCTACGTCTATGCTTCTCTAAAGAGTAGAGGCCCAGCTCTTTTAGCTTATCTTGATAACTAAGATGTTTCAAACTGGGAATTAATCTAGTGGTCCCCCTCTGCACTCTTTCCAAAACCTCAATGTCACCCACCATAGGAGGAGACCAAAACTGGACACAGTATTCTAACTGAGACCAGACCAAGGTCTTGTACAAGGACAAAATACTATGTTTTGTCTTATAGTCAATTGTCCTTTAAATGCACCCCAACACCCTATTCGCTCTAGCTATCGCTTCACAGCATAGAATCATAGAAGGTTACAGCATGGAAGGAGGTCATTTGGCCCATCGAGTCCACGCCGGCTCTATGCGTGAGCAATTCAGCTAGCTCCAGAGGAGATTTACTAGAATGATTCCAGGGATGAGGAACTAAATTACGTGGATAGACTGGAGAAGCCCACTGCCCCACCCTATCCCCGTAGCCCTGCACAATTTTTCCTTTCAAGTACTTATCCAGTTCCCTTTTGAAGGCCATGATTGAATCTGCCTCCACCACCCTTTCGGGTAGTGCATTCTAGATCCTAACCACTCGCTGTGTAAAAAAGTTTTTCCTCGTATCACCTTTGGTTTTTTTGCCATCACCTTAAATCTACGCCCTCTGGTTCTTGACCCTTCCGCCAATAGGAACAGTTTCTCTCTATCTACTCTGTCTAGACCCTTCATGATTTTGAATACCTCTATTAAATCTTCTCGCAATCTTCTCTGTTCCAAGGAGAACAATCCCAGCTTCTCCAGTCTATCCATGTAATTTAGTTCCTCATCCCTGGAATCATTCTAGTAAATCTCCTCTGCACCCTCTCTAAGAACTTCACATCCTTCCTAAAGTGCGGTGCCCAGAACTGGACACAATACTCCAGTTGTGGCCGAACCAGTGTTTTATAAAGGTTCATCATGACTTCCTTGCTTTTGTACTCTATGCCTCTATTTATAAAGCCCAGGACCTCGTATGCTTTTTTAACCGTTTTCTCAACCTGCCCTGCCACCTTCAACGATTTATGCACATATACCCCCAGCTCCCTCTGTTCCTATACCCCTTTTAGAATTGTGCCCTCTAGTTTATATTGCCTCTCCTTTTTCCTACCGAAATGCATCACCTTGCATTTTTCCGCGTTAAACTTCATCTGCCACGTGTCCACCCATGCCACCAGCCTGTCTATATCCTCTTGCAGTCTATCACTATCCTCCTCACTGTTCACTACCCTTCCAAGTTTTGTGTCATCTGCAAATTTTGAAATTATGCCCTGTACTCCCAAGTCCAAGTCATCAATATATATCAAGAAAAGCAGTGGTCCCAACACCGACCCCTGGGGAAGACCACTGCACACCTCCCTCCAGTCCGATAAACAACTGTTCACCACTACTCTCTGTTTCCTGTCCCTTAGCCAGTTCTGTATCCATGTTGCTGTTGCCCCCTTTATTCCATGGGCTGCAATCTTAATGGCAAGCCTACCATGTGGCACTTCATCAAACGCTTTTTGAAAATCCATATAACACCATATCAACTGCATTGCTCTCATCTACCCTTTCTGTTACCGCATCAAAAAATTCTATCAAGTTGGTTAAACACGATTTGCCTTTAACAAATCCGTGCTGGCTTTCCCTAATCAATCCACACTCTTCCAAGTGACTGTTAATTCTGTCCCGGATTATCGTTTCCAAAAGTTTCCCCACCACTGAGGTTAAACTGACTGGGCTATAGTTGCTGGGTTTATCTTTACATACTTTTTTGAACAAGAGTGTAACATTTGCAATGCTCATGAAGCTTTAGAGAACGCCCAGATCTCTTTCTTTCTCTACCTGCTTTAACGCTTTTCTTTGAAGGGTGTATGTATATTCAGCATTCACCCTGCCCACATGCATAAGACTGCACTTTTCTAAGTTAAACATCATTTGCCAGTCATGAGCCCAGTCCCCCAACAGATCAAGATCTGCCTGAAGCAGTCGAGCATCATCTACAGTCCTGACACTTGCACAAATCTTCTACAAACTTGCAGATCGTGCTCCCAACACCTACGTCTAGATCATTAATAAAAATAGCAAAGAGCATTGGTCCTAAAAGGATCCCTGCAGGATACCACTGGTGATCGGACTCAACAGATCCAGATCCATCTATAACTACTTTCTGCCTACGGCCTTCCAGCCTGTTCTCAATCCAGCTCAATATATTACCATTAATACCAGAGGCTTGGGTCTTGCAGAGAAGCCTCTTATGTGGTACCTTGGCAAAAGCATTTTGGAAGTCTAAGTAGACAATGTCTACTGGGCTTCCCTCATCCACCTTGGTGACTTATAGCAATGGCCAACTGCTGTCACATTGAGAATGCTACAGGAACACTGCAAACATGAGAAACTGAACTCCAGAGCTTGGACTACCTATAAACCATGTCCAATGAGATCTACCAGTACATTATAATTATTATGGGGCAAATCTCATTTTAAGCTAATTTTAACATTAAAAAACTCCAGTTCATCATGTTGTATATAAAACAAGCCATAAAAACTGGCTTCAAGAACTGATCTATTTGTATATGGCAAATACACCCCAGGCTTCAAAGTAGGGTATTATAGGCAGGGTTACTGAAGTCTGTGCAGCTTTATAAAGGGATTTTTAGTGGTTTGTGTTACGTTATAAGGGAAAACTGTACTATGGTATGTTGAAAATCGGGCTTTTTACTGTTGTGTGCAGCAATATGATTCAGACTGCCTGGTAAAAAAACGTAGCTATTCAGCAGCATCGCCACCCTGTGGTTCTCAATCAGTGGTCATTGAGAGATATTGGTAGCCTCTGGGAAGGTAAGCGACTATGCAGGTCATACAAATAGCCAATATAAACAACAATGGCAAATGATTAACCAAGTTAGAAACATACTACAACAGTCCACTAACCCACTAACAATTCCATGGTGCATAATAATTACAGACCCAACTTCCTCCTTTATCACAGATTCGTGTGTTTTCTGTCACAACTTGTTCCATGTTGATATTATCTTGAAAAAATAGACATTGTTCTTTCAATTTTACTTTGATTGCTCTACAGATCAGTTATCTCTATCTGGTTTTACCCAGCTGTTTAATCACACACCAGAAATAAGAAAAAGGATCTAAGTAGACAGAAACATAGCACACTACAAAGGTCCATTCAAAATTCAAGAGGTAAACATGCAAAGGATGGGTTTTGTGAGACTGGGTTCTCTTAGCCAGCATTTGTTCCATATCCACAATCATTCAGGAATATCTCACTGAAGCACCCAGTCCAAAAACACCACATCAGCCCAACATTGTACTTCTTCAGGAAATCACCCATACCGCTCAATTACTGCCATACGTATATTACGTGTTGTATTGTAAAAGTCAACCATTAGCTAAAATCAGTGGCTATAAAGAAACTCCAGAGAACTACTTGGAAATCCAATGGAAGAGCAATGTCATGAGGATGTTACTGGAGCAAAAAATCATGGGCCTAGAATTTCCTTGAAAGTGTAAACGCAGATAGATAAAAGCCTCAAGAAAGCCCAGTAGTATTTTGGGTTTTATATAAAGGAGCATGGAGTACAAGAGCAAAGAGGTTATGATATATTTGTACAAAGCGATGGTTGGCTCACAGATGGAGTACTATGTGCAGTTTTGGGTTTCCCATAATAGAAAGAACATTAAAGCCATAGACAACGTACAGTGTAGATTCAGCAAGGTGATGCTTAGAACTGGAAACTATAGTTATGCGGAGAAACTTGAGATCCTGGGACTATTTCCACCGGAAGAAGAAGAATATGAAGAGATTTAATAAAGGTTTGGAAAAGTATGAATGGTTTTGATATGGTGAATATGGAGAGGCTATTTCTTCTGGGGAGTCATGATAGAATTCTTCATTAAGATGGAAAGTGAAGTAGTCCAATCTGAAACTAGGGTCCTAAGTCTAAACAAAGAAAACTACGAAGGTATGAGGAGTGAGTTAGCTATGATAGATTGGCAAGCTTCATTAAAAGGCATGACGATGGATAGGCAATGGCTAACATTTAAGGAACGAATGCATGAATTGCAACAGTTATACATTACTTTCTGGTGCAAAAACACAAAAGGAAAAGTGGTCCAACCATGGCTAGCAAAAGAAATTAAGCATAGTATTAGATCCAAAGAGAAGTTACATAAAGTTGCCAGAAAAAGTAGCAAGCCTGAGGATTGGGAGCAGTTTCGAATTCAGCAAAAAAGGACCAAGAGATTGATTAAGAGGGGAAAAATAGAGTATGACAGTAAACTTGCAAGGAACATAAAAGTGGACTGTAAAAGCTTCTACATGTACGTAAAAAGAAAAAGATTAGTGAAGACAAATGTAGGTCCCTTACAGTCAGAAATGGGAGAATTTACAATGGGGAACAAGGAAATGGCAGAGCAATTAAACAAATACTTGGGTTCTGCCTTCATAGAAGAGGACACGAATAACTTCTCAGAAATGATAGCGAACCAAGGCACTAGTGAGAAGGAGGAATTAAAGGAAATTAATATTAGTAAAAAAATAGTGCTGGAGAAATTAATGGGACTGAAAGCCAAGAAATCCCCAGGGCCTGATAATCTGCATCCCAGAGTACTAAAAGAGGTAGCCATGGAAATAGTGGATGCATTGGTTGTCACCTTCCAAAATTCTATAGATTATGGAACAGTTCCTGCAGATTGGAGGGTGGCAAATGTAGCCCCACTATTTAAAAAAGGAGGGAGAGAGAAAACAGGGAACTACAGACCGGTTAGCCTAACATCAGTAGTAGGGAAAATGCTAGAGTCTATTATAAAGGATATGATAACAGGACACTTAGAAAATATCAACAGGATTTGATGGATTTATGAAAGGGAAATCGTGTTTGACAAACCTACTGGAGTTTTTTGAGGATGTAACTGGTAGAATAGATAAGGGAGAACCAGTGGATGTGCTTTATTTGGATTTTCAGAAGGCCTTTGACAAAATCCCACATAAGAGGTTAGTGTGCAAAATTAAAGCACATGGGATTGGGGGGAATATACTGGCATGGATTGAGAATTGGTTGACAGACAGGAGACAGAGTAGGAATAAACGGGTTTCTTTCCGGGTGGCAGGCAGTGACTAGTGGGGTACCGCAGGGATCAGTGCTTGGGCCCCAGCTATTCACAATATATATCAATGATTTGGATGAGGGAACCAAATGTAATATTTCCAAGTTTGCTGACGACACAAAACTAGATTGTGAGTTGTGAGGAGGATGCAAAGAGGCCTCAAGGTGATTTTGACAAGTTGAGTGAGTGGGCAAATACATGGCAGATGCAGTATAATGTGGATAAATGTGAAGTTATTCACTTCGGAAGGAAAAACAGAAAGGCAGAATATTATTTAAATGGTGATAGATTGGGAAATGTTGATGTACAAAGGGACCTGGGTGTCCTTGTTCACCAGTCACTGAAAGCAAACATGCAGATGCAGCAAGCAGTTAGGAAGGCAAATGGTATTTTGGCCTTCATTGCAAGAGGATTGAGTACAGGAGCAAGGATGTCTTACTGCAGTTATACAGGGCCTTGGTGAGACCACACCTGGAGTGTTGAGTGCAGTTTTGGTCTCCTTACCTAAGAAAGGATATACTTGCCATAGAGGGAGTGCAGCGAAGGTTCACCAGACTGATTCCTGGGATGGCAGGACTGTCGCACGAGGAGAGATTGTGTTGACTAGGCCTGTATTCACTCGAGTTTAGAAGAATGAGAGGGGATCTCATTGAAACGTATAAAATTCTGACAGGGCTAGACAGACTGGATGCAGGGAGGATGTTTTCCCTGGCTGGAGGGTCCAGAACGAGGGGTCACAGTCTCAGGATACGGGGTAGGATATTTAGGACTGAAATGAGGAGAAATTTCTACTTCTTCTTCTTCGGCAGTCCCTCAGGGTCGAGGATGACTTGCTTCCACTCCAGGAGGGTGGGTTCTGCAGTGGCTGAATAGTCCAACCCTGGAGCCGCAGACTCTGCCAAAGGTGGGGCAGGTAGTGTTTAATAAGGCGGGTGGGTGAGACACTCTGGATTCTGCGCGCTCTTTCTGCTGCTTACACTTGGCCTCTGCATACTCCACTCAGTGACGCTTGAGGTAATTGGCGCCTTCGCGGATGGTGCTTCTCCAGTTTGGGCGTTCTAGGGCAAGCAATTCCCACGTGTCGGTGGGGATGTTGCGTTTTTTTAGGGAGGCTTTGAGAGTGTCGTTATAGTGTTTCCTCCGCCCTCCTAGTGATCGTCTGCCATTGCGGAGCTCAGAGTAGAGCACTTGTTTAGGGAATCTTGTGTCGGGCATGCGGACAATGTGGCCCACCCATTGCAGCGGTTGAGTGTCCCCGTCCTACAGCAGAGCCTGGTCTCCAATCGTCTTGGATTTCCCTGCCATTGGGCCAAGACCTCGCTCCGCTGGGACCATGTGGTGGTTGGTGTGCAACGACCACCCCACGTTAAAAGAATCCACACACAGGCATCTTTCACCCCAACCCTACCCTACCCACCTAAATGAATTTCGGGACCTGGAACGTCAGGACTCTTATGGACGATCCCAACAGCGACAGACCTGAACGTCGCACTGCCATCATAGCCCGGGAACTTCAGCGCTACAACATCGACATCGCCGCCCTGAGCGAGACATGGCTGGCAGGAGAAGGCCAGCTTAAAGAACATGGCGGCGGATACACCTCCTTCTGGAAAGGCAAACCAGAAGAAGAACACCGTCTCTATGGGTTTGGCTTTGCCGTTAAAAAGGTATTGATTGGACGTCTCAACGAATCCCCCTGCGGGGTAAATGAACGCCTCATGACCCTACGGCTCACCCTGGCCCAGAAGCAGCACACCACAGTCGTCAGTGCCTACGCCCCAACCCTGGACGCAATGGACGAGATAAAAGAGGCATCCTACTCTAGCCTTGACCAATCCCTGTCCCGTATCCCAAAGGGAGACAAGCTAATTCTCCTCGGCAACGTCAATGCCAGAGTCGGGAGGGACGCAAACCTTTGGAAAGGTGTGTTCGGCAAGGAAGGTGTAGGGAAAGCAAACCCCAATGGAGTCCTCCTCCTGACGAAATGCCTAGAACATGACCTCATCATAACGAACACCCTGTTCTGCCAGAGGGACAAGTACAAGACCTCATGGCAACACCCCGCTCTAAGCACTGGCACCTAATAGACTATACCATTGTCCGAGCGAGGGACCGCAAAGATGTCCGCATTACCTGCGCCATGACTGGAGCCGACAACTGCTTGACTGATCACCGACTAATCTACTCTACCATCTCCATTAACCTGACCCCAAACCAGCAGCGGCAGAAAAAACTCTGCTGCAGAAGACTTAATGTCGCTGGACTCAAAGACCCTGAGAAGAAAGACCTACTCAGCCGTAGCCTTACAACCAAGCTGGCGACGACCAACGAACCATAGCCGCAGAGTGTCCACAGCGTCTGGTCCACTCTAAAAGCCACCATAGTCAGCACCTTCGAGGAGACGCTCGGTCTCTCGACCAGGAAACACCGAGACTGGCTCGATGAGAACGATCAGGAGATCCAGGATCTTCTAGACCGCAAACGCAGGCGTTCCTGAATTGGCAGCTCCACCAAAACTCGAGCGAGAGGAAACAAGTTTACAGGCAATTAAAGGCCGATGTGCAACAAAGAACCGGTGACCTAAAGAAAAGATGGTGAGTGGAAAGAGCGCAGGAGACTCAGCAACTCGCCGACAACCACGACGCGCGCGGCTTCTTCAGCGCAATTAAAGCCATCTACAGTCGGAGTGCCCAGGGACCTACCCCACTGAGAGACAAAAATGGAGAGGCGCTCATCAAAGACAGAGAGGCAGTCAACGCCCGCTGGAGAGAGCATTTTGAGGACGTCCTCAACCAAGACGCAGTCCTCAACGCAAGTGCCCTCGACACCATCCTGCAACACGCTACCCGCCACCATCTCAGCACAACCCCAGCCCACTGTGAGGTTGAAAAAACCATTTGACAGCTGAAAAACAACAAGGGCCCCGGTGCAGATGGAATCCCCGCTGAAGTACTAAAATACGGTGGAGAGGCATTCTTGACACGAATACACGACCTTATCACCCTTATCTGGAAGGAAGAGAGCATGCCGGGAGATCTCAGAGATGCCGTAATTGTGACCATCTTCAAGAAAGGAGATAGGTCCGCCTGCGGAAATTACAGAGGAATCTCCCTACTGTCCGCCACGGGAAAGGTCATCGCGAGAATCCTCCTCAACCGCCCCCTTCCAGTGACCGAAGAGCTCCTCCCTGAGTCTCAATGCGGCTTCCGCCTGTCAAGAGGCACAATGGACATGGGGCTCGATATTACCAGGGCGGCGGGTTCGTGGCGGGGGGGTCTATTGGGCGCTTGGGTAATGCGCCCGGTGAAATCAGTCTGCCCTGCGTGCAATCGCAGGCTGATTGGATCCACTTACCTGGTCTTCCGGGTTCCCCGCTGTTGAGCTGCGCGTCGGGCGGACTGCGCATGCACAGTAAGGTCTGTCAGCTGGAGGAGCTCTATTTAAAGGGGCAGTCCTCCACTGACTGATGATGCAAGAAATAGGAAAAATTACAGCATGGAGCAGCCCAGGGGGAAGGCTGCTCCCAGGTTTAATGATGCCTCACTCCAGGTATCACTGGATGGGGTGAGGAAGAGGGGGAGGACAGAGATCTTCTCCCCGGCGGGCGGGAGGAAGCGGCCTGCCTCTGCCACCAAGAAGGCCTGGCTCAAGGTGGCAGAGGAGGTCACGAGTACCACCAACATATCGAGCACCTGCATACAGTGCAGGAGGCACTGCAATGACCTAAGTAGGTCAGCCAAAGTGAGTACACTTACTCATTCCCCTACACTCCGTCTGCCACATCACCGCCCCCACCCCACACCTCCTTCTGCACTGCCAACACTACTCTGTCACATTACCCGTCACACCCACTCAAAGCTCATCCTCATCTTACCTGTACTTACTCACCTCACCAGTACTCATCCCGCCACTACCACTCAACCCAATCCTCATACAATCTCATGGCTCTATCTCATACTCACCCTCTCGTGCATCGCTTTCACGGTCAGCCTCACTCAACCTGCCACTACCTGTGCTGCAGCCACAGGGTATGCATCACATATGTACAGTAGGAAGCGTAAGGCAAACGTGTCGTGAGCATGAAGGGGATGCACAAGGGTGTTTGAGGGTTTGTCATGGTTTGTACTTATATTTAATTTCTGAGCAACTCATATCACATATTATATTGGCACCACTACTGCCACGTCTTTGCGAATCTTGTCTGGTTTGTGCAATAATGCCCTTTCCTGAGGATCACAATGAAGACCCACACCTGATGCCATCCATTGTGTCACTGCAGAGTGGGTGCAGGTGTATTTGCAGGGCTCTTTTGTGCAGACGACTGAGAGACGTCGGCGATGTCCCCGGTGGCACCCTGGAAGGATGCGGAGGAGAAGTTGTTGAGGGCAGTGGTGACTTTGACAGCACAGGTAAGAAGATGGTGCTCGGGCCAGCCGGGAGCAGCTCGGCATGAAGGAGGCTGCAGATGTCCACGACTACATGTCGAGTGACTCTGAGCCTCTGTGTGCACTGCTGTTCAGAGAGGTCAAGGAAGCTGAGCTTCGGTCTATGGACCCTGTGGCGATGGTAGTGCCCTCTGCGACGCATCTCTCTCTGCCGTTGCCCTCCCTCCTGCTGTGCAGGAGGATGTCTCACAGCACTGTGTTGTGGAGCTCCACGTGTCAGAGGTGGATGGCGTGGCCGGCAAGGCTGGTGATGCTGTTTGTCCTCCGAGGATGTCATGACTGCAGCTACGGCGGCCCCCATCCGGAAGATGTACATCTGAGAGGGTCTGCAAGGTAAGTACATGTATCTGGACACCGGGGTAAGTGTGCAAGTTGGTGAATTTTATTGTTCGGAGGAGGACCTCCTGTCAAATGGACCTTTGCAGCTGCAACAAGCTGATGGCTGCAACACGCCCATTTGAACTGGGAGTGTTTCCCCCAGAACGGGAAACAGTCCCAGTTGTTTGCAAAATCCCACCCCATGTAAAATATCTCCTTTATCAGGTCTCTAAACGACCTGAAATGCCTAAATAAATAGCTTAAGTGGCACCCCGCCAGCTTTAATTGCCTGCGGGAGTCCCACATGCGGGGGCTGCGCGCGCATGTCAGCGCGTCTGTGGGAAACCCGGAAGTGGTTGGGCTCCCGACCCGCCCCAGGAATCCCCAATTTTCGGAACCCCCCCGCCAGGAACGCACCCAATAGTGGGTGCTAAAATCGACCCCATGATCTTTAGCGTGCGACAAGTCCAGGAAAAGTGCAGGGAGCAGCATCAACCTCTGTACATGGCCTTCTTCGATCTCGCAAAGGCCTTCGATTCTGTCAACTGTGAGGGATTGTGGAGCATCTTCCTCAAATTCGGCTGCCCACAGAAATTCATCACCATTCTCCACCTGCTCCACGATGACATGCAAGCCGTGATCCTCACCAACGGATCCACCACAGACCCAATACGAGTGCAAACTGGGGTCAAGCAGGGCTGGGTCATCGCACCAACGCTCTTCTCCATCTTCCTCGCTGCAACACTCCACCCCATCACCATGAAGTTCGCCACCGGAGTGGAGCTAACCTACAGGACAAGCGGGAAACTGTTCAACCTTCGACGCCTCCAGGCCAGAACCAAGACCACCCCAACTCCTGTCATCGTGCTGCAGTACGCAGCTGATGCTTGCGTGTGCACACACTCAGAGGCCGAGCTACAAACCATCGTCGACACATTCACCGAGGCGTATGAGAGAATGGACCTCAGGCTAAACATCCGGAAAACAAAGGTCCTCTACCAGCCCGCTCCTGCCACACAACACTGATCCACGGTGAGCCTATGGACTGTGTGGATCATTTCCCATACCTTGGGAGCCTCCTCGCGGCGCAAGCAGAGTTCGACAATGAAATTCAATATCGACTCCAATGCGCCATTGTAGCCTTCGGACGCCTGAGGAACAGACCGAGACCTCAAATCCAGCACCAAGCTCATGGTCTACAGAGCAGCTGTGGTCCCCGCCCTCCTGTATGCATCAGAAATATGGACAATGTACAGCAGACACCTCAAATCCCTGGAGAGATATCACCAACGTTGCCTCGTATTCACTAGAATTTAGAAGAATGAGAGGGGATCTCATTGAAACATATTAAATTCTGACAGGGCTAGACAGACTGGATGCAGAGAGGATGTTTCCCCTGGCTGGGAGGTCCAGAACGAGGGGTCACGGTCTCAGAATATAGGGTAGGACATTTAGGACTGAGGAGAAATTTCTACACTCAGAGGGTGGTAAACCTGTGGAATTCTCTACTACAGAAGGCTGTGGAGGCCAAGTCACTGAATATATTTAAGAAGGAGCTAGATAGATTTCTAGACACAAAAGGCATCAAGGAGTATGGGGAGAGAGCAGGATTATGGTATTGAGATAATCAGCCATGATCATATTGAATGGCGGAGCAGGCTCGAAGGGCCGAGTGGCCTACTCCTGCTCCTATTTACTATGTTTCTATGAGTCAGTGACAAGGAGTCAGCAAATTCAAATTCTCACTGAGAGTGAGGAGTGAGGTTAGGAGGTGAGGGTTAGAAGGAATTTATTTACACAGAGAGTGGTTGAGGCAGATACTATTGCATATTTTATTGCAAAAGTGGAGAAATATTTGATGCACAGGAAGATACAGAGCTATGGGGAGAATGCATGGCAGTGGGAGTAGTTCTGAATTCCTCTAATAGAGCCAACACAGACACAATGGGCTGAATGGCCTCCTTCTGCATTGTAAACTTAAATGGTTCCATAGATGTAATACTTTAGAATGTTGGGTGAGTGTCATTTTATTTTACTGAGTGTCTGTTGATGCATTTTATGGCTTTAATTAAAACCTTCACACTAGCTCCCTCCACAAAATGAAACATAAAATGAACCCTTTGTCTGGTCAGGCTATTGCTTTTGATAATTGCTCTTTCAAAATAAATGACACTGATACTCTCATTAGCAAAGCAAAAGGAGAGCAGAACATTGCAAACTCAGCTCTGTTTTTCTTCCTGAATGATTATGAGCTCCTTGTGGTTTAATGAAAAAGCACAACAACAATCAGGCTAGACTATTTAATTTTAATGCAGACTGGAGAAGAGTGCCAGTAGGATATGTTTGGCAATGACAAATTGCCTTAGAGCTGTAGTTCTCTGGCTCGATGATCCAACTTGGTTTGTAGAAAGGGATGTCTGAAAGATAAGAGCAAAGTAGTTTTTTGAACCCATCGCCTGTACTCTGTATATTTTCCTCCATTCTCTTACTTTAGCAGAAAAATTATAAGCCAGTCCCATCATAGCGGTGGTTCTGAAAAATATTTTTTCTTAGTCCAAAACTAATAGATATATTTGCCTAAATTTTCTGAGTCTGGGTCCGCAATTAGATAATTCACTAACCGTTAGCCCAAATTAGGAGATTGCAGCCATTTCAGAAAAACAGGAAGAATATTATTTTAGCATAGTTTTGTTGCCCTTTTAGGTGCCTCTTGGACTTGACTGCATATGGCAAGTGACCAGCCTAGCTCTCCACAACCAGATACGGCTCAAAATTCAAGGCCTACAGTCTTACCGTTTCAATAGCTAAATCTTCCTACTACTCCAAAATCATCCTGGAAATGAGGAATAATTCCTCGGTCCAAACTCTCCATCACAAACCATTTCTTTCAATCTCCTTCCATCGGATCCTCAATCCTTAGCTTGTGGACACCTTTGTATTCAAAATTGAGGCCTCAACTGCCTTGTGCCTTCTCTGATACCTACCGTCCCTCCTTAACTCCAAGCCCTCTCAAAGGCCAACTGGCACATGTTTACATTTAGATTCACTCTATCACTCTAAACTGGAGACTCAATATCGTCCTTTTGGTAGCGTGGCTTCTTTTATGTTTTGCTAATTCTAAAACATCGACATTCAAATCTTCCTGTCTCTTCAATTACCATCCTATCTCCAATCTCCATTTCTCTCCAAAGTACTGCAGTGCAGCATTACCTTGCAACTACACTCTCGCCTTTCCCTGTTCAAGACCCTCCATTGCAGCTTCCAGGCCACCCACACTACTGAGATTGTGCTTGTCAAAGTCACCGTTAAAACTCCCCTCCCACCACACTCGCACCCCCCCCCCATCTTTCCGTAACTCATATGAATGATGGACACCAGGAGCACACCAGCATTCCTAGCACCCAGCGTTGCTAAGGAACAAATGTTGGGAAATATGTCATATGACGTATTTCTGTCTTTTGCATCTAATTATAATATGCCCACCCACATCTGGGTGGACCTAATGTACGCCCAATGTCACTTCTGGTGGAAATTCTGGATGTTGCATTGAGTGATGGGGAGTTGGTGGAAATACTGGAAGTCAGACTGAGTGAAGGAGAGCTGGTAAAAATCCCAGAAGTGACATTGAGTGGTAGGGAGCACTACCTGTCCACTCAGGTTACATTGGTTTACTGGCATAACTGAAAATGAAATTTGGCCCCAAGACCTCTTCAGTCCTACACAGATGCCAAAAAAGACTGGCTAAATATCCTCAAGATTAAACAAAATTCCCTCATTTCCCAAGCAAAATTACATTGTTCATCTGAAGTGCACATTATCAAACAGTGGAGGTAATGTATGGTGAGTGCAGACCAGGGTGATTAATGAGCAATTGTTACACAGATTAGTGCAGGTTATGCACATCCTGAGAGCTGGATAATGTTATAGCCATGCAGAGGCAGATATAACCAGGAATGGCATTATTAAATGAAAATTAATAAGAGTTATCAAATTCAAAGGCATTCAAAGTTAAACATAAGCATTATGTCTATACATAATTACAAGCGTTATGTTGAATTCAGATCTGAAATTACAATATGAATTGTAAAAATGGTCACCACTTAAAAAAGTAAGAGACGAGGTAAATCAGGAATGAGTGATTAGACGGCACTAAGGTTTTAAAAACCTTAAGATTGTAGGGGAAAGGTTTTACTGATTTTAACAGTGAGAATGTAGGGAGGGGGAAGAGCTTGTACAATAGCATGTTTTCAGGTAAGGAGGAACAAGAAAGCAAAGTTCAGAGTAGCACTGATCATAGTAATATTAATAAAACAGAGAGACAAGGTTGTCAAAGAGAGAACGAGAAAGATTCAAAATTACAGATGAAAGAGGGTCACCTCAGAAGCTTGTCTTTTATCATATCCAGCATGTGAAAGGGTTTTAGAAGAGCCTCCCAATATATAGGAGCAACGTAAAATAGACGTGAGCTAAATAGAGCATTCTGAGTTGTTTTAGGGGAAATAAAAGTGTTGGAACGAAAGAGGAAACTGAGCTTCTTAGAGGCAGCTTTTGCAATGGAGGTGATGTGGGAGTTCTATTTGAGGTCAGAGAAAATAGTGGCACTAAGAATGTTGATCGATCTAGGACTAGGATTAGAGTAGATAGATCCAGTTGAATAGCTAGACCACCACAGGCACAATGGACTGAATAGCCTCCTTCCATGGTTTGATTTTTATAATTCTAGTATTTCAATGAACCATCAAAGAGGTGGGAACTGTTGGCTGGAGTTGCAACGGTCATGAAAAACTAGCTCAGTGGCAGCACTCTCGCCTCTAAGTCAGAAGGTTATGGATTCAAGCCCCATTCAAGGACTTGAGAACATAATCTAGGCTGACACTTCAGTGCAGTACTGATGAAGTGCTGCACTGTTGGAGCTGCTGTCTTTTAGACGACTTGTTACAGTTCTTTTTTTATTCGTTTATGGGATGTGGGCGTCGCTGGCAAGGCCAGCATTTATTGCCCATCCCTAATTGCCCTGGAGAAGGTGGTGGTGAGCCGCCTTCTTGAACCGCTGCAGTCCGTGTGGTGAAGGTTCTCCCACAGTGCTGTTAGGTAGGGAATTCCAGGATTTTGCCCAGCGACGATGAAGGAACGGCGATATATTTCCAAGTCGGGATGGTGTGTGACTTGGAGGGGAACGTGCAGGTGGTGTTGTTCCCATGTGCCTGCTGCCCTTGTCCTTCTAGGTGGTAGAGGTCGCGGGTTTGGGAGGTGCTGTCTTAGAAGCCTTGGCGAGTTGCTGTAGTGCATTCTGTAGATGGTACACACTGCAGCCACGGTGCGCTGGTGGTGAAGGGAGTGAATGTTTAGGGTGGTGGATGGGGTACCAATCAAGCAGGCTGCTTTGTCCTGGATGGTGTCGAGCTTCTTGAGTGTTGTTGGAGATGCACTCATCCAGGCAAGTGGAGAGTATTCCATCACACGCCTGACTTGTGCCTTGTAGATGGTGGAAAGGGGAGTCAAGAGGTGAGTCACTTGCCGCAGAATACCCAGCCTCTGACCTGCTCTTGTAGCCACAGTATTTATGTGGCTGGTCCAGTTAAGTTTCCGATGGGGCGGTAATTGACCAGATTGGATTTGTCCTGCTTTTTGTGGACAGGACATACCTGGGCAATTTTCCACATTGTCGGGTAGATGCCAATGTTGTAGCTGTACTGGAACAGTTTGGCTAGAGGCGCGGCTAGTTCTGGAGCACAAGTCTTCAGCACTACAGCCGGGATGTTGTCGGGGCCCATAGCCTTTGTTGTATCCAGTGCACTCAGCCGTTTCTTGATATCACGTGGAGTGAATCGAATTGGCTGAAGACTGGCTTCTGTGATGGTTGGGATATCGGGAAGAGGCCGCGATGGATGCAAACACTTCAGCCTTGTCTTTTGCACTCATCTGCTGGACTCTGCCATCGTTGAGGATGGGGATGTTCACAGAGCCTCCTCCTCCCGTTAGTTGTTTAATTGTCCACCACCATACAGGACTGCAGAGCTTTGATCTCATCCATTGGTAATGGAATCTCTTAGCTCAGTCTATAGCATGTTGCTTCCGCTGTTTAGCATGCATGTAGTCCAGTGTTGTAGCTTCACCAGGTTGGCACCTCATTTTTAGGTAGGGCTGGTGCTATTCCTTGCATGCTCTTCTACACTCCTCATTGAACCAGGGTTGATCCCCTGGCTTGTTGGTAATGGTAGAGTGAGGAATACGCCAGGCCATGAGGTTACAGATTGTGCTGGAATACAATTCTGCTGCTGCTGATGGCCCACAGTGCCTCATGGATGCCCAGTTTTGAGCTGCTAGATCTGTTCTAAATCTATCCCATTTAGCACGGTGGTAGTGCCACACAACATGTTGGATGGTGTCCTCAGTGTGAAGACAGGACTTCGTCTCTACATGACTGCGCAGTGGTCACTCCTACCAATACTGTCATGGACAGATGCATCATAGATTAGTGAGGACGAGGTCAAGTAGGTTTTTCCCTCGTGTTGGTTCGCTCACCACCTGCCGCAGGCCCTGTCTGGCAGCTATGTCCTTCAGGGCTCGGCCAACTCGGTCAGTAGTGGTGCTACCGAGCCACTCTTGATGAACATTGAAGTCCCCCACCCAGAATACATTCTGTGCCCTTGCTACCCTCAGTGCTTCCTCCAAATGGTACTCAACATGGAGGAGGACTGATTCATCAGCTGAGGGAGGGCGGTAGGTGGTAATCAGCAGAAGGTTTCCTTGCCCATGTTTGGCCTGATGCCATGAGATTTCATGGGGTCCGGAGTCAATGTTGAGGACATCTCTGGGTATGTCCTGCCGGTAGGACAGGACATACCCAGGGATGATGATGGAAGAGTCTGGGACGTTGGCTGAAAGATATGATTCTGTGAGTATGGCTATGTCAGGCTGTTGCTTGACGAGTCTGTGCGACAGCTCTCCCAATTTTGGCACAAATCCCCAGATGTTAGTGAGGAGGACTTTGCAGGGTCGACTGGTTTGCCTTTGTCGTGTCTGGTGCCTAGTGGTCCGATGCTGGGTGGTCCGTTCAGTTTTATTCTTATTATGACTTTTTGTAGCGAGATTGTACAACTAAGTGTCTTGCTTGGCCATTTCAGAGGGCGATTAAGAATCAACCACATTGCTTTAGGTCTGGAGTTACATATAGGCCAGACCGGGTAAGGATGGCAGGTTTCCTTCCCTAAAGGACATTAGTGAACCAGATGGGTTTTTACGACAGTTTCATGGCCACCATTGCTGATGCTAGTTTTTTTATTCCAGATTTTATTTAATTAATTGAATTTAAATTCCCCAGCTGCTGTGGCGGGATTTTGAACTCATGACTCCGGATTATTAGTCCAGGCCTCTGGATTACTAGTCCAGTAACATAACCACTATGCTACCGTACCTAGTGAGGCCCCTCCTACCTTCTCAGATGAATGTAAAATATCCCATGACACTATTCAAAGAAGAGGAGAAGGGAAGTTCCCCCAATGTCCTCACCAATGTTTCTCCCTCAACCCCAACACCATAAGAAGAACATAAGAACATAAGAAATAGGAGCAGGAGTAGGCCAATCGGCCCCTCGAGCCTGCTCCGCCATTCAATAAGATCATGGCTGATCTGATCCTAACCTCAAATCTAAATTCATGTCCAATTTCCTGCCCGCTCCCCGTAACCCCTAATTCCCTTTACCTCTAGGAAACTGTCTGTTTCTGTTTTAAATTTATTTAATGATGTAGCTTCCACAGCTTCCTGAGGCAGCAAATTCCACAGACCTACTACCCTCTGAGTGAAGAAGTTTCTCCTCATCTCAGTTTTGAAAGAGCAGCCCCTTATTCTAAGATTATGCCCCCTAGTTCTAGTTTCACCCATCCTTGGGAACATCCTTACCGCATCCACCTGATCAAGCCCCTTCACAATCTTATATGTTTCAATAAGATCGCCTCTCATTCTTCTGAACTCCAATGAGTAGAGTCCCAATCTACTCAACCTCTCCTCATATGTCCGCCCCCTCATCCCCGGGATTAACCGAGTGAACCTTCTTTGTACTGCCTCGAGAGCAAGTATGTCTTTTCTTAAGTATGGACACCAAAACTGTAAGCAGTATTCCAGGTGCGGTCTCACCAATACCTTATATAACTGCAGCAATACCTCCCTGTTTTTATATTCTGTCCCCCGAGCAATAAAAGCCAACATTCCGTTGGTCTTCTTGATCACCTGCTGCACCTGCATACTAACTTTTTGATCTTCTTGCACTAGGACCCCCACATCCCTTTGTACTGCAGTACTTTCCAGTTTCTCGCCATTAAGATAATAACTTGCTCTCTGATTTTTCCTGCCAAAGTGCATAACCTCACATTTTCCAATATTGTATTGCATCTGCCAAATCTCCGCCCACTCACCCAGCCTGTCTATATCCCCCTGTAGGTTTTTTATGTCCTCCTCACTCTCCACTTTCCCTCCCATCTTTGTATCATGAAACAGATTATCTTGTCATTTATCTTGTTGCTGTTTGTGGGGCCTTGCTCTGTGCATATTGGCTGCTACATTTCCCATTACAACAATGATTACACTTCAAAAGTACTTCAGTGGCTGTGAAGTGCTTTGGGATGTCCTAAGGTACTATGTAAATACAAATTTTTTTTAAGAACTGAAAGAAACAGGATTTTCATTGTCCCGCTGACGGATCAAGATGTGATAATTCAGCAATTATTCTGCGGGGAAATGAAGGCTTGTGCAGCAAGAATATGAGATCTGAAGGAAATTGAAAAGGGTAGATTTTAGTGATCAACGCAAAAGTGAATAGAATAATAAGTGAAGAAGATCATTGATATGAAGAAGGAACAGAGTAGGACAAAGATTCATGAAAACCCGAGTGAAAGGAAAGTGTCAGAGGATAAGCTATCAACTCCAGGTCGGATTTGAGGGGAAATTAGAAAGTCATGAATATAACCTTGGTTGAAGTCATATCATAGTAGCTTCTTTAGAAATGCATGTTACCAGACACTGAAAGATTCTAATAATGTCTAAGGCAATAATAGATGATTCATTAAAATGTTCAAGAGCAGAGTTGCAGAGGTACATAACATTGGAAAGAAGATCATCTGTGGAATGGCCATGCTGAAACCAAACTGGTAATCATGGATTAGGCAGGTCTTTCAATTTAATGGGTCATTTGTGAATTAACACAGCTTCAGTACTTTAGAAAGCACTGATGTAAAAGCAATAAGGAAGCAGTTGGAAGGATAAGGGGGATCACATTTCCTTGTGTCAGGTGAACGCAACCAAATTTCCATGGAGAAGGAAAGGCAAGCATGGGAGATTGATGTGACAGTGAAGAGCAGGACTGTGTTGAGAGTCACAAATCTTGAAGATGATGGGAGAGACATCTTTACGATCAGAGGTCTAATTGGAATTCAGTGAACGGAGGATTCGGCACTCCTGCCAGTGATAAAACTTTCTGTCTGCCATAAAGGTGGAGCAGAACAGAGCAGCAGTGGGACTGGGGCTAAAAATACTTGGACCCGTTTTCGCTGGCGTAAGTAAAGCAGAGCGGGTGCTGCTGTAATATCTGGGCTCAGGGCAGGGTTATCTGATTAGAATACCGTCAGTGGGCATGAAAGGAAACTAACTTTTTTGGTTCATTTCCCCCTCTATTTCTAATCTCGATGAAATTGATTGAAATAGTGAACCTGACAATCCTTGGGCCCACTGGCAAAATGGCAGTGTAAGCTCGGCATTAGAGGCGTAGAGAGGTCAGAAATGCAGGTGGATCGCAGAAATGCTGCATCTCCACCCTTAAGTATCTCAGCAGCCAATTTACGCTGGGGCTTTGGTCGGGTAGAACTTCCATCTGCTCCAAATGGGGCCTTTGGCAGCAGAGCAGACTAGGCTGAAGGGAGGGAGGGCTTTCCCACATTGGGAATCTGCTCTGCTATTGCCTCCCTGCCGCCTAAGTCAGGCAAGTCATCCAATATGCCCCCATTATTAGAGAGCTAATCTTTAAAAATTGTGCGGCAACATTTCTGGGGTCTTTTAGGCCAGGACCCTGGGTTGGAGATTCTGCTGGGCCCCATTTCTGCCCCAAGTTGATCTGAACAACAGTTTCCTCCTGACATCCAGATCACTGAATGGAAGGGAAGCAGCAGCCAAGGAAATTCCCACTATCTCCTCTGATGTCAGGGGTCATGTTTGGAGCAGACGGATGTACTGCCCGCACTGGGCCCCAGCGCAAATTGCGCGTCATGCTTCGTCTGGGTGGAGACCCAGCACTTCCAGGATGCACCTCAATTTCCATCCTTGCTGGGTCTTTAATGCCCAGTTTGCAATGGCATTTAACCAGTGGACCCCGAGGATCGTCAGGTTCAGTATTCTTTATCAATATCATCGAGATTAGAGTTACAGAAGAAAAGTGACTCAAAACAGTCAGATTTCCCATTAGAAGCTATTATTATTATTAGTTATCAACCTTACCACCAGGACAGAAGAGAGGTAGAAAGGCAAATTTATAGAAGTTGCAAAAGGCAACTTTGGTAAAGAGCCAAGAGGCTGTTAGGAAGATGAGGATGGAAAAGAGGCATCCATCATTTTGAAGAAATTAAATAACAAAGAAGCTAGCAAAGCAGAAACAAAGACACACTGGACCTGAAACTTCAGGGGTTGGGAAGGACGGTTTCATGGCGGCCTGCCAGCTGGGGGTGGGAGTGATGTTTTGGAAGCAGAATTTGGGGCAGAAGCTGGATCCACTAGGGAAATGCCCCTCTTTGGCCCCATCAAAAATCAAGGCACTTTCGGTAGCAGGCCTATAATATGTCCATTTGTGGACAGCCGTATTATAATAGGATTTAAATGAGAAAATACATCATATAACATATTTTCCTCATTTACACTCTCACCAATGCAGCATGGCAGCAACATAACATCAGTGGAAGATCGTCAGTGACCCCTGAGAAACTGTGAAAGTAGCCGCTTTTCAAATCTTCCCTCGAAGTTATGGTGGGCGATCGGAAGAAACCCCACAGAAATTTCCAGGCTTGGCAGCTATAGCACTTTTCAACTCCAAAAGAAACCTTGAGCAAAACTGTACTTTCTAACCATATAAAGGAAAGTACTGCTGACTGACTGTTGAGCCTGTCACACAGGAGTAAAAGTGACACGACCTAATAAAAGCTCTTCACCATATCAGCCAGGAAAAACCTCTCCAGGTAACACAGCAAAGTGATGTGAATCAGACACAACCTGAATATATTTCATCAAAGAAAAACCACTGAGAACTTTTCATCAAATATTCTGAATAAGAATAATTTCTCATAAGGACTAACCACAAGCATGCTTACATGCACCTAGATAACAACAGACACGTCACTTATACTGTTGTGCCTAACATGAAGAAACTGTTTTTGAAAAGACTGCTGTTATTTGCAACTATCTGTGTAAGGTCCCATGGGATTCGTGTATGCATACATTTTACATATTTAGACGAGTCGTGGTTTAAAAACAAGTTTTATGAAATTTATTTATATATGGTACGACTTTCTGCCTGTCTGTTGTTATCTAGGTGCATGTAAGCATGCTTGTGGTTAGTCCTTATGAGAAATTATTCTTATTCAGAATATTTGATGAAAAGTTCTCAGTGGTTTTTCTCAGGGCAATTAGGGATGGGCAATAAATGCCGGCCTTGCCAGCGACGCCCACATCCCGTGAACGAATAAAAAAAAAACTCCCTCGAGCCTGAACAAACACAAATGAGGTGAAATTATGCTTAGCAATATTAGCCTATGAATGGATCATAGAAACATAGAAAATATGAGCAAGAGTAGACCATTCGGCCCTTCGGGCCTGCTCCGCCATTCAAAATGATCACGGCTGATCGTCTAACACAGTACCCTGTTCCCATTTTTTCCCCATATTCCTTGATCCCTTTAGCATTAAAAAATATATCAATCTCCTTCTTGAATACATCTAATGACCTGGCCTCCACTGCCTTCTGTGGTAGAGAATTCCACAGGTTCACCACCCTCTGAGTGAAGAAATTTCTCCTCATCTCGGTTCTAAATGGCATACACCGTATCCTGAGACTGTGACCCCTGGTTCTGGACTCCCCAGCCATCGGGAACATCTTCCCTGCATCTAGTCTGTCTAGTCCTGTTAGAATTTTATATGTTTCGATGAGATCACCTCTCATTCTTCTAAACTCTAGTGAATATAGGCATAGTCGACCCAATCTCTCCTCATACGTCAGTCCTGCCATCCCAGGAATCAGTCTGGTAAATCTTCGTTGCACTCCCTCCATGGCAAGTACATCCTTCCTCAGATAAGGAGACCAAAACTGCACACAATATTCCAGATGTGGTCTCACCAAGGCCCTGTATAACCCAGTAAGAGATCCCTGCTCCTGAACTCAAATCTAGAAGGCCAACATACCATTCGCCTTCCTAACAGCTTGCTGCACCTGAATGCTCGCTTTCAGCGACTGATGTACAAGGACACCCAGGTCTCGTTGCACCTCCCCTTTTCCCAATCTATCACCATTCAGATAATAATCTGCCTTTCTGTTTTTACAACCAAAGTGGATAAGCTCACATTTATCCACGTTATACTGCATCTGCCATGTTCTTGCCCACTCACCCGACTTGTCTAAATCACATTGGAGCCTCTTTGCATCCTCACAGCTCACATTCCCTTCCAGCTTTGTGTCGTCTGCAAACTTGGAAATGTTACATTTAGTTCCCTCATCCAAATCATTGATATATATTGTGAATAGCTGGGGCCCAAGGACTGATCCCTGCGGTACCCCACAAGTCACTGCCTGCCACCCGGAAAAAGACCCGTTTATTCCTACTCTCTGTTTCCTGTCTGTCAACCAATTCTCAATCCATGCCAGTATATTCCCCCCAACCCCATGTGCTTAAATTTTGCACACTAACCTTTTGTATGGGACCTTATCAAAAGCCTTCTGCAAATCCAAATACACCACATCCACTGGTTCTCCCCTATCTATTCTACTAGTTACATCCTCAAAAAACTCCAGTAGATTTGTTAAGCTTGATTTCTCTTTTATAAACGCATGCTGACTTTGTCCAATCCCGTTAATGCCCTCCAAGTGTTCTGTTATCACATCTTTTATAATAGACTCTAGCATTTTCCCCACTACTGATGTTAGGCTAACTGGTCTGTAATTCCCTGTTTTTTCTCTCCCTCCTTTTTTAAATAGTGGGGTTACATTTGCCACCCTCCAATCTGTAGGAACTGTTTCAGAGTCTATAGAATTTTGGAAGATGATCACCCATGCATCCACTATTTCCAGGGCCACTTTTTAGTACTCTGGGATGTAGATTATCAGGCCAATGATAATGTCTTCACATGAAATTCATCTGTCTGCTAAATTTAACAGAGTCGTTCACCCATTTAAAATAAGTGGGTTAATGCCTCCATTAAAATCGTGGCCAAAGAAATTTTGTAAAAAGATGATAACATTTTTGTACAATGATACCCCATAATGCAATTTCTCCTCAAATGTTTAAAAAGCACACTTGATGGGTACAAAACAACTAAACATGATGTAGAAGAAGACTAAATGGATAGTGGTGTCACAATTACAATTTTGCTTGTAAATATTAAATGCAGTTTACATTTTCCAATGCAGGTAGTTTTAGACCACACATTAGATCCTGTCAGTTTCATTATAAATACATATGTATATGTGTGTATGTGTGGAATAGCTGACAGCCCAAATCGGAGGCACTGTTGCAAGTACCCCAACATCAGCAATGTCTAACATTTCTTGCTCGATTAAACAGTCATTTAATCAATTAACATTTTGGAAAGCACATGCAAACAACCCAGGCATTGGATCAGAACTAGACTCAAACAACCCCAGCCCAGATGACCCTGCAAAGTCCTCCTCACTAACATTAGGGACTAGTGTCCAAGTTGGGAGAGCTGTCCCGTAAACTAGTCATGCAACAGCCTGGCACAGTCATACTCAAATGGTTATACCTATCAGCCAAAATCCCTGACTCCTCCACCACCATTCCTGGGTATGCCCTGGCCCAGGGACTGCACAGACCCAAAAGAGGGGAGGGGCACAGTGGTATACAGTTGGGTGAGAGTGGCCCTGGGAATCCTTAACTTTGCACTGGACCCCATGAAGTCTCATGGATCCAAATCAAAAAAGGCCATCAAAACCTTCTACTGATTACCTTTACCACCCCCCCACTCTATAACTGAGGAATCAGTACTCCTCCACATTGAACACCTTTTGGAGGAAGCACTGAAGTGTAAGCAAGGGCACAGAATGAACTCAGGGCGGGTGACTTTAATGTCCAACACCTAAAGTGCTTTCGTAATACCACCATTGACCGAGCTCACCGAGTCCCGGAAGACATAGCTGCCAGACAGGGCCTGCGTCAAGTGGTGAGGGAACGAACACGAGGGAGTAAGCTTCTTGAACTCCTACTCGCCAACCTACCCGTCGAAGGCATATCTGTCAATAATAGAATTGTTACAAGCAACCATCACACAGTGTTTGTGAAGACAGTCTCACCTTCACAATGAGGACACCTTCCATCGTGCCATGCGATGCTACCACTGTGCTAAGTGGGACAGACTAAGGACTGATCTGGCAGCCCAAAACTGGGTACCCATTATGCACTGTGGGCCATCATCAGCAGCAGGATTATATATCACCACAATCTGTAACCTCATGGCCTAGCACATCCCTCACTCCTCCATCTCTATCAAGCCAGGAGATCAAATCTGTTTCAATGTGCAGTGTAGAAGCACAGGAGCAGCGCCAGGCATACCTTAGAATAAAGCACCAACACAGTGAAGCTATTATACAGGGTTACCTTAATGTTAAACACCAAAAGCATTAGATAATGGACAGAACTAAGAGGTAAACGACCAACAAATCAGAGCAAAGTTCTATGGCCCTACCACATCCAATTGAGAATAGTGGGGAACAATCAGGCAACTAATTGGAGGAGGAGTCCAGGTGTACACTGAAAAGAAATGTTGTATGTTCCAAGAGCACGACTGCCCTCTGATGCCTTTCTGGAGGCTATTCTTCATGTGTCATCTTAGAAATCGAGGGGGTGAATTTCCATAGGGGTTCTTTTGCTTGTCTGCCATAACTTCTGTAGAAGAGTCACGGAACCCCGGAAAAACTTCGTAAATAGTATTTATGCCATTTTTCCAGGGCTTTCGCGGCTCCTCTGCTAAAGTTACAGTGGATGAACAAGGGAACCCTCACGTAAATTTACCCAGATACATTAGGTCCCGGCCTTTCCCACCAGCATCCAGTGGGCCTTCTTGGTGGAACCTCCACTCCCCAGACTAGGACACCAATGTAAGAAGGGGCAGGGCTGGTGGTGGGCATTCTCAGGCTGGGAGTTCTTGCGTCCCAGCTTGGCGGAGTACCCGCAGGCGGGTACATCGGGTGGGAGCCGTGGATGATTGCTGAAATTTTTGGGGGATATTTCTGCCCCCTTTACAAAAGGCACTTGGGCTGTCTTTCAAGGGTGTAGGAATTTGGCATTCCTTCAGATAGGGAACTAACATGATTGTCATGGAATAACTTTGCGGCCCAGCGGGGGAATCCAGAACAGAAGGATATTATCTCAAAATTACAACTAAGCTGGTTAAAAGCAGATTGAGGCAAAATTTCTTCAAAGAGCTGTGAGCATATGGAATGCCCTACCCCAGACGGCCATAGAATCAATTGAAGCATTTAAAAGGGAGCAAGATACCTATTTGGGGAGAAAATGTATTAAGCCATAAAGGGAAATGAGAGATGGAGCTGTCATTGCTACCAAAATGACAGAGCAAGCTCGATGAGCTGAATGGCCTATTCATTTTCCTGCTACTATGAGCAGCTGACAGTAAATCTATTTACAGGCTGATAATGACTTCTTGTGCAAGTATCGTACAAGGATGATTTAACGTTTTACTATATTATCATTTACTAGAAACAGTTGCGAAAGTTACAATAGAAAACATATGGCCATTTAAAACACACAAAGGATTGTCAGCACTTGATGTTTTAAATCCAGACAGATGAAGATGATTGCTGAGTTTTGTGACTGCTTCATTTTGTCTGGCAGGATGAAGCAGCAGTTACTCCATCTGCACATCCAGGTCTGTGAAAAATTAGCCCCATGGGAACGTGAGAAGATATAAAATACGGATTACTTAGTCTGCCTGACATACAGAAACTGGAAGCTTCAGTCATGCTCCTGATTTAGTATTTTGTTCCTTCAACTGAATACCAAAAGCATTATTATGAATGCAGAGCATGTAGCTAGTGCATATACTGTGTCTAACGACTTGACAAATATTAAATACTGACATGGCACAGCAGCAGTGCTGTGTTAGGACAGCAGCCGGCCTCACTAACTGGAAGCCTAGTGCTGTGAAAAGAAGAAAACGTTTGAATGCAGGAAATCTGAAATAAAAAAAGAAAATGCTGGAAATGCATGAAGAAACGCAGAAAATAAAGGTAGATTTTATTAACTTCTGTTTTTGCTATCCTTAATGGTCACTATCCAGTTTGGCCCAGACTATCCATCATCATTTGAACAGTGTAGTCAGCATTGTGCCAGCAGGGTTTGAGAAGGTCACCTGCCGAGTTGTCAGCTGCAAATTATATTCTAAAAGGTTGGCTGAAAGCTCCAGTGCAAGACACTGAACTCTGAGCAGTCACATAAATCCATAAACACATAAATTAATACAGTATGCTGTATCTATCTATCTATCTATCTATCCTGTAAACTGTGTGACCATGATGATTTTCAGCTGTATCCACACCATCATTTTATTGGCATTGTTCTACCAGAGATAAATATTGTTTAAATGTAGGTCTATTTATGTAAAAGTTTTGAGAGCGTTCGTCATACTCCAGATGCCACACTCCAGACTTCACACTTTGTGTAAAAACATCATCAAATCATAACTGAGCGGTCTTTAAAAAAAGTATACAAAAAGAGTAAGAAACCCATTTCCTGCTCACCTAGAGATAAACCTGGCCTCCCCAAACAGGATAGCCAAACAGCTGCCAACATAGAGAACCTTCAAATAACAACCATACTTAGCCTCTAATTGACCTCAGGACCAATTTAGATAGCTTCCTTACCACGAGCACTTGAGCAGTGGCCTTAAAGGGGCAGGTTAGCAGCTAAACCTTACATGCGGCAGACTCCAAACTACACACGAGCAATGCCATGGGAGGTCAGTTGGCAATGTTTTAAAAAGGGATGAGTAGTTTTATGCCAAACAAACAGAGTTATATATTAGCTTTGTGGGAAATAGCTATGAAGACATCTCTAATTTAAAAAGAAATTCCAATTTCTCCTTATAAATAATAACATATTAATCTCATTGGTGTTTGTAAATTGTTGCTGCACAGAATGCTGCCACAAAACCTACTTAACAAGTCACTGTGCATAAAAAAAATCTATTTGTGTGGAGCATTTTGAAATGTTTAGATGTGATAGGTGCTACATAAATGCAAGTACTGCTGTTGTTCTTGTTATTGTAATAATGGTTAGAGGATCTGTGTTTACTGAGTTGTAATCTGTATAGAAACCTCCAGACTAAGCCATACTACAATCCTAGAATACTTCACTGCATCATAGGTTTAAATAGTATAAAAGGCTTGAAGATTTTTTTTCTATACATATTATCACTGTATTACAGACAATTAGGCAGATTCCCTGGCAATACAAAGTCATCAGTAGCCAAAGTTGTCCAGATTGAACAAATCTTAAGTGTGAATTTTTCAGTTATAAGCTGTGTCTATCACATGGGCCACAGAGGCAGCCAAGTCGCATTAATAGATTCTGCCCCAATCTTGTTTTTCTCTCTCTGTCCTATTTTCTATATTAATCTTTCTCTCTTCACAGCCAACCTGACTGGGATTTCAAGCATTTTCTCTAGGCTCTTGAGTTTTAATAGTGACCTTCCACCATCACTATAGCCCCACTTCATTAGTTATCTCTTGACAATATAGATGCTGGGAATTACTGGTACGGTCCCCATACGTGGGAAATTGCAATCCCCAGATAGGAAGGTTGGAGATTGCAATTCTCCAGTTGAGATTCCTGCTAAATGTGGAAGAGTTGATAAGCCTATTAACATAGACAGTAGGCTAGTTTATGTAATAATGTGGTGAGGCAAGTTCATCCGTCAGCAGTAAACTGTCGACTAAGGCAGGAGGACATAGTATAAGCTTTTAAAATCATGAAGGGAATTAATGAGATGGACTGTAGAACCAGAGAAAATGATTATGAGCTGAAGAAGCATTGAATTTAAGGAATGAATACCATCCCACATTGGAGAGATTCCATGATCCTGCGCCCCCCCCTCCAATGGGAAACCACTCCCACAGGGAGCACAGGTTGGAAATTCAGGGACGCCATTTTGTAGCTCAATCTCCAACCATCCAACCCTGCAAGCATAGCTCTCCACTGGGGCTGTGGGATTACAGAATCACCCCGTATTAATTTATGGACTATGCTATCAGTTAACAAATACTAATTCAACTGCAGTAGTCAGAAGGAAAATGGACTAAGTTTTGATTCTAGGAAAGGTACAGAGGGTACCCCAGAGGTATAGGTTTAGAGTAGGAAATAGGTGGAAAATGTCAGATCAAGTTTTGAAATAGGAACTGACAATGAATTGATGAGTGAGCTGGATGGGTTGAAAGATCATTTCTCCATTCTCATACACTTATGAAAGTTCTGCATTTATATTCTTTACTGGTGAGCTGTATTCTTTCTTTTTCTTTCTTTTAACTAGTGTTGGTAGTGTTTTTCAGTATATATTGTATTTACTTAACACAGTAGGATCCAAAGTAGTGCAGTGCCAAACAGATTTAACATAGTTCCCATCTACTCCTTGTTGCCTTTGTGAATGTTCTATATGAAATTATATAACATATATTACCAACAGTGTTTTATTTAAGAAATAAATCAAAAATTCTTCCCATTTTTGCTTACTTTTTTTGGTACCGCCATATAATGCACCATTCTCTGGCTAAGCACTTCCTCCCAGAGCTACACAATGGATGGCTCTATAATCATCTCTAGGAGTGGATGAAGGTATCACTGGTTGACTTGCCTTTAATGTTTTTTGCTTCCCTGTGGAGAAGTGATGCTCTCCATCATCTGCTGATGGTCTAGCTGAGGAACTTACTGTAAGGGCACCACTCCATGTCATAACACATTGGTACACTCAGGTGCTGCACCACTGGATTGTCTTCCCTAATTGAATGCTTATCCAGTACAAAGCTTAATACTGCTTTGCTCCCTATCCCATGTGGCTGAAATGTGTGCTCCTCCCTCACTGCTTAGGTTCTACATAATCTAGGCTGACACCAATATAGTACTGAGGGACTGCTGCATCATCAGAGGCATGCATCATCTTTCTGATATCTTGTTAAATCAAGGCCCCATATGCCTGTTCATGTGATGTTAAAAATCCCATAGTACTATTCATAAAGGAGTGGAAATTCTCTGGATATGCCAGCCAATATTCCTCACTCAAGCAACACCACTAAAATCAGAGTAACTGGTCATTCATCTCAGTTGCTGTTTGTGGGACCTTGCTGTTTCCAAGTTGGCTGCTACATTTGCCTATGTAACAATGACTGCACTTCAAAAATAAGTAATTGATTGTGAAATGCGTTGGACTTCCTGAGGATGTGGTAAGATTCTTTCCCTTTCTTCCTTCATTCATTTTGTCCAGCCCAACTAAGGCTTAAAAGTTTTTCCTGATCACAGACTTTCTAATAAAAGGCATCTTGTTCCAATCTCTATGCCTCTCTAGAAAAGGGTGATATTACTCAAAGTCAAAATATTGCTTATCTCTTAAAATAAAAAGCAAATTCAGATAATCGTCATTCTCTGCACAGTTAGGGAAATTACTTCTTAGTGGGATGACTGGAGATAAAACATTTATTTCCCAAAAGCAAAAATAAAGGGAAAAAGGGATCAATAATAATTGTAGGAAGTGAAGCCAAAATATACACAGGGCCCAGTTAATGGGATGGAAAGAGTTTAGTGGAGGGTTATTGTGCACTGAATGCAAATGAACGGCTTGAATGTGGCCAGAGCTGTACTGTAATGAACTTATATGCGCATTGTCAAAGCATAAGGATGGGCTAGCAGCAGTGACCTCCTCCTTCAGCCCTGCCTTTGGTCCTTCACGAGCAGTACTGTACGTATGTCACATTTATAGGCTCGTACTGTTTACCTGGTACATAATGTGTGCCGACGACTAAAGCACTTTCTTTTTCCTAAACATTTAAAACCTGAAGCTTATAGAACTAAAAACATATGGAGAAAGAATAATTTAACAAGGAGGAACAGTAATGGGTTTCTTTCACTTTCCCATGGGAACGTTACATTTTAAAATGTGCAATGATATCCTGCCAAATGGGTGGTAATTGTTTGTAGACAGTACACTGCTCCATTGTTGCTGTAACAGCACAAGCTACATCAAGCCAATTTCAGACCCAGCATGAACAAAGCCTCTAAACTCCACATGCACTGATATATAGGTCAGTTTTCAAACTGTAATTTAAAAAAAAATGACATTCTCTTAAATTAAAACAATGAGGTCATTATAAGGTCTGTCCAGCAGTTCAAAATGGCATCAGCAGGATGAAGCCAATGATAGTTGGCTTCACTCACATTTACTGGGCAATGTGAAGTGACAGCACACATCTCCTTAATAGAACATGCTTTCCAATAAAGTGGGGGAAGAGCAAAGGTCTCGCAATGTTAAAGAGCTCAGTTAAAAGCTACATTCATTATAAATTCATTGCTGTGCTTTAAAGGACAGAAATGTACCTGATATGGATCAAGTGTCACATTAGAGTATTGGTGACAAAACAAATTGGGCAAAACCAGAAATAAATGAAAAATGACATGGGTGGGTTGTTTTGTTTTTCAGCCTAGATTTTGCTGCTGTACCCAGGCATCAGGCAACTTTTTGTTTAATATGGCTATGGAAGCAGCAATGCTACGAACTTTGCCCCATCCATTACATGTCAGTCACAGTAGGGATAGAAGTTATAGCACACTATTGCTAACACAGGGGAATATGTTCAAAGTTGTGTCATTGCATATTATTGCACAGATTACATTCTGTTAGGTTTGTCACCATATGGAAAACACGCGGATCTCTTTCACAACTACTTACTAAATTAATTAGAATGAACTGGTAGTTGATAGACAGTCAACAGTGAACTTTTCATTTACTGTTGGTGCAGTGATGCACCCAGTATCACTCATCTGAAACATATGCAGAAACCAATGTCAGGAGACACAGAATTGCAGGGTTCACACATATGCAGTAATGTCTCTAAGAATGTGACATTCATTTTAGTAGTAAATATGAAGCACTTGTTCCTTAATTTTGTTGTTGTGACAATTCATTGATTTGCAGGTGAGCTGACTGACTTCCTACTGACTGACCACAAACGACTGCTCCAAAAGTTCACCGATGCCCCAACCAGATGACGGTTATAATGCAGTTAAATTAGAAAAAAAAAATCAGCATTCCAGCCCAAGGAGTATCTGTTTGAATTCACCTAGTATAATGTTGTTCAATACATTAGTCACTAGCCACATGGAATCCAGATGTGGCTAACTGCATTTTTGTTTAGCAAATAAAAAATTATCAATAGACATCATCATTGGGTATGTGATCTCTATGCTCATATTCGCATGGGGTATGCATATGTACTTTAACCTTTTTGTGCATTCGTTGGTAAAATGGTAAGATGAGAAACAGACTATGAGTATTTTTGGTGTGTTGTGTGTTCTTTATTTCCTGGGTTACTGCTTATTGGTTATCTGTTAAAATGGTATGTAACACAGGTGTCAGACTTCAGCACCATGGAAATATCAGCAACATCATATGGAGTATAGAACTATCATCATGGTCAGCTTGACCAGTCGGAATAACCACTCCAGGCCAACATAAGAAAGCAAGTCCAATCAGTAATGAGCTGCTCCAACAGGGCAAAGGGGAAGCAGCATCCAATCACGTTCTGGATGGAGAACAGGGGCAGGTCAGGGGCGTCTTGTGTGAGCCAACATTCTCAGCAATCACTCTGGTGAAGTCAAAGTACCGCTCGTAACTGCTAGACAAAAACCTAGAAGCTGCACTAAGATGTACCTGTGTCTGATAAATTCATGCAAGAATTTGATGGAAGAGAAAGACTGCAAAGTTTTGCACTGAGTGGTGGTAGATGTTTATTAAGTAAATATACACATGAAGTACATTTACCTGCATTGTATCTAAGGTGCTTTCCTCCAAATTAGTGCATGTGGCTAAAACAGTGTCACTAGAGCCACATCTGCGGCTAGTCACCGATTTCTATTGGACAACACTGACCTAGTAAACAGTAGCCAAAGTGGATTCATAAGGGGAAGATCATGCCTGATCAATCTCCTTGACTTCTTTGAGGAAGTATTATCTCAAGTGGACTGTGGAAAACCCTACAACATAGTGGGAGTAATTTTCAACTTCAGCACCTGGGCAGTAACCTGGCAGAGTGGATCGGCCGCCTGTTGTGGAACCCGCCGGATTTTCATCCCTTTGATATCAGTAAGGGTGAGCACGCAGAAGAAATGCTCTGGGTAGAAATGAGGAACAGAAAAGGATGGAAGACTTTGGTGGGAGTTGTCTACAGACCTCCTAATAGCAGTGATAAAGTAGCTGGATGCATAAACACGGAGATCAGAGAAGCTTGTTGCAAAAACAGAGTGGTAATAATGGGAGACTTTAAATAATGGGAGAAGCAAAACAGCTCCAGTTCCAAAGGCGACAAATTTCTTGAGTGTATTCAGGAAAGGGGTTTCTGGAACAATATGTTCTTGAACTAACAAGGGTCCAGGTCATATTAGATTTAGTGATGAGTAATGAGCCTGAATTAGTCAATAATCTAATGGTAAGGGAACACCTAGCTAACAGTGACAATAACATGATAGAATTCGATATTAGGTTTGAGAGGGAGAAGGAACCAAGGTTTTAATTTAGGTAATTGATCACAGTAAACTGGGCAAAACTATTAATGGATAAAACTACAGAAAACAGTGGGAGGTGTTTAAAGAAGTATTTGGTAGAATACAAGATCTGTACATACTCCTAAAGGGCAAGCGCTCTACTTGTGTAATTAAACAACCTTAGTCAACAAGAGAAGTGAGATATAGTACAAAATTAAAAGAAAGGGTTTATACGAATGCAAAGAACAATAGAGATTCCGCGGACTGGGAGAGATATAAAGAACAGCAAAGAGATTCTAAGAAGGTAGTAAAAGCTGCAAAAAGAGAATACAAGAAAAAACTTGTGAAGGATATCAAGGACAACACTAAAGGATTTTTACAAGTATATTAAGAGAAAGAGGCTAAGAGTAATGTGGGCCCCTTTAAGAGACACAGGTGAAATTTTAACAGAAAATCAGGAAATGTCAGACTTGTTAAATATTTAATTTGTATCGGTCTTCACAGTGGAGGATGTGGATGAAGTACCAGAGATACGAGGAAAAGTAAAAATAAATGAAGGGGAGCTGCTAAAAGGATTTAATGTAAGTGCAAAAATGGTAATGGAGAAAATAATGAGACTAAAGATAAACAAATCTCCAGGGCCTGATGGTTTTCATCCCAGGGTATTAAAAGAAGGAGATAAGGAAATTGTAGCTACTCTGGTCATGATCTTCCAAAACTCTCTCGATTCAGGAATTATCCCTTTGGATTGGAAAATTGATAATGTCATTCCACTATTTAGGAAGGGGTGCAGCGCAGATGCACCAGAATGATACCAGGGCTAAAAGGGTTAAATTATGAGGACAAGTTGCATAGACAATGCTTGTATTCCCTTGAGTATAGAAGATTAAGGGGTGGTCTAATTGAGGTGTTTAAGATAATTGAAGGAGTTGATAGGGTAGATATAGAGAAACTATTTTCTCTGGTAGGGGAGACTAGGACTATCTTCTATAAACACATAAATAGTAAAAGGATAGTCAAAGGAAGCATTAGGGGCAAAAAAGGAGATTTTCTTGTGGAGGCAGAGGGCATGGCTGAGGTACTAAATGAATACTTCACATCTGTCTTCACTAGAGAAGAGGATGCTGCCATTGTAGCAGTAAAAGAGGAGATAGTAGCGATATTGGGAGGGATAAAAATAGATAAAGAGGAGGTACTTAAAAGGTTAGCAGTATTAAAAGGTAGGAAAGTCACCCGGTCCAGATGGGGTGCATCCTAGGTTACTAAGGGTGGAAATTGTGGAGGCTCTGGCCACAATCTTTCAATCCTCCTTAGATATGGGGATGGTGCTGGAGGACTGGAGGATTGTTACACCTCTGTTCAAAAAAGGGGAGAGGGATAAACTCGCCAATTACAGGCCAGACAGCCTAACGTTGGTGGTGGGGAAACTTTTAGAGATGATAATACGGGACAAAATTAATTGGCACTTGGAAAAGTATAGGCTGATAAATGAAAGAAGCACGGATTTGTTACTGGAAAATCATGTATAACTAATTTGATTGAGTTCTTTGATGAAGTAACAGAGAGGGTTGATGAGGGTAGTGCAGCTGATGTTGTGAATGTGGACTTTCAAAAGGCACTTGATAAAGTACCACATAATAGACTTGTTAGCAAAATTAAAGCCCATGGATTAAAGGGGCAGTGGCAGTGTGGATACAAAATTGGCTAGGGGACAGAAAGCAGAGAGTAGTGGTGAATGGTTGTTTTTCAGACTGGAGGGAAGTGTTCCCCAAGGGTCAGTATTAGGACCATTGCTCTTTTTGATATATATATTAATGACTGGACTTGGGTATAGAGGGTATAATTTCAAAGTTTGTAGATGACACGAAACTCGGAAATGTAGTAAACAATGTGGAGGATAGTAACAGACTTCAGGAGGACATAGACAACTAGTGAAATGGGCAGACACATGGCAGATGAAATTTAACACAGAGAAGTGTGAAGTGATGCATTTTGGTAGGAAGAATGAGGAGAGGCAATATAAACTAAATGGTACAATTTTAATGGGGGTGCAGGAACAGAGAGACCTGGGGGTGCATACATATACACAAACCTTTGAAGGTGGCAGGACAGGTTGTCAAAAACCATATGGGATCCTGGGCTTTATTAATAGAGGCATAGAGTACAAAAGCAAGGAAGTTATGTTAAACCTTTATAAAACACTGGTTAGGCCTCAGCTGGAGTATTGTGTTAAATTCTGGGCACCACACTTAAGGAAGGATGTCAAGGCCTTAGAGAGGGTGCAGAAGAGATTGACTAGAATGGTACCAGGGATGAGGAGAGATTGGAGAAGCTGGGGTTGTTCTCCTTGGAACAGAGAAGGCTAAGGGGAGATTTGATAGAGGTGTTCAAAATCATGAATGGTTTTGACAGAATAAATAAGGAGAAACTGTTTCCAGTGGCAGAAGGGTCGGTAACCAGAGGGCACAGATTTTAAGTGATCGGCAAAAAAGCTAGAGGCGACATGAGAAAACAGTTTTTTTACGCAGTGATTTGTTATGAATGCACTGCCTGAAAGGGTGGTGGAAGCAGATTCAATAGTAACTTTCAAAAGAGAATTGGATAAATACTTGAAGGGAAAAAATTTACAGGGCTTTGGGGAATGAGCAGAGGATTGGGACTAATTGGATAGCTCTTTCAAAGAGCTGGCATAGGCACGATGGGCTGAATGGCCTCCTCCTGTGCTGTACCTACTATGATACTATGAAGGGGGCATAACAAAATTAGAGCTAGGCCATTTAGGGGTGATGTTAGGAAGCACTTCTTCACAGAAAGGGTAGTGGAAATCTGGAAGTCTCTCCTCCAAAAACCTGTTGAGACTAGGTCAATTGAAAGTTTCAAAACCAAGACTGATAGGTTTTTGTTAGGCAAAGGTATTAAGGGTTACGGAACCAAGGCGGGTAGATGGAGGTAAGATACAGATCAGCCATGATCTAATTGAATGGCAGAACAGGCTCGAGGGGCTGAATGGCCTACTCTTGTTCCTATGTTCCCTTAAGGGACAAAAATCAGGCAGGTTCTACAATGGGTGGGCTATCTGCTCCTCCACAATACCACCCAGGTGGTAAAGTTGAAAATATACCCCCTGTGTATCTAGACTTCCAAAAGGCATTGGACAAAGTCCCTCATGAGAGACTATAGCCTGGATTTCTGCTAGGGGCACAATCGGGGAAAATGCGCCTGGAATATGCTGGACACCGTGCCGGTTTTACTGAGTTGAAGTTACGCCCAAGTTTTCGTTCAAACTCATTTGCATAAGCCCGAACGTAAAATCTCCCAAGAATCAGTGCAATCAAGCAGCGTTATCGATCGTAATTGATTATTGACTGGAACATGGCCAATGGGGCCTCAAGATTACTGAATTAAACTAATTCAAACTGAAAATTTGTTCAAATAATTGCTGCAGCTGAAGAAACAGGCCAATCAGTGGTTTCAATTGACTGCTGGTCACAGGTCTTACGTACCAAGGGCCGAACAATTGACTTGAATTTAAACTAATTTAAACTGAATTTAAAGTCATTTAAAGTAATTGTAGCATCAGTATGAGAATCAGACCTGAGTGAGGCATCAACTGATTGCTGGTCACTGCAGCTGCAGGTCATTAATGATGGATTAATGTGACCACAGGTGCCTGTGCGCATAAAAGTCTGGGCGCAATGTAATTAACACCTCCAGACAGAAACTCGCCATGCTGACCTGGGGGTGTGGCCAGTTTTGTGGGCGACTGCTTCGGGCGAATTGACTTTTGAACCAGCATAAAAGATCGTGGAAACTCAAGCTAAGTAGTTACGGGTGTAACTCACTTACGTTTTAAATTAGAATAGAATCATAAGAACATAAGAACATAAGAACATAAGAAATTGGAGCAGGAGTAGGCCAATCGGCCCCTCGAGCCTGCTCCGCCATTCAATAAGATCATGGCTGATCTGATCCCAACCACAAATCTAAAGAACACAAGAAGTCGGAGCTTTGGCGCTATTTCAGTCGAATCCACCCAGACTGCGCTGATATCTGGACAAAAAACATGCGGAAACTCCAGGCTTTTTAGTCAAACTCAAAGCTGAGGGATTCAGGGCAAAACCTTGGACTGAATGAAAAACTGGTTGAAAAGGTAGAAAGCAACAAGTACTGGTTGGAGGAGTTAGATCGGGGTGATGGAGGAAGCACCGAAATTCAATACAAAGTCGTCAAATTTTCTGATGATACCAAACTGCGAGTGGCAGTGGTATCGGCTCAAATTACAGAGGGAGTTGGACATAATGGGGGTCATTTTAACCCCCAAGAACAGGTGGGTTGGGAGCGGTTGGTAAGTTAAAATAATAGAATTTTGCAGCGCGACCGCAACCCGGCTTCAAAACCACCCACTTCTGGGTTCAACGTTTGGCTACGTGCAAGGAAACTACTCGCTGGAGGCGGGTCCATTATTAGGACAGCGGGTGGGTATTTATCAGAGCAATTTACCTCATTATTATATGTTAATGAGGCAATTTTAAATTGAATTTAACAGGCATTAGAATTTAATGCCTCCAACATGGGTTTCCCGGGGCTCGGGAAACTTGCTAATGAAACGGTGGTGAGATTGAGCCGCAGTTCATGGAGGTCTTTAAAGTTTTGATTTCCCGATGTGAATAAAAGCTCAGTGATTACAGTTGGTGTCTCAGTTCCTTCTGGCAAACATTTGGAATTCTTGTGTTCATACAGTTTTTTCAGAGCTTTGGAGGCTTTCAAACGGACAATATCAGGATGGGGAGGGGGGTGCCATGGATGTATTCAATAGGACATTGGAGGAGGAAGATAATCTCCATCCATGGCAGTGACGTCGTGTTGTGTCGGGATCTGCCAGTGCACAAGAGAGAGGTGCACAACACAGATCTGGAAAACAGCAGAGAATAGAGCAACAGAGGGGTCGAGGTCGCAGGAGGCACCACCCATGTGAGAGGGTCTATAGACAGAGGCTGAACTTCCTTGACCTATCTGAAAAGCAGTGCCTACACAGGCTCAGATTGAGCCGACAGATGGTCGCAGTCATCCTTGAAGAAGAGCAGTCACCACTGCCCTCAATTTCTTTGCCTCTGGCTTCTTCCAGTGCGCCACCGAAGACATCATCAGGGTCTCTCAGTTGGCTGCACACAATTGTATAAGGCAGGTGACAGATGGGTTGTTTGCCAGGGCGTCCACTTATGTCAACTTCCCCCGCGATGACAATAGCCAGAATGAGCAGGCAGTCGGTTTTGTCTCTCTGGCTAGCTTCCCACAGTTGCAGGTTGCAACCAATTGCACACACGTAGCAATCCGAGGACCACCACATGAACCAGGAGTTTTCATCAACTGCAAGGGATTTCATTCCATCATTGTACAGCTGGTCTGCAACCACAAGAAGAAGTTCATGCAGGTGTGCGTCAGATTCATTGGCGGCTGTCATGATGCTTTTATACTGTAACAGTCCAACATTCCAGACCTCTTCCTACCAGAAGACAGACTTAAGGACTGGCGCATAAGGAATACCCCCTTCAAACTTGGCTCAAGCACACCTATGAGGAACCCCACCAATGAGGTGCAAGAGCGCAACAACCAGAGCCACATGACCACTAGGTGTGTCATCGAACAAACTATCGGCATGTTGAAGATGCGCTTCAGGTGCCTGGATAGGTGTGGAGAGGCCCTTCAGTACTCGCCAACGGGGGTGTCCAGAATCATAGTGGTGTGCTGCATCCTGCACAACATAGTGCAGCAGAGAGGATTAGAGGTGGAGGACGACCAAGGAGCTCATCAATATTCTTCATGTGACGAGAACATTGAAGAAGAAGAGGAGGAGGAGGAGGAGGAGGACAAGCAATATGAAGATGGGGCACCCCATCGCCAGATCAGCCGTGCACATTGCTGCCCGGGATGCCAGGGATGCCTTCACATCTCAAAGGTTCACTTAGTCAGTCAGAGTGGCAAAAAGAAACATTGAAATACTCGGGCCTGCTCCCACCACCATCAAAGCCCACCCCATCCCCCGCCTTTGCACAGAACAGTCCTTTAACCACACATATACCCATTGCACACCCATTCAATGGGTCCCGTCATGTACTGACATTCATCATGAATCAAATGAAAGGGCGAGTTGGTAATTGGGACTCAATAATGGGCAAGATGTGGAAGTGGTGCTAATCGATACATTTTATGTTCCAATATAAAAAAAGGAAACTTCACAACATAACATTTCTTCAAACACCCATGTGCATATCCTTGGTGAATTACAATTGCTTGAACTTAGCTTCCTAACATTTCTACGTGGTTCATCCCCTGTGGCTTCAGCAGAGGTAGTGGTAGGTTGATCCGATCCCTGCCCTGACTGCTGAGATACTTTTGGCCTACGACCTCTGGGCTTTGGAGCCCATGAGGGTCCCACGAAAGACTGCTCCACCGACACCTGTGCAGGGGCAGACTCGGCCATCGGGAGAGGAGGATGCATGTCAGGTACTGGTTGAGGAGGGGGCAATGGGTGAGATGTGGGAGCGCTTTGAGTGGAGTTCCCACTTCCATGTCCTCTTTCTCCATCATCCCTCTCCTGGGCCAACGCCACATCACTCCCACCGCTCTGTTGTACAGCAGCTTGGTGTAGATCATTGTCGTGTTGTAAAGCCACAGATAAGGTATCTGTCATCCTGTTGAAGGCGGCAGACATCTCCTGCACAGTCGTGGCCACAGCCTGCATAGACTCATTCGAAAGCCGTGCTTGAAGCTCCACGCAGGTGGCCACTCTCTCCATGGCAGATGTTCTCGCAATTACCTGCGACAACAATCCACTAATGTTGGAGTTGGACTCCTCCATCCTCTACGCTATTGTGGAGAATGTGCTTGGCACATTTTCCATTACCTTTCAAAAGTGTAGCTGTACCTCAATCATTCTCCTTCTCAACAATGGCCCCTGGGGTTCAGTATCTGTGTCCAACTAAGCAGAGATGGGAGAGGAGTGCGCCCCCCTAGGCAGACTCTCCACAGCTGTCCCTGCCACCAGTGTCTGCTCGTGCTCACTTGTGAATTGTGAATCACCAGGTGACAACCCAACTAATTGTTTAATAGGATCCACCGAAGTGCGCATATCTGCATTGGTGCATGGCTGTATGTCCTGAGATGGTGCCCCTCAGAAGGAATGAGGTCCTCTGAGGAATCGTAGTCATGCATCTCCGCAGACTCTTGCTCTACGCGTGAAGGCCCTGGAAGACAAAAGAAAACGACATGAATTAGTCATGGCAAAGTAACAATCTTGCCATTCACCATACTCAAGCTTCTAATAGTTCAGTCATTGTTGAAATAAAGTCAGCATGTGTGTGAAAGATATTTGAATTCTACCAGACATTTGCAAGTTCCCAGTCTCTCCATCTCCAATTGAGAGGGACACAGATGTGCCACTTATCTCCATGTCGTCCTCCTCTGCATCAGTGAGCTGTTCAATTTGTGGGGGACCACCTCCAGTCTTCTCCCTCTCCCTAGCGTTTTGCGCTCCTTTCTCCACAAAGGGCAAAAGAACAGACCCGTGAGTGACTGAAGGTCATGTACTGAATTCACCCGATGGATGCAGTGCGTTGGGTGAGGCTGACTATCGGACAGATGCATCATATTGCATAAGGAATGGAGTGAGTGGTAGCGGTGGATGGATACATGGGGAGGTGAGGAAGTGCATAGAAAGTGAAGGATGGGTGCTGCTGAAACTTAAGTGAGTGTGAAGAGTGATCTGATGGAGTACGCTTGGCAAGGCAGAGTGAGGATGTACAAGACAGGATGTAGGCAAATCAGCAACTGAACTCACTTTTCCTGACCTGGTTAAGTCATTAAAGCGCTTCCTGAACTGCATTCAAGAACGGGCCATAATGCTCCTGCTGCTCATCTCCTCAGCCACCTCCAGCCATGCCTTCATGTTAACAGGTTTCTTCCTCCCATTGCTGGGGAAAATGATGTCCCTCCTGCTCCTTTCTGCACGCAGCAGTACTTCAAAGGAAGCTTCAGTGAATCTGGGTGCTGGCCTCGCTCTTTGTGAATCCTGGCTCCTCCAAATTCCATTTTTGCATTGGCCCTTTAAATAGTGGACTTCTGATCATGTCATGCGGGTGCCTATTACGCCCGCTGGGCAGCTTGGAGACACAATACACGTACAAATTTTTTTATCATTCAATCAAGTTGATATCGCAGAATCCGACCCTTTAACTTCACTTCCAGGTTCCACGTCCGAAAATCTCCCCGCACCTTGCTCTCTTCCAGGCTCCGAGCAAATATTGGGGCCAATATTTGGGCAGACAAATAGCGGATGACTAGCGGATGAAATTTCGTTCACCTGAGGAAGGAGGAAGCCTCCGAAAGCTTGTGAATTTAAAATAAAATTGCTGGACTATAACTTGGTGTTGTAAAATTGTTTACAAGTTCAATATAAGACAGAGGAAGTCATGATCAAAGCATACAGTGCTCTGGTCAGGCCACACATTGAGTACTGTGTCCAGTTCTGGTTATCAAAACACAAGGGAGACATTAAAACATTGGAGGCAGTGCAGAGACGAGCCATAATGCTGATCCCTGGTCTCGGGGATCTGAAATATGGGGAAAAATTGGAGAGACTCAGACTTCTCATCCTGGAAAGGAGGTATCTGAGAGGTGATCTTAGAGGTATACAAGATTTTAAGTGGTATGGAAAAGGTAAATGAATACTTGATTTAAATTAAAATGTGGGAGTAAGACATAAGTTCAAACTAGTTAAAGGACTGATATCAGGAGTTCTTCTTCACGCAGAGAGCGGTCAACACTTGGAATGCACTTCCGAGCACTGTGGTGGAAGTGAAACTCTGGATGCGGTTAAGAAACAGTTAAATCCAGTAATGGACTGTAGGGTATTTCTGGATAAATGAACTATTGTGGACTTAATGGTCTTCCTCTGTAGTGATCTTTTGAATGCTGGGTGTGCGACACGAGGGGAGTTCCTCATGTCCTGTAGAGGCAGGGGGGCACTTTTAAAGCAAATAATAGAGAAGTTACACCTTATTAATCCACCTGCTCCAAAAATGATTTTCACAAAAGTTTACTTTCTTCACCCTGGATCAACAACGGGAATTGAGAAAGGGCATCAACATTAAGTCAGGCCACCAAAGGATTATTCAGATAAACCACCAGAGGGATTCCCCTACCCTCAAAAATATAACCCTGTCTGGAATTCATCATGTATAATGAACTTATAAGAAAACATTTGAAAGGAAAAAGGAAATCCATTTTATCCCATTCGTTCCACATGCTGTATATATTTACCTACATGGTGACCCACATATAAAAACACCCCCCCACCCGCCACTTTCAACCCCTTTAAACAGCACCAGCCCTACCTTCCAAAAGCAGTAGGAACAAATTTTCAACTACAATTCTGCAAAAGATCTACAACACGAAGGTATCCCCTTTCTGGTTTGCAATCTCCTTCCGACCTCTCTCTGACTCCTGAACTCCAGGTCACACACCTCTAGCTCTTGGTCTCCTGCTCGGATCTCTCTGGCCCCTGCTCTCTCTTACCTAATGTCCCCATCCTCAATTGTGTTGGTACAAGGTGGCAGCTGTGTGTGGAAGAGTCACCACATGCATTAAAATCACATTTTACTGATGTGATAAAATTAGTGCACCAAGGAAATTGAACCCATTAATGTCTTTATGGAAGAAACCAATGGCGCTTTTGCTCTGTACAAACTTCCTCTGCATATGATGGGTGCTATCTGTCCCCTCATGAGTGACTTCTGGATCTGATTAAATTTGTGCATACTAAATATTCTTTATCTGCTTCAGAATACTGTGATGTTAAATAATGGGCTATTGCTCAAATAAGGATCAGGATTTAGCACCTTAACTGCAGCATTCAGTTCTTCATACGATATTCATTTTTATGTCTAAATATTTAAAAATGTATCCTGTAAATATTGAGTCCACCAGCAAAAACACAGTAGCTCTAATTAATACAGAGTAAATAGTATAAATCTTTTGCCACAGTCTGGGGAGGCTGGGGGACGGGGTGGGGGGGGAGGGGGGAGCAGTGGTGGGGGAGTAGGACATCTGAAATTTGGAGCAAAAACAAAATGTACATCTTGAGGCTCAAACTAATGATCCTCTTTAAAATTATGCAAAAATTTAAATATGACAACCCACTATTTGGCATGTTTCCAAAATATGGTTAAAAACTTAAAAGTACTCCTTTGTTTAAAATGTATTGACAATGAGATACTGCAGCTTTTATTTGCATGGGTCTGTGAATAAGCCAGAATTTGTAACTCGATTATATCTTTAACTTTGTGGAACTCCTCAAAAAGTTTCTGAAGTCCACTTGCTGGTTGAATATCAAACAGCATTGAAGATAAGTTCCCATAAATTGTGATATTGATCCAAGGTGACCCCATTGTGGGAGGTGCTAAGTAAACCTCAGATACTTCTCCACAAGAGGAAGAAGGAAAACTGGAGCAGAAACTCCCTGGTATGCTCTTGTGCATCTCCCAGTTGCTGGTCTCAGAGTGGCATTGGCAGAGGCCTGATAGTAGTCAAGTGCCCCCCATATTTATCGCATTTAAATTAACTTCTTAATAAACTTACATAATTTTAAAAGCTACAGTAGTTTTGATAAGAATTCAGAAAAATGTTTTCTCATTAACCAGGATTATTTTGGTTGTTAAAAGTTTGGAGAAAAAAATAAAATGATGCACAATGCAGTTGACACGAAACTTGGAAATGTAGTAAACAATGTGGAAGATAGTAACAGACTTCAGGAGGAAATAAACTGGCTGGTGAAATGGGCATCTGACACATGGCAGATAAAATTTAATGCAGAGAAGTGTGAGGTGATACATTTTGGTGGGAAGAATGAGGAGAGGCAAAATAAACTAAATGATACAATTTTAAAGGGGGTGCAGGAACAGAGTGACTAGGGGTGCCCATGCACAGGTCTTTGAAGGTGGCCGGACAAGCTGAGAAAGCTGTTAAAAAACCATATGAGATCCTGGACTTTATTAATAGAGGCATAGAGTACAAAGGTCTAGGAATTTATGCTAGACCTTTATAAAACACTGGTTAGGCCTCAGCTGGAGTATCGTGTTCAATTCTGGGCACCGCAATTTAGGAAGGATGTCAAGGCCTTAGAGAGGGTGCAGAAGAGATTGACTAGAATGGTGCCAGGGATGAGGGACTTCAGTTATGTGGAGAGACTGGAGAAGCTGGGGTTGTTCTCCTCAGAACAGAGAAGGCTAAGGGGAGATTTAATAAAGGTACTCAAAATAATGAACAGTTTTGACAGAGTAAATAAGGAGAAACTGTTTCCAGTGGCAGAAGGGTTGGCAACCAGAGGACACAGATTTAAGGTGATTGGCAAAAGAGCCAGAGGTGACATGAGAAACATTTTTTTTATGCAGAGAGTTGTAATGATCTGGAATGCACTGCCTGAAAGGATGTTGGAAGCAGATTCAATAGTAACTTTGAAAAGGGAATTGGATAAATACTTGAAGGGAAAAAAATTACAGGGCTATTGGGGAAAGAGCAGGGGAATGGGACTAATTGGATAGCTCTCTCAAAGAGCTGACACAGGCACGATGAGCTGAATGGCCTCCTCCTGTCCTTCCTACTATGATTCTATGATACTATGAACTCTTCTTTCAATCAAGCAAAAGTTTGCCAAGCACATTTTTGTGATGGTACATTTTATGAAGACAAAGAGGTGCCTGTTCTATATGAATCATATTTTAAGACATAAATAACACAATTAACACAGGCATCAGAGCATTTTTAAACATTCTTACACTACATATATATGTGGAACTGGAAATTTGTTGGTGCTGTACCTGTTTTACAGGCACGTCCAATACTGCGGGCAGCATGTGTAGGAGTAGGTTCACGTGAAGCGCTCTTACATGACCCACTCTCTGAGAGCTCTGGCAGTCTTTGCTGCTCCTGCTGTTAAGAATGTAAGAAATAGGAGCAGGAGTAGGAAATACAGCCCCTCGAGCCTGCTCCACCATTCAATAAGATCATGGATGATCCTCGACCCCAACTCCACTTTCTTGCTCGATCCCCACATCCCTGATTCCCTTAGAGTCCAAAAATCCGTCGATTCAAGTCCCGAACATACTCAACGACTGAGCATCCACAGCCTTCTGGGGTAGAGAATTCCAAATATTCATGACCCTCTGAGTGAAGAAATTATTTTTTTTATTCGTACATGGGATGTGGGCATCGCTGGCAAGGCCAGCATTTATTACCCATCCATAATTGCCTTTGAGAAGGTGGTGGTGAGCTGCCGTCCTGAACTGCTGCAGTCCGTGTGGTGAAGGTTCTCCCACAGTGCTGTTAGGTAGGGAGTTCCAGCGACGATGAAGGAACGGCAATATATTTCCAAGTCGGGATGGTGTGTGACTTGGAGGGGAACATGCAGGTGGTGTTGTTCCCACGTGCCTGCTGCCCTTGTCCTCCTAGATGGTAGAGGTCGCAGGTTTGGGAGGTGCTGTCGAAGAAGCCTTGGCGAGTTGCTGCAGTGCATCCTGTGGATGGTGCACACTGCAGCCACGGTGCGCTGGTGGTGAAGGGAGTGAATGTTTAGGGTGGTGGATGGGGTGCCAATCAAGCGTGCTGCTTTGTCCTGGATGGTGTCGAGCTTCTTGAGTGTTGTTGGAGCTGCGCTCATCCAGGCAAGCGGAGAGTATTCCATCACATTCCTGACCTGTGCCTTGTAGATGGTGGAAAGGTTTTGGGGAGTCAGGAGGCGAGTCACTTGCCACAGAATACCCAGCCTCTGACCTGCTCTTGTAGCCACAGTATTTATGTGGCTCGTCCAGTTAAGTTTCTGGTCAATGGTGACCCCCAGGATGTTGATGGTGGGGGATTCGGCGATGGTAATGCCATTGAATGTCAAGGGGAGGTGGTTGGACTCTCTCTTGTTGGAGATGGTCATTGCCTGGCACTTGTCTGGCGTGAATGTTACTTGCCACTTATCAGCCCAAGCCTGGATGTTGTCCAGGTCTTGCTGCATGCGGGCACGGACTGCTTCATTATCTGAGGGGTTGCGAATGGAACTGAACACTGTGCAATCATCAGCGAATATCCCCATTTCTGACCTTATGATGGAGGGAAGGTTATTGATGAAGCAGCTGAAGATGATTCCTCCTCATCTCAGTCCAAATGTCCGACCCTCCATCCTGAGACCATGCCCCCCAGTTAAAGACCTTCCAGCGAGGGGGAACATCCTTTCAGCATCTACCCTGTCAGGCCCTCTCAGAATCTTACATGTTTCAATGCGATCACCTCTCATTCTTCTAAACTCCAGAGAGTATAGGCCCATTCTTCTCAATCTCTCCTCATAGGATAACCCTCTCATCCCAGGAATCAATCAAGTGAACCTTCGCTGCACCGCCTCTAAGACAAGTATATCCCTCCCTAGGTAAGGAGGCTAAAACTGCACACGTTACTCCAGGTGTGGTTCCACCAAAGCCCTGCACAATTTCAGCAAGACCCCTACCCCCACCTACTCCTGTACTCCAACCCTCCCCACAATAAAGGCCAACATACCATTTGCTCTCCTAATTGCTTATTGCTGTTGCTCCTCTTCATGCAGCTCCTCCTCCTCCTCCTGCATTTCTTGCGATGGTCCATCATGATGTCAAAGTTATGAAGCATGCAGTAGACGACCACAAATCTGGATACCCGCTGAGGGCTGTACTGCAAAGCTCCCCCGAACAGTGGAAACATTGCTTGAGGTCACCATTTGTCTGCTCGATTGTTTCTGGTGGTAGCATGGCCTCTCGTTGTTGGCCAGCTCTGCAGTTGTGCCCCGGTTCCTTATCGGAGTCATATGTCATGTCTGAAGGGGATAGCCCTTGTCACCCAGTAACCAGCCTGTAACCAAAAGACCTTTTTGGAATAAAGGCAGCACAGGGACAGGCGCAGGATGAATAAATCATGATGGCTTCCAGGAAACTGGGCACAGACCTGCATGATGTGCTGCCTGTGGTCGCAAACCAGCTGGATGTTGAGGGAGTGGAATCGCTTTCCATTCAGAATGCTTAGATGCTGATAAAGTCTAGAACTAGGGGAAAAAAGTCTCAAGATAACAGGTCGGCCATTTAGGACTGAGATGAGGAAAAATTTCTTTTCAGAGGGCGGTGAATCTTTGGAATTCTCTATCCCAGTGGGCTATGGATGCTCAGTCGTTGAGTATATTCAAGGCTGAGATCGATGGATTTTTGGACTCTAGGAGAATCAAGGGACATGGGGATCGGGCGGGAATGTGGAGTTAATATAAATCAGCCACGATCATATGGCCCACTCCTGCTCCTATTTCTTATGTTCTTATATAGAAAGATGCCAGGATGCTGATGGGGAGATACAAGGCATGTGGGTGCAATCCACGGCACCTTGCACCCTGGGGAAGCCAGCAATACAGGCGAGGCCTAGTGCTCTCTCGTCCTGTTTCGTTCCGTCCATGGGGAAAGAGATGTAGGTGTTCCTCCTGATGTAGAGAGCCTTGGTGACCTCCTTGATGCAACAGTGGTCTGCAAACTGGGAGATGTCGCTGATGTCACCTACTGGAGCCCGGAAGGAGCCTTTTGCAGAAAAGTTAAGGGCCACAGTGTTAAAGACTAATGTCCATGCCCTGGTTCAAGGCTCGAGTTGTAGCTGCAGCAGGTGACATAGCTCAGTGACCGCCACCTTTGTGAAGCGAAGGAGCCGGAGATATTGCTCCTCAGTGAAGTTAAGGTAGGAGAAATGCTCCCTGAAGACCCGCTGTGGGTGCGGCCTCCTGCGCAGTGCCGTCCTCCTCCCTCTTCTCCCAGCTGCTACTGCTTTCCTTGTTGATCCCCCTCGTCCTCCAGCCCCAAAGGCAGCCGTACCAGACCACCCATGGCTGCAGTAAAACTGTTTTGAAAGCAATCAAAAGCAGTTCAACACGAGCAAAAACTTGTTAGCAGAGGTCAGAAATCAGTTGTAGAAGGCAGAAGATAGGCAAAAGAATGCCCAGAAGTTAAGCAGCAGCCTCAAATGACAAACCTTCAACTAACCTGTATATCGTGGATGAGCCCTTTAAATAGCGCCGCTGAGCGAGTTTATCGTGTGGCAAGTCAGGTACAAGGACAGCCAAATTTCACGAAAGGCTCCTACAACATACGTAGGACCCTTATTTAAATAACCGTTTTGAACACTTCCGGTGCATGCCCTGGATGCGTACGGAAAAGCCAAATCCAATATGGTGGATGGGGCATTTCCAGCACGGGACGGGCGCACGCACAGCAGCATAAGCTGCCATGGAAGCTGTCACAGCTGTCAGCAGGGGCTCCGTTTTAGAAGGTGCCACTGTCGTGTTCACGGAGATGACCACTCGATCCACGTTAGACAAAATGCTCTTCCTGCTCCGTGTAAGGCCCCGACACAAATTGGAGCTGGACTTCTCCATGCTCTGAGCCATTGCACGCAAGCTCGCTGGAAGACTGCCCAGTGCCTGTAACAGTTCCTGGTGTATGCCTATTTGCCTTCTTTGGTAGACTGGGCCCTCAAAGTAAGAATCTGATACCCTTGCAGCAGAGCTAGAATGTCATCTTTCCCCACGGCAAGCGAGCACCTGTGGTGTCCTATCCCCCTGTCCTAGCACCTGTGTTTTCCTATCCCCCTGTCCTAGCACCTGTGTTTTCCTATCCCCCTGTCCTAGCACCTGTCTTTTCCTATCCCCCTGTCCGAGCGCCTGTGGTGTCCTATCCCCCTGTCCTAGCACCTGTGTTTTCCTATCCCCCTGTCCTAGCACCTGTGTTTTCCTATCCCCCTGTCCTAGCACCTGTGTTTTCCTATCCCCCTGTCCTAGCACCTGTGTTTTCCTATCCCCCTGTCCTAGCACCTGTGGTGTCCTATCCCCCTGTCCTAGCACCTGTGTTTTCCTATCCCCCTGTCCTAGCACCTGTGGTTTCCTATCCCCCTGTCCTAGCACCTGTGGTTTCCTATCCTCCTGTCCTAGCACCTGTGTTTTCCTATCCCCCTGTCCTAGCACCTGTGGTGTCCTATCCCCCTGTCCTAGCACCTGTGTTTTCCTATCCCCCTGTCCTAGCACCTGTGGTGTCCTATCCTCCTGTCCTAGCACCTGTGTTTTCCTATCCCCTTTTCCTAGCACCTGTGTTTTCCTATCCCCCTGTCCTAGCACCTGTGTTTTCCTATCCCCTTTTCCTAGCACCTGTGGTTTCCTATCCCCCTGTCCTAGCACCTGTGGTTTCCTATCCCCCTGTCCTAGCACCTGTGTTTTCCTATCCCCCTGTCCTAGCACCTGTGGTTTCCTATCCCCCTGTCCTAGCACCTGTGTTTTCCTATCCCCCTGTCCTAGCACCTGTGTTTTCCTATCCTCCTGTCCTAGCACCTGTGGTGTCCTATCCCCCTGTCCTAGCACCTGTGTTTTCCTATCCCCCTGTCCTAGCACCTGTGTTTTCCTATCCCCCTGTCCTAGCACCTGTGGTTTCCTATCCCCCTGTCCTAGCACCTGTGGTGTCCTATACCCTGTCCGAGCACCTGTGGTGTCCTATCCCCCTGTCCAAGCACCTGTGGTGTCCTATCCCCCTGTCCTAGCACCTGTGTTTTCCTATCCCCCTGTCCTAGCACCTGTGTTTTCCTATCCCCCTGTCCTAGCACCTGTGGTGTCCTATCCCCCTGTCCTAGCACCTGTGGTGTCCTATCCCCCTGTCCTAGCACCTGTGGTGTCCTATCCTCCTGTCCTAGCACCTGTGGTGTCCTATCCCCCTGTCCTAGCACCTGTGGTGTCCTATCCTCCTGTCCTAGCACCTGTGGTGTCCTATCCCCCTGTCCTAGCACCTGTGTTTTCCTATCCCCCTGTCCTAGCACCTGTGGTGTCCTATCCTCCTGTCCTAGCACCTGTGTTTTCCTATCCCCCTGTCCTAGCACCTGTGTTTTGCTATCCCCCTGTCCTAGCACCTGTGTTTTCCTATCCCCCTGTCCTAGCACCTGTGGTTTCCTATCCCCCTGTCCTAGCGCCTGTGTTTTGCTATCCCCCTGTCCTAGCACCTGTGTTTTCCTATCCCCCTGTCCTAGCACCTGTGTTTTCCTATTCCCCTGTCCTAGCACCTGTGTTTTCCTATCCCCCTGTCCTAGCACCTGTGTTTTCCTATCCCCCTGTCCTAGCACCTGTGTTTTCCTATTCCCCTGTCCTAGCACCTGTGTTTTCCTATCCCCCTGTCCTAGCACCTGTGGTTTCCTATCCCCCTGTCCTAGCACCTGTGGTTTCCTATCCCCCTGTCCTAGCACCTGTGTTTTCCTATCCCCCTGTCCTAGCACCTGTGTTTTCCTATCCCCCTGTCCTTGCACCTGTGTTTTCCTATCCCCCTGTCCTAGCACCTGTGGTGTCCTATCCCCCTGTCCTAGCACCTGTGGTGTCCTATCCTCCTGTCCTAGCGCCTGTGGTGTCCTATCCCCCTGTCCTAGCACCTGTGGTGTCCTATCCCCCTGTCCTAGCACCTGTGGTGTCCTATCCCCCTGTCCTAGCACCTGTGTTTTCCTATCCCCCTGTCCTAGCACCTGTGTTTTCCTATCCTCCTGTCCTAGCACCTGTGGTTTCCTATCCCCCTGTCCTAGCACCTGTGGTGTCCTATCCCCCTGTCCTAGCACCTGTGTTTTCCTATCCCCCTGTCCTAGCACCTGTGGTTTCCTATCCCCCTGTCCTAGCACCTGTGGTTTCCTATCCCCCTGTCCTAGCGCCTGTGTTTTGCTATCCCCCTGTCCTAGCACCTGTGTTTTCCTATCCCCCTGTCCTAGCACCTGTGTTTTCCTATCCCCCTGTCCTAGCACCTGTGTTTTCCTATCCCCCTGTCCTAGCACCTGTGGTTTCCTATCCCCCTGTCCTGGCACCTGTGTTTTCCTATCCCCCTGTCCTAGCGCCTGTGTTTTGCTATCCCCCTGTCCTAGCACCTGTGTTTTCCTATCCCCCTGTCCCAGCACCTGTGTTTTCCTATCCCCCTGTCCTAGCACCTGTGTTTTCCTATCCCCCTGTCCTAGCACCTGTGGTGTCCTATCCCCCTGTCCTAGCACCTGTGTTTTCCTATCCCCCTGTCCTAGCACCTGTGTTTTCCTATCCCCCTGTCCTAGCACCTGTGTTTTCCTATCCCCCTGTCCTAGCACCTGTGGTGTCCTATCCCCCTGTCCTAGCACCTGTGTTTTCCTATCCCCCTGTCCTAGCACCTGTGTTTTCCTATCCCCCTGTCCTAGCACCTGTGTTTTCCTATCCCCCTGTCCTAGCACCTGTGGTTTCCTATCCCCCTGTCCTAGCACCTGTGGTGTCCTATCCTCCTGTCCTAGCACCTGTGTTTTCCTATCCCCCTGTCCTAGCACCTGTGTTTTCCTATCCCCCTGTCCTAGCACCTGTGTTTTCCGATCCCCCTGTCCTAGCACCTGTGATGTCCTATCCTCCTGTCCTAGCACCTGTGTTTTCCTATCCCCCTGTCCTAGCACCTGTGTTTTCCTATCCCCCTGTCCTAGCACCTGTGGTGTCCTATCCCCCTGTCCTAGCACCTGTGTTTTCCTATCCCCCTGTCCTAGCACCTGTGGTGTCCTATCCTCCTGTCCTAGCACCTGTGTTTTCCTATCCCCTTTTCCTAGCACCTGTGTTTTCCTATCCCCCTGTCCTAGCACCTGTGTTTTCCTATCCCCTTTTCCTAGCACCTGTGTTTTCCTATCCCCCTGTCCTAGCACCTGTGTTTTCCTATCCCCCTGTCCTAGCACCTGTGGTGTCCTATCCTCCTGTCCTAGCACCTGTGTTTTCCTATCCCCTTTTCCTAGCACCTGTGTTTTCCTATCCCCCTGTCCTAGCACCTGTGTTTTCCTATCCCCTTTTCCTAGCACCTGTGGTTTCCTATCCCCCTGTCCTAGCACCTGTGTTTTCCTATCCCCCTGTCCTAGCACCTGTGGTTTCCTATCCCCCTGTCCTAGCACCTGTGTTTTCCTATCCCCCTGTCCTAGCACCTGTGTTTTCCTATCCTCCTGTCCTAGCACCTGTGGTGTCCTATCCCCCTGTCCTAGCACCTGTGTTTTCCTATCCCCCTGTCCTAGCACCTGTGTTTTCCTATCCTCCTGTCCTAGCACCTGTGGTGTCCTATCCCCCTGTCCTAGCACCTGTGGTTTCCTATCCCCCTGTCCTAGCACCTGTGTTTTCCTATCCCCCTGTCCTAGCACCTGTGGCTTCCTATACCCCTGTCCGAGCACCTGTGGTGTCCTATCCCCCTGTCCTAGCACCTGTGGTGTCCTATCCTCCTGTCCTAGCACCTGTGTTTTCCTATCCCCCTGTCCTAGCACCTGTGGTGTCCTATACCCCTGTCCGAGCACCTGTGGTGTCCTATCCCCCTGTCCTAGCACCTGTGGTGTCCTATCCTCCTGTCCTAGCACCTGTGTTTTCCTATCCCCCTGTCCTAGCACCTGTGTTTTCCTATCCCCCTGTCCTAGCACCTGTGGTGTCCTATCCCCCTGTCCTAGCACCTGTGGTGTCCTATCCTCCTGTCCTAGCACCTGTGTTTTCCTATCCCCTTTTCCTAGCACCTGTGTTTTCCTATCCCCCTGTCCTAGCACCTGTGTTTTCCTATCCCCCTGTCCTAGCACCTGTGGTTTCCTATCCCCCTGTCCTAGCACCTGTGGTGTCCTATCCCCCTGTCCTAGCACCTGTGGTTTCCTATCCCCCTGTCCGAGCACCTGTGGTGTCCTATCCCCCTGTCCTAGCACCTGTGTTTTCCTATCCCCCTGTCCTAGCACCTGTGTTTTCCTATCCCCCTGTCCTATCACCTGTGGTGTCCTATCCCCCTGTCCTAGCACCTGTGGTGTCCTATCCCCCTGTCCTAGCACCTGTGGTGTCCTATCCTCCTGTCCTAGCACCTGTGGTGTCCTATCCCCCTGTCCTAGCACCTGTGGTGTCCTATCCTCCTGTCCTAGCACCTGTGTTTTCCTATCCCCCTGTCCTAGCACCTGTGTTTTGCTATCCCCCTGTCCTAGCACCTGTGTTTTCCTATCCCCCTGTCCTAGCACCTGTGGTTTCCTATCCCCCTGTCCTAGCGCCTGTGTTTTGCTATCCCCCTGTCCTAGCACCTGTGTTTTCCTATCCCCCTGTCCTAGCACCTGTGTTTTCCTATCCCCCTGTCCTAGCACCTGTGTTTTCCTATCCCCCTGTCCTAGCACCTGTGTTTTCCTATCCCCCTGTCCTAGCACCTGTGGTTTTCTATCCCCCTGTCCTAGCACCTGTGTTTTCCTATCCCCCTGTCCTAGCGCCTGTGTTTTGCTATCCCCCTGTCCTAGCACCTGTGTTTTCCTATCCCCCTGTCCTAGCACCTGTGGTTTCCTATCCCCCTGTCCTAGCACCTGTGTTTTCCTATCCCCCTGTCCTAGCACCTGTGGTTTCCTATCCCCCTGTCCGAGCACCTGTGTTTTCCTATCCCCCTGTCCTAGCACCTGTGTTTTCCTATCCCCCTGTCCTAGCACCTGTGTTTTCCTATCCCCCTGTCCTAGCACCTGTGGTTTCCTATCCCCCTGTCCTAGCACCTGTGTTTTCCTACCCCCTGTCCTAGCACCTGTGGTGTCCTATCCCCCTGTCCTAGCACCTGTGGTGTCCTATCCCCCTGTCCTAGCACCTGTGGTGTCCTATCCCCCTGTCCTAGCACCTGTGTTTTCCTATCCCCCTGTCCTAGCACCTGTGTTTTCCTATCCTCCTGTCCTAGCACCTGTGGTTTCCTATCCCCCTGTCCTAGCACCTGTGGTGTCCTATCCCCCTGTCCTAGCACCTGTGTTTTCCTATCCCCCTGTCCTAGCACCTGTGGTTTCCTATCCCCCTGTCCTAGCACCTGTGTTTTCCTATCCTCCTGTCCTAGCACCTGTGGTTTCCTATCCCCCTGTCCTAGCACCTGTGGTGTCCTATCCCCCTGTCCTAGCACCTGTGTTTTCCTATCCCCCTGTCCTAGCACCTGTGGTTTCCTATCCCCCTGTCCTAGCACCTGTGTTTTCCTATCCCCCTGTCCTAGCACCTGTGGTTTCCTATCCCCCTGTCCTAGCACCTGTGTTTTCCTATCCTCCTGACCTAGCACCTGTGTTTTCCTATCCTCCTGTCCTAGCACCTGTGTTTTCCTATCCCCCTGTCCTAGCACCTGTGTTTTCCTATCCTCCTGTCCTAGCACCTGTGTTTTCCTATCCTCCTGTCCTAGCACCTGTGGTTTCCTATCCCCCTGTCCTAGCACCTGTGGCTTCCTATCCCCCTGTCCTAGCACCTGTGGTTTCCTATCCCCCTGTCCTAGCACCTGTGTTTTCCTATCCCCCTGTCCTAGCACCTGTGGTGTCCTATCCCCCTGTCCTAGCACCTGTGTTTTCCTATCCCCCTGTCCTAGCACCTGTGGTGTCCTATCCCCCTGTCCTAGCACCTGTGTTTTCCTATCCTCCTGTCCGAGCACCTGTGGTTTCCTATCCCCCTGTCCTAGCACCTGTGTTTTCCTATCCCCCTGTCCTAGCACCTGTGGTTTCCTATCCCCCTGTCCTAGCGCCTGTGTTTTGCTATCCCCCTGTCCTAGCACCTGTGTTTTCCTATCCCCCTGTCCTAGCACCTGTGTTTTCCTATCCCCCTGTCCTAGCACCTGTGTTTTCCTATCCCCCTGTCCTAGCACCTGTGGTTTCCTATCCCCCTGTCCTGGCACCTGTGTTTTCCTATCCCCCTGTCCTAGCGCCTGTGTTTTGCTATCCCCCTGTCCTAGCACCTGTGTTTTCCTATCCCCCTGTCCCAGCACCTGTGTTTTCCTATCCCCCTGTCCTAGCACCTGTGTTTTCCTATCCCCCTGTCCTAGCGCCTGTGTTTTCCTATCCCCCTGTCCTAGCACCTGTGTTTTCCTATCCCCCTGTCCTAGCACCTGTGGTGTCCTATCCCCCTGTCCTAGCACCTGTGTTTTCCTATCCCCCTGTCCTAGCACCTGTGTTTTCCTATCCCCCTGTCCTAGCACCTGTGGTGTCCTATCCTCCTGTCCTAGCGCCTGTGTTTTCCTATCCCCCTGTCCTAGCACCTGTGGTGTCCTATCCCCCTGTCCTAGCACCTGTGGTGTCCTATCCTCCTGTCCTAGCGCCTGTGTTTTCCTATCCCCCTGTCCTAGCACCTGTGGTGTCCTATCCTCCTGTCCTAGCACCTGTGGTTTCCTATCCCCCTGTCCTAGCACCTGTGTTTTCCTATCCTCCTGTCCTAGCACCTGTGTTTTCCTATCCCCCTGTCCTAGCACCTGTGTTTTCCTATCCCCCTGTCCTAGCACCTGTGGTTTCCTATCCCCCTGTCCTAGCACCTGTGTTTTCCTATCCCCTTGTCCTCGCACCTGTGGTGTCCTATCCCCCTGTCCTAGCACCTGTGTTTTCCTATCCCCCTGTCCTAGCACCTGTGTTTTCCTATCCCCCTGTCCTAGCACCTGTGGTGTCCTATCCCCCTGTCCTAGCACCTGTGGCTTCCTATCCCCCTGTCCTAGCACCTGTGTTTTCCTATCCCCCTGTCCTAGCACCTGTGGTGTCCTATCCCCCTGTCCTAGCACCTGTGTTTTCCTATCCCCCTGTCCTAGCACCTGTGGCTTCCTATCCCCCTGTCCTAGCACCTGTGTTTTCCTATCCCCCTGTCCTAGCACCTGTGTTTTCCTATCCCCTTGTCCTAGCACCTGTGGTTTCCTATCCCCCTGTCCTAGCACCTGTGTTTTCCTATCCCCCTGTCCTAGCACCTGTGTTTTCCTATCCCCCTGTCCTAGCACCTGTGGTGTCCTATCCCCCTGTCCTAGCACCTGTGGCTTCCTATCCCCCTGTCCTAGCACCTGTGGTTTCCTATCCCCCTGTCCTAGCGCCTGTGTTTTGCTATCCCCCTGTCCTAGCACCTGTGTTTTCCTATCCTCCTGTCCTAGCACCTGTGTTTTCCTATCCCCTTGTCCTAGCACCTGTGGTTTCCTATCCCCCTGTCCTAGCACCTGTGTTTTCCTATCCCCCTGTCCTAGCACCTGTGTTTTCCTATCCCCCTGTCCTAGCACCTGTGTTTTCCTATCCCCCTGTCCTAGCGCCTGTGTTTTGCTATCCCCCTGTCCTAGCACCTGTGGTTTCCTATCCCCCTGTCCTAGCGCCTGTGTTTTGCTATCCCCCTGTCCTAGCACCTGTGGTGTCCTATCCCCCTGTCCTAGCGCCTGTGTTTTCCTATCCCCCTGTCCTAGCACCTGTGGTTTCCTATCCCCCTGTCCTAGCGCCTGTGTTTTGCTATCCCCCTGTCCGAGCACCTGTGTTTTCCTATCCCCCTGTCCTAGCACCTGTGTTTTCCTATCCCCCTGTCCTAGCACCTGTGTTTTCCTATCCTCCTGTCCTAGCACCTGTGGTTTCCTATCCCCCTGTCCTATCGCCTGTGTTTTGCTATCCCCCTGTCCTAGCACCTGTGGTGTCCTATCCCCCTGTCCTAGCGCCTGTGTTTTCCTATCCCCCTGTCCTAGCACCTGTGTTTTCCTATCCCCCTGTCCTAGCACCTGTGTTTTCCTATCCCCCTGTCCTAGCACCTGTGTTTTCCTATCCTCCTGTCCTAGCACCTGTGGTTTCCTATCCCCCTGTCCTAGCGCCTGTGTTTTCCTATCCTCCTGTCCTAGCACCTGTGGTTTCCTATCCCCCTGTCCTAGCACCTGTGTTTTCCTATCCCCCTGTCCTAGCACCTGTGGTGTCCTATCCCCCTGTCCTAGCACCTGTGGTTTCCTATCCCCCTGTCCTAGCACCTGTGTTTTCCTATCCCCCTGTCCTAGCACCTGTGTTTTCCTATCTCCCTGTCCTAGCACCTGTGGTGTCCTATCCCCCTGTCCTAGCACCTGTGGTGTCCTATCCCCCTGTCCTAGCACCTGTGGTGTCCTATCCTCCTGTCCTAGCACCTGTGGTGTCCTATCCCCCTGTCCTAGCACCTGTGGTGTCCTATCCTCCTGTCCTAGCACCTGTGTTTTCCTATCCCCCTGTCCTAGCACCTGTGGTGTCCTATCCTCCTGTCCTAGCACCTGTGTTTTCCTATCCCCCTGTCCTAGCACCTGTGTTTTGCTATCCCCCTGTCCTAGCACCTGTGTTTTCCTATCCCCCTGTCCTAGCACCTGTGGTTTCCTATCCCCCTGTCCTAGCGCCTGTGTTTTGCTATCCCCCTGTCCTAGCACCTGTGTTTTCCTATCCCCCTGTCCTAGCACCTGTGTTTTCCTATCCCCCTGTCCTAGCACCTGTGTTTTCCTATCCCCCTGTCCTAGCACCTGTGGTTTCCTATCCCCCTGTCCTAGCACCTGTGTTTTCCTATCCCCCTGTCCTAGCGCCTGTGTTTTGCTATCCCCCTGTCCTAGCACCTGTGTTTTCCTATCCCCCTGTCCTAGCACCTGTGTTTTCCTATCCCCCTGTCCTAGCACCTGTGTTTTCCTATCCTCCTGTCCTAGCACCTGTGTTTTCCTATCCCCCTGTCCTAGCACCTGTGGTTTCCTATCCCCCTGTCCTAGCACCTGTGTTTTCCTACCCCCTGTCCTAGCACCTGTGGTTTCCTATCCCCCTGTCCTAGCACCTGTGTTTTCCTATCCCCCTGTCCTAGCACCTGTGTTTTCCTATCCCCCTGTCCTAGCACCTGTGTTTTCCTATCCCCCTGTCCTAGCACCTGTGGTGTCCTATCCCCCTGTCCTAGCACCTGTGGTGTCCTATCCTCCTGTCCTAGCGCCTGTGGTGTCCTATCCCCCTGTCCTAGCACCTGTGGTGTCCTATCCCCCTGTCCTAGCACCTGTGGTGTCCTATCCCCCTGTCCTAGCACCTGTGTTTTCCTATCCCCCTGTCCTAGCACCTGTGTTTTCCTATCCTCCTGTCCTAGCACCTGTGGTTTCCTATCCCCCTGTCCTAGCACCTGTGGTGTCCTATCCCCCTGTCCTAGCACCTGTGTTTTCCTATCCCCCTGTCCTAGCACCTGTGTTTTCCTATCCTCCTGTCCTAGCACCTGTGGTTTCCTATCCCCCTGTCCTAGCACCTGTGGTGTCCTATCCCCCTGTCCTAGCACCTGTGTTTTCCTATCCCCCTGTCCTAGCACCTGTGGTTTCCTATCCCCCTGTCCTAGCACCTGTGTTTTCCTATCCCCCTGTCCTAGCACCTGTGGTTTCCTATCCCCCTGTCCTAGCACCTGTGTTTTCCTATCCTCCTGACCTAGCACCTGTGTTTTCCTATCCTCCTGTCCTAGCACCTGTGTTTTCCTATCCCCCTGTCCTAGCACCTGTGTTTTCCTATCCTCCTGTCCTAGCACCTGTGTTTTCCTATCCTCCTGTCCTAGCACCTGTGGTTTCCTATCCCCCTGTCCTAGCACCTGTGGCTTCCTATCCCCCTGTCCTAGCACCTGTGGTTTCCTATCCCCCTGTCCTAGCACCTGTGTTTTCCTATCCCCCTGTCCTAGCACCTGTGGTGTCCTATCCCCCTGTCCTTGCACCTGTGTTTTCCTATCCCCCTGTCCTAGCACCTGTGGTGTCCTATCCCCCTGTCCTAGCACCTGTGTTTTCCTATCCTCCTGTCCTAGCACCTGTGGTTTCCTATCCCCCTGTCCTAGCACCTGTGTTTTCCTATCCCCCTGTCCTAGCACCTGTGGTTTCCTATCCCCCTGTCCTAGCGCCTGTGTTTTGCTATCCCCCTGTCCTAGCACCTGTGTTTTCCTATCCCCCTGTCCTAGCACCTGTGTTTTCCTATCCCCCTGTCCTAGCACCTGTGTTTTCCTATCCCCCTGTCCTAGCACCTGTGGTTTCCTATCCCCCTGTCCTGGCACCTGTGTTTTCCTATCCCCCTGTCCTAGCGCCTGTGTTTTGCTATCCCCCTGTCCTAGCACCTGTGTTTTCCTATCCCCCTGTCCCAGCACCTGTGTTTTCCTATCCCCCTGTCCTAGCACCTGTGTTTTCCTATCCCCCTGTCCTAGCACCTGTGTTTTCCTATCCCCCTGTCCTAGCACCTGTGGTGTCCTATCCCCCTGTCCTAGCACCTGTGTTTTCCTATCCCCCTGTCCTAGCACCTGTGGTTTCCTATCCCCCTGTCCTAGCACCTGTGTTTTCCTATCCCCCTGTCCTAGCACCTGTGGTGTCCTATCCCCCTGTCCTAGCACCTGTGGTGTCCTATCCTCCTGTCCTAGCGCCTGTGGTTTCCTATCCTCCTGTCCTAGCACCTGTGGTGTCCTATCCTCCTGTCCTAGCACCTGTGGTGTCCTATCCCCCTGTCCTAGCACCTGTGTTTTCCTATCCCCCTGTCCTAGCACCTGTGTTTTCCTATCCCCCTGTCCTAGCACCTGTGTTTTCCTATCCCCCTGTCCTAGCACCTGTGTTTTCCTATCCCCCTGTCCTAGCACCTGTGGTTTCCTATCCCCCTGTCCTAGCACCTGTGGTTTCCTATCCCCCTGTCCTAGCACCTGTGGTTTCCTATCCCCCTGTCCTAGCACCTGTGTTTTCCTATCCTCCTGTCCTAGCACCTGTGTTTTCCTATCCCCCTGTCCTAGCACCTGTGTTTTCCTATCCTCCTGTCCTAGCACCTGTGTTTTCCTATCCCCCTGTCCTAGCACCTGTGGTTTCCTATCCCCCTGTCCTAGCACCTGTGTTTTCCTATCCTCCTGTCCTAGCACCTGTGGTTTCCTATCCCCCTGTCCTAGCACCTGTGGCTTCCTATCCCCCTGTCCTAGCACCTGTGGTTTCCTATCCCCCTGTCCTAGCACCTGTGGTTTCCTATCCCCCTGTCCTAGCACCTGTGTTTTCCTATCCTCCTGTCCTAGCACCTGTGTTTTCCTATCCCCCTGTCCTAGCACCTGTGTTTTCCTATCCCCCTGTCCTAGCACCTGTGGTGTCCTATCCCCCTGTCCTAGCACCTGTGTTTTCCTATCCCCCTGTCCTAGCACCTGTGGTTTCCTATCCCCCTGTCCTAGCACCTGTGGCTTCCTATCCCCCTGTCCTAGCACCTGTGGTTTCCTATCCCCCTGTCCTAGCGCCTGTGTTTTGCTATCCCCCTGTCCTAGCACCTGTGGTTTCCTATCCCCCTGTCCTAGCACCTGTGTTTTCCTATCCCCCTGTCCTAGCACCTGTGGTTTCCTATCCCCCTGTCCTAGCACCTGTGTTTTCCTATCCCCCTGTCCTAGCACCTGTGGTTTCCTATCCCCCTGTCCTAGCACCTGTGTTTTCCTATCCCCCTGTCCTAGCGCCTGTGTTTTGCTATCCCCCTGTCCTAGCACCTGTGTTTTCCTATCCCCCTGTCCTAGCACCTGTGTTTTCCTATCCTCCTGTCCTAGCACCTGTGTTTTCCTATCCCCCTGTCCTAGCACCTGTGTTTTCCTATCCTCCTGTCCTAGCACCTGTGTTTTCCTATCCTCCTGTCCTAGCACCTGTGTTTTCCTATCCTCCTGTCCTAGCACCTGTGGTTTCCTATCCCCCTGTCCTAGCACCTGTGGCTTCCTATCCCCCTGTCCTAGCACCTGTGGTTTCCTATCCCCCTGTCCTAGCACCTGTGGTTTCCTATCCCCCTGTCCTAGCACCTGTGTTTTCCTATCCTCCTGTCCTAGCACCTGTGTTTTCCTATCCCCCTGTCCTAGCACCTGTGTTTTCCTATCCCCCTGTCCTAGCACCTGTGGTGTCCTATCCTCCTGTCCTAGCACCTGTGTTTTCCTATCCCCCTGTCCTAGCACCTGTGGTTTCCTATCCCCCTGTCCTAGCACCTGTGTTTTCCTATCCCCCTGTCCTAGCACCTGTGGCTTCCTATCCCCCTGTCCTAGCACCTGTGGTTTCCTATCCCCCTGTCCTAGCACCTGTGTTTTCCTATCCCCCTGTCCTAGCACCTGTGGTTTCCTATCCCCCTGTCCTAGCACCTGTGGCTTCCTATCCCCCTGTCCTAGCACCTGTGGTTTCCTATCCCCCTGTCCTAGCACCTGTGTTTTCCTATCCCCCTGTCCTAGCACCTGTGGTTTCCTATCCCCCTGTCCTAGCACCTGTGTTTTCCTATCCCCCTGTCCTAGCACCTGTGGTTTCCTATCCCCCTGTCCTAGCGCCTGTGTTTTGCTATCCCCCTGTCCTAGCACCTGTGGTGTCCTATCCCCCTGTCCTAGCGCCTGTGTTTTCCTATCCCCCTGTCCTAGCACCTGTGGTTTCCTATCCCCCTGTCCTAGCGCCTGTGTTTTGCTATCCCCCTGTCCTAGCACCTGTGGTGTCCTATCCCCCTGTCCTAGCGCCTGTGTTTTCCTATCCCCCTGTCCTAGCACCTGTGGTTTCCTATCCCCCTGTCCTAGCGCCTGTGTTTTGCTATCCCCCTGTCCTAGCACCTGTGGTTTCCTATCCCCCTGACCTAGCACCTGTGTTTTCCTATCCCCCTGTCCTAGCACCTGTGTTTTCCTATCCCCCTGTCCTAGCACCTGTGTTTTCCTATCCTCCTGTCCTAGCACCTGTGGTTTCCTATCCCCCTGTCCTAGCGCCTGTGTTTTCCTATCCTCCTGTCCTAGCACCTGTGGTTTCCTATCCCCCTGTCCTAGCACCTGTGTTTTCCTATCCCCCTGTCCTAGCACCTGTGGTTTCCTATCCCCCTGTCCTAGCGCCTGTGTTTTCCTATCCTCCTGTCCTAGCACCTGTGTTTTCCTATCCCCCTGTCCTAGCACCTGTGTTTTCCTATCCCCCTGTCCTAGCACCTGTGGTGTCCTATCCCCCTGTCCTCGCACCTGTGTTTTCCTATCCCCCTGTCCTAGCACCTGTGGCTTCCTATCCTCCTGTCCTAGCACCTGTGGTGTCCTATCCCCCTGTCCTGGCACCTGTGTTTTCCTATCCCCCTGTCCTAGCACCTGTGGTGTCCTATCCCCCTGTCCTCGCACCTGTGTTTTCCTATCCCCCTGTCCTAGCGCCTGTGGTGTCCTATCCCCCTGTCCTAGCACCTGTGTTTTCCTATCCCCCTGTCCTAGCACCTGTGGTTTCCTATCCCCCTGTCCTAGCACCTGTGGTTTCCTATCCCCCTGTCCTAGCACCTGTGTTTTCCTATCCTCCTGTCCTAGCACCTGTGGTGTCCTATCCCCCTGTCCTAGCACCTGTGGTGTCCTATCCCCCTGTCCTAGCACCTGTGTTTTCCTATCCCCCTGTCCGAGCACCTGTGTTTTCCTATCCCCCTGTCCTAGCACCTGTGGTGTCCTATCCCCCTGTCCTAGCACCTGTGTTTTCCTATCCCCCTGTCCTAGCACCTGTGGTTTCCTATCCCCCTGTCCTAGCACCTGTGGTTTCCTATCCCCCTGTCCTAGCACCTGTGTTTTCCTATCCCCCTGTCCTAGCACCTGTGTTTTCCTATCCCCCTGTCCTAGCACCTGTGTTTTCCTATCCTCCTGTCCTAGCGCCCGTGGTTTCCTATCCCCCTGTCCTAGCACCTGTGGTGTCCTATCCTCCTGTCCTAGCACCTGTGGTGTCCTATCCCCCTGTCCTAGCACCTGTGTTTTCCTATCCCCCTGTCCTAGCACCTGTGTTTTCCTATCCTCCTGTCCTTGCACCTGTGTTTTCCTATCCCCCTGTCCTAGCACCTGTGGTTTCCTATCCCCCTGTCCTAGCACCTGTGGTTTCCTATCCCCCTGTCCTAGCACCTGTGTTTTCCTATCCTCCTGTCCTAGCACCTGTGTTTTCCTATCCCCCTGTCCTAGCACCTGTGTTTTCCTATCCCCCTGTCCTAGCACCTGTGGTTTCCTATCCCCCTGTCCTAGCACCTGTGTTTTCCTATCCTCCTGTCCTAGCACCTGTGGTTTCCTATCCCCCTGTCCTAGCGCCTGTGTTTTGCTATCCCCCTGTCCTAGCACCTGTGGTTTCCTATCCCCCTGTCCTAGCACCTGTGTTTTCCTATCCCCCTGTCCTAGCACCTGTGTTTTCCTATCCCCCTGTCCTAGCGCCTGTGTTTTGCTATCCCCCTGTCCTAGCACCTGTGGTTTCCTATCCCCCTGTCCTAGCGCCTGTGTTTTGCTATCCCCCTGTCCTAGCACCTGTGGTGTCCTATCCCCCTGTCCTAGCGCCTGTGTTTTGCTATCCCCCTGTCCTAGCACCTGTGTTTTCCTATCCCCCTGTCCTAGCACCTGTGTTTTCCTATCCCCCTGTCCTAGCACCTGTGTTTTCCTATCCTCCTGTCCTAGCACCTGTGGTTTCCTATCCCCCTGTCCTAGCGCCTGTGTTTTCCTATCCTCCTGTCCTAGCACCTGTGTTTTCCTATCCCCCTGTCCTAGCACCTGTGTTTTCCTATCCCCCTGTCCTAGCACCTGTGGTGTCCTATCCCCCTGTCCTAGCACCTGTGTTTTCCTATCCCCCTGTCCTAGCACCTGTGGTGTCCTATCCCCCTGTCCTCGCACCTGTGTTTTCCTATCCCCCTGTCCTAGCACCTGTGGTGTCCTATCCCCCTGTCCTTGCACCTGTGTTTTCCTATCCCCCTGTCCTCGCACCTGTGTTTTCCTATCCCCCTGTCCTAGCGCCTGTGGTGTCCTATCCCCCTGTCCTTGCACCTGTGTTTTCCTATCCCCCTGTCCTAGCACCTGTGGTGTCCTATCCCCCTGTCCTAGCACCTGTGGTGTCCTATCCTCCTGTCCTAGCACCTGTGTTTTCCTATCCCCCTGTCCTAGCACCTGTGTTTTCCTATCCCCCTGTCCTAGCGCCTGTGGTGTCCTATCCCCCTGTCCTTGCACCTGTGTTTTCCTATCCCCCTGTCCTAGCACCTGTGGTGTCCTATCCTCCTGTCCTAGCACCTGTGTTTTCCTATCCCCCTGTCCTAGCACCTGTGTTTTCCTATCCTCCTGTCCTAGCACCTGTGTTTTCCTATCCCCCTGTCCTAGCACCTGTGGTTTCCTATCCCCCTGTCCTAGCACCTGTGTTTTCCTATCCTCCTGTCCTAGCACCTGTGGTTTCCTATCCCCCTGTCCTAGCACCTGTGGTGTCCTATCCCCCTGTCCTAGCACCTGTGTTTTCCTATCCCCCTGTCCTAGCACCTGTGGTTTCCTATCCCCCTGTCCTAGCACCTGTGGCTTCCTATCCCCCTGTCCTAGCACCTGTGGTTTCCTATCCCCCTGTCCTAGCGCCTGTGTTTTGCTATCCCCCTGTCCTAGCACCTGTGGTTTCCTATCCCCCTGTCCTAGCACCTGTGTTTTCCTATCCCCCTGTCCTAGCACCTGTGGTTTCCTATCCCCCTGTCCTAGCACCTGTGGTTTCCTATCCCCCTGTCCTAGCGCCTGTGTTTTGCTATCCCCCTGTCCTAGCACCTGTGGTTTCCTATCCCCCTGTCCTAGCACCTGTGGTTTCCTATCCCCCTGTCCTAGCACCTGTGTTTTCCTATCCCCCTGTCCTAGCGCCTGTGTTTTGCTATCCCCCTGTCCTAGCACCTGTGGTTTCCTATCCCCCTGTCCTAGCGCCTGTGTTTTGCTATCCCCCTGTCCTAGCACCTGTGGTGTCCTATCCCCCTGTCCTAGCGCCTGTGTTTTCCTATCCCCCTGTCCTAGCACCTGTGGTTTCCTATCCCCCTGTCCTAGCGCCTGTGTTTTGCTATCCCCCTGTCCTAGCACCTGTGTTTTCCTATCCCCCTGTCCTAGCACCTGTGTTTTCCTATCCTCCTGTCCTAGCACCTGTGGTTTCCTATCCCCCTGTCCTAGCGCCTGTGTTTTCCTATCCTCCTGTCCTAGCACCTGTGGTTTCCTATCCCCCTGTCCTAGCACCTGTGTTTTCCTATCCCCCTGTCCTAGCACCTGTGGTTTCCTATCCTCCTGTCCTAGCACCTGTGGTTTCCTATCCCCCTGTCCTAGCACCTGTGTTTTCCTATCCCCCTGTCCTAGCACCTGTGGTTTCCTATCCCCCTGTCCTAGCACCTGTGGCTTCCTATCCTCCTGCCCTAGCACCTGTGGTGTCCTATCCCCCTGTCCTAGCGCCTGTGTTTTCCTATCCCCCTGTCCTAGCACCTGTGTTTTCCTATCCCCCTGTCCTCGCACCTGTGTTTTCCTATCCCCCTGTCCTAGCACCTGTGTTTTCCTATCCCCCTGTCCTAGCACCTGTGGTTTCCTATCCCCCTGTCCTAGCGCCTGTGTTTTGCTATCCCCCTGTCCTAGCACCTGTGTTTTCCTATCCCCCTGTCCTAGCACCTGTGTTTTCCTATCCCCCTGTCCTAGCACCTGTGTTTTCCTATCCCCCTGTCCTAGCACCTGTGTTTTCCTATCCCCCTGTCCTAGCACCTGTGGTTTTCTATCCCCCTGTCCTAGCACCTGTGTTTTCCTATCCCCCTGTCCTAGCGCCTGTGTTTTGCTATCCCCCTGTCCTAGCACCTGTGTTTTCCTATCCCCCTGTCCTAGCACCTGTGGTTTCCTATCCCCCTGTCCTAGCACCTGTGTTTTCCTATCCCCCTGTCCTAGCACCTGTGGTTTCCTATCCCCCTGTCCGAGCACCTGTGTTTTCCTATCCCCCTGTCCTAGCACCTGTGTTTTCCTATCCCCCTGTCCTAGCACCTGTGTTTTCCTATCCCCCTGTCCTAGCACCTGTGGTTTCCTATCCCCCTGTCCTAGCACCTGTGTTTTCCTACCCCCTGTCCTAGCACCTGTGGTGTCCTATCCCCCTGTCCTAGCACCTGTGGTGTCCTATCCCCCTGTCCTAGCACCTGTGGTGTCCTATCCCCCTGTCCTAGCACCTGTGTTTTCCTATCCCCCTGTCCTAGCACCTGTGTTTTCCTATCCTCCTGTCCTAGCACCTGTGGTTTCCTATCCCCCTGTCCTAGCACCTGTGGTGTCCTATCCCCCTGTCCTAGCACCTGTGTTTTCCTATCCCCCTGTCCTAGCACCTGTGGTTTCCTATCCCCCTGTCCTAGCACCTGTGTTTTCCTATCCTCCTGTCCTAGCACCTGTGGTTTCCTATCCCCCTGTCCTAGCACCTGTGGTGTCCTATCCCCCTGTCCTAGCACCTGTGTTTTCCTATCCCCCTGTCCTAGCACCTGTGGTTTCCTATCCCCCTGTCCTAGCACCTGTGTTTTCCTATCCCCCTGTCCTAGCACCTGTGGTTTCCTATCCCCCTGTCCTAGCACCTGTGTTTTCCTATCCTCCTGACCTAGCACCTGTGTTTTCCTATCCTCCTGTCCTAGCACCTGTGTTTTCCTATCCCCCTGTCCTAGCACCTGTGTTTTCCTATCCTCCTGTCCTAGCACCTGTGTTTTCCTATCCTCCTGTCCTAGCACCTGTGGTTTCCTATCCCCCTGTCCTAGCACCTGTGGCTTCCTATCCCCCTGTCCTAGCACCTGTGGTTTCCTATCCCCCTGTCCTAGCACCTGTGTTTTCCTATCCCCCTGTCCTAGCACCTGTGGTGTCCTATCCCCCTGTCCTAGCACCTGTGTTTTCCTATCCCCCTGTCCTAGCACCTGTGGTGTCCTATCCCCCTGTCCTAGCACCTGTGTTTTCCTATCCTCCTGTCCGAGCACCTGTGGTTTCCTATCCCCCTGTCCTAGCACCTGTGTTTTCCTATCCCCCTGTCCTAGCACCTGTGGTTTCCTATCCCCCTGTCCTAGCGCCTGTGTTTTGCTATCCCCCTGTCCTAGCACCTGTGTTTTCCTATCCCCCTGTCCTAGCACCTGTGTTTTCCTATCCCCCTGTCCTAGCACCTGTGTTTTCCTATCCCCCTGTCCTAGCACCTGTGGTTTCCTATCCCCCTGTCCTGGCACCTGTGTTTTCCTATCCCCCTGTCCTAGCGCCTGTGTTTTGCTATCCCCCTGTCCTAGCACCTGTGTTTTCCTATCCCCCTGTCCCAGCACCTGTGTTTTCCTATCCCCCTGTCCTAGCACCTGTGTTTTCCTATCCCCCTGTCCTAGCGCCTGTGTTTTCCTATCCCCCTGTCCTAGCACCTGTGTTTTCCTATCCCCCTGTCCTAGCACCTGTGGTGTCCTATCCCCCTGTCCTAGCACCTGTGTTTTCCTATCCCCCTGTCCTAGCACCTGTGTTTTCCTATCCCCCTGTCCTAGCACCTGTGGTGTCCTATCCTCCTGTCCTAGCGCCTGTGTTTTCCTATCCCCCTGTCCTAGCACCTGTGGTGTCCTATCCCCCTGTCCTAGCACCTGTGGTGTCCTATCCTCCTGTCCTAGCGCCTGTGTTTTCCTATCCCCCTGTCCTAGCACCTGTGGTGTCCTATCCTCCTGTCCTAGCACCTGTGGTTTCCTATCCCCCTGTCCTAGCACCTGTGTTTTCCTATCCTCCTGTCCTAGCACCTGTGTTTTCCTATCCCCCTGTCCTAGCACCTGTGTTTTCCTATCCCCCTGTCCTAGCACCTGTGGTTTCCTATCCCCCTGTCCTAGCACCTGTGTTTTCCTATCCTCCTGTCCTAGCACCTGTGGTTTCCTATCCCCCTGTCCTCGCACCTGTGGTGTCCTATCCCCCTGTCCTAGCACCTGTGTTTTCCTATCCCCCTGTCCTAGCACCTGTGTTTTCCTATCCCCCTGTCCTAGCACCTGTGGTGTCCTATCCCCCTGTCCTAGCACCTGTGGCTTCCTATCCCCCTGTCCTAGCACCTGTGTTTTCCTATCCCCCTGTCCTAGCACCTGTGGTGTCCTATCCCCCTGTCCTAGCACCTGTGTTTTCCTATCCCCCTGTCCTAGCACCTGTGGCTTCCTATCCCCCTGTCCTAGCACCTGTGTTTTCCTATCCCCCTGTCCTAGCACCTGTGTTTTCCTATCCCCTTGTCCTAGCACCTGTGGTTTCCTATCCCCCTGTCCTAGCACCTGTGTTTTCCTATCCCCCTGTCCTAGCACCTGTGTTTTCCTATCCCCCTGTCCTAGCACCTGTGGTGTCCTATCCCCCTGTCCTAGCACCTGTGGCTTCCTATCCCCCTGTCCTAGCACCTGTGGTTTCCTATCCCCCTGTCCTAGCGCCTGTGTTTTGCTATCCCCCTGTCCTAGCACCTGTGTTTTCCTATCCTCCTGTCCTAGCACCTGTGTTTTCCTATCCCCTTGTCCTAGCACCTGTGGTTTCCTATCCCCCTGTCCTAGCACCTGTGTTTTCCTATCCCCCTGTCCTAGCACCTGTGTTTTCCTATCCCCCTGTCCTAGCACCTGTGTTTTCCTATCCCCCTGTCCTAGCGCCTGTGTTTTGCTATCCCCCTGTCCTAGCACCTGTGGTTTCCTATCCCCCTGTCCTAGCGCCTGTGTTTTGCTATCCCCCTGTCCTAGCACCTGTGGTGTCCTATCCCCCTGTCCTAGCGCCTGTGTTTTCCTATCCCCCTGTCCTAGCACCTGTGGTTTCCTATCCCCCTGTCCTAGCGCCTGTGTTTTGCTATCCCCCTGTCCGAGCACCTGTGTTTTCCTATCCCCCTGTCCTAGCACCTGTGTTTTCCTATCCCCCTGTCCTAGCACCTGTGTTTTCCTATCCTCCTGTCCTAGCACCTGTGGTTTCCTATCCCCCTGTCCTATCGCCTGTGTTTTGCTATCCCCCTGTCCTAGCACCTGTGGTGTCCTATCCCCCTGTCCTAGCGCCTGTGTTTTCCTATCCCCCTGTCCTAGCACCTGTGTTTTCCTATCCCCCTGTCCTAGCACCTGTGTTTTCCTATCCCCCTGTCCTAGCACCTGTGTTTTCCTATCCTCCTGTCCTAGCACCTGTGGTTTCCTATCCCCCTGTCCTAGCGCCTGTGTTTTCCTATCCTCCTGTCCTAGCACCTGTGGTTTCCTATCCCCCTGTCCTAGCACCTGTGTTTTCCTATCCCCCTGTCCTAGCACCTGTGGTGTCCTATCCCCCTGTCCTAGCACCTGTGGTTTCCTATCCCCCTGTCCTAGCACCTGTGTTTTCCTATCCCCCTGTCCTAGCACCTGTGTTTTCCTATCTCCCTGTCCTAGCACCTGTGGTGTCCTATCCCCCTGTCCTAGCACCTGTGGTGTCCTATCCCCCTGTCCTAGCACCTGTGGTGTCCTATCCTCCTGTCCTAGCACCTGTGGTGTCCTATCCCCCTGTCCTAGCACCTGTGGTGTCCTATCCTCCTGTCCTAGCACCTGTGTTTTCCTATCCCCCTGTCCTAGCACCTGTGGTGTCCTATCCTCCTGTCCTAGCACCTGTGTTTTCCTATCCCCCTGTCCTAGCACCTGTGTTTTGCTATCCCCCTGTCCTAGCACCTGTGTTTTCCTATCCCCCTGTCCTAGCACCTGTGGTTTCCTATCCCCCTGTCCTAGCGCCTGTGTTTTGCTATCCCCCTGTCCTAGCACCTGTGTTTTCCTATCCCCCTGTCCTAGCACCTGTGTTTTCCTATCCCCCTGTCCTAGCACCTGTGTTTTCCTATCCCCCTGTCCTAGCACCTGTGGTTTCCTATCCCCCTGTCCTAGCACCTGTGTTTTCCTATCCCCCTGTCCTAGCGCCTGTGTTTTGCTATCCCCCTGTCCTAGCACCTGTGTTTTCCTATCCCCCTGTCCTAGCACCTGTGTTTTCCTATCCCCCTGTCCTAGCACCTGTGTTTTCCTATCCTCCTGTCCTAGCACCTGTGTTTTCCTATCCCCCTGTCCTAGCACCTGTGGTTTCCTATCCCCCTGTCCTAGCACCTGTGTTTTCCTACCCCCTGTCCTAGCACCTGTGGTTTCCTATCCCCCTGTCCTAGCACCTGTGTTTTCCTATCCCCCTGTCCTAGCACCTGTGTTTTCCTATCCCCCTGTCCTAGCACCTGTGTTTTCCTATCCCCCTGTCCTAGCACCTGTGGTGTCCTATCCCCCTGTCCTAGCACCTGTGGTGTCCTATCCTCCTGTCCTAGCGCCTGTGGTGTCCTATCCCCCTGTCCTAGCACCTGTGGTGTCCTATCCCCCTGTCCTAGCACCTGTGGTGTCCTATCCCCCTGTCCTAGCACCTGTGTTTTCCTATCCCCCTGTCCTAGCACCTGTGTTTTCCTATCCTCCTGTCCTAGCACCTGTGGTTTCCTATCCCCCTGTCCTAGCACCTGTGGTGTCCTATCCCCCTGTCCTAGCACCTGTGTTTTCCTATCCCCCTGTCCTAGCACCTGTGTTTTCCTATCCTCCTGTCCTAGCACCTGTGGTTTCCTATCCCCCTGTCCTAGCACCTGTGGTGTCCTATCCCCCTGTCCTAGCACCTGTGTTTTCCTATCCCCCTGTCCTAGCACCTGTGGTTTCCTATCCCCCTGTCCTAGCACCTGTGTTTTCCTATCCCCCTGTCCTAGCACCTGTGGTTTCCTATCCCCCTGTCCTAGCACCTGTGTTTTCCTATCCTCCTGACCTAGCACCTGTGTTTTCCTATCCTCCTGTCCTAGCACCTGTGTTTTCCTATCCCCCTGTCCTAGCACCTGTGTTTTCCTATCCTCCTGTCCTAGCACCTGTGTTTTCCTATCCTCCTGTCCTAGCACCTGTGGTTTCCTATCCCCCTGTCCTAGCACCTGTGGCTTCCTATCCCCCTGTCCTAGCACCTGTGGTTTCCTATCCCCCTGTCCTAGCACCTGTGTTTTCCTATCCCCCTGTCCTAGCACCTGTGGTGTCCTATCCCCCTGTCCTAGCACCTGTGTTTTCCTATCCCCCTGTCCTAGCACCTGTGGTGTCCTATCCCCCTGTCCTAGCACCTGTGTTTTCCTATCCTCCTGTCCTAGCACCTGTGGTTTCCTATCCCCCTGTCCTAGCACCTGTGTTTTCCTATCCCCCTGTCCTAGCACCTGTGGTTTCCTATCCCCCTGTCCTAGCGCCTGTGTTTTGCTATCCCCCTGTCCTAGCACCTGTGTTTTCCTATCCCCCTGTCCTAGCACCTGTGTTTTCCTATCCCCCTGTCCTAGCACCTGTGTTTTCCTATCCCCCTGTCCTAGCACCTGTGGTTTCCTATCCCCCTGTCCTGGCACCTGTGTTTTCCTATCCCCCTGTCCTAGCGCCTGTGTTTTGCTATCCCCCTGTCCTAGCACCTGTGTTTTCCTATCCCCCTGTCCCAGCACCTGTGTTTTCCTATCCCCCTGTCCTAGCACCTGTGTTTTCCTATCCCCCTGTCCTAGCACCTGTGTTTTCCTATCCCCCTGTCCTAGCACCTGTGGTGTCCTATCCCCCTGTCCTAGCACCTGTGTTTTCCTATCCCCCTGTCCTAGCACCTGTGGTTTCCTATCCCCCTGTCCTAGCACCTGTGTTTTCCTATCCCCCTGTCCTAGCACCTGTGGTGTCCTATCCCCCTGTCCTAGCACCTGTGGTGTCCTATCCTCCTGTCCTAGCGCCTGTGGTTTCCTATCCTCCTGTCCTAGCACCTGTGGTGTCCTATCCTCCTGTCCTAGCACCTGTGGTGTCCTATCCCCCTGTCCTAGCACCTGTGTTTTCCTATCCCCCTGTCCTAGCACCTGTGTTTTCCTATCCCCCTGTCCTAGCACCTGTGTTTTCCTATCCCCCTGTCCTAGCACCTGTGTTTTCCTATCCCCCTGTCCTAGCACCTGTGGTTTCCTATCCCCCTGTCCTAGCACCTGTGGTTTCCTATCCCCCTGTCCTAGCACCTGTGGTTTCCTATCCCCCTGTCCTAGCACCTGTGTTTTCCTATCCTCCTGTCCTAGCACCTGTGTTTTCCTATCCCCCTGTCCTAGCACCTGTGTTTTCCTATCCTCCTGTCCTAGCACCTGTGTTTTCCTATCCCCCTGTCCTAGCACCTGTGGTTTCCTATCCCCCTGTCCTAGCACCTGTGTTTTCCTATCCTCCTGTCCTAGCACCTGTGGTTTCCTATCCCCCTGTCCTAGCACCTGTGGCTTCCTATCCCCCTGTCCTAGCACCTGTGGTTTCCTATCCCCCTGTCCTAGCACCTGTGGTTTCCTATCCCCCTGTCCTAGCACCTGTGTTTTCCTATCCTCCTGTCCTAGCACCTGTGTTTTCCTATCCCCCTGTCCTAGCACCTGTGTTTTCCTATCCCCCTGTCCTAGCACCTGTGGTGTCCTATCCCCCTGTCCTAGCACCTGTGTTTTCCTATCCCCCTGTCCTAGCACCTGTGGTTTCCTATCCCCCTGTCCTAGCACCTGTGGCTTCCTATCCCCCTGTCCTAGCACCTGTGGTTTCCTATCCCCCTGTCCTAGCGCCTGTGTTTTGCTATCCCCCTGTCCTAGCACCTGTGGTTTCCTATCCCCCTGTCCTAGCACCTGTGTTTTCCTATCCCCCTGTCCTAGCACCTGTGGTTTCCTATCCCCCTGTCCTAGCACCTGTGTTTTCCTATCCCCCTGTCCTAGCACCTGTGGTTTCCTATCCCCCTGTCCTAGCACCTGTGTTTTCCTATCCCCCTGTCCTAGCGCCTGTGTTTTGCTATCCCCCTGTCCTAGCACCTGTGTTTTCCTATCCCCCTGTCCTAGCACCTGTGTTTTCCTATCCTCCTGTCCTAGCACCTGTGTTTTCCTATCCCCCTGTCCTAGCACCTGTGTTTTCCTATCCTCCTGTCCTAGCACCTGTGTTTTCCTATCCTCCTGTCCTAGCACCTGTGTTTTCCTATCCTCCTGTCCTAGCACCTGTGGTTTCCTATCCCCCTGTCCTAGCACCTGTGGCTTCCTATCCCCCTGTCCTAGCACCTGTGGTTTCCTATCCCCCTGTCCTAGCACCTGTGGTTTCCTATCCCCCTGTCCTAGCACCTGTGTTTTCCTATCCTCCTGTCCTAGCACCTGTGTTTTCCTATCCCCCTGTCCTAGCACCTGTGTTTTCCTATCCCCCTGTCCTAGCACCTGTGGTGTCCTATCCTCCTGTCCTAGCACCTGTGTTTTCCTATCCCCCTGTCCTAGCACCTGTGGTTTCCTATCCCCCTGTCCTAGCACCTGTGTTTTCCTATCCCCCTGTCCTAGCACCTGTGGCTTCCTATCCCCCTGTCCTAGCACCTGTGGTTTCCTATCCCCCTGTCCTAGCACCTGTGTTTTCCTATCCCCCTGTCCTAGCACCTGTGGTTTCCTATCCCCCTGTCCTAGCACCTGTGGCTTCCTATCCCCCTGTCCTAGCACCTGTGGTTTCCTATCCCCCTGTCCTAGCACCTGTGTTTTCCTATCCCCCTGTCCTAGCACCTGTGGTTTCCTATCCCCCTGTCCTAGCACCTGTGTTTTCCTATCCCCCTGTCCTAGCACCTGTGGTTTCCTATCCCCCTGTCCTAGCGCCTGTGTTTTGCTATCCCCCTGTCCTAGCACCTGTGGTGTCCTATCCCCCTGTCCTAGCGCCTGTGTTTTCCTATCCCCCTGTCCTAGCACCTGTGGTTTCCTATCCCCCTGTCCTAGCGCCTGTGTTTTGCTATCCCCCTGTCCTAGCACCTGTGGTGTCCTATCCCCCTGTCCTAGCGCCTGTGTTTTCCTATCCCCCTGTCCTAGCACCTGTGGTTTCCTATCCCCCTGTCCTAGCGCCTGTGTTTTGCTATCCCCCTGTCCTAGCACCTGTGGTTTCCTATCCCCCTGACCTAGCACCTGTGTTTTCCTATCCCCCTGTCCTAGCACCTGTGTTTTCCTATCCCCCTGTCCTAGCACCTGTGTTTTCCTATCCTCCTGTCCTAGCACCTGTGGTTTCCTATCCCCCTGTCCTAGCGCCTGTGTTTTCCTATCCTCCTGTCCTAGCACCTGTGGTTTCCTATCCCCCTGTCCTAGCACCTGTGTTTTCCTATCCCCCTGTCCTAGCACCTGTGGTTTCCTATCCCCCTGTCCTAGCGCCTGTGTTTTCCTATCCTCCTGTCCTAGCACCTGTGTTTTCCTATCCCCCTGTCCTAGCACCTGTGTTTTCCTATCCCCCTGTCCTAGCACCTGTGGTGTCCTATCCCCCTGTCCTCGCACCTGTGTTTTCCTATCCCCCTGTCCTAGCACCTGTGGCTTCCTATCCTCCTGTCCTAGCACCTGTGGTGTCCTATCCCCCTGTCCTGGCACCTGTGTTTTCCTATCCCCCTGTCCTAGCACCTGTGGTGTCCTATCCCCCTGTCCTCGCACCTGTGTTTTCCTATCCCCCTGTCCTAGCGCCTGTGGTGTCCTATCCCCCTGTCCTAGCACCTGTGTTTTCCTATCCCCCTGTCCTAGCACCTGTGGTTTCCTATCCCCCTGTCCTAGCACCTGTGGTTTCCTATCCCCCTGTCCTAGCACCTGTGTTTTCCTATCCTCCTGTCCTAGCACCTGTGGTGTCCTATCCCCCTGTCCTAGCACCTGTGGTGTCCTATCCCCCTGTCCTAGCACCTGTGTTTTCCTATCCCCCTGTCCTAGCACCTGTGTTTTCCTATCCCCCTGTCCTAGCACCTGTGGTGTCCTATCCCCCTGTCCTAGCACCTGTGTTTTCCTATCCCCCTGTCCTAGCACCTGTGGTTTCCTATCCCCCTGTCCTAGCACCTGTGGTTTCCTATCCCCCTGTCCTAGCACCTGTGTTTTCCTATCCCCCTGTCCTAGCACCTGTGTTTTCCTATCCCCCTGTCCTAGCACCTGTGTTTTCCTATCCTCCTGTCCTAGCGCCCGTGGTTTCCTATCCCCCTGTCCTAGCACCTGTGGTGTCCTATCCTCCTGTCCTAGCACCTGTGGTGTCCTATCCCCCTGTCCTAGCACCTGTGTTTTCCTATCCCCCTGTCCTAGCACCTGTGTTTTCCTATCCTCCTGTCCTTGCACCTGTGTTTTCCTATCCCCCTGTCCTAGCACCTGTGGTTTCCTATCCCCCTGTCCTAGCACCTGTGGTTTCCTATCCCCCTGTCCTAGCACCTGTGTTTTCCTATCCTCCTGTCCTAGCACCTGTGTTTTCCTATCCCCCTGTCCTAGCACCTGTGTTTTCCTATCCCCCTGTCCTAGCACCTGTGGTTTCCTATCCCCCTGTCCTAGCACCTGTGTTTTCCTATCCTCCTGTCCTAGCACCTGTGGTTTCCTATCCCCCTGTCCTAGCGCCTGTGTTTTGCTATCCCCCTGTCCTAGCACCTGTGGTTTCCTATCCCCCTGTCCTAGCACCTGTGTTTTCCTATCCCCCTGTCCTAGCACCTGTGTTTTCCTATCCCCCTGTCCTAGCGCCTGTGTTTTGCTATCCCCCTGTCCTAGCACCTGTGGTTTCCTATCCCCCTGTCCTAGCGCCTGTGTTTTGCTATCCCCCTGTCCTAGCACCTGTGGTGTCCTATCCCCCTGTCCTAGCGCCTGTGTTTTGCTATCCCCCTGTCCTAGCACCTGTGTTTTCCTATCCCCCTGTCCTAGCACCTGTGTTTTCCTATCCCCCTGTCCTAGCACCTGTGTTTTCCTATCCTCCTGTCCTAGCACCTGTGGTTTCCTATCCCCCTGTCCTAGCGCCTGTGTTTTCCTATCCTCCTGTCCTAGCACCTGTGTTTTCCTATCCCCCTGTCCTAGCACCTGTGTTTTCCTATCCCCCTGTCCTAGCACCTGTGGTGTCCTATCCCCCTGTCCTCGCACCTGTGTTTTCCTATCCCCCTGTCCTAGCACCTGTGTTTTCCTATCCCCCTGTCCTAGCACCTGTGGTGTCCTATCCCCCTGTCCTCGCACCTGTGTTTTCCTATCCTCCTGTCCTAGCACCTGTGGTGTCCTATCCCCCTGTCCTCGCACCTGTGTTTTCCTATCCTCCTGTCCTAGCACCTGTGGTGTCCTATCCCCCTGTCCTAGCACCTGTGTTTTCCTATCCTCCTGTCCTAGCACCTGTGGTGTCCTATCCCCCTGTCCTAGCACCTGTGGTGTCCTATCCCCCTGTCCTTGCACCTGTGTTTTCCTATCCCCCTGTCCTCGCACCTGTGTTTTCCTATCCCCCTGTCCTAGCGCCTGTGGTGTCCTATCCCCCTGTCCTTGCACCTGTGTTTTCCTATCCCCCTGTCCTAGCACCTGTGGTGTCCTATCCCCCTGTCCTAGCACCTGTGGTGTCCTATCCTCCTGTCCTAGCACCTGTGTTTTCCTATCCCCCTGTCCTAGCACCTGTGTTTTCCTATCCCCCTGTCCTAGCGCCTGTGGTGTCCTATCCCCCTGTCCTTGCACCTGTGTTTTCCTATCCCCCTGTCCTAGCACCTGTGGTGTCCTATCCCCCTGTCCTAGCACCTGTGGTGTCCTATCCTCCTGTCCTAGCACCTGTGTTTTCCTATCCCCCTGTCCTAGCACCTGTGTTTTCCTATCCTCCTGTCCTAGCACCTGTGTTTTCCTATCCCCCTGTCCTAGCACCTGTGGTTTCCTATCCCCCTGTCCTAGCACCTGTGTTTTCCTATCCTCCTGTCCTAGCACCTGTGGTTTCCTATCCCCCTGTCCTAGCACCTGTGGTTTCCTATCCCCCTGTCCTAGCACCTGTGGCTTCCTATCCCCCTGTCCTAGCACCTGTGGTTTCCTATCCCCCTGTCCTAGCGCCTGTGTTTTGCTATCCCCCTGTCCTAGCACCTGTGGTTTCCTATCCCCCTGTCCTAGCACCTGTGTTTTCCTATCCCCCTGTCCTAGCACCTGTGGTTTCCTATCCCCCTGTCCTAGCACCTGTGGTTTCCTATCCCCCTGTCCTAGCGCCTGTGTTTTGCTATCCCCCTGTCCTAGCACCTGTGGTTTCCTATCCCCCTGTCCTAGCACCTGTGGTTTCCTATCCCCCTGTCCTAGCACCTGTGTTTTCCTATCCCCCTGTCCTAGCGCCTGTGTTTTGCTATCCCCCTGTCCTAGCACCTGTGGTTTCCTATCCCCCTGTCCTAGCGCCTGTGTTTTGCTATCCCCCTGTCCTAGCACCTGTGGTGTCCTATCCCCCTGTCCTAGCGCCTGTGTTTTCCTATCCCCCTGTCCTAGCACCTGTGGTTTCCTATCCCCCTGTCCTAGCGCCTGTGTTTTGCTATCCCCCTGTCCTAGCACCTGTGTTTTCCTATCCCCCTGTCCTAGCACCTGTGTTTTCCTATCCTCCTGTCCTAGCACCTGTGGTTTCCTATCCCCCTGTCCTAGCGCCTGTGTTTTCCTATCCTCCTGTCCTAGCACCTGTGGTTTCCTATCCCCCTGTCCTAGCACCTGTGTTTTCCTATCCCCCTGTCCTAGCACCTGTGGTTTCCTATCCTCCTGTCCTAGCACCTGTGGTTTCCTATCCCCCTGTCCTAGCACCTGTGTTTTCCTATCCCCCTGTCCTAGCACCTGTGGTTTCCTATCCCCCTGTCCTAGCACCTGTGGCTTCCTATCCTCCTGCCCTAGCACCTGTGGTGTCCTATCCCCCTGTCCTAGCGCCTGTGTTTTCCTATCCCCCTGTCCTAGCACCTGTGTTTTCCTATCCCCCTGTCCTCGCACCTGTGTTTTCCTATCCCCCTGTCCTAGCACCTGTGTTTTCCTATCCCCCTGTCCTAGCACCTGTGTTTTCCTATCCCCCTGTCCTAGCACCTGTGGTGTCCTATCCCCCTGTCCTAGCACCTGTGGTGTCCTATCCCCCTGTCCTCGCACCTGTGGTGTCCTATCCCCCTGTCCTAGCACCTGTGGCTTCCTATCCTCCTGTCCTAGCACCTGTGGTGTCCTATCCCCCTGTCCTAGCACCTGTGTTTTCCTATCCCCCTGTCCTCGCACCTGTGTTTTCCTATCCCCCTGTCCTAGCACCTGTGGCTTCCTATCCTCCTGTCCTAGCACCTGTGGTGTCCTATCCCCCTGTCCTAGCACCTGTGTTTTCCTATCCCCCTGTCCTAGCACCTGTGGTGTCCTATCCCCCTGTCCTCGCACCTGTGTTTTCCTATCCCCCTGTCCTAGCGCCTGTGGTGTCCTATCCCCCTATCCTAGCACCTGTGTTTTCCTATCCCCCTGTCCTAGCACCTGTGGTGTCCTATCCCCCTGTCCTAGCACCTGTGGTTTCCTATCCCCCTGTCCTAGCACCTGTGGTTTCCTATCCCCCTGTCCTAGCACCTGTGGTGTCCTATCCCCCTGTCCTAGCACCTGTGGCTTCCTATCCTCCTGTCCTAGCACCTGTGGTTTCCTATCCCCCTGTCCTAGCACCTGTGGTTTCCTATCCCCCTGTCCTAGCACCTGTGGTTTCCTATCCCCCTGTCCTAGCACCTGTGGCTTCCTATCCTCCTGTCCTAGCACCTGTGGTTTCCTATCCCCCTGTCCTAGCACCTGTGGTGTCCTATCCCCCTGTCCTAGCACCTGTGGTGTCCTATCCTCCTGTCCTAGCTCCTGCAAACTCATGGCTTGACTACATGAAGACCTGCCCTCTAACCTAGCCTCTAAAGTACACTGAAATGAAAGAGAGGGACAAAGGTTAGCTTTTAACGTCAAATGAGAGCAGAGGAAGAAGTGGCTGCTGGAAGTAGCTGCAATTTGTCATGCAGAGCGTGTAGGGTGAGAGAGAAGTAAGATGGGAAATGGAGGATAAGGTGTGAAGAAACCCTGTGCGACGTCTCCTCCAGCGTTACTCCTTGCTAAGGCCATGACTTGCCCCTGCCCGTGATGGCCAAAACGTTATCTTCCGCAGGGGAGAGGATGTGCTGACAGGCTCAACCTCCTCCGTGACAGCCTCCTGGCACAAGTTGTGTGCAACCTTCTCCTGCAAGATAGAAGGGAGTGTGTTAGTGACATCCTTGTGAGGTGTTCAGAGAATGTGCCTGTCGTGGTAGAATAGTTGGTATGCTGCGTGTAAGATGTGAGGTGCGGGGAAGTGAGAGTGGCAATAGTTATGAGTGTGTGAGTATGAGGAGAAAGGGGTAGATTGAAGTGTGATGCAGTGATTGTAGAAATGTGAAGGGAAGCAGGGGAGGAGAGTATTGAGGCTGGAGGTGGTGGAGGTGTGAGCAGAGAGTAAGAGAGGCGCATTTTTACCTTGACAACTCTGGGGAGGTCATTGAACTTCTTTTGGCATTGCAGCCATGTCCTGGGAGTTAAGCTCGTGGCATTGACCTCATCGATTTCTTCCCACTGGCGGCAGAGGTGTTGCTTGGAGGGCATTTTGCCCCCTGGGGGGGAGCAGGATCTCCCTGTGCTCCTCCTGGATCCACAAAAAAAAACTCCTGGCCCGCTTCTGGCCCTTTCAAGGCACCCCAGGTCATCTAGCCTCCAGGCCTGACCTGCTGGCTGGCCAAGCATAGCAGCCAACTAATCTCCCACCCTACAGCAAGGCTGCAGCAGAGCGCCTGTTCGAAGCCCGCAGGCGGCATTTAGATGAGGCCCGAACCCAAATTTAGTTCAGGCCTTACGCCGGCATGAACCGATGAGCGGAGCAGCCGCTCCACCAACTGCGTGCCTGTTTTGGGCAGAACTCGAATTTCTCAGCCGTGGTGTCTTTGAATTCAATTCTTCATAGTTTCATTTTCTGCTCTCCAACGGCACCAATGAGGCATGTTACATCTTTTTCCCACCCCACTGCGTCATGTCGATATTAAAAAGACATGGGGCCAGAAATTGCTGGGAGGTCATGCCATTAGAATGATGCATTAACATCGCTCGCCATTATTCACTGTTCAAGTAACAGTATTTGATGAGTGCAGAGCTACTTCACGCAAGTACAGAAACTTACTACCAGCTCCAAGGCAAGTAAATTTTACAACATTTATTTATCCACCACTGCTCCAAGTACCATTATACACGCAACTACTGCGTCCAATGCCAACCGTGGGGTGAGAGGATGCAGCAGATGCTAGTACGGTGTACTTGTTATTAAGACCTTTTTCTTTATTCAATCCCAGAAATAATATGTAGATTTATGACACTGAGCATTGTTAGAAATAAACCCACTGTCAGAATACCAAACTCACACTTGATCCACAGAGAAAAATCATGTGCTTAATAGGCTAACTGTGTCAACCTCGCCTCAGTGGTGGCATTGGAGCACGTAATGTAAGCTGATACTTCAAGCCAGTACTGAGGGAGTGTTGTACTTTCAGAAGTACCATCTTTTAGATATGCCCTTTAAGGTGGATGTAAAAGATCCCTTGGCACTATTTGAAGAAGAACAAAGTAGTTCCCCCTGTGTCCTGGCCACTATTTATCCCTCAATCAACATCACTAAAACAGATTATCTGGTCATTAATCTTATTGCTGTTTGTGGGACCTTGCTGTCCATAATTTGGCTGTCAAATTTCCCTGCATCACAACACTGACTACATTTCAAAGTACTTAATTGGCTGTAAAGTGCTTTGGGACATCCAGAGGTCATGAAAGGCCTATATAAATGAAAGTTCTTTCTTTCTTCCTAATTGCACCAGGGGCAACTCCATACTATAAAAAAATCTATAAAAAAGAAGAGAGACCAAGCTGACAATCTGATCCTGGTTATTGTTGAGCAAGCAAGTTGTGTTTAATTATCATTGTTTCTGTACCACATTTGTTATATGGCCACAGATGAAACATTAAAGATGATTATTTGTTTCCAGTTACATACTTTTACGTGCACACGCAAATTTGTGTGGAAAGCAAAGAAGCCAAATGTAGTGATCAAAGGAAAACAGGCAAAGTCTGGGGAGGGATTCAAGCTGAGGGCTGAAATGCTTGTAATGATTTGCAGATCTGGACTTGCTGGCTTTTGGGAGAACAAACCTCATTTAATCTCAGCATAGTATTCCACGAAACCTGATATCAGCGACTATAATGATGTGCTGGGATACTGTACTTAACGTGGACTTTGAAAAAGCAGCAATTTATCAGTCCACACACAGGGACACTAATGTCTGCATCAGTGAAATGTATTGTTTTGTGCCAAATACCATTCAAATGTAGTCTTTTACCTGCACAAAATAAGCATTTTTTAATAATGTTGAATAAAATAGCAGTGATATATACCATTAAAAAGCACTGGCCGAGCCAGCTGTCAAGGTATAGGGTGCAGCAATGTTCCAAGTGACCAGACCAAACTGTTAATCACAAACATGTTGGTGCATGCAAAGGAATCTATATCAATGCTCCCAGTGACATGCCCTGAACCTTAAATTTATAACTTAGAATATTTTTTTTGTATTGAAGAACTACCTTTGTGGATGTAACTTATTTTTGGGGGATGGTGGGGGGGAGGGAGAGAGAAGATATGATTGTTACAAATGGAAAATTCAAGCCAGGCAGAGGGAGCGAGTGATAGCCTCCTTTTGCACCTGCCCTCTACAGAATGTCCTCCCCATCATTGATCAATGGTATCAGTTTTATTCAGAATTGATTTAACCACCCAAACTTATTCATCTGATTCAATCAACCTGTTTACAAATATAACTATATTAGCTGTTCTTTTAAAAATACTGGAATGTTTAAACTGATGCCACATTTTGACATTTGTGGATATCTAGAGAACATAAGTACAGATTTTCTTGCCTAATGAATGTACATCTCCCAGATACATTATTTACAGGCATTTGATTCTATCATGTAATTAAGAACTCAATTTTGGCTTGAATTTGACTTATGTTGGCTAATCTTTCTACTCTGGTGTCGAGCTAGTGAATAACCCAGCCTATGCCACCCCTCAGAGACATTCAAATATTAGACACTAGAACATTGAAAATTAGATGATAAACTGACTTCCAGAAAACCAAGTGATCTTTAACCACACAGGGCACGTGGCGTGCACGAGTTTTCTTTTGAGCTGTCAAGACAATCTACAATTTGTCAGTAATAAAAGACAATGAGTGATTATAGAGTTTATATGCAGAATAATAATTGTGTAATAACCCCACTTATAATCAATAACAGGCCCAAACCATAACTGTGGTAGGCCATGTACTCTACATAACTGTGGGCTATCGGGTGTGGAGTTCTTGATGTAAATCTGTTAACAGTAGATGAAAGCTATTCCTTCTAAGTGCAAGCTTAATTTGGATTTTGTGTTTTTTGGTGCGTTTATATCAGGAATAGTTCTCATTAGGAAATTACCTTTCTACTGTTAGTAATTGGTCCCAAAAGTGGTAGACTGGATAAGTTGCTTCTAGGCAACTGTGGAGCAATATGTGAATCACAGCACTGTAACTTTCTAAAAACTATAGGAAAATATGAGAGACGGGTTAGCGGTCAGGCACACTGACAATCTAACTTTCTTCTCAATACAGTCTGTGCAAAAACTTGCTTTGAAAAGAATCATTTTTTGGAAACTTAATACCATTGACTGCAGGGGTGTGTATAAGTTGATGCATTACAACAACTTGGAGTGGGAGGGGGAGGATCCAGTTGCCAACGACATAGGTAGGACTAAGAAAAAGGTTCTGCTGAGAGAGTTTGAGCAGCTAGGGACTAAATTAAAAAGCAGAACCATAAAGGTAATAATCTCTGGATTATTACCTGAGCCACGAGCAAATTGGCACAGGGTAAATAAGATCAGAGAGATGAATGCGTGGCTCAAAGATTGGTGTGGGAGGAGTGGGTTTCGATTCGTGGGGCACTGGCACCAGTACTGGGGAAAGAGAGAGCTGTTCCATTGGAACGGACTACACCTGAACCATTCTGGGACCAGAGTTCTAACGAATAACTAGGGAGGTAGATAGCACTTTAAACTAAATAAGGTAGGGAGATGGTCTCGGTGGAGAGAAATCTAGAATGCTAAAGAGAAAAGACAAAGAAGCAGTGCAGGGAAGTATTTGGGGTAAGGATAACCAGATTGTGGCAGGAAGGGACAGAGTGTACAAACAAAAGAGTGCACTAACAAATAGGGTCCGGGTAAGAAAAATTAGTAATAAGATAAATAGGGCCATAGTACAAAAAAATGTTAAGATGTCTAAAAATTTTAAAAAGACAAATCTAATGGCACTGTCTCTGAGTGCACGAAGCATTCGTAATAAAGTAGACGAATTAACAGCGCAAATAGATGCAAATGGATAAGATAAACGGGCAGGCAGTGACTAGTGTGGCACCGCAGGGATCAGTGCTTGGGCCCCAGCTATTCACAACATACATCAATGATTTGGATGAGGGAACCAAATGTAATATTTCCAAGTTTGCTGATGACACTAAACTAGGTGGGATTATGAGTTGTGAGGAGGATGCAAAGAGGCTTCAAGGCAATTTAGACAAGTTGAGTGAGTGGGCAAATACGTGGCAAATGCTGTATAATGTGGATAAATGTGAAGTTATCCACTTCAGAAGGAAAAACAGAAAGGCAGAGTATTATTTAAATGGTGATACATTGGGAAATGTTGATGTACAAAGGGACAAAGTGTCCTTGTACACCAGTCACTGAAAGCAAACATGCAGGTGCAGCAAGCAGTTAGGAAGGCAAATGGTATGTTGGCCTTCATTGCAAGAGGATTTGAGTATAGGAGCAAGGATGTCTTACTGCAGTTATACAGGGCCTGGTTGAGACCACTCCGGGAGTATTGTGTGCAGTTTTGGCCTTCTTACCTAAGAAAGGATATACTTGCCACAGAGGGAGTGCAATGAAGGTTCACCACTGATCCCTGGGATGGCAGGACTGTCGCATGAGGAGAGATTGGGTCGACTCGAGTTTAGAAGAATGAGAGGGGATCTCACTGAAACATATAAAATTCTGAGAGGTCTAGACAGATTGGATGCAGGGAGGATGTTTTCCCTGGCTGGGGGGTCCAGAACTAGGGGTCACAGTCTCAGGATACGGTGAAAGGACATTTAGGACTGAGATGAGGAGAAATTTCTTCACTCAGAGGGTGGTGAACCAATGGAATTCTCTACCAATGAAGGCTGTGGAGGCCAAGTCACTGAATATATTTAAGAAGGAGCTAGATAGATTTCTAGACACAAAAGGCATCAAGGGGTATGGGGAGAGAGCGGGAATATGGTATTGAGATAGAGGATCAGCCATGATTATATTGAATGGTGGAACAGGCTTGAAGGGCCGAAAGGCTTACTCCTGCTCCTATTTTCTATGTTTCTATGTTTCTTAACTTGCATTTATATAGTGTTAAAGTAGTAAAACATCCCAAAGTGCTTATTATCTTGAACCCTACACTTGTTAGGTGGGTTTTTAAATGGAGTCCTCTATAACACACCATTCTTCACATTCTTCTTTGTTACTATGGCTCATTGAAAATGTGCATTGGAACAGTCGACATTATATTAAGAAAAACTGAACAGTGTTGCAAATAGCACTTATTTTACAATAGCAGTTACAGCTCCTGGCCTTGGAATTCCACACCGTTTGTGGCAGCTCTCCAGCATACAATTGGGGTGAATACTTTTTCTGGCCAGCAAGTTGGGACGAAAACTGATCTCCTCCAATTTGCTAGCATGACTTGGCCCTTCCCATAATCCACCCACTACGTCCCCATGCATCTAATTATAGTATATGTAAATGAAGGCCAGTATGCTGGCAGCCTGAATTTCAAGGTTTTACGCTCACAATGCACTTGGGTAAGGAGAAATAAGAAGTACACGGCGCAGATGTTCCCAGGATCAGCTAAAACTGGTGGAAGTGAGGAGATTTTGAGCCTGAAAACTGTTGGAAATTGGATGAGCAATGACTGCAGCTGGGAATGACATTTTTGAATGATTCATTTTTTTGGCATTCAGCCTGGACAGTCTTGGACTTGATTCTGACTGCCCCTCCCCACAGGGAGAGCTTTTCAGGAGAAGGTGTGGCATTCTCTATAGGCATAGCTGTGTATGCCATTATCATGGAGGAGGAGCAGCAGCAGAGAATGAAGGAAAGGGAAGTCAGGCAGTATTTAAGGAGGCTGCACCCCACAAAATATTACACCCCACTCCTAAAAGAATTTACAGGTGACACTATTAAAACCTTAGTGAAGAGATGTGTATTAGAAGAGTGCGCTTCACCAAAGAGGTAATAGGGGAGCAGGCCAACAAATGCATGAGGATCTGCAGCCATGGTCATCTGCCTGCACAGCTCTGTCTGCGATGGTTGTGGCAGGGTTCAAATTTATGGGGTCATTCCAGGCAACCATGAGGAAATCTCTGTATTAGCCATGGTGCCTTTCGGGCATGCATTAGTCATGTGACTGAAGTACTTTACTGCAGAGATGGGGAATTCATCCAGTTTGGCGTCACAACAAGCCAGCAGCAAGATAAAGCCAGCTAGTTTTTTGGGGTTTCTGGCTTTCCCGAGGTCCACAGAGCAATCGATGACAGTCATAGAAAGGGGTTCCACTTCCGGAATGTCCAGATTGCGTGTGACAAAATGCAAAGGATCCCACACGTCAACATGAGATTTGCTGGAAGTCTCATAATGCATTCATCCTTTAGAATTCCGCCCTCCCTGAGCTCTTCAAAGAAAAAATCATGTGAATGGATGGCTTGTGGGTGACAAAACCGATCTTCTTTTCCCATGGATAATGAACCCACTAAGAGTTGTGTGAACAATAGCAGAGGAGCAATACAATAAGGCAAATACCTCTACCAGAGTGGTCACTGAGAGGACTCTGGGGTTTTAAAAGTGCTCTTTTGCTGCTTTGACAGATCAGGAGACATTCTCCAGCTTGTGCGTCATGCATAGCTGTAACCTGCTGTGCCCAGCACAACTTCACCATAAAGAAAGGCCTGGGCTTGGACATTCCTGGGGAGGTGGCCATAGCTTCTGTGGAGGCAGAAGTGTGAGGTGGTGCATTTTGGTAGGAAGAATAAGAAGACCACATACTCCTTGGAAATAAGAGTCTAAATGGGGTAGAGGAGCAAATGGACCTAGGGATACTGATACATAAATCACTAAAAGTAGCGATGTAGGTTAAGAAGGCCATATAAAAAAGCAAACAAAGCACTGGAGTTTATTTCTAGAAGGATAGAATTGAAAAGCAGAGAAATTGGCCCAGAACTTACTTACCTTGGATGCCGCTCCATAATGGCGTCCATCCCAATCACCGTCGAATGCATCGGAGCAAGTTCGCAAATGTGCACTTGCGTATTAAAACCTGAAAATCGCGAAGTTGCTCTAATTCGTTCAACGGCGTTTTGACAGTCCCGAATTAAAGGGCCAACTACGCCACAATCATATACAATAAAACACAATCACCAAAGAATCATAAACTTATCCATCTGCCCAGCTGGATCGAAGAAACTTATGCCACAAAAAGATACGCTTGAAAATACCAGCCCTACACTACTTTTCAAAAGCACGATGACTTATAATCAACAAAACAACAAAAAATCAAATTTAAAAATTGTGGAATGTCTAAATATACTTATTTTAATATCTTTTGATCATTACAAAATTAAGTAAAAATATAATTTTAATTTTTTAAAAACTTCTGTATGTTTAAGTAAATTAAATCATTTCCTTGTATTTTTATAATAAAGTAAGTTAAATTTTTATTTAGACTAACATAGGGAATGTCACTTTAAATTTATGAGTTTAACTTGCCTGCTTGTGGGCGGGGCTTGCGGTCCCACAGAGTTTCCATGCGACACGGCCTGCACTGATATCGGAACTGAGGAAGATCTAAGAATCCAGCAAATTGACGTTGTGGACCACGCAGTAAGTACATCCGTACTTTTTATCCACAGGAGGTGCGGAGAGCCTTGCCATGCCGGTGGCAGCAAGTTCCAGCCCATCATGTTAAACTTGTAAAGAACCTTGGTTAGTCCACACTTGGAATACTGTGCACAGTTCTGGTCTCCATATTATAAAAAAGATATAGAGGCATTGAAGAAGGTGCAAAAGAGATTTACTAGGATGATACCAGAACTGAGAGGTTATACCTATCAGAAAAGATTGAACAGGCTGAGGCTCTTTTCTCCAGAAAAGAGAAGACTGAGGGGTGACCTGATAGAAGATTCAAGATTATGAAAGGGTTTGATAGGGGAGAGATAGAGAAGATGTTTCCACTCGTGGGGGTGTCCAAGATTAGGGGCCATAGATATAAGATAGTCACTAATAAATCCAAAAGGGAATTCAGAAGAAACTTCTTTACTCAGAGAGTGATTAGAATGTGGAATTCCCTACCACAAGGAGTAGTTGAAGCAAATAGCATAGATGCATTTAAGGGGCAGCTAGATAAACACATGAGGGAGAAAGGAATAGAAGGATATACTAATAAGGTTAGATGAAATGGGGTGGGAGGAGGATCATATGGAGCATAAACACTGGCATGCACCAGGTGGGCCGAATGGCCTTTTTCCGTGCTGTACATTCTATGTAATTTTATGTGAAAAAAGTACATGGAGGAGAACATCACGATGACCATCACACAGAGGACTCCTCAGTGACTGCTGCAAGGGGCAGCAGAACACACCCACTCACTCTCTCCTTAACACAATCTACCTCTGTCACCACTGCCTTAACTCCTTCTCCTTCAAAAAAAAGGATTAATCCTTCAATCCAATGCCATTCCTAGAATATTACAACACATCACACCTCTTTGCCCTACATGACCATGCCAATAATAATCACCTGATTGAATAAGTCAGCACAAAATAAGTGCAGCCTTTCCTGTATGACTGTAAACTCCATGAATAACAAAACACAACATCGTTCACATTCTCTCATAATATAACAAACTCCAAAGTGAACAGAATGCTTCCCCTGGGTGGTTAAACAGGTCTTTTCCCCTGTTCTAATGCTTCTCCGATGTGTAATCTGAGGGCCAGTATTGAGAGGTGGTTGGCTGTTCCTGTATTATAATAGTAAACAATTTTACAACACCAAGTTATAGTCCAGCAATTTTATTTTAAATTCACAAGCTTTCGAAGATTTTCTCCTTCCTCAGGCAAATGTTTCAAGAGCTCCTTGAAGCCTACGCATTTATACATATAGAACAATACATGGTGTTTACAGACTGCCCCTGCAACTGCCCGTTGCCAAGGCAATCACCGTGTTCAGACAGAGAGGTGTCACCTGCAGAACCCCCGAATACACATTCAACAAAAAAACAAACAGGGAAAAAAAACAGAGAAAAAAAACACAGAGAGAGGCAGAAACATCCGGAAGGCAGAGAGAGCCAGCAAATGACCCATTATATTAAAAACAGATAACATTTGTTCGCTGGTGGGGTAACGTGTAGCGTGACATGAACCCAAGATCCCGGTTGAGGCCGTCCTCATGGGTGCGGAACTTGGCTATCAATTTCTGCTCGACGATTTTGCGTTGTCGTGTGTCTCGAAGGCCGCCTTGGAGTACGCTTACCCGAAGGTCGGTGGATGAATGTCCATGACTGCTGAAGTGTTCCCCGACTGGGAGGGAACCCTCCTGTTTGGCGGCCTTCGAGACACACGACAACGCAAAATCGTCGAGCAGAAATTGATAGCCAAGTTCCGCACCCATGAGGACGGCCTCAACCGGGATCTTGGGTTCATGTCACGCTACACGTTACCCCACCAGCGAACAAATGTTATCTGTTTTTAATATAATGGGTCATTTGCTGGCTCTCTCTGCCTTCCGGATGTTTCTGCCTCTCTCTGTGTTTTTTTTTCTCTGTTTTTTTTCCCTGTTTGTTTTTTTGTTGAATGTGTATTCGGGGGTTCTGCAGGTGACACCTCTCTGTCTGAACACGGTGATTGCCTTGGCAACGGGCAGTTGCAGGGGCAGTCTGTAAACACCATGTATTGTTCTATATGTATAAATGCGTAGGCTTCAAGGAGCTCTTGAAACATTTGCCTGAGGAAGGAGAAAATCTCCGAAAGCTTGTGAATTTAAAATAAAATTGCTGGACTATAACTTGGTGTTGTAAAATTGTTTACAATTGTCAACCCCAGTCCATCACCGGCATCTCCACATCATGTATTATAATAAGCTTACGAAATTGAGGTGGCCCTCCTCTCAGGGCTCCTGGGAGGAAGCTACTTCTGGCCACATCTCTGGAGCTTGTGCCTAGGCAGCTTGGTTTCGCCTCCTGCATGCCACTGGCACGGTGTCCTGAGGGGGAAGGCCATACGCCTGCCAGCAGCCTCTAGGCAGGTTCATTCCAGCCATCGCCATCCCACTGAGCCCTGGATCTGTGTCCCCACTGATCAGTCAGCTGGCTGGTCTAACGACAGCTATCAGGTTCAGAAAGCCCTAAGAGATAATGACCTGCATCCCAGATGTCATGATCAGAAAGCTGGTATGCAGTGTGCTATCTAATCTGTCTTCTACTGCCACCAAAGCTGCAGTCGGTGCTTCCGTGATGGAGGAGGAACCGACTGGTCCTTGGCCACTACTTAGGTGGGGACTGTTGTAGATTCCAATGAAGCTGCCAGATGTTTCATTAATGCCTGCAACAAAGAAAAAAATTTCCCTGATGTTGCCACAAATGAGGGCTGCAGACTGTGACACCCGTCAGTTGCCGCACATCCTTGGAGACTGACCTCAGAGTCTGCATGTAGGTGTGATGTTCCTCAAACATCCTTCTTTACAGGCGAACGCCCATGAGTTCCGAGTCCTAAAGTTCCAAAGCCACGGGCAGCTTTCTCCTTGGCCTCCACTGGCAAGTGGCATATCCACACCCATTCCTCCAGCTCGCTCATGCTCTGTGAATCATCCAGTGCCACACCATCACTAACACTATGCAACTCCCCCCAGGTGAAAGTATCTTAAGTGGTGTGTGAGAGTAACAAAAAAAGCAAGTGACGTGGTGGGTGAGTTCAAGAGGGTTTGCCGGAGGCATCTGCAAATTTGGAAATTGTGCCCTGTACTCCCAAATCCAAGTCATTAATATATATCAAGAAACGCTGTGGTCCTAGTACCGACCCCTGGGAAATACCACTGTATACCTCTCTCTAGTCCGAAAAACAACTGTTCACCACTACTCTCTGCTTCCTGTTAATTAGCCAATTTTGTATCCATGCTGCTACTGCCCCCTTTATTCCATGGGCTTCAATCTTGGTAACAAGCCTATTATGTGGCACTTTATCAAACGCCTTTTGAAAGTCCATATACACAACAGCAGCATTGCCCTCATCTACCCTCTCTGTTACCTCATCAAAAAACTCTATCATGTTAGTTAAACACAATTTGCCTTTAACAAATCCGTGCTGGCTTTCCCTAACCAATCCATACTTGTCCAAGTGACTGCTAATTCTGTCCCGGATTATCGTTTCTAAAAGTTTCCCCACCACCAAGGTTAAACTGACTGGCCTGTAGTTGCTGGGTTTATCCTTACACCCTTTTTTGAATAAGGGTGTAACATTTGCAATTCTCCAGACCTCTGGCACCACCCCCATCTCTAAGGATGTTTGGAAATTATGGTCAGTACCGCCGCAATTTCCACACTTCCCTCAGCAACCTAGGACACATCCCATCCAGACCAGGTGGCTTATCTACTTTAAGTACAGCTAGCCTTTCTAGGACCTCCTCTTTATCAATTTTTAGCCCATCCAGTATCTCAACTACATCTTCCTTTACTGAGACTCTGGCAGCATCTTCTTCCTTGGCAAAGACAGTTGCAAAGTACTCATTTAGTACCTCGGCCATCCCCTCTGCCTCCATGAGACAATCTCCTTTTTGGTCCCTGATCGACCTCACCCCGTCTCTTACTACCCGTTTACTGTTTACATGCCTAAAGACTTTTGGATTCCCTTTTATGTTAGCCGCCAGTCTATTCTCATACTCTCTCTTTGCCCCTCTTATTTCCTTTTTCACTTCCCCTCTGAACTTTCTATATTCAGCCTGGTTCTCACTTGTGTTATCAACCTGACATCTGTCATACGCCCCTTTTTTCTGCTTCATCTTACTCTCTATCTCTTTTGTCATCCAGGGAGCTCTGGCTTTAGTTGCCCTACCTTTCTCCCGTGTGGGAATGTACCTAGACTGTACCTAAACCATCTCCTCCTTAAAGGCTGCCCATTGTTCAATTACGGTTTTGCCTGCCAATCTTTGATTCCAATTTACCCGGGCCAGATCTATTCAAATCCCACAAAATTGGCCCTCCTCCAATTGAATATTTTTACTTTAGAGTGGTCCATATCCTTTTCCATAGCTATTCTAAACTTTATGATACCACGATCACTGTTCCCTAAATGTTCCCCCTCTGACACTTGCTCCATTTGGCCTGCCTCATTCCCTAGAACCAAATCCAGCCATGCCTCCTTCCTCATTGGACCAGAAATGTACTGGTCAACAAAGTTCTCTTGAACTTCAAAAATTCCTCCCCCTCTTTGCCCCTTATATTATTACTATCCCAGTCTATATTAGGGTAGTTGAAGTCCCCTGTTATCACAACTCTGTGGCCTTTGCACCGCTCTGTAATTTCCCTGAAAATTTGCTCCTCTATCTCCATTCCACTAGTTGGTGGCCTATAGAATACACCCAGTAGTGTAATGGCATCTCTATTGTTTCTTAACTCTAACCAAATAGATTCTGTCCTTGACCCCTCCAGGATATCCTCTCTCTCCAGCACTGCAATATTCTCCTTAATCAATACTGCCACCCAACCCCCTCCTTTCTTCCCTTCCCCATCTTTCCTGAATACCTTGTATCCAGGAATATTTAGCATCCAATCCTGCCCTTTTTTGTGCCAGGTCTCCGTAATCGCCACAACATCATATTGTGGCTAATTGCGCCTGCAGCTCACCAACCTTGTTTACCACACTTTGTGCCCTTTACACACATGCACTGTAAACCTATTTTAGACTTTCTTGCACTCTCTCTTGGTCTGTTCCCATCTACTACCATACTATTTTTTTGCTCTAATGCTATCTTTCTCTCCCATTCCTTGTGCACCTTGTTTCTCGTTTCCAATGCTACATCCTGGTGCTCATCCCCCTGACAAATCAGTTTAAGCTCCCCCCACCACAGCACTAATGAACCTCCCCGCAAGGACATTGGTCCCAGCTCCATTTTGCCACCCATCCAGCCTATACAGGTCCCAACTCCCCCGGAACTGGTCCCAATGCCCCAGGAATCTAAAGCCCTCCCTCCTGCACCATCTCACCAGACCAGCCACGCATTCATCTGTTCTTTCCTTCTATTTCTATATCGCTAGCGCATGGCACCAGGAGTAATCTGGAGATTACTACCTTTGAGGTCCTGCTTGTTAATCTCTTTCCTAACTCATTAAAATCTGCCTGCAGGGCCTCATCCCTCTTTCTACCTATGTCGTGGGTACCGATGTAGACCACGACCTCTGGCTGTTCACCCTCCCTCTCCAGAATGCTCTGCAGCCGCTCAGTGACATTCTTGACCCTGGTACTAGGGAGGCAACATCCTGGAATCACGCCGCAGAAATGCCCATCTGTTTCCCCGACTATTGAATCCCCTATCACTGTTGCTCTCCTGACCTTTCTCCTCCCCCCCCGTACTGCTGAGCCACCCATGGTGCTATGGTCTTGGCTCTGGCTGCACTCCCCAGAGGAACCCTCTCCCTCACCATTATTCAGAACTGAATACTGGTTAGAGTGTGAGATGCCCTCAGGAGACTCCTGCACTATCTGCCTGGTCCTCCTTGTCTGTCTGACGGTCACCCAGTCCCTCTCTGCCTGCACTCTCTTAAGCTGTGGGGTGACCACCTCCAGAAATGTGCTATCCATGTAGCTCTCAGCCTCGCGGATGCAATGCAGTGACGCCAGCTGTTGCTCAAGCTCCGAAACCCAGAGCTCGAGCTGCTCCAACTGACGACACTTCCTGCACCTGTGGTTGTCCAGGACATGGGAAGCATCCTGGAGTTCCCACATGGTACAGGATGTGCATTCCATGGAACTGAGGTGCCCTGACATGCCTCTATTTATTATATTATTAACTAAACTTAACAAAAATAAACTTAAAGACTTAAAAATAAAACACTCACCAGAAAAAGAACACTCACCAATCAGTTCCTTTCCTTGTGCTGATGTCACTTTAGGTGCTTCTCACGTCTCGCCCTGACACTCACTCTCCTCCCGCCCACGGGCTCTCCTTTTACACTGCACTTACCTGTCGGACTCTCCTCCCGCTCTCAGACTCTCCTTTTACACTGCACTCACCTCACAGACTCTCCTTTTACACTGCACTCACATCTCGGACTCTCTTCTCGAGACGGCTTTGTACTGGGAGGCCACCAATGGGTATGTAAATGAACTGACCCACAAAATTCTGACAGATTCAGCTCTGCAAAGCATCGGCAGGCGCAACTCTACACTCACTGACGCAAATCCGATGCAACTTGCCACGTGGAATTTTGAGGCCCCTGTTTCTGTGCATGTGCAACTGTAGCAATCTCAAAATCGGCTTTTACTCACACATCTCATTATGGCAAAGTGGCTCATCAGGAGAAAGAAAACTAAATGCAAAATATACAAAAAGGAAAGGGACAAAAACAATTCTTAATCTAACAGACCATGTGATTTCTACACTCAAAATACAGCCTACATCGTCTGTGAACTGCACAACAAATCAGAGGACTCACAGGCCTCATCATTGTTCAGTGGTCAAACCAAGCACAAAAGCAATTGACCCATATCCTTTTGAACTTCACAACCTGTGATTGGGTCCAAGAATATCAGTTGGTGGGTCATTTGTGAATGGCCCAGATCTAAAATTCTGACAAACTGGTCTTTTTTTGTAGTCAACATTTCTACGTGTGTCCGTGCTTGAATATGTGTTGGAGGAAGGCTTCGCATTTGGCCAAAGCTTCTTCATTTCTATATATCTTTAGAATAGTTTAGAATCAATAAATATATATATTTTATATCTATGTGTGTGTGTGTGTGTGTGTGTGTGTGTGTGTGAGATTGCTGCTGAGAACTGTAAAACAATCACTGGAATCTTTGTGATGATAAACAAGTATATGTGGCAAGGTAAACATGAGCAAAATATGGGGAAAAACTGACACTGATATCAATTCTGTCCTAAATGCTATGATGCTGCACAACAGTTGAGCTCCATGCAATTTTCAGGGAGGCCTTGAAGTGTGAATCCAGTGCTCTTGCCCAAAACAGGCAGGAGCCTAATTTCCGGTGTGGGTTGTTAGACCCCGTTTGCAATTGTCAGTACCAATGGGCAGAGCATGCACCGCACAAGCTGTACCCAATGGTACCAGGCATGCAGCAGTCTCACCAGTGGTCCTTAAAAGGGACTGCTACAGGCTGCTCAAAAACAGGCAAGTTTCAGGTGTAAAAGTGATTTTTGAGGGGGTCAGGTAAAGCGTTAATGCTCCTCCTAGAACCTCAAGAATTGACTACCATGGTGCCCGACCCTCTGTGGCCCTCCCTCAGGATTGCCTCCCCCCTTCACCTACTTGCATTAGCTGGGCTCCACACTGCAGCCACTGGGTTTTCAACCCTCTCCAATTGGCTAGCTGCTCAAATTGCAGCTAACCAATGGTCTGGAAATGAGGCCCCACCGTGCAAATTGGTTAGGCCTTTTGCTGCATTCACCGGCAGGCACAGCAGATGCCGCACACTCCTCCCACCTGTTATGGGCAAAAGTTCAAAATCACTCCCAATATTTCCAGGTAAACTGAACATCATTCTCACAATCTTTTCTTCACAGTAAAAAAGGAAGAAACGACAAAATGTGACCCTATAACATGGTACTCTACTTTACAAAACAGTGACAGGCACTTCTGATCCTACAATGGACAACTTACAACAGGGACAGAGCCTCAATTCTCAAAATAACAATGTAATTAAAATTAGAACAAAAACAATGGGTGAAATGAACATGACATACCGTACATCATATTCCACAAGCATTAACTAACACAACTGAGGTAAAATCACATGGTGCTGAATTAGCATATAATCATGTTAATATATTTATATGAAGTTGCTCTGCCTGGTATTTTAAACAGAGGACATAACGGGGGTAATTTTGACTTTGTGCAATACTGTAAAACAGGTGACAGCGAATCGACAGCCCCTTTTATATCTCTCCCGATTTTTATTTCCTAAATTATCCCCAACCTGTTTAAAATAAACAGCTTTGTCAATGTACCAGACAGAGAAATTTCTACAAATGCCTTAACAAGCTCTTATGCTGATATCGCAGTGCGATTTTGCCCCTAATGTGACTAAGTGCCAAGGGGGTGAACTTGGTCTTTGGTGAAAGCGTGAAATGGGCAATAGCGAATTGACAGCCTGTTTTAGGCCCACCTGATTTTCTTTTTCATTGACTTCAAAAGAAGAGAAAATTGAGCGCAGTGTAAAACGGGCGGCTGATTTGCTATTGCCCATTTCGCACTTTTGCCGAAGACCAATTTCATCCCCCACGTCAGATATCACAGAGTAACATTCTTAAATGGGGGAGGATTGGGGACATTACTTTAAATAATAATGAAAAGCAACAAAATAATGACAAATCTGGAGGGGGACTGGCAAAAATCTAAAAGATGCACATGCAATTAAATCACAAGCAACTGTAAAAGAGGAAAGGTGAAATCTGGTAACAGTGCACAATACAAAACTTACTTGGCCGAACACTTGTGGATACATAATGCTCTGTTTTACTTCAGCAGTCTAAGTGTCAAAAATTGTAAAACTAGTCACTGTTGACATACAACACAGTCTTGGGAACTGAACCTAGTGAAACCAACGATAGCAAATTCTGAAATACAGACCAATCCAACCAAAAGATAGTCTGTAAGCACCTCATACAAAAAGTAAATGATAGTGAGATCACAAGATTATTATGGATGAGGGACATTCAGCCCATCTTAATTTATCAATCCAGAGAGATCCTCATGTTCCCCCATCGTAGCATCCAATTGTATCTTCAATGATTGCAGGGTTCTTGCCTCCACTATTCTGGGGTAAGATTTTGTCTTCAACACATGGGTGGTAATCTGGCAGAGCTTAACATTTGTCAGCATTGTTTCTTCCGCCATTATTTTTCTCTGCTGCATATTTTGTCCGACTCATTCTGTAATTTCAAATTGCCTCCTCCAATTCCACTGCTCCTCCTAATTTGGTATCATCTTCAAAGCTAATTTGATTGGGCTTCTGAATTGAGGTCATTGATCTAAATTAGAAACAGGAGTGGACCCAGCACTGAGCCCTGGTTACCCCACTCAATACTCACATCAAAACATACAGATTACTTATGCAAACATCTATAAAGCATAAACTATTTGACAAGGTATGTGACACCCAGGAAAAGAAAACCTAGGACATACTTTCTAGATCTAGCACATCACAAATAAAAATACTACACAATATCACACAGAGAAAGGAAATGAATACACAGCTATTTTTAATTATTTCATTACTGTTGGTAAAATTAAATATAAACATCTATCAAACTAAAGAATTCACATAAATATACAAATAAGTGAGAAACTAAACATTCTGGAAGACAATTCATTAATGAACAAAAATAAACCAAGAAAAATTATTTACTACCTTATTTATGGAAGAAATGATTAAAACGCTTTATTCCTTATAATATACATACAGGGCATAATTTCAAATTTTGCAGATTACACAAAACTTAGAAATGTAGTAAACAGTGAGGAGGATAGTAACAGACTTCAGCAGGACATAGACAGAACAGTGAAATGGGTAAACTCATGGCAGATGCAATTTAACGCAGAGAAGTGTGAAGTGATGCATTTTGATGGGAAGAATGAGGAGAGGCAATATAAGCTATATGGTACAATTTTAAAGGGGGTGCAGGAACAGAGAGACTGGGGGGTGTACATACACAAATCTCTGAAGGTGGCAAGACAAGTTGAGAAGGCTGTTAAAAAAGCATATGGGATCCTGGGCTTTATAAATAGAGGCATAGAGTGCAAAAGCAAGGAAGTTATGCTTAACCTTTCTACATCACTGGTTAGGCATCAGCTGGAGTACTGTGTCCAATTCTGGGCACCACACTTTAGGAAGGATGTCAAAGCCTTAGAGAGCGTGCAGAGGAGATTTACTAGAATGGTACCGGGGATGTGGGACTTCAGGTACGTGGAGAGACCAGAGAAGCTGGGGTTGTTTTCCTTCGAGCAGAGAAGGTTAAGGGGAGATTTAATAGAGGTGTTCAAAATTGTGAAGGGTTTTGATAGAGTAAATAAGGAGAAATTGTTTCCAGTGGTAGAAGGGTCGGTAACCAGAGGACACAGATTTAAGGTGATTGGCAAAAGAACCAAAGGCAAGACAAGGACATTTTTTTTTTACGCAGCGAGTTGTTATGATCTGAAATGCGCTGCCTGAAAGGGTAATGGAAGCAGAGTCAATAATAACTCTCAAAAGGGAACTGGATAAATACTTGAAGGGGAAAAATCTGCAGGGAAAGAACATGGGAATGGGACTAATTGGATAGTTCGTTCAAAGTGCTGGCACTGGCACAATGGGCCGAATGGCCTCCTTCTGTGCTGTATCAGTCTATGATTCTATGAATAAGTAATTACAACTTTCCCAGAACTCTGCAATCTCCAGTCTCAAACTGACTCAAAAAACATGAACCCAGATGTTAATGATATTAAATGGGACCGATTTTAACATGTCCCGACTGGCACAAGCAGGGCGATAATACAATTAAAGTGGTGGTGCAGAATCTATTGCCCTGTTTGCGCCTCCATTTCAGGACCCTATTAAAATGCAAATCGAGGTCATACGACGTCCATAGGACCCCAATTGCCATTTTCGGAGAGAACTGGTCAGAGCGTGTGCCGTGTATACTCCGATCAGTTCCAGAGATGATAGAGCTGATGAGGCCCAGCAAAGAAAAGTCTGAAATTATTTTTGTGGGGCCAGGAGCCTGTTTGGTGACATGCAGATTGTCGGCTCGATGTAAATGAGGCAGGGGCCTCAAAATTGTGGCTGCTTCTTTGCCACCGGAATGGGCTCCACTGGTCGGCTGCCCAAAAAAAATCAAACTGACCCCATTGTCTCAAACATTCCTCAAGACTGTGCAGGTTTGACCACAAAAGATGTCACAGAGCACGTTAGGTTTGAGGGGAGTAGGGAGACATCAATCATGCACCATATCTTGTGTGTAAATCCAAATCTATTTCCTAATCCGATGACTCAAGAAATTGTAGGTTAATTATTGGAGAGCGTGCTGTTAATCGATGATATATTAAACGTATCCTTTCTCAACCACTATTGTTTAATTGTGTATTATCAGGTAATTTAATGACTGCTTAAAGTTTGAGCTAATCGTACTATAAGTGATTTTGTTTTTTGTATTCAGTTTGCTGCAACATAGTGTAGACATATGGAAGTCACACGTGGTTAATCCCAATATTCCCCTGACAGCGTTTAGCTGTTGTGCACAGCACAAAAATTATCAAAGCATTTCTTTGGTATTCAAAAGCCAAAAAAAGAGACACATTGAACTGGATCTAGAGCCAGAGCCAGGGCCAGAGATAGGAACAGAAGCAAATGCAGACACAGACACGGAGGAAACCAATTGTGCAGTGATCTCGGTTGCATTCTAAGGGCAGAGTGCAAGAGACACTAGTCTGAATGCTGCTGGGAGGGTAATTTTTTTTCTGACAATTGATAGGTTCTGAGCAGAAAATAATTAGTAGATTTAAGGTAATTTAAAAGACAGATTTTACAAATTAAAAACATTATTATTATTATTATAACACACAAAAAACACATACGGAAAATTGTGGTGCTTGGTAATGACAAAGATTTCAGTCTCTAATGAGACTAACTGCATCCTGCAGCAAACCATTAAGTATACAGCACAGGCATAACTCGACATTAAGGAAGAAATCTGTAGAAATGGAATCTGGAACTTACTGCTGCTGAAGAAAATCCCCAATGACATCAGCATTTCTAAGCATCCTTTGAGGATTTCCTGCAGCCTTAGCTCCGGTCTGAATAATAATATTTATTTTAAAGCAAAAGTACCAAATCGAATCTAGAATGTCTTCATTTAATATTTATGAAAAATGAAATTTACATGACCTACCCTTCACAGTCCCTCTGCTGTCTCAGTGTTTTACAAATCCCTGCAGTAAATCAATGATTGGTTAAGTACGGTCTCGTTTGAGGGTCACAGCAGGATTTGGAACTGCTTGTGTCCAGTGGCCAATGTTTCCAATTTAAAGAATAAATGAATCAATGTTATCTCAAGCCTGTTTTTGTATGCTGTCTCACAGAAAACTGCCTGAGATGGGAGCTCATAATGCAGTAAAGAACACATGTGAACACAATTAGTCAATTAGTGCACAAAGCCAGCCTGTGCTTAGTAGTGAGCACACGATGTGCGTACTACATTTTGAGGTCAATGCCTGCACCTGCCTTAAACATGGGCAATTTCTAAAGCTAACAGCCGTTTGTCCCAATGTAACAAAAAAAGGAACTTTTAGTCACGGCCAAACAGAAATTAGGGTGGTTAAGGACTGCGTGTTTTCAGAACAGGAAGTCAGCAGAAGGATTTTAAACAGGAAGGGCAGCAGAAAGGAAACCACATGAAGTATGATGGAGAAACATTCTGTGAGGCCTGGTGTAAAACTTGGTACGGATGATTGCAAAATGAGAGGATTATGGTCACAGACTTAAAGTACTCATTTTTGTTTTATTATTCACCACATGGGTTGAACTGCACAATAAGTGGGAAAAAGGTCATGAATAACCTGTTCCCAGTTCCCAAAATATCATCATGTTTATTAAATCTCCCCCAATCCACTGTTAATGTACAAGGCTCTGATATCTACAAGCGTGCTTCCTACAGTCAAAGATAATGTCAAAGTTACACTAAGTACTAGGAACGATGTGTACCTTCCTCAATGTAAATCCCAAGCAATTATTTTCTTCATCTGTTGAATTCTTCACTAGCGGTCATGGCACGGTTTCCTTTGGACACTCTTTGGAGTAGAATTGCTGTGTGGGTTCCCCGATCTTCCATCATAACTTCAGTGGAAGATCAGCAGAAGTCCTGGAGAACCGACGTCAACACCAATCTTCAACGGCCATTCCATTTCCGCCAAAGTTACAGTGGGGATCGGAAGAACCACCATGGAAATTCCAGGTGTTTGATTTTAGAGAAGCACTGGCTACGAGAGGCTATGAGATCCCCTTCATTGGTGACAAAAGCATGCCCAGAAGAGGAAAAGGTAGTTAATTTTTTTTTCTGGAAGGATTCCTTGGGGGCCAGGAGGAGCTGGAACGCTCCTCCAGGCCCTGCAAGAAATCCTTGGGCCTCCCCTGCTGCGATCCTCCCTTTCCCTCCCCCGACCAGCATCGGTTCTATAACCCCTCTCCCCCTCAGCACCCACCCTATGCCAGGGACCGTTCCATCAGGCCCCCAGCGGCATCTGACTCCTGCCCGTCGGTTTTGACATTATTCTCGCAGCTGAAAGTTAAAATGGTGGGGGCCTCATGCCGACGAGTCTGTGGGGGAATGCCTCCAACCCGGCCTGCCCCTTCCCACCGGCACTCCAGATTAAAATCTAGGCCCATGAATCTGATTTGCATGGAAATAAGTGGACAGCCTTCCTGGTACTTATATCAATTTTCTTTTAAGTAAGTACTGGATTCTGAGATGACTAAAACATAATTAGAAACCATTTTCACTCTATGTGTACGAAGGTTTCGGTAGGATATACAGAGCTGAGCATATGGCAGTGATTTAATTATATCATTGTCGCGTGATACTGAGCAACTGATAGCCATTTTTAAAACCTTTCACTAAACTTTCCAAATCCAATACTAAATAAGTTGCAGCATGTAACATAAAACTTTACTCAGCACTCCAAATACAACTATGAACATGTGGTATGGAACATGATATTCTGATTTTATTAGGTCTGAAAAAAAGTTACTTTAATTCATATCCAATATTGTTCATAACGCCAGTATGATTGTACAATCCCTCAAGCTGACTAGAAATGATATGTAACATGTTATACTTGGACCTGGGCCACGTCTCAGCATAATACTGAATTAACAATGATGCATGATTTGAACACAAAAAACACTGGAATATTTACTGGGTCTTTGTTGAATTGAATCAAAAATGCCAATCTAGAGTATAATTGAAGTTATAAACAAGCACACTCCAGGAAATATGCCATTTTCAGTCAATTCCATACTTACATTCATTCTGATGTGACGAGTACAGCTGACTTGCTGGAAAAGGAGGAATTTTAAAGGTTATGGGGAACGGGATTAGACTAAGTGGCTCAAATTAAGAAAAACACCAGCGTGGACTTGTTGGACCAAACGCCTGTTTGTGTGCTGTAACATTCCATGGGGGAGATTTTAATTCGGAAACGGGGCGGTAATAGAGTTAAAATGGAGGTTCCTGCTTCACTGCCATTTTCCCTGGGGCTTTTGGCAGGATGGCCCAGGCACCCGACATACGTAGAATCCCAAAGGCCATTTTAAATACTATTGGGTGGAGCGGTATAGCTGAAGAGACCTGAAAAGGTAAGTGCTCCTTCAGGTTCCACAAAAATAATGAGGGCTGCTGCCGCACCAGGACCCCACTCCGCAATCACAACCCTCCGACCCTTGGACCCACCTTTATCCCAGTCGGGTCGGCCTCTGGGTCACCTGCTAACAGTTCCCTGTCTTCAGGTACTGTTCCCCTCCCCTTCAAATCTGCCGTCATCATCCACCTCCACAAAAAAAACACCCTTGACCCGTCTGACCTCACAAACTACCGCCCCCATCTCCAACCTCCCTTTCCTCTCCAAAGTCCTTTAATGTGTTGTTGCCTCCCAAATGCCGTGCCCATCTTTCTCTCAACTCCATGTTTGAATCCCTCCAATCAGGTTTCTGCCCCGCCACAGTATCGAAACGGCCCTCATCGAAGTCACAAACGTCATCCTATGTGACTGTAATCATGGTAAACTATCCCCCCTCATCCTTCTCGACCTGTCTGCAGCCATTGACATGCTTGACCACACCATCCTCCTCCAACGCCTCTCCTCCATCGTCCAGCTGGGTGGGACTAGTCTTGCCTGGTTCCATTCTTATCTATCCAGTCGTACCCAGAGAATCACCTCCAATGGGTTCTCTTCCCGCTCCCATACCATTAACTCTGGAGTCCCCCAATGATCTTTCCTTGGCCCCCTCCTATTTCTCACTTACATGACATCATCCGAAAACACGTCAGGTTCCACATGTACGCTGATGCTACCTCACCACCACCTCTCTCAATCCCTCCACTGTCTCTGATTTGTCACACTGCTTGTACGACTGGACGAGCAAAAATGTCCTCCAACTAAATATTGGTCGGACCAAAGCCACTGTCTTTGGTCCCCGCCGCAAACTCCGTACCCTAGCCAGCGACTCCATCTCTCTCCCTGGTCACTGTCTGAGGCTGAACCAGACGGTTCACAACCTTGGCATCCTATTTAACCCTGAGATGAGCTTCCGACCACACATCCTCTCCATCACCAAGACCGCCTACTTCTACCCTCCATAACATTGCTCGTCTCTGCCCCTGCCTCAGCTCATCAGCTGCTGAAATCCTCATCCATGCCTTTGTTACCTCTAGACTCGACTATTCCAATGCTCTCCTGGCTGGCCTCCCATCTTCCACCCTCCATAAACTTCCATTCATTCAAAACTCTGCTGCCTGTATCCTAACTCGCACCAAGTCCCGTTCTCCCATCACCCCTGGGCTCACTGACCAACATTAGCTCCCGGTTCAGGAACGCCTCGATTTTAAAATTTTGATCCTTGTTTTCAAATCCCTCCATGGCCTCACCCCTCCCTATCTCTGTAACCTCATCCAGCCCTACAATCCTCTGAGATCCCTGCGCTCCTCCAATTCTTGCCTCTTGCGCATCCCTGATTTTAATCGCTCCACCATTGATGGCCGTGCCTTCAGCTAACTAGGCCGGAAGCTCTGGAATTCCCTCCCTAAACCTCTCCACCTCTCTCTCCTCCTCTCTTTCCTCCTTTAAGATGCTTCTTAAAACCTACCTGTTTGACCAAGTTTTTGGTCACCTGTCCTAATATCGCCTTATGTGGCTCGGAGTCAAATTTTGTTTAATAACACTCCTGTGAAGCACCTTGGGATGTTTTACTACATTAAAGGCGCTATATAAATGCAAGTTGTTATTGTTGTTGAGGATAAGAATGTAGGCTGTGGGAAGGACAGCCAGAATGCTAACCATGGCACCATGGAGCATGAGGTAGTCCGGGGTGAGGGGGGGGTGGCGGAGGAGGAGCAGAATAGAAAGGTTGTAGTCATAGGGGATTTTATAATTGGGGGATAGATAGCATTTTCTGCAGTCGCGACTGAGAGTCCAGGAGGGTGTGTTGCCTACCTGGTGCAAGGATAAAGGATATCTCAGAGCAACAGGATAGGAACTTGGAACGGTAGGGGGAAGATCCTGTTGTCCTGGTCCTTGTTGGGACCAATGGCTTAGGGAAGAAAAAGGAGGAGGTCCTGCTAAGACAATATCAGAAGCTAGGAACTAAATTAAAAAGCAGGACCTCACGGGTGGTAATCTCAGGATTATTACCCGAGTCGTTTCCTAATTGGCACAGGGATAGACAGATCAGGAAGGTGAATGCGTGGCTGAAAGACTGGAGTGGGAAGGAGTGGTTCCATTTCATGGGACACTGGCATCAATAGTGAGCCAGGAAGGAGCTGTACCATTGGGACTGGCTCCAACTGAACCGGAATGAGAACGGTGTCCTAACAGAAAGGATAAATAGGGCTGTCGATAGAACTTTAAACTAGTAAGATGGATGGAGGGATCTGGGGAAGATAACATAGGTCTGAAGAGAAAAGAAATAGGAAATGACAGTAAAGATCAGACCAAGTTAAGGAACAAGGTTAACATAAACATAAACAAAAAGATAAATGGGTTTGATCACTTAGCCATTACTGAGATGTGGTTGCAAGGTGACCAAGGTTGGGAACTAAATATTCCAGGGTACTTGGTTTTTTGTAAAGGCAGACAAAATGGAAAAGGAGGGGAGGGGGTGGGGGGTAGCACTGATAATAAAGGATGACATAAAGACAGTAGTGAGAAAGGATCTTGGCTCGGAAGATCAGTATGGGTGGAGATAACACATAACAAGGGGCAGAAAACATTGATGGGAGTCATTTATAGGCTCCCTAACTGTAGTTATACCGTTGGACAGAGTATTAATCAAGAATTAAGAGGAGCTTGTAACAAAGGTAATGCAATAATCATGGGGGACTTTAATCTTCATATAGACTAAGCAAATCAAATTGGCAAAAGTAGTTTGGAGGATGAGTTCATGGAATGCATTTGAGACAGTTTCCTAGAACAAAACATCATGGAACCAACCAGGGAACAGGCTATTTTAGATCTTGTCATGTGTAATGAGACAGGGTTAATTAGTAATCTCACAGTAAGGGATTCTCTGGGGCAGAGTGATCATAAAATGATAGAATTCCACGTGTGTTCAAGAGTGACGTACTTAAGTCCGAAACTAGAGTCTTAAACTTAAACAAAGTCAATTACATAGGTGTGAGGGGTGAGTTGGCAAAGGTAGATTGGGAAATTAGATTAAAAGATTTGACGGTAGATAAGCAATGGCGAACATTTAAAGAAATATTTCATAATTCCCAACGAATATACATTCCACTGAGGAATAATAACTCCACGGGAAGAGTGATTCATCCATGGCTAACTAGAGAAGTTAAGGATAGTATTAGATTGAAAGAAAAGGCTTATAATGTTGCCAGGAAGAGTAGTAAGCCTGAGGATTGGGTGAATTTTAGAAACCAGCAAAGGATGACCAAAAAATTGATAAAGAGGGAGAAAATTGAATATGAGAGTAAACTAGCAAGAAATATAAAAACAGATTGTAAGAGCTTCTACAAATATGTAGAAAGGAAGAGAGTAGCAAAAGTAAATGTGGGTCCTTAGAGGCCGAGAAATTATTATGGGGAATAAAGAAATGGCAGAGACGTTAAACAAATATTTTGTATCTGTCTTCACAGTAGAGGACGCAAAAAACATACCAGAAATAGTGGGGAACCAAGGGTCTAAGGAGACTGAGGAGCTTAAAGTAATTAAGATTAGTAAAGAAAAAGTACTGGAGAAATTAATGGGACTAAAAGCCGACAAATCCCCTGGGCCTGATGGCCTACATCCTAGGGTTCTAAAAGAGGTGGCTGCAGAAATAGTAGATGCATTGGTTGTGATCTTCCAATATTCCCTAGATTTTAGAATAGACCCAGTGGATTGGAAGGTAGCAAATGTAACACCACTATTCAAGAAAGGAGGAAGAGAGAAAACAGGGAACTACAGGCCAGTTAGCCTGACATCAGTTGTCAGGAAAATGCTGTAATACATTATTAAGGACATAGTAACAGGGCCCTTAGAAAATTCTAATTTGATTAGGCAGAGTCAACATGGTTTTATGAAAGGGAAATCGTATTTGACAAATCTATTAGAGTTTTTTAAGGATATAACTAGCAGGGTAGGTAAAGGGGAACCAATGGATGTAGCATATTTGGATTTTCAAAAGGCATTTGCTAAGGTGCCACACAACAGGTTGTTACACAAGATAAGGGCTCATGGGGTTGGGGGTAACATATTAGCATTGATAGAGGATTGATTAACAGACAGAAAACACAGAGTAGGAATAAACGGGTCATTTTCAGGTTGGCAGGCTGTAACTAGTGGGGTGCCGCAAGGATCAATGCTTGGGCCTCAGCTAGTTACAATCTATATTAATGACTTGGATGAAGGGACCGTATGTAATGTATCCAAGTTTGCTGAAGATACAAAGCGAGGTGGGAAAGTAAGCTGTGAGGAGGACACAAAGAGTCTGCAAAGGGATATAGACAGGTTAAGTGAGTGGGCAAGAAGGTGGCAGATGGCGTATAATGTGGGGAAATGTGAGGTTATTCACTTTGGTAGGAAGAATAGAAAAACAGAATATTTTTAAATGGTGAGAAACTATTAAATGTTGGTGCTCAGAGGGATTTGGGTGTCCTTGTACACAAAGCACAGAAAGTTAACATTCAGGTACAGCAAGCAATTGGGAAGGCAAATGGTATGTTGGCCTTTATTGCAAGGGGTTTGGAGTACAAGAGTAAGGAAGTTTTGTTGCAATTGTACAGGGCTTTGGTGAGACAGTTTGGTGTGTACAGTTTTAGTCTCCTTGCCTAAGGAAGGAAATACTTGTCTTAGAGGGGGTGCAACAAAGGTTCACTACATTGATTTCTGGGATGACAGGGTTATCCTAAGAGGAGAGATTGAGTAGAATGAGCCTATACTCTCTGGAGTTTAGAGAGTCTAGAACTAGGGGACATAGTCTCAGGATAAGGGGTCAGCCATTTAGGAATGAGATGGGGAGAAATTACTTCACTCAGAGGGCTGTGAATCTTTGGAATTCTCTACCCTAGGGGGCTGTGGATGTTCATTTGTTGAGTGTATTCAAGGCTGAGATCGATAGATTTTTGGACTCTAAGGGAATCAAGGGATACGGGGATTGGGCAGGAAAATGGAGTTAAGGTTGAAGATCAGCCATGATCTTATTGAATGGTGGAGCAGGCTCGAGGGGCCATATGGCCAACTCCTGCTTCTATTTCTTATGTTCTTATGTTCTTATAAATGGTCAGGCAATAAATACAGTTAGAGAACATAAGTACAAAATAACTGTTGAAAATAAAGGGAGGGGAACAATTACTAAAAACAAATTAAATTGCCTGTACTGTAATGTGCACAGCATCCGTAACAAAACGGGGGAACTGGAGGCAATAATTCATAGCGAGGAGCCAGATGTGATAGGAATAACTGCAACTTGACTACATAAGGAACAGGACTGGCAGTTAAATATTGCAGGATATAATGCATTAGAAGGATAGAGAAGGAAGAAGGGGGAGTTGGGTAGCTGTACTAATTAAAGACAGCATAATGGAAATAGAAAAAAGAGACATAAGTAACATTAAGATAGAAACAGAATCCACGTGGATTGAGACAAAGGATAAGAATGGATCGATCACGTTAATAGATATATTCTACAGACCACCTAATAGTGGAAGGGAAGTAGAGGAAGAAATATGTGACAAATCTATGAAATTAGTAAAAAACATCGAATAATAATTCTGGGAGATTTCAACTAACCCCAAGTAAACTGGCAAGAAGAGGTAGGGAAAGGAGAAAAGGGAAAGGAGTTTTTACAGTGTGCACATGACTCCTTTCTTACCCATATGTGAGAAGCCCAATAAGAGAGAAATCACTGCTGGATCTAGTAATGGGAAATGAACTAGAACAGATAAGAGAAGTAAGTGTAGGGGGAACATCTAGGCAATAGCAATCATAACATAATTAAGGTTAAAATAATGACTGAGAAAGACAAAGTAAGACAAAGATCAAAGTATTTTAAAAAGCTAATTTTGAGGGGATGAGAATGGAAATATGGCAGGTAAACGGGAAAAAAAAATTGACTGACGAAGAAATAGAACAGCTGTGGAAAATATTTAAAACAGTGATCAATGGAGTTCAGGAGAAATATATTCCTCTAAAAAGCAAGAACAAACCAGACAATAATGAAACACCATGGATGAATAAAGAGATAAGGGCAAAATTGAAACGAAAGAAAAAAACATAATCTAAGTACATAGACAAAAGGGAATACGAAGAGGTTAAGAAAGAAGTCAAAACAATTATTAAGGAATATTCAGTATTAAAGGATATAAAAATAAATAGTAAAGCATTCTACAGACACGTAAATAACAAAAAGAATCAGAATAAGGATAGGGCCACTAAGGGATGCACAAGATAAACTCACAGGTAACGACAGTGAAATGGCAGAAATATTGAATAGTTACTGTGCATCCATATTTACCAGGGAGACTAACTAGGTGGGCAGGACACTAGAAGAAGAGATAGAAAAAGATATTCAAACATTTAAGATAGAAAGGGAGGAGATAATTGATAAACTAATCAAACTTAGGGAGGATAAGACCCTTGGATGGATTTCATCAGCGAATATTAAAAGAAGTGGCGGGGGTGGGGGATGGCAGAGGCACTATTACATGAATATAAAAATTCACTAGAAAAAGAAATAGTGCTGGAGAACTGGCGGACATATTTCTATATTTAAAAAGGGAGATAGAACAAGTCCAGGGAACCACAGACCAGTTAGCTTAACGTCGGTGGTAAGAAAGATAATGGAATCTTTACTCAAAGATGTAATAGAAAGGCCTGTCAAGAATGAAAATAAAATAAAGAACAGTCAGCACAGATTTCAGAAAGGAAAGTCATGCTTGACCAACCTTACTGAATTTTTTGAAGAAGTCACAGAAAGAGTAGACAAGGGTAATGCAGTAGATGTAATATATTTGGATTTTCAAAAGGCGTTTGATAAGGTATCACATTGTAGACTCATGACTAAGTTCAGAGCATGTGGAGTTAGGGGACAGGTAGCATAATGGATAGCAAGCTGGCTACAAAACAGAAAACAGAGAGTAGAGGTTAAGGATAGTTACTCAGACTGGCAAAAGGTGGGAAGTAGTGTTCCACAGGCCAAAAAAAAGGCAAATCAAGCACTAGTGTTCATTTCTAGAGGGATAGTATTGAAAAGCAAAAAGTTATGTTAAACTTGTATAGAACCTTGGTTAGACCACACTTGGAATGCTGTGCACAGTTCTAGTCTCCATATTATAGAAAGGATATAGAGGCACTGGAGAGGGAGCAAAAAAGATTCACAAGGATGACACCGAAACTGAGAGGATATACTTATCAGGAAAGGCTGAACAGGCTGAACAGGCTGGGGCTTTTTTCTCTGGAAAAGAGTAGGCTGAGGGGTGACCTGATGGAGGTCTTTAAGATAATGAAAGGGTTTGATAGGGTGGATGTAGAGAAAATGTTTCCACTTGTGGGGGCGTCCAAAACTAGAAGTCATAAATATAAAATGGTTGCTAATAAATCAAATCGGGAATTCAGGAGAAACCTCTTTACCCAAAGAGTGGTAAGAATGTGGAACTCGCTACCACAAGGAGTAGTTGAGGCAAATAGCATAGGTGCATTTAAGGGGAAGCTAGATAAACACACGAGGGAGAAAGGAATAGGACGGTATCCTGATAGGGTTAGATGAAGCAGGGAGGGAGGTGGGTCACGTGGAGCATAAACGCCGGCATAAATCAGTTGGGCCGAATGGCCTGTTTCTGTGCTACAGTTTGATGTAACTCAATGATATCATGCCAGCTAGTGAGCTGCATCGGGATGTCTGTTTGGGGCATGCAGTTCGCCACAGAGGCCCGGTCCTCAAAATGGGCTGGGCCTCCCGCTGGCACTATCGGGCCTGCCAGCTGACGCACTCGGCCATTCGGTCGCCTGATAGTTAAAATCAATCCGTATGCTTTTATAAAACTGAAAGATATATAATATGAAATAAACAACCTTAAAAAATCTAAATCTCTGAAGATTTCACTTAATGACAGTCTTCAAATAGCCAATGTTTTAGTCTTAAAGTGAAAATTTTCCTGCTTAAATCAGGGTTTTAATTATTTTAACATATTTCCAAAACCTTTCAGTCATGTTAGTATGTAATGTACTCCAGTTAGGCTATAGGTTTGATCCGCATGGCAATATGCAACATGATACTTGTGACATGGGGTGAAATGTCAACTTCGGAGAGGGTGTATTGGATCGGCTGCCTGTTATACACCTCATCCGATTTTCCTTTCCCTGACTTTAATGGAAAATAAAATCGGGCGGGGTGTATAACGGGCGGCCAATCCGATACTGCTCGTTTTACGCCCCCACTGAAGTTGAAAGTTTTGCTCATAGTTTCTGTGATGATAGACTGAGGCTAATAGATATTCTTAAGTCAACTGTGGCAAATATTTGCAGCACAACAATTTTATTCTAGGCACTGAGTGGGTGGGAAGCTGAACAGAAGCAAGGCACCTCCTAAAAGGGAGCGTGAGGCACTAAAAGAGGCATTCCCTCACTAATGAAAGACCATCCTTATAATTCACATTTTCTGCAGCTCATGCTGGGGTCGAAATCGGGCAGAGGAAGCCGGAGCTGTGGGAGTTCCAATAGATGACAACCATCCCGCCAACCCCACCTCCTTTTCATACGTCAGACTTCATAGATGGATGGATGATACTACCACCAGTCCCTGCCCTGTCCCTCAGAGGAAATTCCCGCTGCCTGGTCTTTGGGGCAGAGATCCAGTGTTGTGAGGTCCTGCCTCATTTTCCACCCACATATGTCCTTGCCCTCCTCCCCACCGGATTACTCTGGGTTTAGAGGGTTAAATTATGAGGACAGGTTGCATAAACTTGGCTTGTATTCCATCGAGTATAGAAGATTGAGGGGTGATTTGATCGATGTGTTTAAAATGATAAAAGGATTTGATAGGGGTGATACAGAGAAACTATTTCTTCTGGCGAGGGAATCAAGAACAAGGGGGCATAATCTTACAAATAGAGCTAGGTCATTCAGGAGCGAAATTAGGAAGCACTTTTTCACACAAAGGGTAGTAGAAATCTGGAATTCTCTCCCCAAAAAGGGAGTGGATGCTGGGTCAATTGGAGCTTTCAAGACTGAGATAGATAGATTTTTGTTAGATATGGGTATCAAGGGATATGGAGCAAAGGCGGGTAAATGGAGTTGAGGTGCAGATTCGCCATGATCTAACTGAAGTCCTGAGGAGCTGAATGATCTACTCCTATTCCTAATGTTCCTATATAACCTCAGGCCCCGAGGAAATTTGGGGCCACTGTTAAAGAGCTTTACTGTAGATGGGAATACATTTGGTCAAAAAGGCAAAATCATAACACACTTTGGAAATGATTTTGTCTGAGATACTATGTGGCACATTGGGTTCAGACATTCTCTTGTCATCTCTGGTGCCTGGATTTTAATCCATTCCAGACTGATGGAATGATAGCCTCCATTCTGACTGTTGTGCCCTATGTGAAATTAGTCTGGACCATGTTAGCCATCTACAGCAAGAAACATAGAAACATAGAAAATAGGAGCAGCAGCAGGCCATTCGGCCCTTCGAGCCTGCTCCGCCATTCAATATGATCATGGCTGATCCTCTATCTCAATACCATATTCCCGCTCTCTCCCCATACCCCTTGATTCCTTCTGTGTCTAGAAATCTATCTAGCTCCTTCTTCAATATATTCAGTGACTTGGCCTCCACAGCCTTCTGTGGTAGAGAATTCCACAGATTCACCACCCTCCGAGTAAAGAAATTTCTCCTCATCTCAGTCCTAAATGTCCTTTCACCGTATCCTGAGACTGTGACCCCTAGTTCTGGACCCCCCAGCCAGGGAAAACATCCTCCCTGCATCCAGTCTGTCTAGACCTCTCAGAATTTTATATGTTTCAATGAGATCCCCTCTCATTCTTCTAAATTCGAGTGAATACAGGCCGAGACGACCCAATCTCTCCTCATACGACAGTCCTGCCATCCCAGGAATCAGTCTGGTGAACCTTCGCTACATTCCCACTATTGCAAGTATATCCTTTCTTAGGTCAGGAGACCAAAACTGGACACAATACTCCAGGTGTGGTCTCAACAAGGCCCTGTATAACTGCAGTAAGACATCCTTGCTGCTATACTCAAATCCTCTTGCAATGAAGGCCAACATACCATTTGCCTTCCTAACTGCTTGCTGCACCTGCATGTTTGCTTTCAGTGACTGGTGTACAAGGACACCCAGGTCCCTTTGTACATCAACATTTCCCATGCCCATGAAAAAATGCCCATAATCTAATACAATTCAGCATTAAACTGGTAATCTTAGTCAGGAAGGTTCATGTGGATGGCTGGTGTAGGAACTCGAAACCACTCATTGAGATTTGGTTCAACGCACATTGCTGGGTACAGCAAAAGCTTTCTCTCCACCTGGCAGTGCTTAATGCTGACACTGAATGCACAAAAAGGAAATAGGTTCCATTTTGCAGCACCGACATTGCTCACATTGAACATGAAAGTTCATCAAAAGATATAAATTTAAAAGAAAAACACTCTGGTTGTAATTATGGGTTCACAATTAATGACTCTTAGTAGGTGAAAGGACCTTGGCAAACATAGAACCGTCAGCTGACCATTTAATTGTTTGGCCATTTTATTCTGTTGCCTTTATCAGTTCATTTGATAATTTTCTTTATGAGCAGTGTGTCCGGACTAAGTTAAAAAGTATCGTGAAAAGGTGAGTATACATAAATCAGACAAATGGCAAACTTTGTGACTGACTGATTTCAAAATACAATCAACTGAACCTCAGGTTGCTCAGTGCCTTGAGCTTTCAGATTCAAAGATTTATCTACAATAGTTGCACCACTTTAAGCATAAATGCTTGTTTTATAACTTACATTTCATAACCACAGAGCACTGCTCCCAAGTTAACCGCTTCCTACACATAGCCCAACAAGATTCAGTATAACCTACATTTCCATGGCATGGATTACAAGGTGTGTGCGCTTGTGTACATCTGTTAGCCAAAAGCTGACTTTGCTTGTATTGAGCTTGTCAGAAGCCCTCACAGGTTATAGCTCTGGTCTTGATACAAGCATTATAGGATTTCTAAGTGGATGCCGCCTTGGAAGCCAGCAAATTCACCACCACAAATTCATAGGAGTCCTTCTCCTCTAAGTTTAACCTCTCAAGATCCAAGCTATCAATTGAAAGCCCTAAGAATCATTGTGCAAGATCTGGCACTCATCTAAGTCAAAAGGTTCTTTCTTTAGAGATCTTAACAGACTGGTCAATGTTGAGGCCTAAAAGATCCAAGGATAACATATCCTTCAGCTAATGAGGGGTGACCAATGTCACTTCTGCTCATATCCTCTTGTTTGGAGGGTGAAGAGTCAATGGGCTCGATTTTGGCGTCGGGTTTCCGGCGGGTTTCCAGCGGGGGGGGGGCCCGGAAAATCCCGATATCCGGTCACGTGACCGGATCGCGCCGAAATCCCGGCCACTTCCGGGTACCGCGCTGACGTGCGGGGCTGCACGCGCAAGCCCCGCTGGTGGGAATCCCGCAGGCAATTAAAGCCAGCGGGGTTCCACTTGAGTGTACTTACCTTGCTTGTTGAGGTCAGTTAATGAGCTGAAGCAGCTGTCAAAAGAGGAAGTGTGGGATTTTAGGTTCAAGGCAGTGAGCTTCACACACTGGGGGAAACAGTCTCTCTCCAACCAGGCGTGTTGCAGCCAGCAGCCTGTGGCAGGTGCCAAGGTGCACTCCACGGGGGACAGCCCTCACCCACGCAGGAGGCCACCGCGTCACATAGGGCAACCCCTGCCCCCCACCACCCCCCGCCAAGCCAGAGGACAGACCGACACGAAACCGCAGCCCCAGTCCGAGGAACCACCCACCTACCCTGCACAACCCCTCAGACCAACATCTGCCAGATGGGTGGTGTGTGGACACCCTCGGAGGACGAAGAGCATGACCAGCCCCAGCAGCCTCGCAGTCCACGCCATCCGCCGCAGAGACGTGGATCCCCCCAACATGGTGTTGTTGCACGCCCACCTGCACAGCAGGAGGGAGGGCTACCGCAGAGAGAGACGCGTCGCAGAGGGCACTACCCTCGCCACAGGGTCCACAGACCGAGGCGCAGCTCCCCGGACCTCTCCGAGCAGCAGTGCACAGGGAGGCGCAGATTCGCTCGACATCTAGTCGTGGAGATCTGCAGCCTCTTTCATGCCGAGCTGCTCCTGGCTGGCCCCAGCACCAACTGCTTACCTGTCGCTGTCAAAGTCACCACTGCCCTCCACACCTTCTCCTCCGCATCCTTCCAGGGTGCAGCCGGCTACACCGCCGATGTCTCTCAGTCGTCTGCACGGACGAGCCCTGCAAATACACCTGCACCTACTCTGCAGTAACACGATGGGTGGCATCAGTGGTGGGTCCTCATAGTGATACCCAGGAGCGGGCATTATTGGACACAACGGACAGGATTCGCGGAGACATGGCAGTGGTGGTGTCAATATAATGTGTGCTGTTTGTTGCTCTGAAATTCAATATAGGTAACACCCATGACAAACCCTCAGACACCCTTGTGCACCCCCTTCATGCTGACGAGACGTTTGCCTTACGCTGCCTACTGCACATATGTGATGCATGCCCTGTGGCTGCAGCACAGGTGGTGGCAGGTTGAGTGAGGCTGGCCATGAGGGAGATGCACGAGAGGGTGAGTATGGGATGGAGCAATGAGATTGTATGAGGATTGGGTTGCGTGTTAGTGGCAGGATGAGTACTGGCGAGGTGAGTAGGTGGAGGTAAGATGAGGATGGGGTTTGAGTGGGTATGAAGGGTGATGTGACAGAGTAGTGTTGGCGGTGCCGAAGGAGATGTGGGGTGGGGGCAGTGTTGTGGCAGACGGAGTGTAGGGGAAAGACTTCGTGTTCTCACTGCGGCTGACCTGCTGCGGTCATTGCAGCGCCTCCTGCACTGTATGCAGGTGGGCCATATGTTGGTGGCGCAGGTGACCCCCTCTGCCACCTCGAGCCAGGCCTTCTTGGTGGCAGAGGCAGGCCGCTTCCTCCCGCCCGCCGGGGGGAAGATCTGTGTCCTCCCCCTCCTCCTCACCCCATCTGATGATACCTGGGGTGAGGCATCATTAAACTGGGAGCAGCCTTCCCCCTGGGCTGCTCCATGCTGCAACTTGTTCCATTGGTTGCAGCATCTGTCAGTGGAGGACTGCCCCTTTAACTAGAGAGCCTCCAGCTGACAGATCGTACTGCGCATGCGCAGCCCGACCGACGCGCAGGCCAGCGCCGTGGACCCCGGAGGAGCAGGTAATTGATTCCTATTAGTGGGTTGCCTGCTACGATCGCGCGGGCAACCCACTAATTTCGCCGAGCGTGTTGACCGCGCTCCCAGAGGACCACCCGCTGGGAACCCGCAGGCCTGCTAAATTCGAGCCCCAATAAGAGGATTTAGTGGTCTGCAATGCATCCCTAGATCTCAACACTGACCTGAATCGCTATCGCAGTTGAGCCCAAAGCAACTACTTCTGGTGGTGCTGAAGGTTGTTCAGGTAAAAATAATAAAATTACCTTAACATTGGTCAAGGACTTAGGGTCACTCAACCCGAAACAGCATTGGCTAAAACCAGATCTTTTGCTGAGCCTGAAAACTAAGCAGGTTGCTGACATTGTTGGGCAAGGTTACATGAGCCCAAGAGGAAACTTATACCATCTTCTCTGCCATATGGATGGGCACAGAATGCTGCTTGGCCAGTGTATCCTTCTTGGAACCTATGGGTCAGGTTGTGGTAGATATGGAGAGAAGTCAACCCTTATAGCCACTTCAAACTCACATGGACGTACAGCTGCAGGAACTGCCAAAAATCTGTTTCCTTAGGGTTGAGATAAACAGCATTCCTCTGTGAAAATAGTATCTGATTATCTCAGTTCCCTGTATAATTGCTGAAATTCTGAGAGAACAACTGGGATTAATTTTTGGGCACTGACAAAGGAAATGGGCCACATTTTGGACTAAATGTAGTTGCAGGTACAATTTCTACATCCACCGTCTATTTGAGATAAAGTATAAGAAAAAATAGCAAATGTAGATTTGTGTAAGTATGTTCCCTGAGACAGAAGCCAATTTGTCACAGGCAATGTTGAGCTAGTACATTCTGGAGTAGTACTGCATTGTCTGAGGGGGAGAGGTTAGTTGTTGCACATCCACATTGACCTGTCACGTCCAACCAAGTTGCAGGTCCAACAGCCTCAGCAAAGCTGCCATATATGTGCTCCCTATCTTTCCTGTTTATTTTTTCTAAGTATAACATACAATGTAAGTTTATTATGAAATATTTTCTAAGCATACAAATTACTGTTGGTGGTGTTATTGTACGAATATTAAATTCCTCTCTCTGTTATTTTGACAGAAGCAATAACCCTCTTAGCCCATTAAAATAGCAGAAAGGAATTTGATATGAGCATATTAAGCACTTGAACGACATCATCACTGAAAGTAATTCCCACTCTTAAATATTTGTCAGGTCATGTGCATAGTTCCTTGGGTTACAAATTGCTGAATTAATCACACACAGTGTTTTTTGCTTCCCTAATGATTTAATTGTTCTACATGATGCCTTATCACACCTTTAGTATGAGCAGAACTCACCTAGAGGCACTCCACTTTGATTATGTACACAATCACCTATTAATACAAGCACCTTTTTCAACAATTTGTAGTACCTTATTAAGGCAGTAGAAGTAAAATAATAGAACACAGAATGCTATGGCACAGAGACAAGCTATTCTGCCCCTCAAGTCCGTGCCTGTGTTTTTCTCCACATGAGCCACCTAGCCTAATCCATTCTCCTTCTGGCTCCACATACCGTTTGATAGTCCTCTTTTTCAAACAATTACCTAATTCACTTATAAAATAATTTATGGAATCTGTTTCAACAATGGCTTGTGGTAAAGAATTCCACATTCTAACCAACCCCTGTATAAAGGATTGTTTTTCCAGCCCCGATCCTTAATTTGAATGGGCGTCCTGTGGCATGGAAAATACACGCAGTAAATCAGGCCTACAAACGGGATGTATGCCACTCAGAATATTGGGTTAACCAGCAGCTGATAAAAGGCTGTTTCTCACCCTCAAAGTGGAGTTGTAGAGTGCATTAGGTGATTGGAGTTGTATGTTGTCTGCAATAAATCTGCAAAGGTGCCATTGACATCATTTACAGCGGTCCTACACTCTGCCTGCATTCCCATCAGTTCCCTTTTTGTCAGCCACCTCCTCTTTCTCCTCATCTTCCTGGGGTGCTACAGATATTCAATCCCCTTAGCCAATCGCCTACACTGCTTTTCCAATGATTAAACTGTGAAGCATGCAGGACACAATGGCAATCTTGCTCACTTTGGCTGGACTGTACAGCAACACTTCTTCTAAGCAGTGCAAACAGCTCTGATAGTGGCATGGACCTCGCTGTATTGCCACTGTTGTGTGGGGGGTCCTGAGAGAGCTGCAAAGGGTAGCCTAGTCTTTCAAAGATGATCCATTCATTCTGTGGGGCCCTTCAAATAATTACAGCACTCTGGAATCCTGTAGAATGAAACCATTATGGGAGCTCCTGAGGAAACAAGCATTTGTGTGTAGGATGATGTTTTTGCGGTCACTAATCATTTGCACATTTAAGTAGGGGAACCCTTTTCTATTCATGAAAATGTTTGGGCTCACGTGTGGAGCCATAGTGGTCACATGGGTACTATCTACAACGCCCCGCACTCTTGAAAATCCTATCAATTGGAAAAAGACCTATGCTGTCTCCAGTTGCTGGCTCCTTTCCACTGGGAAAGTTATCAGGATATTTCCCCTGGCAAACATGACATCTGTTACATGCTTCACACATCTGTGGACAACATACTGGCTAATTTGGCTGATAAATCCTGCAGTGAATTGGAAGGAGGCTGTAGTTTAAAAAGTTAATGCCATTGTCAGGTAATGATGTACAGTTCCCACGACTTCATCCGCCCCCGGTTATTGCCTATATCGGGCAAATGGCACTAACCATTTGACACCACCATAGGAGTCAATTACAAAGGCACCACTTAAGCTGTATTAAGTGCGTTGACTATTTCAGGCAGTTCACGCAATTTCAATCAGCTATTCACACCTTGTTAAAGTGCGATTACTTTAGTGATGTGTCTGTCACTAAGTCCTTTCATGATTTCTGTGACTTGGATCAAGCAGCCCTGCCGCCTTCAGTCACCCCCACCCCCCCGTGGCCTCTGGAACTCCTTTGATTGCTGAACCCTTATTGCCAGCTTGTTAAGCTCCTCGTCGTTGCGGATGGCAAGCTGCAGGTGGGAGGGGATGACGTGCGACTTCTTGTTGTCCCGCACTGCGTTGTCCACCTGCTCCAGGATTTAGGTCATCAGGAACTCAGGGACTGCGGCCAATTGACTGGGGCCCCGGTCCCGATGCTTTCGTACCAGCTTCACCTTTGGAAGGAGGCAAATACTCTTTTGCACCACAGCACAGATGGGTATCTGTTTATAATGTACTGTGTATATACACTATGATAAAGCAGCCACCAAGGAATTTAGCCAAAACGAGTGTTATTCTGAGAACTAGTATAAAAAAAGTACTCTTTTTAAATTTCTTGGTTACACCATCCACCACGTATCACGCACAAACTACATTGACACCAACTTGCCAGCTATAAGCAGTGGGGACTGTAGCAGACCTTGAGGTAGTCTGAAGATCAACCTGCAGTTGGTAGCATAGCTCGGTCACTGCTTCAGGTACCAATGGCATGTTCTATATACTCGATCTTGAAATATTGCCAAAAGCACACGTAACTCCTGAGAACCCTTTGAAGAAAATGTGACCTGAAAAATTCATTCTCCTCATCCAGGTCATGCAGCATAATTGAAATACCCAATGGGAATCCTCTCCTCCCACCTTGCTTCGCTGCACCTCGTACAGTAGCTGTAATGGCCAAGATGTTTGTCTGCTGCAAAAATGCAGGCTGCAGCGAAATGGCCCACAAATAGAAGCTACCTGAGATATGCACGAAATACAATGCAGTAAAAAATGCTCAGTAGCCAAAAGCTGCACTGAAATCATAAAGCTCAATTCTACAATAATCTAGCTTTAAAGAAATCTCAAAAAAAGGGCCAGGCTCATTCTCTATAGCCACGTCCCTTTTATATGAAGCAGGAACACATTTTGGGTGCAGCCTCACCCAACCACAGGAAATTCTGCATGGTGCCAGTTTCAAAGAATTGTAATATACTAATGGAGGAGGTTTGCAAGCCTGCTTGAGCACAGCAAAATCGCCCATCAGAAAATCAGGTACAGGGTGAATACGACATGTCTGGTTAAAGGCCTGATATTCTGTACCAGGCTTGGGTTTACAAAGCTTAACCATGGCTGTTACACAAATGTGAACATCTGACACTTATTCTTTATGATGAAGGTTGTTTGATCAAGGACTCTGATCAGAGAAGCAGTTGTTTCCTACCTGCTTTCCATCAAGTGTGTAGAGCCTTCTGACTGCTCCAGAATCTAACTTTATGGCATCCGTAATGTCGTTTAACACCTGCTCGAATGAATGAGCTGTCTTCTTGTTTAGAAGAATCCTTACGGCTTTCCGTGGCTTTACACCACTGCGGATAACAGTCACCAGTTTTGGCCTGATAAAATCCTTGGTTTCTTTTCCTTCACCTCTTGATGTCAGTGATGAGAGAGAACGGGATGTTCCTGACTTGACATTGACTGACCAGTTTGGATTGACATTCTTGGTATAGTCTACTTTACGAAATGGCTCATTAGATGAACAAACGTAGCTTTCACCTGTAAAAAAATGGACACTCTTTTAAAGCACAGATTCAGTTTTAATGAAACTGGGTACTCATTACAACAGATACATTATATGTCTTGAGGTTTTCACTGAACAGAAAATGTAACTGTATTTATATTAAACATTATGGTCCTTTTTACATTCTGAGTTACATAAACTCTTATATTACTGTATCAAGTTATTTTGTTTGTTTGAAGAATATTAGTAAATTATTTAAATATATACTTTCTGCAGCAGGTTGATTTTTTTGGCAGAATGCAATAGTCTTTCACACCATTAATGTAGAAATTTGAGCTGTAAAAGAAAGAAAGACTTGCATTTATATAATGCCTTTCACGTCCTCGGGACGTCCCAAAGCGCTTTATAACCAATGAAGTACTTTTAAAGTGTAGTCACTGCTGTACTGTAGAAAAAAATTAGTTTGTAGTCAAATTAGTTCCATTTGGCAGCACCAAACATAAAAATTCACATAAATTTAACTGATATAAATAATTACTAGTAATGTTTTTCACAAAGCCTGGGGAATATGGCTGTAGGGATTGTCACATGGTGAAAGTTATAAATGTTATAAAAAGGTGAAATTTAATATGCTGTCTGAAGCATAACAATATAACTACATTTATAGCTTATACCATGTGACTTAACTGCTGACTATGTATTGTGGTAATAAGTTGCTTTTGGTTCCCTTGAAAATGGGCATGGATGAAGACATATAAGAGCAGCCAGTGGACATAATTTAAATTAATTCAATATAAAATAATAAAAAGGTGGCTATCAAGATTAAATGAAACAGGAATAATGAATACTAAAGACATGGGAGCAAAGTAGGGAACCATTTTGTGGTTATTTTCTGGGATCGCTGGTTGATTCATTTTTTTTAAGTTCTCAAAAGAACGGCCTCATTTTGAGAAGGCAGGCTACGTACATGTCAACCTAGAAAACAAGCAAAAGCTGACCAGCAACCCCTAAAAAGCTGATGTGATCCCCAAAGAGCTGACATAGCCCCTAAAAAGTTGATGCAATCACTAAAATGCTGACAATTCAAGAGCGTTCCTGCTTCCTGAAAACAAATCATTAAGTGGGCTGTGTAATTTAAGCAGTAGGTATACACAACATCCCTTCACTTGTATTGCAGGTTAAAAGGAACAATCGTCATTCATTTCCCTCTGTCATTACCATCTATTGTCACCTTCAGTTGCCATTCATTCCCCTCCACACAGTCTGGTTTCTACCTGAAGCTGGCTGTGAGTGTACTGCACTGGGTCCCCTTTTCCTCTCAGCGCCATTGTTATCACTACGGCAGGGATTGCGGTGTCTGTATACTGTCCGCAGGAACTCTTGTTCGTATGAGAGTTCTCACCTACAGTATACAGAGGCCGCAATCCCTGCCCCAATAGCAGCAGTGCAGAGAGGAGAAAGTGGCCCATCCCTTGCATTAGCAGCCAGACCCATGTAGAAGCGGCACTGGGGTGAGAGGGGGCAGTTTGCATTGATTATTGTTAGCAAACACCGACATACTGACTGGGATTCCCAAATGCTGAATGTCAGTGTGAAACTCTGACATCTAACATGTATGATGCTTGTCGGGGTTGGGATTCAGTGGGCTATAAATTTGGCTATGTAGCGCCCTTTTTTAGACACTACACGTCTTCTAAGGTCCCAAAATGACGACCAGAATGCGCGTACACGCTTCTAGTGTGATGTGAATGCCATCTTGGTAATGAATGCTGGAACTATGTAAAGTAAGGAGAATATGCATTGGATCAGTCTGCAACGCTGATTTAAAGGGATAAATACCATTTTGGCAATCAACGCTCCAGCCAACGCATTGTCTTAAGCACGAACAGTTGAACATGTCGTAGACAGCCTGGAGAACCCCCCCCCTCACCAGTGCTATTTAAAGGGACCATACAGAATTTACAGATTAGTTGCTGGATTATTACTTCTGGCTGCTGATGTATTTGTACCTGTTTTTGGAGGTCTCCTTTACTTGAATACTAGGACTTAGGGGACATAGCCTAAAAATTAGAGCCAGGACTTTCAGGAGTGAAGTTAGGAAACGCTTCTACACACAAAGGGTGGTAGAAGTTTGGAACATTCTTCTGCAAACGGCAGTTCATGCTAGTTCAATTGTAAATTTTAAATCTGAGATTGATAGATTTTTATTAACACAAGGATATTAAAGAATATGGGGCTAAGGCGGGTATATGGAGTTAGGTCACAGACCAACCATGATCTCATTGAATGGCAGAACAAGCTCACGGGGCTAAATGCCACTGTCACTTGCTGCCTCCTGTTATGCGCCACCTTCTCCTGCAAGAAAGCTGGACGTTTGTCAGTCAGTGTCCTGCGGGATGTTTGGGTGATGTGCTTGTCGTGGTTAAATAGCTGCCAGTGTGTGACCTGTGATTTGTGGGTGTGCGGCTTGCAACAGTGGTAATGTGTGAGGGTGGGTTGAAGCATCTGATTGGAAGCAATGGATGCAGCTAGTGGTGCAGTTGGTAGGAGATGCCACTTGACAGTTGACCTCACTCACCTTGATCACTTGTGCCAGTGCATTGAACTTCTTCCTGCACTGCATCCATGTTCGTGGTGCTATAAGCCTGACATTGACTTCGTCCCCTACTGCCTCCCACTGCCTCCTGAGCATATGTCTGGAGGGGCCTCTCGCCACCCCCTGCGGATATAGGACGCTCCTCCTCTTGTTCATCTCTTGCGCTAAGGTCTCTAGTGCATCATCAGAGAACCTTGGTGCATGCTCCCTCACAGGCCCGGTACAAACTCAGATCGGCAGATTGGTGAGGTCTGGTGTGCAGATTGGAGGATGTGGGATTTAGTAGTCCGCAACCTTTATTCAATGTTTTAACATAACTCAACAATTTGTAAACGTAGGGACGTGACCTGCGTCTGTGTTTTACGTGTGCGATGTCTGATCTCCGTTCAGACTCCGTGCGGACCCGTATCTTATTCTTTGCAAATAAGAGGTGCAGGCTGCCTTTAAGAAGTGCGAGCCACTCGTGATATCGGGCCCCCCCTGGTGAGAAGTCATTGAACAACGCAGCTAGGACTGGCTGCTCGCGCTGGAATCAGGTACATGAGCAGGCGGCACGAATCTCACGTGCTGCCTGCATCGGAATGGCCGGGCGAGGTTTAATCGCGCACTGCGACCCCCGCACCCGGATTCGGGGGTTATCAAAACTAATTCCCAGTTTAAATAAGTAATAGTGGCTAACTCCATTCTCGAGCCTCATTGAGGAGCTCTACTTTAACGTCTTCTGTTGCAGTGGCCTCTCATTAGCTTTATCTTCTCCCCTTTCTGTCCCTCGTCTGCCATGTTGGCTTTACCCAAGTTAATAAGTTTCTCTTGCCAAATCTATGCTGTGCTACAACGAGCACCCACCACTTCTCCCCATTAGGTTTGCCAACCCTCCAGGATTGCTCTGGAGTCGTCAGGAATTGAAGATTAATCACCTGCACACCGCTGTGAGCAACCCGAGAAGAAAAGTCATAGAGAAACGTCATGTGGCATTAAAAACAATGTTTTTTTCATTTTCTTTTAACATTTTGTTTATTAATTATAAAAATAGTGAAGACGGGAAAAAAGGCTGTTTGATAGGGTGGGGCAGTAAAGACAAGAGTTCATGTGATGAAATCTCCAGGAATACATCCAACCAAAGTTGGCAACCCCACTCCCCACTGAGGCCTCCACTGGCCCTTTCTGTGGCAATATCAGTGAAACAGCTTTAACATGATGGAACAAGGAAAGTCACTGACACTAAAAGCTCAGGCAAAGCATCAGTGCAGCAGGGATAATAGGACAAAAACTGATGCAATGGCAGTATGGTATATACAAAGAAAGCAAGAAAAACAAAGAGGCAGCAGCAGGAAAAACAGGAGAATGGGGACAAACACAGCAGCAGATCCAGACTGACAGAGAGGGAGAAAGGTAAAGCACAGGGAGAGAGTAGAATTCAGCCTTAGCCTTATATCCATGGCTCACCACCACCTTCTCAAGGGCAAATAGGAATACAACAAGAACTTGCATTTATATAGCGCCTTTAACGTAGTAAAATGTCCCAAGGCATTCAGAGAAGCACTATCAGACAAAATTTGGACACCGAGCCACATAAAGAGGTATTAAGAAGGTTTTAAGTAGCATCTTAAAGGAGGAGAGAGAGGTAGAGAGGCGGAGAGCTTTAGGGAGGGAAATCCTAAACTTAGGGTCTAGGCAGCTGAAGGCACGGCCACCGAAGGTGGGGTGATAGAAAACGGGGATGCACAAGAGGCCAGAATTGGAGGAATACAGAGATATCAGAGGGTTGTAGGTCTGGAGGAAGTTACAGAGATAGAAGATAGAGAGGGGCAAGGCCATGGAGGGATTTGAAAACAAGGATGAGAATTTTAAAATCGAGGTGTTGCCAGACCAGGGGCCAATGTAGGTCAGTGAGCACAGGGGTGATGGGTGAACAGGACTTGGTGCGAGTTAGGATACGAGAAGCAGAGTTTTGAATGAGCTAAAGTCCACGGAGGGTGGAAATTGAGAGATCGGCCAGGAGACCGTTGAAATAGTCGAGTCTGAAGGTGACAAAAGCATGGATGAGAGTTTCAGCAGCAGATGGGCTGAGGCAGGGGTAGAAATGGGCGATGTTACGCAGGTGGAAGTAGGCAGTGTTGATGATGGAGAGGATACGAGGTCAGAAGCTCAGCTGAGGGGGATGGGCAATATGTGCTGGCTTTGCGAGCGACACTCATATCCAGAGAATGAATATAAAAAAAATCAGAAAAGGGTAGAACTATTTTAGTTCCTATAATTATGTCCTATGTTATATTTCAAACTGGGGAAAATTTCTGCTGGGCATAGGCTAGCAGGAGAATGTGCTTGAGCTGAGGAGTGAGCAGGAAGGATGGAACAGCTGGATCCAGCATGAGACAAAGGGACAGATTTCATAAGCTCCTGCTTCTAGCAGAGATCCTCACCCATGTTGGGAATTCAGTCATGTTTCCCACAGTTTTCAGCTCATTGATTTCTGTCCAATTTCTGTATCGGCACTCCAGGCGGGTGAGGCTCCCCACTCACAGTACCATTTTGTAAAATCAGCCCCATCAAATGTAATGTCTGATCCAGGGTGAGCTGTGGCAGATGGAATGATGACACAAATTAATGTTTCATTTTAAATTTCAGTTGTAGCATCATTCTAATCAATAAGATTTCCAGGTAGGAATCAACTACCATTGATTAGCTGGTTAGATGGATTTGTACTGGTCAAAATATCCAAGACATTTTTCTGTGGTTAAATCGTCTGGTGGTGACAAATTAGACTACAGGCTTTCTCCATTTCAAAAATAGAAGCAGGATCCCCAATCTGAATGTGTAATCAGAAAAAACAGACGAAACGGTCTTTCAGGAGATCTTTTTCTAATGTGTCAGCAAATGTGGTGCATGAGATAGCACCGCAGCCCAGTGTCACTTCCGAGACCACATCCTACCTGAACATAAACTCATTTCTAAATCACAGCAATTATAAATCGCTCAGCCTTCAGGATCCACACTTCCTTTAACAAATTAAATATGCAGTATACACTTTTCTGATCTTTTTACAGTGTTGGCACACGCAGGGTATAAGCAATAGCATACGAAATCCTGAAATTTATTTTTGAGTAGCTGATATTTCAATTTGTTAGATTGTATGAAATAAATTTCTCTATTCAAAAGTCTTATATCGAGGAAGCACATATGTCTAACACACCTCAGGTGTCATATTTGATATGCAAATTATGCATCAGACTCGCATCTCATTAGCTCAAATGTCATGTTCATGTCACAACTACAGATCACAGTTGAAGAGGTTGGCGGTGTACGAATGAGAAAATGGAAATTAAAGCTACCAATCACAAAGTTCAAAACTACCAATCACAAATTGGCAATCAGCAATCAGCTTACGATTAGCAGGGAATAAATGGGAACCAATGAAATCATTCTGAATGCTTTCTGAAAATCTTTTTGGCTGGGCATCTTGGCTTCTTATTAAGCTGAGGTCTTCATACTGGAAATAAGATTTGTAACAAAATAAAGGCATAAAAATAATTACAAAATTTACAAAAAAAATTGTTAAACTTATTTATAGAGAGGCATTTTGTGTGTTTGAAATGTTTCTAACATATTTCAGGAGAGGCCTTTTCCTCATTGAAAACCCTGATTACATTGAATCTACAGCACAGAAACAGGCCATTGGGCCCAACTGGTCTATGCTGATGTTTATACTCTACACAAGCCTCCTCCCACTTTAATTAACACATCCTGCCCCCATATCCCTCCATTCCCTTCTCCCTCATGCATGCATCAAGCCTCCCCTTAAATGTGCCAATGCTACCACTTTAGCACTCCACGTGGCAGCATGTTCCATATTCTCACCACTCTCTTCGTAAAGAAATTCCTACTACACTCTTTATTTGATCTGTTAGTGGCTATCTTATATTTAGGCCCCTTGTCCTGGACTCACCCATAAGTGGAAACACTTTCTCTACGTCCACCCTATCAAACTCCTTCATAATTTTAAGGACCTCAACCTGCTTAGGCCATAAGACCATAAGAGATAGGAGCAGGAGTAGGCCATTGAGCCCTTCAAGCCTGCTCCGCCATATAATGAGATCATGGCTGATCTGATTTTTACCTCAACTCCATTTTCCCGCCTTTTCCCCATATCCTTTGACTCCCTTGCTGATCAAAAATGTGTCTAACTCAGCCTTGAATGTATTCAATGACTCAGCCTCCACAGCTTTTTGGGGTAAAGAATTCCAAGATTCACGACCCTCTGGGAGAAGAAATTCCTCCTCATTTTCGTCTTAAACGGGTGACCCCTTATTATGAGACTATGCCCCCTAGTTTTAGATTCCCCCATGAGGGGTAACATCCTCTCAGCATCTACCCTATTGAGTCCCCTCAGAATCTTGTATGTTTCAATAAGATCTCCTCTCATTCTTCTGAACTCCAATGAGTATGGACCCAACCTGTTCAATCTTTCTTCATAAGACAACCTTTCCATACCCAGAATCAATCTAGTGAACCTTCTCTGAACTGCCTCCAATGCAAGTATGTCCTTCCTGAAATAAGGGCACCAGAACTGTACGCAGTACTCCAGATGTGGTCTCACCAGCACCCTGTACAGTTGTAGCATGACTTCCTTGCTTTTATACTCCATCCCCCTAGAAATAAAGTCCAATATTCCGTTTGCCTTCCAGATTACCTGCTGCACCTGTATGTTGACTTTTTGTGTTTCATGTACGAGGACACCCAGATCCCTCTGTACCACAGCATTTTGTAGTATTTCTCCATTCGAATAATATTTTGCTTTTTAATTTTTCCTCCCAAAGTGGATGACTTCACATTTTCCCACATTATATTCCATCTGCCAAATTTTTGCCCATTTGCTTAACCTGTCAATATCCCTTTGCAGACACTTAGGGCCCGATATTAGGAGGGAGGCGGGTTGGCAGCGGGGGGGTAGACTAGACGCGTGGGTAACCCGCCCAGTAAAATCGGTGGGTTTGTCACACGATCGTAAGTAAATTGAAGCCACTTACCTTGGCTTCCAGGTTTCGTGCTAGAAAGCTGCGCAGCGGGCGGACTGCGCACCCGCATCATAGGCTGTCAGCTGGAGGAGCCCTATTTAAAGGGGCAGTCCTCCACTGACTGATGATGCAGAAAGGAGCCAAAATTACAGCATGGAGAAGCCCAGGGGGAAGGCTGCTCCCAGTTTAATGATGCCTCACTCCAGGTCCTACTGGATGGGGTGAGGAGGAGGGGGAGGACAGAGATCTTCTCCCCAGCGGACGGGAGGAAGTGGCCTGCCTCTGCCACCACGAAGGCCTGGCTCGAGGTGGCAAAGAAGGTCACCTGCACCACCAACATATCACACACCTGCATACAGTGCAGGAGGCGCTTCAATGACCTAAGTAGGTCAGCCAAAGTGAGTACACTTACTCATTCCCCTACACTCCGTCTGCCACATCACCGCCCCCACCCCACATCTCCTTCTGCACTGCCAACACTACTCTATCACATCACTCCTCACACCCACTGAACCCTCAACCTCATCTTACCTGCACTTCCTCACCTCGCCAGTACTCATCCCACCACTACCACTCAACCCAATCCTCATACAATCTCATGGCTCCGTCTCATACTTACCCTCTCATGCATCTCTTTCACGGTCAGCCTCACCCCACCTGCCACTACCTGTGCTGCAGGCCACAGGGCATACATCACGTATGTGTGGTAGGAAGCGTAAGGCAAACGTGTCATGAGCATGAAGGGGATGCACAAGGGTGTTCGAGGGTTTGTCATGGTGTTTACTTATATTTGATTTCTGATCAACTCACATTACATATTACATTGTCACCACTTCTGCCACGTCTTGGCCATTCTTGACTGGCTTGTGCAATAATGCCCTTTCATCAGTTTCTCCATGAACACCCTTGATGCCACCCACTGGGTCACCCTACAGTGGATGTATGTATAGTTGCACGACTACTTTGTGCAGGTGCCTGTTGCGCAGCACTGTGTTGTGTAGTTCCATGTGGCGGAGATGGACGGCATGCCTAGCGAGGCTGGTGATGTTGCTCGTCCTCCAATGGAGTGATAAATGCAGCAATGGACCCCCCCCCCCCCCATCCTGACGGTGTGAGTGTGAGGGGATCCACAAAGTAGGTAAATGTGTTTGGACAGCAGAGTTTAGGGTATGATTTAATAATTTGGACTGTGGAGACAACGGTGTGGCAGGCAAAACTTTATCTGAGGTGACAGAGTGCCCTGCTGCAATGAATGAGGGTTTACCCTGCACCTGTTAAATGGACCTTTGCAGCTGCCACTGGTTGCTGGCTGCAACATGTCTGTTTGAGCAGGGAGTGTTTCCCCCAGCATGGGAAACAAGCTCTGGTTAGTCCAAAATCCGAATCCTCCTAAAATCTCCAACAAGTGAGGTCTGTAAACGACCTCAAGTGCCCAGATAATGATCTTAAGTGGGATCCGGCCAGCTTTGATTGCCGGTGGCAGTCCCGGATGCGGGGGCTGCGTGCGCACCAATTCGCGTCATGGGGGAACCCGGATGTGGGCGGGTTGGAGCCGGGCTCCGGACCCGCTCCAGGAATCCCCAATTTTAGGACCCCCCCGCCACGAACGCACCCGCTCAGCCATCCGAAAATTGACCCTTTGTGTCCTCCTCGCAACTTGCTTTTCCACCCATCTTTGTATCATCAGCAAATTTAGCCACAAGATACTCTGTTCCTTCATCCAAGTCATTGATATATATTGTAAATAGTTGAGGCCCCAGCACTGATCCCTACGACACCCCACTGGTTACAAATTGACATTTTGAAAATGACCCTTTTATCTCGACTCTTTGTTTTCTGTTAGTTAGCCAATCCTCTATCCATGCCAGTATATCACCTCCAACACCATGAGCTCTTATCTTGTGCAGTAATCTTTTATGTGGCACCTTAAAGAATGCCTTTTGGAAATCCAAATATACTGCATCCATTGGTTCCCCTTAATCCACCCTGCCCGTTACTTCCTCACTCTAATAAATTTGTCAAACACGATTTCCTTTTCACAAAACCATGTTGACCCTCCTTGATTGTATTATGAGTCTCCAAATGTCCTTCTACTACTTCCTTAATAATGGATTCTTGCATTTTCCCAATGACAGATGTTAGGCTAACTGGTCTATAGTTACCTGCTTTCTGTCTCACTCCCTTCTTGAATGGGGGTGTTACGTTTGCGGTTTTCTAATCCGCTGGGACCTTTCCAGAATCTAGTGAATTCTGGAAGATTACAACCAATGCATCCACTATCTCTGTAGCCACTTCCTTTAAGACACTCGGATGCAAGCCATCAGGTCCAGGGGACTTGTCAGCCTTTAGTTTACCTAGTACTTTTTCTCTAGTGATAGTGATTGTTTTTAGTTCCTCCCTCCCCTTTGCCCCTTGATTTTCTACTATTATTGGTATGTTATTAGTGTCTTCTACTGTGAAGACAGATACAAAATATCTGTTCAATTCCTCTGCCATTTCCTTGTTTTCCATTATTATTTCCCCAGTCTCATCCTCTAAGTGACCAATGTTTACTTTAGCTACCCTCTTCCTTTTTATATACTTGTCGAAGCTTTTACTGTCATTTTTTATATATTTTGCTAGTTTACTCTCATAATTTATTTTCTCCCTCTTTATTATTTTTTTAGTCATCCTTTGCTGGTTTTTAAAGTTTTCCCAACCTTCGGGCTTACCAGTAATCTTTGCCACGTTGTATGCTTTTTCTTTTAACCTGATTTGACTTCCTTAGTTAGCCATGGTTGGTTCACCCTTTTTGTGGAGTCTTTCCTCCTCACAGGGATATATTTTTGTTGCAAGTCATAAAATATCTTTTTAAATGTTTGCCACTGCTTATCCACCATCACACCACCTAATCTGTTTACCCAGTCCACTTTAGCCAATTCTGCCCTTATTCCTTTATAACTGCCCTTATTTAAGTTTAATACAGTAGTTTCAGACCCAAGATCCTCGCTCTCAAACTGGATGTGAAATTCTATCATGTTATGATCACTGCTTTTACTTTGAGATCATTAATTTATCCTGTTTCGTTACCCATTACCAGATCCAAAATAGCCTGTTCCCTGGTTGGTTCCCCGACATATTGGTCTAAGAAACAGTCCCTAGTATACTCCATGAACTCCTCATCAGAACTACTTTTGCCAATTTGATTTGTCCAATCTATTTGAAAGTTAAAATCGCCCATGATTATTGCATTACCTTTTTTACAAGCCCCCCTTATTTCCTGATTTATATTTTGCCCTACAGTGCAGCTACTGTTAGGGGGCCTATAGACTACTCCCACCAGTGATTTCTTTCCCTTGCTATTTCTTACCTCCACCCAAATTGATTCGACATCTTGATCTTCTGAGCCAAGATCATTTCTCACTGTTATACCAATTTCATCCTTGATTAACAGAGCTACCCCACCACCTTTACCTTTTTTCCTACCCTTCCAAAATGTTAAATAACCCTGAATATTTAGCTCCCAACCCTGGTCACCTTGCAACCACGTCTCTGTAATGGGCACAAGATCATACCCAATTGTTTCTATTTGTGCCGTCAATTCATCTATCTTATTACGAATGCTGCGTGCATTCAGATAAAGAACTTTTAATTTTGTCTTTTCACCATTCTTTCCTACCCTGGCCCCATTTGCTCGTGCATTCTTATGTTTGTATGCTCTGTCCCTTCCTGACACACTCTGTTTATCATTACCCCCATCACTTTCCGGTACTGCTTCCTTGTCTTTTCTCTTTATCAATCTGAACTTCGCCCTACCTGAACCCTCCCCCCCTCTATTTAGTTTAAAGCCTTCTCTACCACCCTAGTTATTTGGTTTGCCAGAACACTGGTCCCAGCACGGTTCAGGTGAAGCCCGTCCCAACGGAACAGCTCCCTCTTTCCCCAGTACTGGTGCCAGTGCCTCATGAATCGTAACCCACTTCTCCCACATCAATCTTTGAGCCACGCATTCATCTCTCTGATCTGATTTACCTTGTGCCAATTTGCTCGTGGTTCAGGTAATAATTCGGAGATTACTACCTTTGTGATTCTGCTTTTTAATTTAGTCCCTTGCTATTCAAACTCCCTCAGCAGAACCTCTTTCTTAGTGCTACCTATGTTGTTGGCACCTCCGTGAACCACGACAACTGGATTCTCCCCCTCCCACTCCAAGTTTCTCTCCAGCCCTGAGGAGATGTCCTTAACCCTCGCACCGGTTAGGCAACACAGCCTTTGGGACTCTTGCTCTTGGCTACAGCGAAGAGTGTCTATCCCTCTAACTATACTGTCGCCTACTACAACCACATTCCTTTTTATTCCCCCCATTTGAATGGCCTCCTGTACCACGGTGCCGTAGCCAGTTTGCTCATCCTCCCTGCAGTCCCTGCACTTGTCCACAAGGGCTGCAAGAACCTCGTATCTATTGGACAAATGCAGAGGCTGAGGCTCCTGCAATGCTACCTCCTGGATCCCCGTACCTGCCTCACTCACTCTCTGAGCATGTGCCAATTCTACAGTATTTAGTCTAAGGGGTGTGACTGCCTCCTGGATCAAAGTGTCCAGGTAACTTTCCCCCTCCCTGATGCATCGCAATGTCTGCAGCTCAGACTCCAGCTCCGTCTTCTCCAGCTTAGTCTTCCCTTTTCCAGAGAAAAGAACCACAGGCTGCTCAATTTTTCCTGATAGAATCATCCTCTCAATTCTGGTAACATCCTTGTAAATCTTTTCTGCACTTTCTCCAGTGCTTCAATATTCTTTTTGTAGTAAGGAGACCAGAACTGTGCACAATACTCCAAGTATGGTCTAGCCAAGGTCTCATATAAGTTTAACATTATCTCCCTGATTTTCTATTCCAGTTCTCTAGAAATGAAATAAGTTGTTTGCACTTCTATCGCCCTATCAACTTGTGTGGCTACTCTTAGCGATTTATCAATTTATGTATATTTGTTCCCAGATCTCTTTGCTCCTCTACCCCATTCAGTTTCTTATATTCCAAGGAATAAATGGCCTCCTTATTCCTGCTACCAATAAGAACCACCTCACACTTTGCTGTGGTAAATTTAATTTGCTCTTTATCTACCCACTCTGCAAGCCTGTTTATGTCAACCTGCTGTCTTCCACATTATTAGCGATACCTCCAATTTGGTATCATCTGTAGATTGAGCTCATGGCTATTACTCTACCAACTGAACAATGAGGGCCAACCAGATAGGAGAACACAACTCGTAGAATACACCATGTCACTTTGCGTAAGCATGCGGTGATCAAACTCCCAGAACGCATCAGTGCCACTCTACAAGCAATCTGTGCTCACAATTTCCAGGATTTTTCTTATGATTGACAACATGACTGGCCATGCAAAGAACATACTAGGATTTGCTGTTTGTGAACCCCAGCTGTTCCTCTCTAATCCAGTGATGGTAAAGTACTGGCAATGTAAACAGCCAGGAAGCCATTAATAGAAGTAGCTAGGTAACTAAAATTTGGGGAGGTCTTCTTCTCATCAAAAAGCCAGTGTTTGAGCTCGTGGCCACCTGCTGTAAATAATTTTCCCCTGCCTGATTTCACCCGACCGACGGCCACACAGAGCCTGCAGATGGCCTCCCCCCACAAACATCATGGCCCCACAGAGCCTCTTCTTAATTGATCTTATCACAAGCAAAGCCAGGGTTTTGATCAGTAGCCTGGCCTGTAACTGAAGTGGTAGTTTTGAAGTGGCAGTTACCCACACTTCTAAGAATAATAAATTATGGTTTATGTTGTCTGGCATTCTTGCTCTTATAAAACAGAGCATCCCAATAAGCAGTGCCACGGGAGATTCACTAGTATATATATTAGGGAATCAGGGGGAAAACCCTCCAGTGGCTGGAGTCATACCTAGCTCAAAGGAAGATGGTAGTGGTTGTTGGAGGACAATCATCTCAGCCCCAGGACATTGCTGCAGGAGTTCCTCAGGGCAGTGTCCTAGGCCCAACCATCTTCAGCTGCTTCATCAATGACCTTCCCTCCATCATTAGGTCAGTAATGGGGATGTTCGCTGATGATTGCACAGTATTCAGTTCCATTCGCAACCCCTCAGATACTGAAGCAGTCCATGCCCGCATGCAGCAAGAACTTGGGCTTATAAGTGGCAAGTAACATTCGCGCCAGACAAGTGCCAGGCAATGACTATCTCCAATAAGAGACTGTCTAACCACCTCCCCTTGACAGTCAACGGCATTACCATCACCGAATCGCCCACCATCAACATCCTGGGGGTCACCATTGACCAGAAACTTAACTGGACCAGCCATATAAATACTGTGGCGACAAGAGCAGGTCCGAGGCTGGGTATTCTGCGGCGAGTGACTCACCTCCTGACTCCCCAAAGCCTTTCCACATCTACAAGGCACAAGTCAGGAGTGTGATAAAATACTCTCCACTTGCCTGGATGAGTGCAGCTCCAACAACACTCAAGAAGCTCGACACCATCCAGGACAAAACAGCCCGCTTGATTGGCACCCCATCCACCACCCTAAACATTCACTCCCCTCACCACCGGCACACTGTGGCTGCAGTGTGTACCATCCACAGGATGCACTGCAGCAACTTGCCAAGGCTTCTTCGACAGCACCTCCCAAACCCGCGACCTCTACCACCTAGAAGGACAAGGGCAGCAGGCACATGGGAACAACACCACCTGCACGTTCCCCTCCAAGTCACACACCATCCCGACTTGGAAATATATCGCCGTTCCTTCATCATTGCTGGGTCAAAATCCTGGAACTCCCTTCCTAACTGCACTGTGGGAGAACCTTCACCACACGGACTGCAGCGGTTCAAGAAGGTGGCTCACCACCACCTTCTCAAGGGCAATTAGGGATGGGCAATAAATGCTGGTGTCGCCAGCAATGCCCACATCCCATGAACAAATAATAAAAAAATATTAAACATTAGCAGAATTTCAAAGTGCAAAGTTTCAGTTGCCACACATATAACATGCTATATTTTCAAAATGAACAAAACCTTTGAATACAGTAACTTACATTGTTTTTCCTGTCAAAGTTACCTCAGATGAAGTGGAACGAGTGGAGAAAGGCCACTACAAGGACTCTGTGCTAAGATCAGGAAAGTTGGAAGAAGCTGCAGGGAGAATTATCAGGCAACAGTCTGATGTTTGTGCACCTAAGGCAACGCAGAGTACCCATGTCAGAGCCAAACACTGGTTTCTTAGTGATACACGACAAATTTATTTATTTATGCATCAATACTATGTGAGAGGAATAAATTTATTTATTTATCTATCTACAGTGGGTAAAAAAAACTATTTATTTATTTTCCAGAAATCAATAACAAAACACTCGGAAACTCCTCTCCAAATATTTTCTGTGGCCAAACACCCCTCTTCCACACTCCAGCTTCCCACTTTGCAACAGTGTAATCTCTGACTCAGTGAGCAACAACACAAGAGATCCACTAGTAGTTTGAGGGAATGAAAGTGGTGCTGGAAAGAAAGAATGTGGGCGAGTTAATATATGATACACAGAGAGAGAAAATGAGAGTGTAAGGGAATAGGATATAAAGGGGGGGGGGCAGAGCGTAATGGAATACAGAGTGTATGCAAGGCAACCCTTGAGGGAATAGGAGGTTCATGGAAAGCAAAGTGAGAGAGAACGTAAGGTGTATGGTGACAAAGTGTGATGGATTAGGAGGTGTATGGAAGGCAAAGTGGGAGGGAATGAATGCAAGTTGTGTAGAAGGCAGCGTGTAAGGAGATTTGCAGCAAGAATTAATCGGCCCTGTCTCTTCCCAATAAATGCTCTATTGTCCACCTACAAGTTACTGCTGTATTAAATCAATGTTGGAGTTTGCAAACTAGCTCTAACATTGCCCAGAAAAGCCTTAACACTTATGTGCCATTTATCACATGGCAGTAAATCAACATGAAAATTACTGACGGTCAGGATATTACCCCCTGCGTTACTAAAACACGGCTGGACACCTCAAAATGACAAGTCTACTGAGGGTCAAAGTGTCACAGACTGCAGAAGTCTTAGTAATGAATCTGAAAACTGACAGGAATTGTTCAGTCTTTCGTGCTCTTGAGAACTTCTGCAAATCATTGAAAATTTAAGCCACGAGTATGATTCTTCCAGTCATTTTCAGTGTAATTAGATTCAAAGTAAGATTTTCTTAATGTCAGTTTTAAGTCGTAGTTAGTTGGATTTTAATTGCCTATGGAGAGGGAAATAGCTGATAATTGCTCCCATCTTGTAAAATTTTAAACTGGAAGCAGATGTCCAGTATTAAGTGCGGAGTCTGTAGCTGATGGGAGAGCTGCTTAATGCTGTAAATTGGGGGACAGCATCTCATGATTCCAGTCACTTCCCCACATTCATTCTTATTACTCTTTCTCTTTCCAAGAGGGCATTTAAAGGCAATTTTGGAGAATGCAAATAAAAGATAAATTTTACTGAATTCTCTTTGATTTATTGTTAATTTAAGAGGAATATTCCAAGTCACAGTTTTCACAATTGAGCAAACTGTTGCGGTCTTTAACTGCACTTTTGTGATTTGGTGGAAGCCTGGCTAATGGAAGCAATCATCTAACACCCTGCTTACACTTTCAATCCAAGGGAGATTGAGGTGGTACTAAATTACCAGTCTAATACAGGTAAACTGTGCTGCTCCGATGCCAGTCAATGATTTTCTGCCATTTTTAATGGAGGGAAAATCACAGGCTGGTAAGTGCAGAAGAATTTCTACCGAATTAAGTCATCAGAAGCTTTGCATCAATTATTTCTACTTAAGTTATCTGCTTTGCAGCACCAAACAGCTCATTGCAAGAGGAGAGCATTTTACTCAATAGCCCAGTACAGTCACACACAAAGGCACTCCTACACACATAACTGATTGGATTTGGGTGCTCAAGTGTTGATAGCACAAAGTATTGGTGCACTGTGCCAACATCCTGCATCATGAGTGGTAGGCCACTGATTTAAACACAGATATATCTGTACATGAGCTGGGCTGTCATGAGGTAGAGGTGTAGAACTTATCCACCGAATAGAGGGGCAAAGGGAAAAGAAACCCATGGCCACTTTTGTAGTAGGACTTTAAAAGAGAGCATAAAAGTGCTTTGCAAGCCACATGAATACAGCAGTTATTCCCATAATGAGTTGGAAAAGCTCCTCATACTTTACCAAACTCTCCTCTTTCTGACCTGTGGTTTCATACTGATCACTGCTGACTGCATCATTTTAAAAAACTCAATCATATCCTCTTGAAATCTACATTTCTCAGTGAAAAAGACCCTGATCTGTGAGCCTATCCTGATAACGTTCTGGTATGATTCTGGTAGCCCGACTCTGGACCTACTGCAGGGTCTCAAAATCACCCACCATGTAAGGGGACCAAAACTGACTACGATATTCTAGATGTAGCTGTACTAAAGTCTTGTACAGAGTATTATATTTCTAATTTTGTACTTAACTGTCCTATCTATACACCCAATACTTTTTCTACAACCTCATGGCACTGGTCACAAACATTCAGTGTTTCATGAACCGTGGCCCCCATGTCCCTCTCCTATAGTTTCTCATCCCTGATGAATCTTCACGGTATGCTCTCTGTGGTTTTAATGTCCTTTCCATATTGTGATGTCCAAAACTACGCACAGTACTCTAATTGTGGCCTAACCATTGCTTTGTATAAATTACCTCTTTGATCTTGTATTCCATACCCTTATTTATAAAATCCAAAAAGCTACTGGCCTTCTTCATGACTTTATAAACCTGCACTCACATTTTCAAGGAGTTGTAAGGCTCGATTTTAACTCCAAGCTAGTTTTGAACAGGTGAGTAGTGCTGTGAGTTAGGACCTCACATGTTGCTCCAGATATGAGGCCTGGGGTATTTTAACTCCCAGCCTCATATAAATCAGGCTGGCTGTCTTACCACATGTTGGGCAGGAAGTCGGCGGTAAGCGACAGAAAATCGGCAGGAGGTGGAATGGCCGCTGGGGCCATTCCGTGGGAGTCTTGCGATCGGGAAGGGGAGGCAAGTCCACGGCAAGGGAGGCCTAAGCTATCCTTCTGGAACTTAGGGGAGCATTGCTGTTCCTCTTGGCCCCTCAAGAAAAGTTAAAAAAAATAACAACTTACGTGTTTAGGCCTCTTCTGGCCCTGATGTCTTCCGCTGGCAGGAAAGCCACTGCGGCCTCCTGCTCAGGTCACCGAGTTCAAATTACGTGCATATGTAAGAAAGGACCCCACTGTCCTTGGGCATGTGTCCTTGCTGCCTGATCAGTTGAGCAGGTTAAAATCGGGAACGGTCAGATCCTGGCGGCTCCAGGGAGGGTATGTAACCTGGGCGATTTTAACTGCCCACCCACCCAGTTTCCGCCGGGCAGGAAGGATTAAAATTGTCCCCATACATTTGAACACCTAGGACTCTTTTCATCTACACCCTTCAGCGTGTTTCTATTGAATGTATAGTCCCACTCCTTGTTTTTCTTCCCAAAATAACTTCACTTTTTTCCACATTAAATTGCATCTGCCATCTATATTCTAATTCTGCTAACCTGTCTATGTGTCCTGAAGTGATTTACAATCTGGATGGCTGTTTGGCAAACCACCTACTTTTGTGTCATCAGCAGTTTGTAATCATACTCTCTGCGGCCAAGAGATTTTGTTTTCTTTCAAAATTCAATTTATTTGTTTTTTTAAAGATCCCAAATTAGGTTGAGAAAGGAAATTGTCTATCTGCCTATCTCCTCAGAAAAAAAACTCTCAGATGCAGTTCAGTGATTTTGCGGCCTAGAATGAAAGGGTCTTTATGAAGAGTCGGGAGAATTAGCCTGTCTTCCAGAACAACACTCTGACCTCACCATTTCCAAAGACAACACCACTTTTGTTTCTCTTCACATCATGGCCATTAGGTTATTAGAAAGTGTCTGGTAAGGAAGACAACAGCCATCAATCATATTAGCTATTTTACTTTACTGATAGTGCAATCAGTTGTTATCAAAACAAATGTAATGTGTTCAGAGAGTTTATAAATACAGAACTCTTGCCAATTATCCAAACAGTGGATAATTATCCAAATGTTTAATGCTGTTAGGGGAAGGGAAGAGTCTCATGGTCTGCAACCAACAGAAACTAACTTCAAAGTAATATTCTGGCTCTGCTACTTTAACAATCATTTACTGGTGTTGCAGCAAAGAACTCCAAAGACCTTTTATTTGTATTCTGAAATACCAAGTAGACAGCATTACTGATTCAGCACAACTACTGCTCCATTGCTCCAACACATCATTTGTGTCAAACTTTCAAATATCCAAATAATTTGGATATCTGTGCACACCCTGGTCACAGATGCTTCAAATAACTGTTGGGACACTCTAAATACAAGAACCAATTTTATACGCGACACAGGCCAACTGAAGATGCCTTTTACCTAGGCAGTTAACAACATATTCTGACAGATGTTCTATTAAAATATATAGTAGAAGAAGAAGGATTATTTTAGCAAACCACTAGAATCAATAGTAAAAGCACACACAAGAAACAAATTATATCATTCAACATGTAATGTTATTTATGCTGTAGGGCAGTGCAGAGATCATTTCACTCATGTGCATCTGTCTCACATGTGAAAGAGCACTGACATCCAAGGCCATATCTTCTTCTCTGGGAGCATAGTGGTGAGTTTCCCAGTCAGTCAATGAAGCAGCCATTCTGAAATTCCAGACAATTGGTCTTCTCGTCTCAACTGAAGAAATAGATGAGGAGCAGGTGGTGAAGAGAATCTGAACCTGCCACTACTCTTCATTATTCAAAACATCCTTAGAAAAAAGTAGCGTAGAGAGCCCAAGGGGGAGACTGGCCCCTACCTTATGAATCCTGGGTGCCCACCCCAAGCAACTGGACAGGACCGAACAATCAGACAGGAATGTCTAGGAAGGTGTAGACACCAACCCATACCACTATTTTCAACCAATGTAAAGAAATCTAGGTGAAGGGTCAAGGGCCACTGTGCCAAGGTTGAGAAGAGTGAAAGGAAAGAAGAGATAAATTAGGATGTAGTGATTTAGGTTAAGATTGTTGAAGGAAAGGACTGCGGGAGGTAAGGAGTTCCAGATTTTTTGAGATTCTGGGAAAGAAGAGTTCTGATAAGCAATGATTATAGTGGTATTGATAACAAAGAGATAAGAAAAGTTGCAACTGAGAGAGGGAAGTTGAAGGATAGAGCTGAGGAAAGAACTGATTCTGGTCAAAAACTTATCAGTAATATGGGGTTGAACTTTCACAAGAATTCTCCCGACCGTGCACCATAACTTCTGCAGAAACCCTGGAGAAATGGTGTAAATAGTGTTTATGCCATTTTACTGGGATTTCTGCAGATCTTCCATCAAAGTTACAGCAGACGACCGGGAGAACCCCTGGGGAAATTCAACCCTAGTATACCTAATATGGGACTGGCCATGGTTAATCATATCAGAATGAATGGCGCAATCGACTTCACTCCTGCTGGCTAAACTGATCTGACTGGAGCCTCACCATCAGGATCCACCAGCGGTCTTCCTCATATATTCCTGCAACAATTAAAAGTCAGGCCTCTGCTGTGGGTCAGATTCAACCTTTTGAGGGCACAAAATTACTTTTGCATATCTCCTAATAGCCAAATTAACAGCAATATATTGGAAAGCCTTGAAAGAAGCCACCTGCCCATCCTTTTAGTTGATAAATATTGCACGGCATTGGGCACTAGAGAAAGGGAGGTCAAATGGTTCATTTCCACTTGTTAGAGTTGTCATTTTTTTAGACTAATACAACTAACTTCCATTGGATGTGGTGACTTGCTGCTGGGGGTTTGGGGGCACAGAGCACAGTTAATACCCAGTTTACCATAAAAGAGCTTTTCTGTTCAAAAAACTGGATTAGCGCCCCGTTTATTTAAATCTCTTCACTTCAAATGTGCATTTTGACAAGGAGGAGTTCATAATCAATTACTTTGCTAAATGTTCCACAAGCTGTGCCTGTCAATTAGTTAATTTTACTATAAAATTAAATTGACAAATGCTTATCTGGCAGCAGCTGGATGAAGCTTCGCAGACAAAAACAGCCCTCTTCACTGAAGACCTCAGCTCCCTTCAATATCATCGATTGTAAGCTTCAAAGCTCCCAGTGCCATAGCAACAATCACAGCAAATCTATTCCTAGATTAGCGCCTCTTAAGTGTGCTGCATGCTGCAAAATGCATCACATTTATTTTCAAGACATGGACTGGCTAACAGCTTAGCAACTCTTACCAATGAGCTCAGTGATCCACTACAGAAATACTAATGTCACCTCAAAGCAAGGTGTTATTTTAAACTATCACTGAAAAACATCTGTACAGGTAAAATTGCTGCAGCTGACTGTACTTTCAGTAAAAGTTTCACATTTTTCAATGTTAGATGGTGTTTTGCAAAGTTAGTCTCTGTAGGAGAGATTATTGGGATTGCAAATTTGCATTTTAGGGTACAGCCAGATAGAGTGAGGCAAGTGTTTCTCAAAATAACGAAGGGCAGGCTAGCAAACCAGAGCTAAAAGGAGTTCATCATGGAAAGTACAAAACCACTAGGGCTACCAAGGAGAGACAGTGAGGTGTGAAAGGGAGGAAGGAATTTTCCATCTCTCTCTTCCCATTTCAAGTTGCTCAGTTTTCTTGATTGCTTCCTTATTAAGAATGATCATATCACCTCTCTAGAGCCATGCAGTTCCATTTATTTCAGGGTTTCTCACACTCTTTCACATTCATTTTTACTACGTTAAAGGCGCTATATAAATGCAAGTTGTTGTTGTTGTTCATTTGTACTCTCTCATGCTTCTCTTTTGCACCTCAAATTTGTTTACATTTTCTCAAAACTATATAGGTCAAAATGAAACATTAGAAGCTTATGTTTACATGCAGTTGCAAATTTTAAAATTACCAATTGTTAATTGAGGGGCTGAGCATTTAAAAAAATATTTATATATGCAATTTTAGCATAGTAGGAGCTTGACTCAATGACAGCATTCTTGAGACATGACAGTTGGTGGTTCAAGCCCCAGTCCAGGAGTTGAGCACATAATATAGGCAGTCCTTCAATGGTGCACAGAGGGAATGCTGCATTGTTGAGAGTGCTATCTTTTGAAAGAGATGTTAAACTATCTGCCTGTTTAGGTGGATGCAAAAGATCTCAAACTATTTAAAGAAGAGCAGGGAATTCTCCTAGTATCCTAGCCAACATTCATTTATCAGCCAAAGTAGATTAATTGGTAATGTTTCTCCTTTGCTGTTTATGGGACCTTGCAGAGTACAAACTGGCTGCCATGTATTGCCATAAAATGACAGTGACTACACTTTATAAATAATTCATTAGCTATGAAGTGCTTTGGGACATCCTGACGATGTAAAAGGTGCTGTATAAATGCAAACTATTTCTTTCTATATCTGTTACCGAAGCAAGGCAAAGTGCTTTTGATACAGATTTCAAAAGTCACTTACAAAAGGGTGGTTTGTAAACTTTAAACCTTAAATTTTAGAAGAAAATTCTCAAGGCCTTATAGTAATACAATCAGTTCATCCTTTAAGTGACATTTTTCAAAACAACTGTAAAATAATTTTTAAAATAAACTCTTTGAGTTGAATAAGGGAAGGAGACAAACACTTGAAAATATGTACTATTTTGGAATTCACTATTATTTGAATAAAGTAAGAAAAAAAGTTGGTCATGTTGGTGCAGACTTGCTACTGCAATCCATATAAGGGTTGAGGGAGATTGTTCATTCCTTTTACTGTACATGGCTCACAATCACTGCTAACCCACTTACATGAAGCATGTGGGTGGATGACATCCACTGAGTGCAAATGAGATGCTGCACTCAAAGGAATAGCAATGAGCTGATACTTCACGTGCGTTAATCTCCAGAATAATCACAGCCTGATGGGGTTTTGTGTGATTCAGAAGCCAGCTGTGCCATAGTCTGGTTGTCCTACATATATACAGTTCTTCTAAATTTTAGGCTTTTTTTCAGATGAATTAAATTAAATTAAAAAAATACAGCCAACAGGACACTGATGATGTGACTTCATTTATATTTAGCAAAATACGCCTTATAATCCATTTCCTTATATGGAATTAGAAAATTAACACTGCACAGCACGTGTGAAGAATGTCTAAGTGAAGAGTTTGGCTGAACAGTGTTCTGGCTTACTGCACGCCAGCTGTCCAAAAAATGTGGTACCATTTATTATAGAACAGCGTGTTACACCTATGAACTATATTTCCAAAAATGATTTGTATAGTCTGCATGTAAATATTCAGATTCTAAGCAAAGCAGTGTTTCAAAATATTCAGATTAACCTTCGCCCTGCCAACCACAATTTCTTCTGTGAACTCCAAGAGATTTTCAGGTCAATGCATTCTAGAAAGAAAGAAAGACAGATGCATTTCTATCGCACCTTTCACGACCTCAGGACGTCCCAAAGCACTTTACAGCCAATGAAGTACTTTTTTGAAGTGTAGTCACTGTTGCAAAGTAGGAAACGTGGCAGTCAATTTGCACACAGCAAGGTCCCATAAACAATGAGATAATGACCAGATAATCTGTTTTTAGTGATGTTGGTTGAGGGATAAATATTGGCCAGGACACCGGGGAGTTTTTCCCTGCTATTCTTCGAGATAGTGCCATGGGATCTTTTATGTCCACCTGAGAGGGCAGACAGGGCCTTGGTTTAACATCTCATCCAAAAGACAGCACCTCCGACAGTGCAGCACTCCCTCAGTACTGGAATGAAGTACCAGCCTCGATTTTGTGCTCAAGTCTCCGGAGTGGGGCTTGAACCTACAAACTTCTGACTCAGAGGGCTAAGGCTCATGTAGTAAGACAATTAATTCTTATCCAAGATTAATGACTGCTCTAACAGACAGCTGTTGTGTACAATAATACCTGAGTACAGGTAATTAAAGAGAACATGGAATTTACTGCAATAAATAATGAATAAGCTTTCCTTCTATTGCCCCAAGAGTGAATCCTATTGTGAAGGGCGAAGTTTTTCTGTTACTCATCTGTTATTTCCATTTCCATAGTGATGGGATCCACTAGCCGTCCGCCCAAATGCTAAAATATTTGTTTCATTTTCCTGAGATCCAACATGGGTTGATCAAAATAAAGTATTCTCCATAGATGCTGACTGAGTTGCTGAGCGTTTCCAGCATTTTCTGTTTTTGTTTCAGATTTCCAGCAGATGCAGCATTTTTCTTTTTGCTAGTAAGACCCTGTCATCTGCCGCTTGGGGTGGGAGGTATATGATTGATGGCCTCTCAAATTAGGATAATGCTTATTTTGGAGGTTAATCCAGAGGATCTGAACATAATGACTCTCAACAGTGTGCCTGAATGAAGAGGATACCCTTGGTTGACTGTGTCTAGGATCTAAGAATTAGAGATATTTGCTCCCTCTGCTGCCAAAAAATATTTAATGTTCAATAGCGAGCTGAAATGCTCCATAGAGTCAACGATGGCCAGCTGCATATGGGCCGGATTCACGAAATGATCTATGATGCAATCCTAGCATGAAATACCTGAACTGAGAGAGCTGGGGATGGAGTACTCAAAACCCTTGCACCCCTCAAAAGGGCAATGGAGTTGGGTGTGATCTGGAATGAAAGGTCAACCTCAAAATAGTGCAACTCCTTTGCCCCATGTCCGCCATAAAAATTAAATTCAGAGGCTTCCAACAACTTTCCACCTGATACCAAAAATATTTTTCTGTCATACTGAAAAGCTGAATCAGTTGCTGTTGCAACATTCAAGGCATGATAGCAAAGAATTAACCAGCCATATGGTGCAGCAAAATTCCATGAAGTAGGTGCAAGTCAAGGATCTATACCACAGTCTGCTACTGCAGTACTGCAGCCTGCATCTGGTCTACATGGGCAAGACATGTTCCCTAAAAGAAACTTAGCTCGACCTGGACAGGTTTCAGGTTTACAGGAAGGATAAGGAAACTGGTAGAGGGGGAGGAGCAGCCTTAGTGATTAACGATGAAATTACTTCAATGAAAAGAGAGGATATAATGAGAGGTAAGCAGGCAGTGGAGACTTTATGGGTAGAATTAAGAAATAAAAAAGGATTTAAGACTGTAGTGAGAGTTGTGTATAGGCCTCCTGGTAACAGCTGTGAATGGCAGAATGTATTAGACAAGCATGTAGCAAAGGCAGAGCGGTTTTAATAGGGGATTTTAACTTTCATATAGATTGGGATAATCAGACGAGCTCACGAAAGGTAGCAAATTTCTTGTGTGTTCAGGACAGCATTCTGCAACAATATGTCCTAGAACCAACAAGGGGACAGGCTATATTAGGTTTAATAATGAGTAATGAGCCAGATTTAATCAACAGCCTAATGATAAATAGTGATATTATGATCGCTATTTATCTAACAGTGATCAAAATATGATTGAGTTCCACGCTGTGTTTGAAAGGGAGAAACCTGTGACAGCTACTAAGATTCTAAATTTAGGTAAGGCCGACTTCAATGGGATGAGACAGGGACTGTCCACAGTAAACTGGGCAAATCTGTTAATGGGTAAAGCGACAGAAGATCAGTGGGAGGTGTTCAATAAAAAATTTAACATGATACAGAATCAGTTTATATCCCTAAAGGGCAAGAGCTCCACTTGACAAAAAATTGTCATGAACAACAAAAGAGGTAAGGGACAAGATAAAACTAAAAGAAAAAGCATACAAAAATGGAAAAAATAACACAGATTCTGGTGACCGGGAGAGATACAAAGATCAGCAAAGGGTGGCAAAACACATAGTAAGAGCTACAAAAAGGGAGTATGAAAAGAAACTTGCAAGGGATATCAAAACCAACACGAAAACTTTTACAATTATATTAGGAAAAAGAGGGTGGTCAAGAGCAATGTGGGCCTCTTAAAAACTTTTTTTTTATTTGTTCATGGGATGTGGGCGTCGCTAGCGACACCAGCATTTATTACCCATCCCTAATTGCCCTTGAGAAGGTGGTGGTGAGGCGCCCTCTTGAACCGCTGCAGTCCGTGTGGTGAAGATTCTCCCACAGTGCTGTTAGGAAGGGAGTTCCAGGATTTTGACCCAGCGACGATGAAGGATCAGCGACATATTTCCAAGTCGGGATGATGTGTGACTTGGAGGGGAACGTGCAGGTGGTGTTGTTCCCATGTACCTGCTGCTCTTGTCCTTCTAGGTGGTAGAGGTCGCGGGTTTGGGAGGTGTTGTCGAAGAAGCCTTGGCGAGTTGCTGCAGTGCACCTGTGAATGGTACACACTGCAGCCACTGTGCGCCAGTGGTGAGGGGAGTGAATGTTTAGGGTGGTGGATGGGGTGCCAATCAAGCGGGCTGCTTTGTCCTGGATGGGGTCGAGCTTCTTGAGCATTGTTGGAGCTGCACTCATCCAGGCAAGTGGAGAGTATTCCATCACACTCCTGACTTGTGCCTTGTAGATGGTGGAAAGGCTTTGGGGAGTCAGGAGGTGAGTCACTCGCCACAGAATACCCAGCCTCTGACCTGCTCTTGTAGCCACAGTATTTATATGGCTGGTCCAATTAAGTTTCTGGTCAATGGTGACCCCCAGGATGTTGATGGTGGGGGATTTGGCGATGGTAATGCCATTGAATGTCAAGGGGAGGTGGTTAGACTCTCTCTTGTTGGAGATGGTCATTGCCTGGCACTTGTCTGGCGTGAATGTTACTTGCCATTTATCAGCCCAAGCCTGGATGTTGTCCAGGTCTTGCTGCATGCAGGCACGGACTGCTTCATTATTTGAGGGGTTGCGAATGGAACTGAACACTCTGTCATTGATGAAGCAGCTGAAGATGGTTGGGCCTAGGACACTGCCCTGAGGAACTCCTGCAACAATGCCCTGGAGCTGAAATGATTGGCCTCCAACAACCACTACCATCTTCTTTTGTGCTAGGTATGACTCCAGCCACTGGAGAGTTTTCTCCCTGATTCCCATTGACTTCAATTTTACTGGGGCTCCTTGGTGCCACACTCGGTCAAATGCTGCCTTGATGTCAAGGGCAGTCACTCTCACCTCACCTCTGGAATTCAGCTCTTTTGTCCATGTTTGGACCAAGGCTGTAATGAGGTCTGGAACCGAGTGGTCCTGGCGGAACCCAAACTGAGCATCGGTGAGCAGGTTATTGGTGATAGCATGCCGGACACTCCATGGGAACTAATTTTGAATCAGGAATGGGGACTCACCATAATTAACGTAAGCAAATTAACAGTAATGAAGAAAATAATGGCACTAAAGAGTGACAAATCCCCAGGACCAGTTGGGGAAGTAGGTGAGAACATTGCAGATGCCCTAACTATAATCTTCCAAAGTTCTCTCGATTCAGGAACCATTCCTTTAGATTGGAAAACTGCAAATCACTCCGCTATTTAAGAAAGATCGGAGAGAAAAACCAGGGAATTATAGACCAGTTAGCCTAACATCTGTAGTTAGGAAATTACTCGAGTCTATAATTAAGGATAGAGTGACTGAACACCTTGAAAATTTTCAGCTGATCAAAGAGAGCCAGCATGGATTTGCAAAGGGTGGATCATGCCCGATGAACTTGATGAATTTTTTGAAGAGGTGACTATAGTAGTGGACAGGAGAATGTCTATGGATGTTTATATGGATTTCCAGAAGGCATTCGATAAAGTCCCTCACAAGAGACTGTTGGTTCATGGAATTGAGGGCAAATTATTGACCTGGTTATGAAATTGGCTGAGCGGCAGGAGACAGAGAGTAGGGATAATGGCCGAGAAGGCTGTGGATGCTCAGTCGTTGAGTATATTCAAGACTGAGATTGATAGATTTTTGGACTCTAAAGGAATTGAGGGATATGGGGATCAGGCAAGAAAGTGGAGTTGAGGTTGAAGATTGGCCATGATATTTTTGAACGGCGGAGCAGGCTCGAGAGGCCATACGGCCTACTCCTGCGCCTATTTCTTATGTTCTTACCTGAATTTGCAGGATGTGACTGGTGGTGTCCCACATGGATCTGTGTTGGGACATCAACTATTCACTGTATTTATTAACGTCTTAGATGACAGGATAGAGAGCCACATATCCAAGTTTGCTGATGACACAAAGATAGGCAGCACTGTAAGCAGTGTAGATGGAAGCATAAAATTATAGAGAGATATTAGTAGATTAAGTGAATGGGCAAAACTGTGGCAAATGGATTTCAATGTAAGCAAGTGTGAGGTCATCAAACTTTGGACCTAAAAAGGATAGATCAGAGTACTTTCTAAATGGTGAAAAGCTCAAAACAGTGGAGGTCCAAAGAGACTTAGGTGTCCATACATGTAAATCATTAAAATGTCATGGACAGGTACAGAAAATAATCAAAAAGGCTAATGGACTGCTGGCCTTTATATGTAGAGGACTAGAATACAAGGGGGTAGAAGTTATGCTCCAGCTATACAAAGCCCTCGTTAGACCACACCTGGAGTACTGTGTTCAGTTCTGGGCACCGCACATTAGGAAGGATATAGTGGCCTTGGAGGAAGTGCAGCCTAGATTTACTAGACTGATACCTGGACTCCAAGGGTTAAATTACGAGGCGAGATTACACAAACTAGGGTTGTATTCCCTGGAATTTAGAAGATTAAGGGGTGATTTGATTGACGTTTTCAAGATATTAAGGGGAACTGATAGGGTAGATGGAGAGAAACTGTTTCCGCTGGTTGGGGAGTCCAGGATTCAGGAGCATAGCCGAAAAATTAGAGCTAGGACTTTCAGGAGTGAAGTCAGGAAACACTTCTACACGCAGAGGGTGGTATAAGTTTGGAATTCTCTTCTGCAAACGGCAGTTGATGCGAGCTCAATTGTTAATTTTAAATCTGAGATTGATAGATTTTTGTTAACCAATGGTATTAAGGGATATGGGGCTACGGCTGGTATATAGAGTTAGGTCACAGATCAGCCATGATCCCAATGAATCGCGGATCAGGCTCAAGGGGCTAAATGGCCTACTGCTGTTCCTACGTTCCTATGATGGCAAATATGTTCCTTTGAGATGAACCAAATCTGTCCAACATTCCTGATGACAAGCCATACTTGCTTTAAGAACTATCTGCTCATAAATCCTGTGCCCTCGGGTGACTATACATTCTGATTCTTACTCAAGTAGTTTAGGCAACTAACTCTTGGGTAAATAACTTACCATAATGAGGGATAGCTACTGCAGAGTCCACTACAAGCACCTGATCTACAGAATCTACTGATTTCAGGGTGTATCCTGTACAACTTCACATCAAGTTTACAGCACAAGAACACGCCATTCAGCCCAACTGGTCTATGCCAGCGTTTATGCTCCACATCAGCCTCCTCCCTTCCTACTACATCTATCCCTATCAGCTTGCCCTTCTATTCCTTTCTCCTTCGTTTGTTTATCTAGCTTCCCCTTCATGCATCTATGCTATTTGCCTCAACTACTGCTTGTGGTAGCAAGTTCCACATTCTTACCACTCTCTGGGTAAAGAAGTTTCTCCTGAATTCCCTATTGGATTTATTAGTGACTATCTTATATTTATGACCTCTAGTTTTGGACTTCCCCACAAATGAAAACATTTTCTCTACGTCTACCCTATCAAAACCTTTCATTATCTTAATGACCTCGATCAGGTCAACCCTCAGTCTTCTCTTTTCGAGAAAAAAAGAGTCCCAGCCTGTTCAGCCTTTCCTGATAAGTATATTCGCTCAGTTCTGGTATCATCCTTGTGAATCTTTTTTGCACCTTCTCCAATACCTCTGTATCATAAGAACATAAGAACATAAGAAATAGGAGCAGGAGTAGGCCAATCGGCCCCTCGAGCCTGCTTCACCATTCAATAAGATCATGGCTGATCTGATCCTAACCTCAAATCTAAATTCATGTCCAATTTCCTGCCCGCTCCCCGTAACCCCTAATTCCCTTTACTTCTAGGAAACTGTCTATTTCTGTTTTAAATTTATTCAATGATGTAGCTTCCACAGCTTCCTGGGGCAGCAAATTCCACAGACCTACTACCCTCTGAGTGAAGAAGTTTCTCCTCATCTCAGTTTTGAAAGAGCAGCCCCTTATTCTAAGATTATGCCCCCTAGTTCTGGTTTCACCCATCCTTGGCAACATCCTTACCGCATCCACCCGATCAAGCCCCTTCACAATCTTATATGTTTCAATAAGATCGCCTCTCATTCTTCTGAACTCCAATGAGTAGAGTCCCAATCTACTCAACCTCTCCTCATACGTCCGCCCCCTCATCCCTGGGATTAACCGAGTGAACCTTCTTTGTACTGCCTCGAGAGCAAGTATGTCTTTTCTTAAGTATGGACACCAAAACTGTATGCAGTATTCCAGGTGCGGTCTCACCAATACCTTATATAACTGCAGCAATACCTCCCTGTTTTTATATTCTATCCCCCTAGCAATAAACGCCAACATTCCGTTGGCTTTCTTGATCACCTGCTGCACCTGCGTACTAACTTTCTGATTTTCTTGCACTAGGACCCCCAGATCCCTTTGTACTGCAGTACTTTCCAGTTTCTTGCCATTAAGATAATAACTTGCTCTCTGATTTTTCCTGCCAAAGTGCATAACCTCACATTTTCCAATATTGTATTGCATCTGCCAAATCTCCGCTCACTCACCCAGCCTGTCTATATCCCCTTGTAGGTTTTTTATGTCCTCCTCACTCTCTACTTTCCCTCCCATCTTTGTATCATCTGCAAACTTTGATATGTTACACTCGGTCCCCTCCTCCAAATCGATAATATAGATTGTAAAGAGTTGAGGACCCAGCACCGACCCCTGCGGAACACCACTGGCTACTGGTTGCCAGTCCGAGAATGAACCATTTATCCCAACTCTCTACTTCCTGTTAGATAACCAATCCTCCACCCATGCCAGAATATTACCCCCAATCCAGTGATTCTTTATCTTGAGCAATAATCTTTTATGGCGCCACCTTGTCGAATGCCTTCTGGAAGTCTAAATACACTATGTCCACTGGTTCCCCTTTATCCACCCTGTACGTTATGTCCTCAAAGAACTCAAGCAAATTTGTCAGACATGATTTCCCCTTCATAAAGCCATGCTGACTTTGTCCTATTAAATTATGTTTATCTAAATGTTCCGTTACTGTCTCCTTAATAATAGACTCCAAAATTTTACCCACCACAGATGTTAGGCTAACTGGTCTATAATTTCCAGCCTTCTGCCTACTACCCTTTTTAAATAAGGGTGTTACATTAGCAGTTTTCCAATCTGCCGGGTCCTTTGCTGAGTCCAGAGAATTTTGGAAAATTATTACCAAAGCATCCACAATCCCTACTGCCACTTCCCTCAAGACCCTAGGATGTAAGCCATCAGGTCCAGGGGATTTATCCACCTTGAGTCCCATTATTTTACTGAGTACCAATTCCTTAGTGATTTTAATCGTATTTAGCTCCTCCCCCCCAGAGCACCTATTTGTCCAGTGTTGGGATATTCTTAGTGTCCTCTACCGTAAAGACTGAAACAAAATATTTGTTCAGCATTTTTGCCATCTCCATGTTTCCCACCATTAATTTCCCGGTCTCATCCTCTAAGGGACCTACGTTTGCCTTAGCCACCCTTTTTCTTTTTATATAACTGTAGAAACTCTTGCTATCTGTTTTTATATTTTTTGCTAATTTATTTTCATAATCTATCTTCCCTTTCTTAATCAATACTTTCGTTACTTTTTGCTGTCTTTTGAAGACTTCCTAATCTTCTATCCTCCCACTAAGTTTGGCTACCTTATATGTCCTTGTTTTTAGTCGGATACTATCCTTAATTTCTTTACTGAGCCACGGATGGCTGTCATTTCTTTTACACCCTTTTTTCCTCAGCGGAATATTTTTTTTTTGAATGAACACCACTGCTCACGTACCGTCTTACCCTTTAATCTATTTTCCCAGTCCACTTTAATCAATTCCGCTCTCATACCATCATAGTCTCCTTTATTCAAGCTCAGTACGCTTGTTTGGGAACCAACCTTCTCACCCTCTAATTGGATATGGAATGTAACCATGTTATGGTCACTCATTCCAAGGAGATCTTTAACTAGGACATTATTAATTAATCCTGGCTCATTACACAGGACCAGGTCCAAGGTTGCTTGCTCCCTTGTAGGATCAGTTACATACTGCTCAAGAAATCCATCCCTAATACACTCAATAAACTCTTCCTCAAGGCTGCCCTGCCCAATTTGATTTGTCCAGTTAATATGATAGTTAAAATCCCCCATAATTATAGCTGTTCCCTTATTACATGCCCCGACTATTTCCTGATTAATACTTCTTCCAGCAGAGTTGCAACTATTAGGAGGCCTATATACTACGCCCACTAGTGTTTTTTTCCCCTTATTATTCCTTATCTCTACCCAAACTGTTTCATTATCCTGATCCTTTGTCCCAATATCATTTCTCTGTATTACAGTGATTCCTTCCTTTATTAACATAGCCACCCCACCCTTCCCCTTCCTTCCTGCCTGTCCTTCCTGATTGTTAAATACCCTGGCATCTTTTTATATCCTTTTTATCCTTTTTATAATATGAAGACCAGAACTGTGCACAGTATAATCCAAACTCGGAACAGATTGTATAATGAACAGAATTTGCTCATTGACAGAGCACTGCCAATCACCGATAGTTGCATCACCATGTACTCAACTCCCATAGGGGGAATAAGATCATCTACTATTGGGTACCAGTTCTGCAGTGAGGAGGTGGAGAGCACAGTGCCATTAAGGGTGGGTCAAGGATATCATAACCCATCAAGGATGCCAAATCTGAACAGCTGCCAATCTCTCCCATAAGAAGGAGTCAACAGAAAATAAATAAGCACAAGAGGGAGAAAGTAATAGAAGGATATGCTGATAGGATTAGATGAAGAGAGGTAGGAGGAAGCTCATTTGAAGGATAAACGCCGGCACAGACCAGTTAGACCGAATGGCCTGTTCTAATGTTGTAGACTCTATGTAATTCTATGAATCTTCAAGGGATCAGTTCCAGGGCAAAGGGATGGAGTTCACCTTTCCTGAGGGTGCATGAACACATCCCTAAATTGAGGAGGAGGACCCCAGCTAAACAGAGGATGAACTAGGCATCTTATGCTTATTGGAGAACATTTAAATGTTTTGTTCCAGTAAGGGAAAGGGCATTAATAGGAGCAAAGGCCTCCACAGCTGGTCTTGAATAAATTCTGGGTTGGGGTGGGTGGGAGGAAGGCTAAATAAACTGACCTACATTTTTAAGACTACTGGCTGTACCAACATTTGATGGTGAATTCTGATGCATTATATGTTCAGCTTCTTCCTGCAGATAAAACAGAGGCAATTTGAAGGTTGATTGATCGGGGTGCTGGAAAGAGAATAGGCCCTGAGCTGTGAGTCATGCCCTTTTTACCTGAGTTAGGTGTGATGGCAGCAATCCAATAGCTTCTTTATGTTCTGGATTGAACGGCCACCTTCCTCCCCTTGGATGGAAGGGTCGACGCTTTTTCGTCAGAAATTTCCAGTATTTCAGAATGTGAGAAAAGTTCAAATTACATCTCCTATCTTGGGACCCAGCCAATTTTCAAATTTGTATTCAGTGTGAGTGGACCTTTAAAGTTTCTTGGAGTTTTGCTTTGTTTCAGTTCTGCAAATTTCTTAGTTCTCGGATGCTGGGTCTGACTGAGCAAGAGATATATTTTTGTTAATTAGATGGATCACGAGTTATGGAGATGTAGTTTGTGCAGCTGCAACAGAGAATGGACTAACACACTTCTTGCACTATTAACACCTTCTGTAACCACAGGGTCAACCACGTCTTCTTACCTCAAAGTTCTAAATCAGCGACAAGCGCTCTTTGGAATTAATCTGAGCAGCAACTGATCCCAATCAACCATATCTCTTCATTATCATCTAATATTGATATTTCCTTCCATACTTTCAGTGTCTGTACATTGTATTGTTTTACAATTATTGAATTATTTTCATTGGTCACCCACCCAGGAGCCAGAACATAGCTGGTTGAAAGGTCTCATATGCTTTCCCCCACCCCTACAGTCCAAGATTGCCTGTATTTAAGAAAACTGCTTTCTTTAGCAGGCAAAAGAATATATTTCTTATTGGATTTGAACACTAAAATAAAGATTTCAGCCACGGACTACTCTAATTATTTTTAAATAACTTAGGCACAATAGCCACAGGTACCAAAAAGGTTCATCAAAGAAACGAGAGATTGACTCTCCACTCAAAGCAAGAATACTGAGTCAATAATTTTTTTGAGGCTGGGTACAGGGACTAAGAGGGGGTACTGAGCTTTATCTTTGGGAAAATGTCCAGTACCAGGCTGAAGGCTTTTTTTTAAAGAGAGAAGCTATGTTTCTTGAAATACCATTGATGCAACAAAAGGCCCACTGGATTTCTTCAGAATCTTAGCTATTTATTATAAAAACAGAAAGTGCAGGAAACACTCAGCAGGTCAGGCAGAATGTGAAGAGAGAGAAACAGAGTTAATGGCCCCGATATTAACCCGAAGACAGGAACAGAGCGAGGGGGGCCGATAGCGGGCAACGATCGCGCAACATTGCTTGACGGGTAGGAATGCCCAATTTTAACAGGGATACCTCATTATCATTGTACATCCGGATTTTGCGTCGTCACTATGATGTGGGCGTGATGCAACCCACATGATGCAAATCCCCTTCGACTATTTAAAGGTCTAGTTTAGAAATGGAGGAGGAGGTTTGGAGCTCAGAAGATTGTGCAATGCAAGGAAAACATAGAGATGACTGGAAGAAGAGCAAAGGCTGTATCCAGGTTCACTGAGTCATCTTTGGATGTTCTACTGGGTGCAGTAAGGGTCAGGAGGGAAGTCCTCTTTTTCAGCAATGGAGAGAAGAAACCTGCTGCCACCACAAAGGAGGCGTGGCTGGAGGTGACAGGAAGTCAGCAACAGGAGCATCACTTTGTGGTCATGGATCCAGTGCCACAAATGCTTTAATGACCTGACCAGGTCAGGAAAGGTCAACAAAGTTAAAGATGCACCTACATCCTGTAGTACACCCCCTTTCACTCTGTCTTGTCAATTGTACTTCATTCACAGCTCTGCTCACACAATTTGACTTTCAAGAGGTCCTATCGTTCCATTTAAATGCACATCCTCTCATCCTCACTCCCCTCATATCCTCCCTTTCCTCCCTCCACCACTGCCAGTCACCCCAATCGTCATGTAATCTGATACCACCTCATTTAGCTCCCCCGATTCTCAGAGCACGGCCCAAATGAATGCCAGTGCCACTCGTGATGCATCTGCCTGATTGTCACCTTCACCAAATGCACAACATCCATTGGAAGCACACATGCCTTAGAGCCATCCATAGGTCTGTTGTGCCACCCATGCCGAAGATGAGAGCACATAATGCCAGAGAGAGGACGAGAACCGGAGGCAAACCAGCACAGATCATGGAACTTTACCCGATGGAGGAGGAAGCTCTGGAAATAAGCGGCATCTCTGCCTCCCTCAGCATCGGAGATGGTGAGACTGGTAATGCACTGGAGCGGGGTGGCAGCATTAATCTCTCAGACCCACATCTCCTGCAAGGCAAAGTCACCTTGACTTGACTTCAGCACTTTATCAAATATGATCACCCTAATCATGTGCAATTCAACATTTGTAATGTTCCATGAGTAAATCTTATCCTTCTCTTCTCTCCTCCAGAACCATCACGTGAAGGCCACAAGCCCCTGCCCAGAGATGATGACTCCTCAGAGGAGCTCATTCCTGCTGAGGGCCCACCGTCATAGGAGACATGTGTTGCAAGCACCAGCGCAGATACGCTCATATCGGTAGGACCTGTTAGACAGTTAGATGGGATGTCACCTGGTGATTTGCACGGCACAAGTGAACACGAGCAGAAAGTGGCGGCAGAGACAGCAGTGGAGAGTCCGCATTGGAAGGCGCCGTCCTCTCCAAGCTCTGCTCAGCTGGACAGAGGTGCTGAACCCAGAGGACAATCAATTAAAAGGAGAATGATAGGCTCAGCAGCAACTGTGCGAGGTACTGGCAGTCCTGCCAGACACATTCTCCACAATGGCACAGAGGATGGAGGAGTCCAGCTAGAACATTTGTGGAGTGATGTTGCAGGACTTTTCAGCAATATTCCATTGAGAGTTTGGCCACCTCTATGGAAGTTGTATCACGGCGCACAAATCACGCCCAGACGGCGGCCTTGCAAGCTTTGTCCGCCGACACATCTCCCACGTTCCATATGCTGGCAAATAGATTAGATGTGGGCTTCCAAGGCATCACTGATTTCCTCCAAGCTGCTCTCCCGCAGAGAGGCAGGAGTGATGTGCCACTGGCCCAGGGGAGGGAGGATGGTGCTAAGGGAGATGAAAGTGCGCAATCCTCTCAAAGCGCTCCTGCGTCTCACCCGTTGCCCATTCCCCCCACCTCGCCCCCTCAATCAGTACCCAACATACTGTCTCCTCTCCCACTGGCCCAGTCTGCCCCTGTACAGGTGCAGGTGGAGCAGTCAGTGGCGGGGCCCTCACGGGCTCCAACACCCAGACGTCGTCGGCAGCAAGCACCTCAAAAGGAGCACAGCAGCTTGCCACTACCTCTGCTGAAGCCACAGGGAAGTGGCAGGGATAGGAAAATAAAGGCTTTATAGTTCACCAAGGAGAAGTACATGGGTGTATTTTTTCATTTGTTATAAATATTTATTTCTTGGTGAATGTTAAATTTATAAATTCACATCAGTTTCCCGAGTACCCCATTATTGAATGGCGAGTGCCCATTCTGCTTTTCATTTGTTTGGTGTTGAAGATGGAGAGATGAATTGACTGACACCAAATGGTGGACGTGGAACCAATGGATGAATGGTTACAGGACTGCTTGTGTGAGGGGGCGGGGGGGGGGGTTGGTATTGTGACATTGGTCCAGTGTGAGTGACTAACTGAACCTTCGAACTATCAGGGCATCCCTGGCATCTCGAGCAGCAATGTGATCGACTGGTCTTGCGTTGTGAACACCATCTTCCTCCTCACCACTGTAATCCTCATCAGATGATGAGGCTGCTTCCTCCTGGACCTCTAATCCTCACTGCTGCACTATGTTGTGCAGCACACAGCAGACCACAATTATCCTCAAGACCCTCACTGGTGAGGACTAAAGGGAGCCTTCAGACCTGTTCAAGCACCTGAAGCGTAACTTGAGCAGGCCGATGGCTTGTTCGATGACACATCTGGTTATCATATGGTTCGAGTTGTACCTCTACAAATAACTCTCTCACACCAAATTCTCTCACTACACTGTAGCCAACAAGGAACTGAGGAAGGACCTGTGAGCACTGAAACTTTATTCACCTCGGGCCTCCTGACCTTTAACCATCCCAATAAAGTGGTGAACAATCTCATCCCTGTTTCACTAGCGACTTTCCCGACCCTCGGGAAACCCGTGCTGCAGCAGTTAAATTCAATTCGGGGTCCGAATTGCATTATAAGATCCCAACTTAAATATGTTAATGAGCCTCCTACCGCTCCACAGCAAGACACTCAGCCAGTCCGATAACCGCCACCGTAAAAATGGCAGTGGGAATGTATGCGGCAGGTTGGGGTCGAGTCGCATGGATTCGACATTTTAAACCCCTCCCACCCATCGTGGAAGGGTTTAATATCGAAGCCAATGTTTCATGCTGATGATCTTTCATAGAAACTGCTATTTATTGCTTTATTGACTAAGCTTGCTAGACATAGCACTCCAAAAAAAGACTTCAATTGAAAATAGTAGATTAAGGGTCCAATTTTGTCAGATTACCTAAAAAGACTAGTGTTGTTAAATTATAGGAGAATTTGATCTCTGTCAAGTTTGCATGTCAAGAATCAACTAGAAACTTATCGAAACAGATAAGACAGATAAAATAATAACAACTAAGCACTTAAAAGAGTTAAAAGCTGCACTTATCTCTCCTAAAAACCACAAAAAATCCTGGATCTGGAAGTCAAATAAAAGCAATGCTAGGAGATTAGAGAACCTTAACTGAGAAAAAAAAAGTGGACTATTCATAGAATCATAGCAGGAGATCATGTAGGGGGGTGGTTCAAATAACTTCATAAAAAGTGTGACTTCCCAGAAATAATTGACTGAATAAATTGTCAGAGTGTGTAAGAGATACCCGAAAAACTGAAGAATTAACAGTTCAGCCTCAGTAAAAACCTTTGGGCTTTAGACTCTAATTTGCATGTTTCCAGACCAATATAAGATTGGTGGAGTTGGCGGGGGGTAACAGAAATACAAAATTGTTGCACCCTTTTTTTAGATGTAAGATCAATGTTGGGGGGGAGCAATTTCAGGCCGTGATCTCCCGTGCCCGATCTCTTCCGGAAGCGTGTCAGCTGCGAAATTGGAAGCTGGCAACTTCAAAGTGTGCAGGCCGCCTGTCTGAAACAGGAGTCAGGCACCTTGCCTATGCAAATCAGGTTCTGTGACAGGTGAAAACAAGGAGTTAGGTGGGAGTTGTGCAGTAGGGCACAAGAGTGTGATAAACTGCAAGTATATTTGATATATCAACATTTGATATTTTTTACTGTATGGGGAAAAAACTGACATACAAAAAAGCACACTTTGGAGCTGTGTTGCATTTAGATTTATTTTCTAGAATGGTCTGGAGTATCCCGCAACTCCCTAGAACATTTTTAAATTTGACAATATTTTTGGTGCATTTTCTAGCATTTCGGAACTAGTCTTACTGCAGGACTTGAGCATTCAGGCAATGCTGCTTTGTAAGAGGTACTGAATTTCGAATGAGCTGTTAAACTACTGTAAGCTGTGGCTCAGTGGTAGCTCCCACTACCTCTGATTCAGAAGGTTGTGGGTTTAAGTCCCACTCCAGAGAATTTGAGCATATAATTTAGGCTGACACTTCAGTGCAGCACTGAGGGAGTGCTGGAAGTGCTGTCCTTTGGAAGAGACATTAAATTGAGGCCCCATCTTCCCATTCAGGTGGACATAAAAGATCCCATCGCACTATTTAAAGAAGAGCTGGATTTTCCCAGTGTCCTGGCCAACATTTATCCCTCAACCAACACCTAAAGTAACAGATGATCTTGTCATTTATTTCATTGCTGTTTGTGGGACCTTGCTGTGTGCAAATTGGCTGTTGCATTTCCTGCATTACAAAAGTGACTACAGCTTCAAAAAAAAAGTTCATTGGTTGTAAGGTGCTTTGGGATGTCCTGAGGTCATGAAAGGTGCTACATAAATGCAAAGCTTTCTTTCTTTTTAAACTAAGGTCTGCTTAGATTGATGTAGAAATACCCAGGGCACAATTTCAAGATGAGCTGGGAGTTCTCTTGGGTTCCTGGCCAATATTCTTCCTTCAACCAATACAACCAAAAACAGAATAAATGGCCATTCATTTCTGCTTGTGCATATTGTGCTTCCATGTTTGTCTAAATAACAACAGTGATTGTACTTCAAAAGTAATAGATTGGTTGGGAAGCATTTTCGGACATCTTTAGGACATGATATGGTGCTGTATAAATGTACGTCCTTTCTTCTTTCTTTATTATACTTCTGACTTTCAAGCCAAAAATAATTTCTCCTGTAAGGGCAATGGATATTTCAAATACGATAATAAAATTAATTGTGGTGACTTCAATATAAGTGTATTGAACCAGTTCCCTTCACTTGAAATCTAACCCCACATATCCAGGTATGTCACGTTTATTTGTGAATTGAAACCTTTTACAGCATGCGGCTACAATAATCCCAACCAACAGTGAATTCTGCGTTCATAAAACTTAACTATCATTATCACATCAAGTTCCTGTGCTGGACTTCATAGCAGTCCAATGTCAAGGGATTTTCTGGGTTGAGGGTATGCAAATTTTACTGTTATAAATAAACAACTTTTATTTTCTTAGTTTCTTGGGCTCAACATCATCAAAACAAAGCATTAGAACCAAGTTCTGATGAAAGATCACACCAAAATATTAACCTGTCTTTTCCTTTTTTGGATACTGATAAACCTGCATCTCAAACTTCTTCTGTGTTTAAAATCTTAAAACGCAAGGCTGGAAATTACAATTTCTGATAATGGCAGACAAATATTTAACATTGATTATTTTAACAAAGATGTTAATCCATTTAAAACAAACAAGTTGCTCTTTTCAGGCTGTCAAGAAGACAATGGAACTAAAAATCAATATGAACGAAAAGTCGTTTGATGCTGCAATTATTAAAAAAATAAAGGTGCATGAAAACTGGCTTGCACGAACATGCATGGGGAACTGAATTTTTGTGCTCTCAGGTAGTCTTGACTGACTGCCTCCAGGCTGGGAGTTTACAATCTATTGCACCCTTATTGATTATTAATATAACTTTTCACATGTTGTCGTGAACATTGACCACTCTAATACAATCGCTGCAGGATCTTTCCCTGGTTCCTGCACTCTGACAAAGGACCTCCATCATATCCACATAAGGAACCTGGAATCAGTTATGAAATATAAGTTGCAGCTTGGCTCAGTGGCAGCACTCTTGTCTTTGTGTCAGAAGGTTGTGGTCCGTGGTCCTCCTCTGAGATTTAAGCCCATAATCTAGGCTGATACTTCAGTGCAGTATTGAAGGAGTGCTGCATTATCACAAGTGCTGTCTTTTGGATGATAAGTTAAACCAAGGTCCCATTTGCCTGTCCAGGTGGAAGTAATAGATCCCATGGCACTATATGAAGAGAAACAAAGGAGTTCTCCTGGTGTCAAGGCTAATATTTATCCTTCAACCAACACTCTAAAACAGATTAACTCGTCATTCATCTCATTGCTGTGCGCAAATTGGTTACCCTGTTTCCTACACAACAAGTGAGTGCAATGAACTGTAATTCATTGCCTGTGAAATGTGCTATATAAATGTAAATTCTTCTTTTTCATAACTGGGCACTGCAACTCAGTCATGAACAGGTTCACATCACACATCCCAATAAAACACCGCTATAAAGTCATAAATATGGTAATCCCATTTTAATTTTTAAAAAATTAACTAAAACTCATGATCACTCCAAACCCACTCCCTTTTATCTCCACTTCCTGGAAATTCCACAAGTGCAGTGTTAGGAATAGTCAAATAAAGTTAATTAATGCAATCACATTAGGGAACATTCTGCTTATCTCAAGAAAGTAAAACTTCAGATAATACAACAGCTGGGCATGCCCCAGAAAGTTCCTTTCAGAAAAATAATAACTTGGGGCGGGAATCGGGCGGGTGGGGGCTGAGGCCGATGTGGCAAACCGTCCTAACCTCGGCAGCATGAGGCCTGGGAGATTTTAACTCCCAGGCCTCATCTGGAAGCAGCAGCTGGCCGGTGGGCGGGACGCAATGTCAGGTGCCAGAGGCCCCCGCCAGCAATCAGGTAAGTCACGGGGAGGGGATTTGAGGAGGGCTTCGTGACCGCTGGGGGTGGGGGAGTGGGAGGAGCCCAGGACAGGGGGGCCTAAACTTTTCTTGTGGGGCATGGAAGAGCACTCTTTCTCCTCCTGCCCCCACAAGGAGAGTTATAAAAGTTCAAAAACTTACCTGTTTGGGCCTCTTCTGGCCCTGGCTCCTCTAGGTTGACCTTGCACGAAAGCCACAACTGCTTCTCCAGTCAGGCCCATGGTTAAAATAGCAGTCGGACCCTGATGATGTCACTGGAGCCCTATTTGCATATTTAAAGAGCAAGTTAAAACTGAATCGTGCGGGACGTTGGTGGGTGAGTCCAACGGGCGATTTTAACCGCCCGCCTGGTTTCTCTGAGGTGGGCAGGGTTACAGTCACCCCTTAAGTTTTTAAAGCTATATTTCAGCAGCTAATTTGTATATTTGTAACTTCTTTGGAAACTAAGTAAACACATTTGTAACTGTAACTTTCAGAAACGATAAGCTTATCTTAACACTTTTCTTCCTTAAGTTCATACACAATCAACAGTGGGAGAAAGTAACATCTGGTTGATTGGCTGTGACAGCCAATCAGGTTGGCTGTACCAGGCTCCAGTTCCACCCTCTAACTGATCTGACTGGTTCCGACAGGCTCCAGTCCTGTATTCCAACTAATCATATCTGACAATCTCCAATCACAGTGTAAAAACAGACCTTTCTTGTGAAATGCTAACAAGTTAGAAAATGGGTTGAAATTCTGTCAGTTTAAAATGTTGACACTTAGCATGTATGTTTAAGGGGTAATTTTGCACAGTCATGCTTTCGATATGGAGAGGAGCATGGGCCACAAAATTGGCCCAAAAGTATTGTAGCCTTATCTCTGACCTGCACTTCTATCTAGCAAGGTTTCATACCAGGATCAAAGCCTCACAAAAATGCCCCTGTAGTTTTGCATTTTTCTCCCCTCCAGCAGACCAAAAAACAGTAAGCCACACAAGTCATCATTATAGTGTTATGTGAAATTTTTTTTAAGTATTAAAATCCATAGAGTAGAGATTTCTGTTGGGGCATAATTCAGGTGAGAACTCCTCAATGTGAGTGATGCCAATGGTATACTTTGTAATGATCCCAGTAGCTGCATTGGCCTTTATATGGCTGTGATCTGCTTCTGCCCATGGCTGCCGCAAGGGTGTCATTAGCCACGGCTGAACATGGTCTTCCAGCAACCATCTTTGCTGTCTGCCTTCACCTTCAAATAAGCCTGGAACAGTTAAGTGTCTTAAAATGACTGGTGCCTGGGAAGCAGGGGCTGCATACTGATGGAGTAGACACTCTTTCTGTTCATTTGGCTAGTGTATTGTGCACAGGAGCTTGGATTGACACATGGGTGCCATCATTGATCCCTTGTACTTTGGGAAATCCTCCAGGGAGATATATCCTGCTGCTGTTGCTAGTCAGTGGGAAAGGAGATGATTGTGTTGGTTGTGCTAAGCAGTACATTAGTCACCTATTTTCTACCTGCTTGATGCATCTGTGGAGAGCAAATTGGTTTATGCTGCAGGTGTCCCATTTGATTACCTGGAAGGAGATGGAACAAGTTACTGGTCACCTTGACTGCAACTGACAACATGATCTCTTGCAGCAGACAGCAATTGGCATATTACCTTCCTGCTGAACCCCGAGCCTGAGGAGTTGGTTCTCCTCCGTGATTGCCAGATAGCTGTAGATATGATTAGTGATGATGTGGAGATGCTGGTGATGGACTGGGGTGGACAAATGTAAGGAGACACACAACACCCGGTTATAGTCCAACAGCTTTATTTGAAATCACAAGCTTTCGGTGCTTTGCTCCTTCGTCAGGTGAAGTGAAGAGATGCATATAGGCACAGCATATATAGCCAGAGAACAATGCCTGGTGATTACAGATAATCTTTCTAACTGCCCTTTATCACACCTCGGCAGAGAGATAATCACAGCAATCAAAGGAGTCAATGGTGTTCAAACAGGGAAACATTACATCCAAGAATACTGAGGTGGGGTCACAAGGGGTCAAATGTAGCAGTGGCTGGGGTTTGTATTAAAAACAGATAACTTTTTTTTGCTGGAAATCGCAGCAGGTCCGGCCGCATCTGTGTATGGAGAACAAACCAACTACGACTTGAGTCCAGATGACTCTACGTCAGGTGGGGTTACATGTAGCGTGACATGAACCCAAGATCCCGGTTGAGGCCGTCCTCATGGGTGCGGAACTTGGCTATCAATTTCTGCTCGACAATTTTGCGTTGTCGTGTGCCTCGAAGGCCGCCTTGGAGAACGCTTAACTGAAGATCGGAGGCTGAATGTCCTTGACTGCTGAAGTGTTCCCCGAATGGGAGGGAACCCTCCTGCCTGGCGATCGTTGTGCGGTGTCCATTCATCCGTTGTCGCAGTGTCTGCATGGTCTCACCAATGTACCATGCTCCGGGGCATCCTTTCCTGCAACGTATGAGGTAGACAACGTTGGCCGAGTCACAGGAGTATGAACCATGTACCTGGTGGGTGGTGTCCTCTCGTGTGATGGTGGTATCTGTGTCGATGATCTGGCATGTCTTGCAGAGGTTGCCGTGGCAGGGTTGTGTGGTGTCGTGGACGCTGTTCTCCTGAAAGCTGGGTAATTTGCTGCGAACGATGGTCTGTTTGAGGTTAGGTGGCTGTTTGAAGGCGAGTAGTGGAGGCGTGGGGATGGGCTTAGCGAGGTGTTCGTCGTCATCGATGACATGTTGAAGGCTGCGAAGAACATGGCGTAGTTTCTCCGCTCCGGGGAAGTACTGGACGACGAAGGGTACTCTGTTGGTTGTGTCCCGTGTTTGTCTTCTGAGGAGGTCCATGCGATTTTTCGCTGTGGCCCGTCGGAACTGTCGATTGACGAGTCGAGCGTCATATCCCGTTCTTACGAGGGCATCTTTCAGCGTCTGTTGGTGTCCATCGCGTTCCTCCTCGTCTGAGCAAATCCTGTGTATTCGCAGGGCCTGTCCATAGGGGATGGCCTCTTTGATGTGGTTAGGGTGGAAGCTGGAAAAGTGGAGCATCGTGAGGTTGTCCGTGGGCTTGCGGTAGAGTGAGGTGCTGAAGTGCCCGTCTTTGATGGAGATTCGTGTGTCCAAGAAAGAAACCGATTCTGAGGAGTAGTCCATGGTGAGTTTGATGGTGGAATGGAACTTGTTGATGTCATCGTGTAGTCTCTTCAGTGATTCTTCACCGTGGATCCATAGGAAGAAAATGTCGTCGATGTATCTGGTGTATAGCGTTGGTTGGAGGTCCTGTGCAGTGAAGAAGTCGTGCTCAAACTTGTGCATGAAAATGTTGGCGTATTGGGGTGCGAATTTGGTCCCCATGGCTGTTCTGTGTGTTTGGGTAAAGAACTGGTTTTCAAAGGTGAAGACATTGTGATCCAGGATGAAGCGGATGAGTTGTAGGATGGCGTCTGGAGATTGGCTGTTGTTGGTGTTGAGTACTGAGGCCGTTGCAGCGATGCCGTCATCGTGGGGGATACTGGTGTAGAGTGCCGAGATGTCCATCGCGGTGAGAAATGTTCCTGGTTCAACTGGTCCGTGGGTGCTGAGTTTTTGTAGGAAGCCTGTGGTGTCGCGACAGAAGCTGGGGGTTCCCTGTACGATGGGTTTCAGGATGCCCTCGACGTATCCAGAGAGGTTCTCACACAGGGTTCCGTTGCCTGATACGATAGGACGTCCTGGTGTGTTGGCTTTGTGTATCTTTGGGAGGCAGAAGTCTCCCACGCGGGGAGTACGTGGGATGAGAGCGCGTCGGATGCTTTGAAGGTCTGGATCGAAGGTCTTGATCAGTTTGTTGAGCTGGCGGGTGTGTTCTTTGGTCGGATCTGCAGGTAACCGTCTGTAATGTTCCAGGTTGTCCAGTTGTCGGTATGCTTCTTTGCAATAGTCCGTTCTGTTCTGTATGACGATGGCTCCTCCTTTGTCCGCTGGTTTGATGACGATGTTGCGGTTGGTCTTGAGAGCGTCGATGGCGTTGCGTTGTGCTCGGGTGACATTCTGGACTGTCTTGTGAGTGCGGCTGATGAATCTGGCATTGACGCATTTCCTGACAGCTTGAGCATGGAAAAGGACAGGGAGGGGTCGGAAATAAAGGTTTTAAATTGCGGGAAGGCCGATTTTAATAGGATAAGGCAGGATCTGGCCAAAATGGACTGGGATCAGCTGCTTGTAGGAAAATCCGCATCGGAGCAATGGGAGTCTTTCAGAAGGGAGATTGAGACCATACAATGGCAACATGTTCCCGTAAAGGTCAAGGGTGGTTCCAAGAACTCCAGGATGTCAGGGGATATACGAGAATGGATTAGGAAAAAAAGGAGGGCTTTTGGCAGATACAAAAGGCTAAGGACGGAGGAAGCCCTAGAGGAGTACAAAAAGTGCAGGGGGATACTTAAAAAGGAAATTAGGCGATCAAGGAGGGGCCATGAAAAAACACTGGCGAGCAAAATAAAGGAAAATCCTAAGATGTTTTATAAGTATATTAAGGGTAAGAGGATAACTAGGGAAAAAGTAGGGCCCATTAGGGACAAAAATGGCAATCTGTGTGTGGAGCCGGAAGATGTAGGAGGGGTTCTAAATGAATTTTTTGTATCTGTTTTCACTATGGAGAAGGACGACGTAGACAGAGAAATACGACAGGGGGACTGTGATATACTCGAACATATTAACATCGAGCGGGAGGAGGTATTGGCGGTTTTAGCAGGCCTAAAAATGGATAAATCCCCAGGCCCGGACGAAATGTATCCCAGGCTACTGTGTGAGGCAAAGGAGGAGATTGCGGGGGCTCTAACACATATATTCAGAACCTCTCTGGCCACAGGGGATGTGCCAGAGGACTGGAGAACCGCTAATGTAGTACCATTATTCAAGAAGGGGAGTAGGGAAAAACCGGGGAACGACAGGCCAGTGAGCCTAACATCAGTGGTAGGAAAATTATTGGAAAAAATTCTGAAGGACAAAATTAGTCTCCACTTGGAGAAGCAAGGATTAATCAGGGATAGTCAACATGGCTTTGTCAAGGGAAGATCATGTCTGACTAATTTGATTGAATTTTTTGAGGGGGTGACTAGGCGTGTGGATGAGGGTAACGCAGTGGATGTGGTATACATGGATTTCAGTAAGGCCTTCGATAAAGTCCCGCACAGGAGACTGGTCAAGAAGGTACGAGCCCATGGAGTCCAGGGTGCCTTGGCACTTTGGATACAAAACTGGCTTAGTGGCAGAAGGCAGAGGGTGATGGTCGAAGGTTGTTTTTGTGACTGGAAGCCTGTGGCCAGTGGGGTACCACAGGGATCTGTGCTGGGGCCCTTGCTGTTTGTGGTCTACATTAACGACTTGGATATGAATGTAAAAGGTATGATCAGTAAGTTCGCTGATGATACAAAAATTGGCAGGGTGGTAAATAGCGAGGAGGATAGCCTCAGTCTGCAGGACGATATAGATGGGTTGGTCAGATGGGCGGAACAGTGGCAAATGGAATTTAACCCGGAAAAGTGCGAGGTGATGCACTTTGGAGGGACCAACAAGGCAAGGGAATACACAATGAATGGGAAGACCCGAGGCAAGACAGAGGGTCAGAGGGATCTTGGTGTGCAAGTTCACAGATCCCTGAATGCGGCGGAACAGGTAGATAAGGTGGTAAAGAAGGCATATGGGATACTTGCCTTTATTAGCCGAGGCATAGAATATAAGAGCAAGGAGGTTATGATGGAGCTGTATAAAACACTGGTTAGGCCACAGCTGGAGTACTGTGTGCAGTTCTGGTCGCCGCACTACAGGAAGGATGTGATCGCTTTGGAGAGGGTGCAGAGGAGATTCACCAGGATGCTACCAGGGCTGGAGCGCTTCAGCTATGAAGAGAGACTGGGAAGATTGGGTTTGTTTTCCTTGGAGCAGAGGAGGCTGAGGGGGGACATGATTGAGGTGTACAAAATTATGAGGGGCACAGATAGGATGGATACTAAGGAGCTTTTTCCCTTCGTTGAGGGTTCTATAACAAGGGGGCATAGATTCAAGGTAAAAGGCGGGAGGTTTAGAGGGGATTTGAGAAAGAACTTTTTCACCCAGAGGGTGGTTGGAGTCTGGAACTCACTGCCTGAGAGGGTTGTGGAGGCAGGAACACTCACAACATTCAAGAAGCATTTGGATGAGCACTTGAAATGCCATAGCATACAAGGCTACGGACCAAATGCTGGAATATGGGATTAGAGTAGACAGGGCTTGATGGCCGGCGCGGACACGATAGGCCGAAGGGCCTCTATCCGTGCTGTATAACTCTATGACTCTATGACATGTCAAGCTGAGGGCAGTGACCCTCCGGAGGGGTCCAATTTGACTCTTTCTTCTTCGGTTGCTGTACCGCGGATCCCTCTGTATGCTGTTCCGGATCGTTGATTGTTTCATTGGGTTCGCTGCTGACATCTTGGGATTTGTGGAAGAATTCCCGGAGCCTCGTTCTCCTGATGAATTCCTCTGTGTCCGCCGCGAGACCGATGGGGTCCATGATTAGTGGCATAGCAGCAGGTATGGGTGGCCTGTTGGTGCCACCCAAGATCCCTGGCATCCTTTGTCCTTCTTCACCCTCTTCGACAAAATCATTTGAGAGGGAAGCACTGAAAAGAATCCCAGTAGCTTCCAAATGAATGGCACCAAAAATAAAACAGCAGTGCAGCTTTAAGAGATCCTGCTCTGACAGGCTAAAACATTGCTGGCCATTTTAAGTGGGCAAATTTACTGCACTGTGGGATTGGGTCAAGAAATCATGAATTTTATGTCAGCCCTCGTTATTTGCTGATTTGCATGAAATCAGCCTTTGTAATGAGGCTCTTGCACATTCTGTATGAGAGCGTGCACCACCGGCAGGCCACAAGGTCAGGAAATTAATGCTAGACAGGATGTCAGCAAGTTTCTGGCTTTGCGACTTTCCAGCCTCAGCTTCCTCGTTCCTACTGGTGAAAGCACTTTTGCCAGTAGGAACTTCTAGGTGATATACTTCACTATTCTGCCGATATATACCAACATTCCATTCGCTTTTTTCGTGGAACTCCACACTTTTTTGACATTGAAAGTGATGAACCCACTGTCACTCCCAGTTCCGTTTCAATATTTGCCTTTGCTAATTCTGTTGTTTTTTTAGAAAAACACACCAGCCAATTGTGCACAACAAGATTCCACAACAAATGAGATGAGTGACTACTTAACCTTTTTTTTTGGTGGTGCTGGAGAAAGAAATCTTGGCCAAGATACCATTAGAACATCCTACTCATCTTTGAATCTTTTATGTGCTTGAACATCATCCACCAATGTAACACTTCCTTAGTACCTGATCAGTCTACATATATACTCATCCTGGAGTGGGATTATGAATTGATAACCCTCTAACTCAGAGGGAAGGGTGCTACCAATATACCCAAGCTGACAATTCAGTGAAACAGAATGTCCTAAAGCATTTTGCCGGGCTGGGGTGGGGGGGGTTGTTTTTACTGCGCTGGAGACCGCAGCAAAGAGAAGACAAGTTAGGTGCATGGTGGAAAAAAATTTGGTTTTGAGGAGTCTTTTGAGTCGGAGAGAAGAGTACCAAGGCAGAAGGGTTTAGGATGAGAACTCCAGAGAGTAGACATGGTGACTGAGAACTATGTCGTTGATGGTGTACAGGCTGCAGTTCACAGTGAGTTTTTAATGTTTAGGTCTGAAAGATTCAAATCATCAGAAATGTTGCCAGTATTCAAAGGCCAGTGAGCAGAGCTCTTTAGGTGCATTGAGTAAGCATGCATGAAACTCTGCCTTCAACAGCAATGCAGCGAGCAATGTATTCGTGGCTGCCTGCTTACACCTCTGTTAAAGATCAACCTGCACCACCTGGTTTAGTGTAACTGGTCATAACTATTCAAATCGATCCTAATCACTAGCCAAACAAATCTTCTGAAGCCAGTGGGTGATCTCTTATAGTACAATATTTTGCTAGCTGCTATTTATACTGTACAATATACAGTAAACTGTCAGGCTGTAGAGATTTTATGTAATGGTTTCTCGAAGTCATTTGATAAGGAGTCCTATTGTTCAGAGATAAAAAGAACTCAGTGGTATTACATCTATTTCTTATTGTTTTGTTAACTGTGAAGCAACTTTGTGAAATCAGGTATTAATGGATCCAGGTTGATGCATCCAGATACTCTTAGCTTTTGGGGGCGGTGCTAATTGTGTAATATATTGAAGTCTTGAAATGGAGTAGAATCACCAGATTCTTCTCTCCCTCGCTTCACAAACATGCTGGCATAATTGATGATATACTAGGATTGTGAGGGCATAAATATTATAATTTGGGCCCTGTCCCGATACCTTCTACTTATACTACAGACAAAAGATGGTTTTCATTGATCAGTCCTTGCTCCCTAGAATCAGAACCTTGACCTTATGTACACAACATCTATCATGTACAACAGCCAGATCAAGCAATTAACCCTTTTACCACTGACATGAATACTGGAAATAATATGTTACCTCTGAAATCAGGAACATAACACCCTATCAGACCATATGGCTCAGGCCAAAAACTACTAATTAATATTTATTACATGGCATGAATAGCATAGAACAAGTAACAAGTGCCAGTTTGGTTCAGTGGCAGCACGCTCACCTCAGAGTCAGAAGGCTCTAGGCTCAATCACCGTGAGGCCATGGCACTATCCCTCAACCAACACCACCAAAACAAATTAACTGCATTTATCTCATTGTTGTTTGTGGGATCTAGTTGTGTGCAAATTAGCTGCTGTGTTTGCCTACAAAGTAATAGTGACTACACTTCCAAAGTAATTCATTGGCTGTGAAGCACTTTGGGGTGTCCTGAGGTGGTGAAAGTTGCTACATAAATTCCTTCTTTCTAAAAGCAGCAGCTCAATCAGCAGAATGGAATATTCAGTTTCTCACCAATGTTTAAAACAGTTCCACAAAGACACTTCACAGACTCCCTACAGTGTCTGTGCCAGTAAAGCAAGGAACTGAGGAACTAATTTCTTTCATTTCCAAACTAGTACAAGGAAGATAAGCAGATACCATTCACAATCAATCAAATAGCCCACTGAAAAACGTTTTTTTAGAGTGACACATCTGCCAATCGGTCTTCAAAAGTATCAGAGCATCCTTTCAGACACCTGATTAAGATAAATTACCCACTTTAAGGACAAGGCAGAACTGTGAACCTGGCAAACAGTATCCCTGTTGAAACACGCATCTATTGCAAATGCAGCTCAGTGATCAATATCAATTATTTCTCTCACCTGATCGAATTAAGCGCTTAAAACCATTTGTTAGATAATACAAACAAGCTTGGTCCTAAACAACAGAGACATATACTTAAGCAATTAAACTATTTTGTTGTGACAGGGAACTTTTTACAATCGATCACCATGATCAGGGATGTCATTTCCTTTGGAAGCGAGCATCTGCCTACTAGACAGGTTTACATATTTCCCACCTTCCCCATACAAAGACACACACATAGAACAGACACATCCACACCAGACACACACACACATACAACAGCCACACATATATACACACACACATATTTAACAGACACATGCATATATACAACAGAAACACATACATACACAACAGACACACACATACTCATACACAAGACACATACACAATAGACACACACACATATACACTCACATACAAAACAGAAACACACACATATACACATTTTTCTTAAACTTAAGCAGTTGTCTTTAACTGACATGACAGCTGAGATTTTCCACTTCAGGAGCTATGCTGCCCTGAGTGTTGGGGAGTCCACTGGGGGGAGGGATAATGCAGAAAATCTCTGTTCCAGCTGGGTTCTGATACCTGCTGCAGTTTAAATGGGCTCTTCTCAGTTAGGCCTGGGAAAAGCACCTGGCCTCTGTTAGATCCTGTCCAGACTGGCCTGAGCAAGTCTGAACACCTGTTGTATACAGGAGGTTCCTTATCTCCAGCAATGCTATGGCAGTAATGATGGAAAGTGTGACATAAGAGGCATAATTTTAACATGGCGGTGGGAACTCAGCAGGGGGGGTGAATAGTCGCTTGGGAAATCCGGAAAAATTTTCTGTGCATCAGCTCGAGTGAGCGCAACTAAATTGAAGGCCCTTAATGTAACTTCTGGGTTTCACGTCTCTAAGCTGCACAGCGGGCATACTGCACATCCAATTGACGTGCTGTGAACTGGAGTATTTAAAGGGCCATTGCAACCATGGATTTTGAGGGAGAAAGGAGGAATGTGCAGAGATGCAGCATCAAAGGAGTATGGCAGCACCCCACTTTAACGACTCTTCTCCTGAGTTGCTACTGGCTGGTGTGAGGAGCAGGAGGGACATACTGTACCCGGCTGATAGGAAGAAGCGCCTTCCCTCTGCCACCAAGAAGGCCTGGCTCGAGGTGGCAGATGAGTTGAGCAGCAGGAGCACCGTGGCAAGGTCATGGGTGCAGTGCAGGAAGCGCTTTAATGACCTAACCAGGACAGGAAAAGTGAGTACCGTTACTGATTCACCTACATCCTGTGGTGTACATTACCCCCCTTCCCTCACTCTGTCTTGCCAAGCCTACTCCATCACATCACTCCTCACACCCACTTAAGTCTCATTATCAAATTACCTTCACTTTCTGTGCACTTCCTCACCTCCCCATTTGTGAACCCACCACTCCCACTCACCCCAATCCTGATGCAATGTGATCAATCTGTCTGATACTCACTCTCTGATGCATCTCTTTCATTGGCAGCCATACCCAAACCAAGCATCCATCGGGTGACCACATCACCCTCACTCACACACACATCTGTTCTTTCTCCCCTTATAGGAGAAGAGAACGCAAAATGCACGGGTGAGGAGTGGGACTGGGGTGGGGGAGGGGGCACCACAAATAGTGCCTCTGACAGAGGCGGAGGAGGAGACGTTGGAGCTCAGCCACACGGTTGAATGCCTGGCCGTCGGAGATGGCGAGACTGGCAACTCGCAAACGGCCAATAGAACTTTAACATCCTTCACACAAATCATGAATTGATGTTATCAATGATTGGCCTGTTGCACACCTCAGTATGCTCATTGCTAATTAACTTCTGCAATAATTCTTAATATTGCTTTATGTTCACTTCCAGGGCCTTGAAGGATTGACGAGGAGGCACGCACCATGGAAGAGGGCGATTCCTCAGAGGAGCTCCATTCCCCTGAGGGCTCACCGTCACATCACATCCAGCCCTGCACCAGTGCAGATACTGGCATTTCGATGGGTCCTGTTAGGAAGATAGTTGGGTAGCCACCTGGTGATTCACCACTCACAAGTGAGCATGAGCAGACACTGGTGGGAGGGGCAACTGTGGAGAGTCCGTGTCAGGGGGTGCACTTCTGTCCAAGCTCTGCTCAACTGGACGCAGATGCTGAACCCCGGGGGCCATCGTTGTGATTGAGAATGATAGAGGTACAGCTGCACCTTTGCGAGGTACTGGGAAACGTGCCACGCACACTCTCCTCAGTAGTGGAGAGGATGGAGGAGTCCACCTCCAGCATTAGTGGAATGGTGCCACAGGTAAGTGTGGGAATGTCTGTGATGTAGAGAATAGCAGCCTCCATTGAGCTTCAAGCATGGCTCATAAATGTGTCCATTCAGACCATGACAATGGCCGCGTGGACTCTGGATGCCAGCACGTCTGCAGCCTTAAACAGGCAGACAGATACTTCAGCTGTGGCCTTCGAACGCGTCACAGATGTGCTCCAAGCTGTTGTCTAGCAGAGTGGTAGGAGTGATGTGGGCCTGGCCCAGGAGAGGGATGATGGCAAAAGGGGACATGGATGTCAGGACTCCACTCAAAGCGCTCCCACGGTGCAGGTGGAGCAGTCTTTAGCAAGGCCCTCATGGGCTCCAAAGCCCAGAGGCCATAGGCCGAGAGTATCTCAGCAGTCAGGGCAGGGACCTGAACAACCTGCCACTACCTCTGCCGAAGCCACAGGGGATGCATCACGTAGAAGCAGTAAGAAGAGGAAGGCTAAGTAATCACCAAGGGTGTCTGATACAATGCAATGTTTTTCATTTCTATTTTTTTCTTACATGCACATTAAATATTATAATTATCACGACCACTGCCACATCGTGTCCATTCTTGAGTCCCTTTTGTGAAAGCGCCTTTTTCACGTGCTTCATCATGAACGTCAAGACTTGATGCCACCCATTGGGCGCATTTACAGTGGGTGTGTGTGTGGCTGAAGGACTGTTTTGTGCAAGCGGAGGGGCTGTTGCTGTTGGTGGTGGTGGTAGTGATTGTTCCAGGCGGTCTGAATTGTTCACTATCTTCATTTTGCAGATCTCCTTATGAGAACCCGTTAGATTTCAGTGACTCCCTGGCATTACGAGCAGCCATGTGTACCACCGCTCTGGAGATGGGTTGCTCATCATTGTCCTCCTCCTCCTCCTCTTCCTCCTCATTGTCTTCTTCAATGTTGCCAGCAGATGCGGATGCTTCATGAGCGCAATGGAGCTCCTCCACCTGTAACCCTCTCTGTTGAACGATGTTGTGCAGGAAGCAACACCCGACTATTATTCTACACACTCTCACTGCAGGTCCCTGTGGCGCACCTCTGTCTAGTGCACCTGCAGCTCCCAGAACTGCATGCCATGCCTGCAGCAAATGGTGATGTGCCTCCTCCTCAGATGTACTGTTGAATAAATCCATTGCACCCCCCGTCCTGATGTTGTCAGTTTGAGTGGGTCCAAAATGTAGGTAAATATGTCTGAACACAAGAATTCTCAGTGTGAATAAAGAAATCTCAGTCTAAACACAAAGAACTCCCAGCCAAAGGTTTGTCTGAGAGAACTGATTGCACTGCTGCAAAACTCACCTTTTCTTCACATGTGTCAATCACTGGTTTAAAGGTCCAAATGAGGGCCGGCTACAACTCGCCTCCGTTTCCATGGCGTGTTTCAGAGGTCACTGGAGACACATTCAGGAGAAGTTAAAATAGTTTGTGTAACTCAATACATAAAAAGTTAATCACATTAAGTGGTTTAAATACCTAAACTGGCCCTTTAAATATCGGCCCGCTGGCTTTAAGTGCCAGCGGGACTTCCAGGTGTCAGAAGCGCGCACACATCCAAACACGTCTGGGTCAAACCCGGATGTGGACGCATTGGAGCCGGGATGCGGTCCCTCTCCGAAAATGGACTATTTTAACTTCCCACCTGCCCCCAACCCACCCGTTAAAATTTACCCCATGAAGTCATTCCATTATTACCACCTTATTTGGTCATGCTTGCCCATTTGTGGGCAGGTGCTTTTGGTGTTCATAAAAAGTGATGCTGGAAGATGGATGGAGATGTAAAGAAGAATGTACAGATGCATCCTCGCCAACCTCAGTCTTCTCAACCCCTCAGATAATGAAGCAGTCCACGCCAGGGTACAGCAAGACCTGGACAACATCCAGGCTTGGGCTCATAAGTGGCAAGTAACATTTCTCATCAGACAAGTGCCAAGCAATGACCATCTCCAACAAGAGAGAGTCTAACCACCTCCCCTTGACATTCAACGGCATTACCATCGCCGAATCCCCCACCATCAACATCCTGGGGGTCACCATTGACCAGAAACTAAACTGGACCAGCCATATAAATACTGTGGCTACAAGAGCAGGTCAGAGGCTGGGTATTCTGCGGCGAGTGACTCACCTCCTGACTCCCGAAAGCCTTTCCACCATCTACAAGGCACAAGTCAGGAGTGTGATGGAATACTCTCCACTTGCCTGAATGAGTGCAGCTCCAACAACATTCAAGAAGCTCGCCACCATCCAATTGCACCCCATCCACCACCCTAAACATTCACTCCCTTCACCACCGGTGCACTGTGGCTGCAGTGTGTACCATCCACAGGATGCACTGCAGCAACTCGCCAAGGCTTCTTCGACAGCATCTTGCAAACCCAGAACCTCTACCACCTAGAAGGACAAGGGCAGCAGGTGCATGGGAACAACACCACCTGCACGTTCCCCACCAAGTCACACACCATTCTGACTTGGAAATATATCGCCGTTCCTTCATCGTCGCTGGGTCAAAATCCTGGAACTCCCTGTTCACCACCATCTTCTTAAGAGCAATTAGGGATGGGCAATAAATGCTGGCCTTGCCTGCGAAGCCCACATCCCATGAATGAATAAAAAAATAATTATGCTTCACCGCCCACACTCATCACTATACCGGTGGTTAGACAGCAGAAAATCCTCCCTGACATTTCAATGACCTGAGAAGGTGTCAGGCTTTGCTCAGTGGTCATCTGAATCAGTAGGTCTTGGGTTCAAGTCCCACTCCAGAAATTTGAGTATATAATCCAGGCTGACACCTCAGTGCTGTACTGAGGGAGTCTTTCAGGTGAGACGTGAAAGCGAGGTCCTATCTGCTCTCTCAGATGGAGGTAAAAGATCCCATGGCACTATTTGAAGGAAAGCAGGGGAGTTCTCCTGGTGTCCTGGCTGATGTTTATCCAACATAACAATAAAAAAACAGATTATCTGTTTATTTATCTCATTGCTCTTTGTGGGACCTTGCTCTGCACAAATAATCTGCTGCACTTCCTTACATTACAACATTTTAAAAGTACTTCATTGGCTGTGAAGCACTTTGGGCCGGCCCAAGGTTGTGAAAGGCGTGTTCTTTCTTTCTTATAAATCCTTTATTTCTTACAGCTTATGAACCATCAGAGCATCTGTTTATAATTCTTTAAGCTTCAGTCCCATTCTTAACTCTGTTGTTATCCAACTCTCTTAAAATTTAACATAGCATTGATTGCTTTTGTTGCGTGTCTGTTTCAAAAATCTCAGGCTTCATTTTCCTCCGGTTTCCCGCCAAGTTGTGGAAAATGAAGCAAAATTAGGTGACAAAGCCGACTGCCATCTCTCAGCTCTGACCAAAATTTTCCTCCCCCTGCCTTTGTCAGGACTGTAGCTGATAATTCCCTTCCCCAATCACCGCATGAAAATGCCAGCAGGGAAATAGAACCCAGGAACCTGGCAGATTTTCCTGCCATCTGCCCCTGTTACCACCACTCCTCTGGACCGTCATGAGAAGCTTGGTGGTAATTCCCTGGGGTGACGGCCGGAAAGCGGGAAATGTCAGGATGGAGTTAGAGGGGCTAGTCGTGGCCTCCTTTCAATCCAATGCAGCCCTAAACACTTACCTTCATGGGTTGCTGTCTTGGCCGAGGCCTACAAAAACTCTACTTAAATTCTTCTTCACGCTCTTCTGCCTCTTTAAGTAGTCCTTATTCCTCTTCTGGTGCCACAGTGGCAGCCCTGCTGTAGCACCAACAGGATTTTCCATGTTGAAAGCAGCAGACTCTCCCTTGGTGGTAGGAAATCCAATGGAAGCTTACCCTACCTGTTAAGTGACCCCCAACCCAGGAAAATGGGTCACAGTAAGTTTGTAGAGGTGGCAAAATTCCTGTCTTGCCACTAACTTGCCGTAAAGAGGAAAATCCAGCCCCTACTGTTCTCTTCGGAAATATTATCCTTCTAATCTCAACACTTGCTTGAAGCTTGATAATTTTCTATGTTCTCTGGTTCTGAGATTACAATCCAAACTCAATAACTGCATATATATTCTCCATTTTTCATGATATTTTAAAGACCTGAATCACGTCTTCTCGTAAGCCACTTTTCTCTAATGGCAACAAGTTTAGGTGGTTGTGTCTCACTTAATAACTTAAAGCCCTAAGTCTTAGAATCATCCTTGTCACTCTGAACCCTCTCCAAGGCAACGCTGTCCCTTTGAAGTTAGACTGCCCCAAAAACTACACAACAACAACATACATACAATATTCTGCATGAGTTCTCACTTGTGGTCCATAGAAAGTTAAAATAACTTAATTTGACTTATAACGGGCAATTTTCTGACTGTGCTCCTAGGAGGGAGTCACATATTGGGGTAGATTTTGACTTTGTAATGGGAATAAAAATCGTGAGAGATGTAAAAAGGGCTGCCAATTCGCTATCACCCATTTTACACTATCGCACAAAGTCAAAATCTACCCCACTAAGAGCACATATTGGAAATTTGGGCACATGCTGCACAGTTTTCTGACCACTTAACTTAACAGTTGGAAAATCATGCACAGTGTGTGCGCACATTTCTAAGATTCTACACAGGGAGCGGAAAGATGGAAAAAAAAAATTAAAAGAAAGAAAAGCTTGCATTTATATAGCGCCTTTCATGACCTCAGGACATCCCAAAGCGCTTTACAGCCAATCAAGTACTTTTGAAGTGGAATCACTGTTGTAATGTAGGGAAATGTGGCAGCCAATTTGCACACATCAAGGTCCCATAAACAGCAATGAGATTATGACCAGATAATCTGTTTTAGTGATGTTGGGAGAGGTATAAATATTAGCCAGGACACCCCTGTGCTTCTTCAGATACTGCCATCGGATCTTTTACGTCCACCAGACAGGGCCTTATCTGAAAGACGGCACCTTTGACAGTACAGCACTCCCTGACTGGGTGTGTCAGCCATCTTATCCTTATGGTCAAATGTCCTTGAGATGCATCCTCACACTTGATTAGCTTTTTCAATGATAATAGCTTCACATTGATTGGATACTTTCAGTGAAAGGACAATAATCACCGAAAATCCCTTTCCACCTTTGCTGATGGACACCATACACATCTTTCAAAGTATATGATGTTGTACTTTTATCTAAATTAGATATAGATCTAAGTTGATTGGTATCCACTTCACTTATTACTTGGCCACAGAAGTATGTATCAGCAAAAAAAATTCTGGAAGCGTTCAGGCAGCTTTTCAAAGAGCCAGAACAGGTTATTGCATGAGGGGAGTTCAGTATTTCCAGTATCAATATACATTCTGTTTATTATTCTGTGAGTACAATGTCTCTTTTATTAAAATACAACTTTATTATTTTTTGAGCAGCTTCACAGTAGAGGATCGATCATAAGTCGGATTATTAAAGACTGTCAAGACAATGAGGTAGAGTGCCAATCAAATTATAATGAGGTGGCACTTGGCCACTGGCAACTAATAGTTTATGGTCACACCTCAGTCATCTGTCAGCAGCCAGGTGACGTTCCTTATTTTTCCTCTCCATCTCAGTATCCCTTTTATTATTTGTGTTAAAATGGTCCATCTTCCAATCCTCCCAACAGGTGTCAGCCTTGGCTCAGTGGTAGCACTCTCTGATCTCTGAGTCAGAAGGTTATGGGTTCAAGCCATACTCTATGCATATAATCCCAGCTGACACTTCAGTGCAATACTGAGGGAGCGTTGTGCTGTAGGAGGTGCTATCTTTCAGATGAGAGATTTTAAATGTCTGCCCTCTCTGGTGGATAAAAAAGATCCTACGGTACTATTCAAAGAAGAGCAGTTCTAATGTCCTGAACAAAATTTATCCCTCAACCAACATCATTAACGCAGATTACCAGGTTGTTTACCTCATGATGTTCGCGGGACCATGATGTGTACACTTTGGCTGCTGCTTTTCCCTACATTTTAAGTGACTACACTTCAAAAATACTTAATTGGCTGTGGTGCTTTGGGACATCCTGAGATCATGAAAGGTTGTATAATTGCAAGCTCTTCCTTTCTAAAAAAATAAAAACCTCACAGTAATCTCCCTGTGGCATCCCTTCTTGGTGTTAGATTAATTGTTTTGTGTGACTATTTATTTTTTAATCATATTCTCATAATTCTTGCTCTCTTTTCCTGGACTTATCCCAGTGCCATCAACTATATTGTAATTCTTTTTGGTTCCAAAATTAGATTTATAAATTGCAAAATGACACAAGAATTAAATTTTTTAAAAAACAATTATAACACCGCTAATATAAATGTAACTATATATTTATTCATTCTCAGGATGTGGGCATCGCTGGCAAGGCTGGCATTTATTGCCCATCCTTAGAGACCCTGAGAAGGCGGTGGGGGGGGGGGGGGGTGCTGCTTCTTGAACCGCCCTGTGGTGAAGGTGTTATTCTTTGTAGTAGGTTGATAGAAAGAAAAAAGAAAGGCTTGCGTTTATATAGTGCGTTTCACGACCTCACGACATCCCAAAGCGCTTTACAGCCAATGAAGTACTTTTGAAGTGTAGTAACTGTTGTAATGTAGGAAACACAGGATCCAAATTGTGCACAGCAAGTCCCACAAACAGAAATGAGATAATGACCAGATAATCCGTTTTAGTGAAGTTGGTTGAGGGATAAATATTGGCCAGGACACCGGGGAGAACTCCCCTGCTCTTCTTCGAATAGTGCCATGGAATATTTGATGTCCACCTGAGGTGGCAGATGGGGCCTCAACTGAAAGACAGTATATAGTCCAACAATGCAGCACTCCCTCACTACTGCACTGAAGTATCAGCCTATATTATGTGCTCAAGTTTCTTGAACCCACAACCTTCTGACTGAGGTGAGAGTGCTACCGCTGAGCCAAGTCTGACACTTAAACAACTGTGGCTTTCTAGGCCACTTAGAGGGTACTGAAGAGTCAACCACGTTGTCTCATATAAGGCAAACCAAGTGAGAATGGCAGGTTTCCTTACCAAATGACATTAGTGAACCAGTTGGGTTTTTGTGACAATCCAGCAGCTTCATGGTCACTTTTACTGATACCAGCTTTTTTTAAAACTGAATTCAAATACTTAAACTGCCATGATGGGATTTGAACTCATATTCTCTGCATTATTCGTCCAGGTCTCTGGATTACTAATCCAGTAACATAACCACTACACCACTGTGCTCACTAATATGCAAATTTTCAAATGTTGAATGTTCATATAAAATGGAATAGTCTGGGAAATAAACCAAAAGGATTTTTTAAACCAAATGACAAAAAATAAACATACCTAAGATAAATGCACTGAAAGGTTCTTTCAATGTAAAGTACATCCTTTCTAAAAAAAAATGTTTTTAAAAAAACCTACAAAGACTTCCAGAGATATAAAAAAACACACAAATGCTTGAACTCTGAAATAAAAACAGAAAATGCCAGAAATATATAATAAGATTGTCAGCATGTGAAAAGAGAAAAGAGAAATTAACATTTTGAGTGTAGAGCTTTCCTCAAGACCCCTGACATGAATTTTGAAGCCTACGCATTTATACATATTGAATAATACATGGTGTTTACAGACTGCCCCTGCAACTGCCCGTTGCCAAGGCAATCACCGTGTTCAGACAGAGAGGTGTCATCTGCAGAACCCCCGAATACACATTCAACAAAAAAACAAACAGGGAAAAAAAACAGAGAAAAAAAACACAGAGAGAGGCAGAAACATCCGGAAGGCAGAGAGAGCCAGCAAATGACCCATTATATTAAAAACAGATAACATTTGTTCGCTGGTGGGGTAACGTGTAGCGTGACATGAACCCAAGATCCCGGTTGAGGCCGTCCTCATGGGTGCGGAACTTGGCTATCAATTTCTGCTCGACGATTTTGCGTTGTCATGTGTCTCGAAGGCCGCCTTGGAGTACGCTTACCCGAAGGTCGGTGGATGAATGTCCATGACTGCTGAAGTGTTCCCCGACTGGGAGGGAACCCTCCTGTTTGGCGATTGTTGCGCGGTGTCCGTTCATCCGTTGTCGCAGCGTCTGCATGGTCTCGCCAATGTACCATGCTCTGGGGCATCCTTTCCTGCAACGTATGAGGTAGACAACGTTGGCCGAGTCACAGGAGTATGAACCATGCACCTGGTGGGTGGTGTCATCTCGTGTGATGGTGGTATCTGTGTCGATGATCTGGCATGTCTTGCAGAGGTTACCGTGGCAGGGTTGTGTGGCGTCGTGGACGCTGTTCTCTTGAAAGCTGGGTAGTTTGCTGCGAACGATGGTCTGTTTGAGGTTGGGTGGCTGTTTAAAGGCGAGTAGTGGAGGTGTGGGGATGGCCATAGCGAGGTGTTTGTCCTCATTGATGACATGTTGAAGGCTGCGGAGAACATGGCGTAGTTTCTCCGCTCCGGGGAAGTACTGGACGACAAAGGGTACTCTGTTGGTTGCGTCCCGTGTTAGTCTCCTGAGGAGGTCTATGCGATTTTTTGCTGTGGCCCGTCGGAACTGTCGATCGATGAGTCGAGCGTCATATCCCGTTCTTACTAGGGCGTCTTTCAGCGTCTGTAGGTGTCCATCGCGTTCCTCCTCGTCTGAGCAGACCCTGTGTATTCGCAGGGCCTGTCCATAGGGGATGGCCTCTTTGACGTGGTTAGGGTGGAAGCTGGAAAAGTGGAGCATCGTGAGGTTGTCCGTGGGCTTGCGGTAGAGTGAGGTGCTGAGGTGCCCGTCTTTGATGGCGATTCGTGTGTCCAAGAAAGAAACTGATTCTGAGGAGTAGTCCATGGTGAGCTTGATGGTGGGATGGAACTTGTTGATGTTATCGTGTAGTCTCTTTAGTGATTCCTTGCCGTGGGTCCATAGAAAGAAAATGTCGTCGATGTATCTGGTGTATAGTGTTGGTTGGAGGTCTTGTGCAGTGAAGAAGTCCTGCTCGAACTTGTGCATGAAAATGTTGGCGTATTGGGGTGCGAATTTGGTCCCCATGGCTGTTCCGTGTGTTTGGGTAAAGAACTGGTTATCGAAGGTGAAGACATTGTGATCCAGGATGAAGCGGATGAGTTGTAGGATGGCTTCCGGAGATTGGCTGTTGTTGGTGTTGAGTATTGATGCTGTCGCAGCGATGCCGTCATCGTGGGGGATACTGGTGTATAGTGCCGAGACGTCCATCGTGGTGAGAAGTGTTCCTGGTTCAACTGGTCCGTGGGTACTGAGTTTTTGTAGGAAGTCTGTAGTGTCGCGACAGAAGCTGGGGGTTCCCTGTACGATGGGTTTCAGGATGCCCTCGATGTATCCAGAGAGGTTCTCACACAGGGTTCCGTTGCCTGATACGATGGGACGTCCGGGTGTGTTGGCTTTGTGTATCTTTGGGAGGCAGTAGAAGTCTCCCACGCGGGGATTACGTGGGATGAGAATGCGTAGGATGCTTTGAAGGTCTGGATCGAAGGTCTTGATCAGTTTGTTGAGCTGGTGGGTGTGTTCTTTGGTCGGATCTGCGGGTAACCGTCTGTAGTGTTCCTGGTTGTCCAGTTGTCGGTATGCTTCTTTGCAATAGTCTGTTCTGTTCTGTATGACTATGGCTCCTCCTTTGTCCGCTGGTTTGATGACGATGTTGCGGTTGGTCTTGAGAGCGTTGATGGCGTTGCGTTGTGCTCGGGTGACATTCTGGACTGTCTTCTGAGTGCGCACTCAGAAGACAGTCCAGAATGTCACCCGAGCACAACGCAACGCCATCAACGCTCTCAAGACCAACCGCAACATCGTCATCAAACCAGCGGACAAAGGAGGAGCCATAGTCATACAGAACAGAACAGACTATTGCAAAGAAGCATACCGACAACTGGACAACCAGGAACACTACAGACGGTTACCCGCAGATCCGACCAAAGAACACACCCACCAGCTCAACAAACTGATCAAGACCTTCGATCCAGACCTTCAAAGCATCCTACGCATTCTCATCCCACGTAATCCCCGCGTGGGAGACTTCTACTGCCTCCCAAAGATACACAAAGCCAACACACCCGGACGTCCCATCGTATCAGGCAACGGAACCCTGTGTGAGAACCTCTCTGGATACATCGAGGGCATCCTGAAACCCATCGTACAGGGAACCCCCAGCTTCTGTCGCGACACTACAGACTTCCTACAAAAACTCAGTACCCACGGACCAGTTGAACCAGGAACACTTCTCACCACGATGGACGTCTCGGCACTATACACCAGTATCCCCCACGATGACGGCATCGCTGCGACAGCATCAATACTCAACACCAACAACAGCCAATCTCCGGAAGCCATCCTACAACTCATCCGCTTCATCCTGGATCACAATGTCTTCACCTTCGATAACCAGTTCTTTACCCAAACACACGGAACAGCCATGGGGACCAAATTCGCACCCCAATACGCCAACATTTTCATGCACAAGTTCGAGCAGGACTTCTTCACTGCACAAGACCTCCAACCAACACTATACACCAGATACATCGACGACATTTTCTTTCTATGGACCCACGGCAAGGAATCACTAAAGAGACTACACGATAACATCAACAAGTTCCATCCCACCATCAAGCTCACCATGGACTACTCCTCAGAATCAGTTTCTTTCTTGGACACACGAATCGCCATCAAAGACGGGCACCTCAGCACCTCACTCTACCGCAAGCCCACGGACAACCTCACGATGCTCCACTTTTCCAGCTTCCACCCTAACCACGTCAAAGAGGCCATCCCCTATGGACAGGCCCTGCGAATACACAGGGTCTGCTCAGACGAGGAGGAACGCGATGGACACCTACAGACGCTGAAAGACGCCCTAGTAAGAACGGGATATGACGCTCGACTCATCGATCGACAGTTCCGACGGGCCACAGCAAAAAATCGCATAGACCTCCTCAGGAGACTAACACGGGACGCAACCAACAGAGTACCCTTTGTCGTCCAGTACTTCCCCGGAGCGGAGAAACTACGCCATGTTCTCCGCAGCCTTCAACATGTCATCAATGAGGACAAACACCTCGCTATGGCCATCCCCACACCTCCACTACTCGCCTTTAAACAGCCACCCAACCTCAAACAGACCATCGTTCGCAGCAAACTACCCAGCTTTCAAGAGAACAGCGTCCACGACGCCACACAACCCTGCCACGGTAACCTCTGCAAGACATGCCAGATCATCGACACAGATACCACCATCACACGAGATGACACCACCCACCAGGTGCATGGTTCATACTCCTGTGACTCGGCCAACGTTGTCTACCTCATACGTTGCAGGAAAGGATGCCCCAGAGCATGGTACATTGGCGAGACCATGCAGACGCTGCGACAACGGATGAACGGACACCGCGCAACAATCGCCAAACAGGAGGGTTCCCTCCCAGTCGGGGAACACTTCAGCAGTCATGGACATTCATCCACCGACCTTCGGGTAAGCGTACTCCAAGGCGGCCTTCGAGACACACGACAACGCAAAATCGTCGAGCAGAAATTGATAGCCAAGTTCCGCACCCATGAGGACGGCCTCAACCGGGATCTTGGGTTCATGTCACGCTACACGTTACCCCACCAGCGAACAAATGTTATCTGTTTTTAATATAATGGGTCATTTGCTGGCTCTCTCTGCCTTCCGGATGTTTCTGCCTCTCTCTGTGTTTTTTTTCTCTGTTTTTTTTCCCTGTTTGTTTTTTTGTTGAATGTGTATTCGGGGGTTCTGCAGATGACACCTCTCTGTCTGAACACGGTGATTGCCTTGGCAACGGGCAGTTGCAGGGGCAGTCTGTAAACACCATGTATTATTCAATATGTATAAATGCGTAGGCTTCAAGGAGATCTTGAAACATTTACCTGAGGAAGGAGAAAATCTCCGAAAGCTTGTGAATTTAAAATAAAATTGCTGGACTATAACTTGGTGTTGTAAAATTGTTTACAATTGTCAACCCCAGTCCATCACCGGCATCTCCACATCATGAATTTTGATGAAGAATCTACATCCAAAAAGTTAACCATTCTCTTCTCTTCTGAGATACTGACAAGTCTGTTGTGTATTTCCAGTATTTTTTATTTTTATTGCGGGGTAGGACATATAGGACTGAGGTGAGGAGAAATTTCTTCATTCAGAGGGTGGTGAACCAATGGAATTCTCTACCACAGAAGGCTGTGGAGGCCAAGTCACTGAATATATTTAAGAAGGAGCTAGATAGATTTCTAAACACAAAAGGCATCAAGGGGTATGGGGATAGAGTGGGAATATGGTATTGAGATAGAGGATCAGCCATGATCATATTGAATGGTAGAGCAGGCTTGAAGGGCCGAATGGCCAACTCCTGCTCCTATTTTCTATGTTTCTATTGCTAGGACCTCTATCTGATTTCAGTTTTTATTTTATTTATGGTTCATTCCTTTTCATCATAGAAACCCAGCATTCTAGGTCTCGGGGCTGAAAGGGAGGAAATGTGACATCAGCTGTGGGACCAGCAATGCAGATCAGCTTCCTTCCCAGTGGTGACTGGGAGGCGTATGACTCAAGAAATGTCTGTACCAGCGAGTTTTAAAGGAAAAATACACCACACATTATAAAGACAATTTAGAAAACTTACTTAACTTGAGATGATCTTGAGCTTGTTTGTAAACAACAACAATTTGCATTTATACTGCACCTTTAGCCTAAAGAAATGTCTGAAAGAGTTTTGCAAGTAGGTGCAAGGACAAGACACTGAGCCAAGAAGGAAGAGATTAAGAGTAATGCCTAGAAGCTTGGCCAAAGAGATGGGTCTTGAGGAGGTTTTTAAAGGTGGAGTAGAGAGGCAGCAAGGTTTAGGGCGAAGTCTCAAAGTGTAGGACCAAGATGGCTGAACGCTCTGCCAACAGTGGTGGGAGGGGCGATGCACAGAGGCCAAAGGTCACAATATAGGACTGGAGGAGATCACATACACAAAGTGGGGCAAGGTCATGGATGGAGTTATAGAGAAGGACAAGGATTTTGAAGTTCATGCATTGGAGGATGGAAAGTCAATGTGGGTAAGTGACGACAGGGGTGATGGACAAACAGACTTAGTGCAGGACAGGATGTATAGCAGAGTTTTGGATAAGTTGGAGTTCATTGTTGGTGGAGGATGGGAGGCTACTAAGGAGAGCAAAAGGGTAATTGAGACTTGAGGTGACAAAGGCATCTAGAAAGATTTTAGTGACAAAGGGGCAGAAGGAGGGTTAGAGTATGGTTAGAGATTTACAATGTTGTAGAGCTGTAAGTGAGCGATCTTGGTGGTGGGTAAAGTGTAGGGTTTAAAGCTCAGTGTTAATTAAAATACATCGGGGGTTAAATTGGATAAGGCCCGATACCGGGCGCGGAGGTCGCAGTACGCAGTTAACCCGCGCCCGGTGTTAGCAATGCAGGCAGCACGCGAGATTCGTGCTGCATCCTCATTACCACGATTCCCAAGTGCAGCCAGTGCCACCTACGCCGTTGAACAGCTGCACGCATCAGCAGGAGGCCCGATATGGGGCATGGCCAGCGCTAGGTAAAGGCAGCCTGCAACTCTTAAAGGGGAGGTGCACTGTCAATGGAAGCAGTGTCAATGGAAGCAGTGCAGGATGACAGCGCACTGGAGGTCTTAGTGGATGGAATGCAGGAATGGAGAGCCACCCTGTACCCACAGGGTTGCAGGAGACCCTCCAAACAGCAGCTGCGGAAGCATTGGGAGGAAGTGGCCATGCAGGTGACTTAACAGGAGAATAGCATCACGCACGTGGATACAGTGCCAGAAAAAGTTCAATGATTCGACACAAGTGGTCAAGGTGAGTGAATGCAAGTGTTACGTGACACATCCTACCAAATGCATCACTGCTCCATGCAAGCCACACACCCTCACCCACCCACCAAAAACGCTGCCCATTTGTACGCAACACTGCACTTCGGATGCTGCATCGCACCCTTACATAGTAGCACACTTGCAATCCACACACCAGCCACTCACAGGTCACACACACCAGCAGCTATTCGCCCATGACAGGCACATCACCCAAACACATTGCAGGACACTCACTGACACACTTCCCTTTGTCTTGCAGGAGAAGGTGGTGCAAAACAGCCGGCAGAATAAAACCGGACGGACCACCCGGCATCGGACCACTAGGCACCGGACACGACAACGGCAAAACACCAAGCCCAGTCGACCCTGCAAGGTCCTCCTTACTAACATCTGGGGACTTGTGCCAAAATTGGGAGAGTTGTCCCACAGACTAGTCAAGCAACAGCCTGACCTAGCCATACTTACAGAATCATACCTTTCAGCCAACGTCCCAGACTCTTCCATCACCATCCCTGGGTATGTCCTGTCCCACCGGCAGGACAGACCCACCAGAGGTGGCGGTACAGTGATATACAGTCAGGAGGGAGTGGCCCTGGGAGTCCTCAACATTGAGTCTGGACCCCATGAAATCTCATGGCATCAGGTCAAACATGGGCAAGGAAACCTCCTGCTGATTACCACCTACCGTCCTCCCTCAGCTGATGAATCAGTCCTCCTCCATGTTGAGCGCCACTTGGAGGAAGCACTGAGGGTAGCAAGGGCACAAAATGTACTCTGGGTGGGGGACTTCAATGTCCATCACCAAGAGTGGCTCGGCAGCACCACCACTGACCGAGCTGGCCGAGTCCTGAAGGACATAGCTGCTAGACTGGGCCTGCGGCAGGTGGTGAGCGAACCAACACGAGGGAAAAACTTACTTGACCTCGTCCTCACCAATCTACCTGTCGCAAATGCATCTGTCCATGACAGTATTGGTAGGAGTGACCACCGCACAGTCCTCGTGGAGATGAAGTCCCGTCTTCGCACTGAGGACACCATCCAACGTGTTGTGTGGCACTACCACCGTGCTAAAAGGGATAGATTCAGAACGGATCTAGCAGCTCAAAACTGGGCATTCATGAGGCGCTGTGGGCCATCAGCAGCAGCAGAATTGTATTCCAGCACAATCTGTAACCTCATGGCCCGGCATATTCCTCACTCTACCATTACCAACAAGCCAGGGGATCAACCCTGGTTCAATGAGGAGTGTAGAAGAGCATGCCAGGAGCAGCACCAGGCGTACCTAAAAATGAGGTGCCAACCTGGTGAAGCTACAACTCAGCACTACATGCATGCTAAACAGCGGAAGCAACATGCTATAGACAGAGCTAAGCGATTCCACAACCAACGGATCAGATCAAAGCTCTGCAGTCCTGCCACATCCAGTCGTGAATGGTGGTGGACAATTAAACAACTAACGGGAGGAGGACGCTCTGCAAACATCCCCATCCTCAATGATGACGGAGTCCAGCACGTGAGTGCAAAAGACAAGGCTGAAGCGTTTGCAACCATCTTCAGCCAGAAGTGCCGAGTGGATGATCCATCTCAGCCTCCTCCCGATATCCCCACCATCACAGAAGCCAGTCTTCAGCCAATTCGATTCACTCCACGTGATATCAAGAAACGGCTGAGTGCACTGGATACAGCAAAGGCTATGGGCCCCGACAACATCCCAGCTGTAGTGCTGAAGACTTGTGCTCCAGAACTAGCTGCGCCTCCAGCCAAGCTGTTCCAGTACAGCTACAACACTGGCATCTACCCGACAATGTGGAAAATTGCCCAGGTATGTCCTGCCCACAAAAAGCAGGACAAATCCAATCCGGCCAACTACCGCCCCATCAGTCTACTCTCAATCATCAGCAAAGTGATGGAAGGTGTCGTCGGCAGTGCTATCAAGCGACACTTACTCACCAATAACCTGCTCACCGATGCTCAGTTTGGGTTCCGCCAGGACCACTCGGCTCCAGACCTCATTACAGCGTTGGTCCAAACATGGACAAAAGAGCTGAATTCCAGAGGCGAGGTGAGAGTGACTGCCCTTGACATCAAGGCAGCATTTGACCGAGTGTGGCACCAAGGAGCCCTAGTAAAATTGAAGTCAATGGGAATCAGGGGAAAAACTCTCCAGTGGCTGGAGTCATACCTAGCACAAAGGAAGATGGTAGTGGTTGTTGTAGGACAATCATCTCAGCCCCAGGACATTGCTGCAGGAGTTCCTCAGGGCAGTGTCCTAGGCCCAACCATCTTCAGCTGCTTCGTCAATGACCTTCCCTCCATCATAAGGTCAGAAATGGGGATGTTCGCTGATGACTGCACAGTGTTCAGTTCCATTCGCAACCCCTCAAATAATGAAGCAGTCCAAGCCCGCATGCAGCAAGACCTGGACAACATCCAGGCTTGGGCTCACAAGTGGCAAGTAACATTCGCGCCAGATAAGTGCCAGGCAATGACCATCTCCAACAAGAGAGAGTCTAACCACCTCCCCTTGACATTCAACAGCATTACCATCGCCGAATCCCCCACCATCAACATCCTGGGGGTCACCATTGACCAGAAACTTAACTGGACCAGCCATATAAATACTGTGGCTACTAGAGCAGGTCAGAGGCTGGGTATTCTGTGGCGAGTGACTCACCTCCTGACTCCCCAAAGCCTTTCCACCATCTACAAGGCACAAGTCAGGAGTGTGATGGAATACTCTCCACTTGCCTGGATGAGTGCAGCTCCAACAACACTCAAGAAGCTCGACACCATCCAAGATAAAGCAGCCCGCTTGATTGGCACCCCATCCACCACCCTGAACATTCACTCCCTTCACCACCGGCGCACCGTGGCTGCAGTGTGCACTATCCACAGGATGCACTGCAGCAACTCGCCAAGGCTTCTCCGACAGCACCTCCCAAACCCGCGACCTCTACCACCTAGAAGGACAAGAGCAGCAGGCACATGGGAACAACACCAGCTGCACGTTCCCCTCCAAGTCACACACCATCCCGACTTGGAAATATATCGCCGTTCCTTCATTGTCGCTGGGTCAAAATCCTGGAACTCCCTTCCTAACAGCACTGTGGGAGAACCGTCACCACACGGACTGCAGCGGTTCAAGAAGGCGGCTCACCACCACCTTCTCAAGGGCAATTAGGGATGGGCAATAAATGCTGGCCTCGCCAGCGACGCCCACATCCCGTGAACGGATAAAAAAAAAAGACCAAAAGACCCGAGAGAGGACAGACACGCCTATACGTCCTCACCCCGTTGAAGGAGACGGTGCTACGCATCATTGGGTGGAAAGTCCCTGCAGCCGTGGCCACAGGCGGCATTGGAGGTCCCGACGAAGGGGGGGGCGGGGGGGAGGGTTCTCTGCATACCTAATCCTCCCTTCATGCTCCCCACAACTCCCTCATCCCACAATCTTTTCTGACACATGTGCTGCAGATGGTGTCACGCACGCACATCTTACCCACTCCTATCCCCGCTCCACAACTCAACCCATCTCCTTTTGTCATTGCAGATACCCAAGAACTGGAGCCAGCACCGTCCGAGGTGTAGGAGGAGGAGGAGGACACCGATGACAAAGCTACACCGTCACTCGATCTGACACTCACATCCACCAGCTCAGAGACTGACACTTCGCATCCTTTAGAGGCTCAGTTAGAGGAGGGATCTGCACGTGGTGAGACACAGGGCACAAGTGCACAGGAACCAGGGTGGGGGGAATGGATGGTATAGGTGCCAACTCGCCGGAGGGTCAGATGATGACTTTGATGGACCAGGCTAGAAGGCTGATGGACGTACACAACCAAATGCTTAGTGCACTGGAAAGCCTGCCAGAAAACCTGCACATAATGTCAAGGGGCATGGAGGAGTCCACCTCAAACTTGGCACAGGGCTTTGCGCAGAGCTTGGAGCCCATCCTAACTCACATGGGTGGTCAGCTCCATCAGCACCTGTGGAACCCACTATGATGCAGCGTCTAATGGCCGATGTCACAGCTTCCATTGCAGCACAGACCAATGTTATCAAAGGTCTGCACGCTTCAGTTGAAGCTCAGACTGCTGCTATTGTGGCTTTGGGTAACACTGTGGAATGGGGCTTCCAGGGCATCATAGCACTCCAGCAATCCGTTCTCCAGCTGATCACCAGGATTACTGAGGCGCCCCCCCCAACCCCCGTGCGAGTGGCAGTGGCGCATGGAAGCCGAGCCTGCTGTCCTCTCTCCGGACAACAACATTCCTGCTCCCACCACTGTCATTCCACCAGTGCCCTTGTTATTGCCTATCAACCAGCCAGGCCAGATTGCTGCAGCCCAGGCCAAGATGGTGCAGTCTGAAGCCAAGCCCTCCCAGCCCAGAGCTGCTCGAGATCTTCCTCCAAGGCCATCTGCACGCTCCTCCATTGAAGGCCAGCAGCCTCTCACCACCCATGCTCCAGCCACTGGGGGTGCACCTCGTAGGAGCACTTGGATAGGTAAAGGCACACGAACAACAGGCACTAAAGGAATGCATAAGGGTGAATAGTCTAATGTTTAATACTACAGTTAATGTGTTACATTATAAATTTGGATTTGAAGTCGCGGTTGGTGGTGGTTTTTATTTATGCGATGAGCTGTGGGAAGAGGCAATGTGTAATCATATGGAAAGCGATGTGATGGTCATGCAGGAGAGGACAGGTGGGGAGTGTAAGGCTGTTGGTGACCTGGGAGTTGTCGTTGAGGTTAGTGATATCACTCACGAATAAAGTGAGCACGCAGAGCCCGGGCAGACAGGGGCTGTGCACCTTGTTGCCTCCCTGTCATAGAGTTATACAGCACGGATAGAGGCCCTTCGGCCCATCGTGTCCGCGCCGGCCATCAAGCCCTGTCTACTCTAATCCCATATTCCAGCATTTGGTCCGTAGCCTTGTATGCTATGGCATTTCAAGTGCTCATCCAAATGCTTCTTGAATGTTGTGAGGGTTCCTGCCTCCACAACCCTTTCAGGCAGTGAGTTCCAGACTCCAACCACCCTCTGAGTGAAAAAGTTCTTTCTCAAATCCCCTCTAAACCTCCCGCCTTTTACCTTGAATCTATGTCCCCTTGTTATAGAACCCTCAACGAAGGGAAAAAGCTCCCCAGCATCCATCCTATCTGTGCCCCTCATAATTTTGTACACCTCAATCATGTCCCCCCTCAGCCTCCTCTGCTCCAAGGAAAACAAACCAAATCTTCCCAGTCTCTCTTCATAGCTGAAGCGCTCCAGCCCTGGTAACATCCTGGTGAATCTCCTCCTCTGCACCCTCTCCAAAGCGATCACATCCTTCCTGTAGTTTGGCGACCAGAACTGCACACAGTACTCCAGCTGTGGCCTAACCAGTGTTTTATACAGCTCCATCATAACCTCCTTGCTGTTATATTCTATGCCTCGGCTAATAAAGGCAAGTATCCCATATGCCTTCTTTACCACCTTATCTACCTGTTCCACCGCATTCAGGGATCTGTGAACTTGCACACCAAGATCCCTCTGACCCTCTGTCTTGCCTAGGGTCCTCCCATTCATTGTGTATTCCCTTGCCTTGTTAGTCCCTCCAAAGTGCATCACCTCGCACTTTTCCGGGTTAAATTCCATTTGCCACTGTTCCGCCCATCTGACCAACCCATCTATATCGTCCTGCAGACTGAGGCTATCCTCCTCGCTATTTACCACCCTACCAATTTTTGTATCATCAGCGAACTTACTGATCATACCTTTTACATTCATATCCAAGTCGTTCATGTAGACCACAAACAGCAAGGGACCCAGCACCGATCCCTGTGGTACCCCACTGGCCACAGGCTTCCAGTCACAAAAACCCTGTGTCTTCCTCCACTTCCTCCTCCTCCTCCTCCTCTTCTGTCTCTGGCTCTGGGTCGTGGCGGATAGGCAGTGGCAAGGGGTGTTCCCCCATAAAGGCGAGGTTACGCAGCATACCATGATGAATCTTGACACCTGCACAGCTGATTACTGCAGGGCTCCAACAGAACGGTCCAGGCAGTGGAAGCACTGCTGTAGGAGGTCTATGGTGTGCTCGATGACGTTCCATATAGCGGCATAGCTCTTGTTGTATGCCTGCTCTGCATGTGAGCATGCATGCCTGATCAGAGTCATGAGCCACCTCATGAGGGGATAGCCCTCGTCACCCTGTAGCCAGTCTTTGACTTGCTGAGCGGTGCATGGATAGTTGGGACGTTGGACTGCCGTATAATGAAGGCGTCGTGACTGCTGCCAGAGTAGCGGGGACTGACCTGCATGGTGAGGTGAGAGTGACTGCCCTTGACATCAAGGCAGCATTTGACCAAGTGTAGCACCAAGGAGCCCGAGTAAAATTGAAGTCAATGGGAATCAGGGGGAAAACTCTCTAGTGGCTGGAGTCATACCTAGCTCAAAGGAAGATGGTAGTGGTTGTTGGAGGCCAATCATCTCAGCCCCACGACAATGATGCAGGAGCTCCTCAGGGCAGTGTCCTAGGCCCAACCATCTTCAGCTGCTTCATCAATGATCTTCCCTCCATCATAAGGTCAGAAATAGGGATGTTCGCTGATGATTGCAAAGTGTTCAGTTCCATTTACAACCCCTCAGATAATGAAGCAGTCCGTGCCCGCATGCAGCAAGACCTGGACAACATCCAGGCTTGGGCTCATAAGTGGCAAGTAACATTTGCGCCAGACAAGTGCCAGGCAATGACCATCTCCAACAAGAGAGAGTCTAACCACCTCCCCTTGACATTCAACGGCATTACCATCGCCGAATACACCACAATCAACTTCCTGGGGGTCACCATTGACCAGAAACTTAACTGGATCGGTCACATAAATAGTGTGGCTACAAAAGCAGGTCAGAGGCTGGGTCTTCTGCGGTGACTGACTCACCTCCTGACTCCCCAAAGCCTTTCCACTATCTACAAGGCACAAGTCAGGAGTGTGATGGAATACTCTCCACTTGCCTGGATGAGTGCGGCTCCAACAACACTTAAGAAGCTCGACACCATCCAGGACAAAGCAGCCCGCTTGATTGGCACCCCATTCGCCACCCTAAACATTCACTCCCTTCACCACCGGCGCACTGTAGTTGCAGTGCGCACCATCCACAGGTTGCATTGCAGCAACTCGCCAAGGCTTCTTCGACAGCACCTCCCAAACCCTCAACCTCTGCCACCTAGAAGGACAAGGGCAGCAGGCACATGAGAACAACACCACCTGCACGTTCCCCTCCAAGTCACACACCATCCCGACTTGGAAATATATCGCCGTTCCTTCATCATCGCTGGGTCAAAATCCTGGAACTCCTTTCCTAACAGCACTGTGGGAGAACCTAAACCACACGGATTGCAGCGGTTCAAGAAGGCGGCTCACCACCACTTTCTCAAGGGCAATTTGGGATGGGCAATAAATGCTGGCCTCGCCAGCGATGCCCACATCCCCTGAACGAATAAAGAAAACAAACACATACCATTGTACCAGTGGCCAAAAGCAGTAATCCAGCCACTAACCTGCAACACCTGCATGAACCCTTTAAATAGCGCTGGTGGGGGGTCTCCAGGGCATGTTCAGCTGCTCGTGGTTAAGAAAGTTCGTTGGCTGGAGCGGAGTGCCAAAATGGTGTCTATTCCTTTAAATCAGTGTTGCGCACTGATCTAATGCATATTCTCCCTACTTTACACGATGTCGGCATTTGTTATCCGCACATGCACAAACACCTTTACCAAAATAGCGTCCAGCACACATCACACTAGAAGCGTGCACGCGCATTCCGGACGCCATTTTGGGACCGTAGGAGGCCGCGTAGAACCTGAAAAACAGGCCCAATTTCTAGCCCATGAAGTCTCAACAGGTTTTACCCATCCAAAATTTACCTCTCTGTGGTCGTAGCGAAACAAAACTATAGAATTTGGTATAACACCATCACTTGACATCTGTACCTCACTTTAATAGCATGGTGAAGAGAACAAAATGCAATAAGGTTTTATGCTGCTTTATGACTTATATTTTAGAAGAAATACTTGTCAGTTGTGGCAGCATTTACCACGTCTTCCCATTGTCCCTGATGTATACTATTTGGAACATTTGCAATATCTTTTCAACCAAAAATTGATTTTTATTTCTACTGGTACTTTTATTCAATGCATGTTTATTTTCTTTCTTCAACAGAAGCCATCGAGCACAGATGGTAGAAGGACTCAACAAGCCAAAGCTCACACCCCTGTGACGATGCTATCATGGAGATCTTTGGTTGGGAAGCTGCATAGGCCACGGGTGACATGCAAGCATGAGAGGAATATGAATGATTATAATCCCACAAATTCTCTGTGCAAGTGTGTTTCAGCAGGTGGAGAGCAGTGACTGTGTTTCATCATGAAATGTGCTATTTACTGTGCACACAATAGCAACAACAAGATGCCTAACAATGCTCAATAATTTATCATGCACCCTTTTCTTTTTAATACAGAATGCAATAACTACAGGAGCAGAAAGCTGAGTTCTCTCACCAACAAGCCTCACCACAGGTTTCAGCATCATCACTTAAAGCCTCTCCTGTTGCTTGCTGCCTACTGGCATTGATTTTAATGTATTCACCACCATATAGAAACAGGGTATCTGTGGTCTGCTAAATGCAACAGTGTAGCATAAATCAAATGATCCCGGCCAGGTCTCTTGCGTTGCCTGGGAGATGTGGCAAAAAAAATTAGTACCATCATCCCCTTTCTTGCTTCTGGTGTTGAAATTGAACCAAGTTCCAGGAAATGGCACAATTCATCTATGGTATAGCCTCTTCAGCTATTGCTCCTCAGTAAGATCCAGGCAAAGTTTTGTCGCCAGAATTAGACACCCTGCCTGCAGAGTAATGGCCCTCCTTCTTTGGCCTTGGATCTCCATAGCCCTCCTCTGCTGCTTGTCCAAATCCTTCTACTCCTACAGTGTGTCCAGCAGAGTAAGATTTCCAGATGTACTCGTACTGTTGTGTAGAGTTGAACATCTGAGTCACTCTTTACAATGTCTCCTACTCTTTACCAACTCTCTCTGCTGTTTTAACATTTTTATAGCAGGAATCATTAAAGCAATATGGCTGGAAAGCAAGCATGTGCAAATTGTATCCACTAGCAGCTAAGATATTAAATAATGGAACACTGTTCAAGATACAGCAAGGATCGTCAAACAAATAATTCAGGTCCAAATACATCCATCTCATGGAGTCACTCAGAAACCTGATCCAGGCAATCTTTTAAAAAAGATGTTAAAGATGTTCTTCATGGAGCATCCCTCAATGGTTCAGAGATGCTCCACTGGGTCCGGTGGTGGGATTAGTAAAAGGCCAAGCCATGCCCTGGAACTGTTCGTCTCAGCACACAGCCTCACAAAACATTACAGAAATGCCGATTTTCATCAGAAGGATTTATATATGTTTTAATCTTTGAAATTATCTTTATTAATTGTCATATTTCTGGAATGAATACTTGAGGATAAGGACTTTATATTGCCTTATCTAGAGTATTTCTTTAAAACTGAAGTATGTGATAATGCAAACTATTTAACAGGCGTACCCAACTCAATAGATATATATCTTGAACATCGCAAGCACTTCCTGTCCACGTTACTTACTTCGGGTGTCCATCTATTATGTATTAAATTTGCTACATATGTCACACACTCCTTATTTGAGCATCACCACTGTGATATACAATCACTCCTGCAGATACATACTTCCACTACGAGGTGAAACTTCATCAGCTCCAGAAGCTGCAGATCTTCATATCTATACCTGCAGGAGCACTAATGCACTGTGGGACATTTGCTATGGCCTGACTTTGTGTACAATACAACAGGACATCCACTAATTTATAATTTAAAAATTGTACATTGACATTTATAATGAAAACACCTTATGTAAGCCTATCACACTGTAGTTGCAGGTCTCTGGTGACTAGGTGCACAATTGCAGGACTCCCACCACTAAGTAGTGCAATGGTATTAGTTACCCAAGTCTACTCGCCATTTTGTTTCTTCACCCAACTTTCAGGTGTTTTGCCCTGTTTAAGACCCAATTTTCACTTTTACCATATGATTTTTGGAGTGCCCCAGGTCCCTCTGTGTCCCCTACCTAATCAATCAATTTATGGCCACCCAATTTCAGGCAAAAAAGAGAGAATGTGCATGTGTGTGTGTCTATAAAAAGACTGCACTGAATACACAACTGCTATAGCTTTTGTCCGTAATTTAGGAACATCAGAAATTATATTAAGCTGACAGCAAGAGACAGAGTTGAATTTTGAAGGGAAGTGGAAAAGCTCTAATTACAACTGGATTATCAACCATGTTTTGTTGATAGTTAGCAAATGTAAATATTCTAATTTGTAACAGCTGTGAGATACTCAGAGACTGAGACAGACAGAGGGACAGTGTCTTTCCTTATCCTAATTGGAGTTATTTTTTCAAATTAAAAAACAAAATGAATTGAATTTTGAAAGGAAATAGAAAAGCTCTATCACCTGCATTTTGTTGATGATTAGAAAATGCAAACATTCTAACTAGTAAGTCCTATAACACACACAGAGTCACACATAGATATGGACACAGTGAGAAACTTAGGCAGATAGAGAGAAACAAAGAGACAGACATCAGATAAACTTCCAGGAACCAATCACAAAACTCCAAATTCAATGTTTGTAGAGGTCTCTTAAAAAGTTACAAACAAGCGGCCAAAGGGCCCATGCCATCTCCATCCTATCAATGCTGACAGACATGAGGTATCCACAAGTGAGCCAAACTCCACATTCCAACACCCAATCTGCCAAACATCAGGTTCCTCCTTCACAATTCTGCCAAGATCTGACTTCCCCCTGTGGAGTGATGCCACATCAAAGCCCCACCCTCTGCTGCCAAACTACAGGAACACCACCTCAGTTTTGCCAAATTGCAGGACAATTTCCCAGTGCTACCAAAGACTAGGACACATCCTCCAGTGCAGCTAACTTAACTCCCCCTCCCTAGTACTGCTAATCAGCATGAGGTGGAAATTCATTTCAACCCGTTTTCAGGCCTGAAATAGGTGGCACACTGGGAGCATGTGCCAGAAGCCAGAGTCTTGAGGCTCACCTGAAATTTGGCCTCAGGCCTCATGAGTATATTGCCGACGAGCTGCGGCTGCGAATTGGATGTCCAGAAGCAGCTCGCCGGATCCATGAGGATGAAGTTGGGCCGGCTGCCTCCATGGCAGCGACCCTCAGGTAGGTTCTGGGAAGTGGGGGAGGCGATTGAGAGGGAGGGGGTGAACGGGAAGGACCGCTGGTTAGGCTGCATGTAGACATGGTTATCCTGAACACAGCAAGTCCAGCATTCAGGGCAGCCCAATTTTGGGAAGGGGGCCTCAAACACGCTTTAGGCCCTCTATTTGCGTATGCAAAGGGTCTAACGCCTGTTTAAGGTGTGGGCCCTGGATACCTATACTGGAGCCTTTTCCAATATGGTGGACTGCACACAATCAGTGGCCCACATGTTATCCCCTACATGGCATAAATACCCCTATTGTTATCAAACAACACATCCTTTAAGTCACCATGAGCAACCCCATATAAGATCTGATAGTTTAAATTAAATGTCTTGTGTATAGCACACACTTCTCGTGTTGCACTTACTTTCTATAACAGTTTCATGTCACACTTTCCCAATTAATCTTTAAATGAAATATTTTCATTTGTTTTGAGAATAAAGTGAAATATTTTTAAGTTAAAGGTAATTATGTAAGTTAAAGGGAAGGCGGTCTAGTTTTTGGTCAGCTCATCCCTTTTTATAGAAGCAAATGTTATTCTTACCAGAAATTTCTTTGCTGTTTTAATGTCAATGTTATCAACAACATTAAGACCCTCGAATCAGATCTTCCCTTCCTGCTGGGCTACTCCAGTAATGTCATTTACAAGAAGCATCCTAAAGCGACTCCACTGCAAACAGTAGAAAGAAGCAACTTCAAACTGTGAAACACCTTGGGATGTTTTGTTATGTTAAAGGCATTATATAAATGTAGGTTGTTATTGTTGGTGGTCTGAGAGTCATTCTGGAGCAGTCTGGCCTTGGGAAACCATACTACAGTTTGGAAGTCTGCATCCCGAGGCTATAGTATGGTTTTCCAAAGTTGTTTGGCACCAAAATGACTCTCAGGTTGCCAACAAGAACAATACAACTTGCAATTACACAATTCTTTTAACGTAACAAAACATCCCAAGGTTACTCCTCCCTGCTGCTTGCAATTAAGTCATTCCAAGATGCTCCTTGTAATTGTCACTACTGAGTGGCCCAGCAGGGAGGGAGACCTGACTCAAGGATCTCCATGTTGCTGATAAAATGTTGTTTTTAAAGTCAAAGAAATTTCAGGTAAAATTTTCTTCTATAAAAAGGTGAGTACTTTGAAGAAAGAGTGCTCCCCCTGGACTTTCCGTTGCCTTTACGTTGTTCACCTTCCCTCTTTTCATTTAATTTAGAGAGCACCAGCAGCAGTAAAGTATCTTGGAAGACATTGTACCAAGTTTGTAAACAGCAGAATTTGCCCACTGACTTGGCTGATGGCATATTGATTATATCACACACAGCAATTGTATCTGATGTGAAAATCCTACAGCTGATATGTAAAGTTAAAATAAAAGCTAAACTGGAAACATAGAAACCACCACTTAAAGCTCTGTTCTGATCCAACCAGGTGGATTCTGGCAGAAGTTTCTGAAAGAGACTGTTCCCAGAACAGAACACCAAAACTCCCCGATGTGAAAAGTGCCCCATATTTTAGTTGCAGCAGCAATAACAATCAGTAGTGCTAAACAGGCAGAAATATTAATGGGGATTTTCATTTAATTGATTTTTAATCAGCCATAAAATCTGATCAAGAACAAATCTTTGTTTCCATGCATTTTCAACTAATTTGTTTTTGCAACTATAGTAAAAATAACCTACTGTTCAAAGCAAAAACAAGCTTTCTGTGCTTGAATGTGGAACTTATTTCTCTATCTACAGTATCGTGCTTTGTTTTTAATATTACTTCCCTAAGGGTACAATGCTGTTCAAAATCAGATCTCTGACTTTGGTATAATTTGAGTCAGCCTTCCATGCATCTAAAGGTATTTGTCTCTTTCTCACTTACCTTCCAGCAGTTCGTCCAGGCTAGTGATCTTCTTGTTCCCATCAATACTGTAGATGCTCCTGACTCCTTGAGACAGATTGACATTATCCGAGAGAGACTTAGTCAGTTCCACCAGCAAAGCATCTAAGGACCTGAACCTGTCCTGGGAAACAGCATACACGAGCCCTTTGAAGTAACGGTCTCCATTCCGGTAAAAGCGGACTTTTTTGGCTCTTTTCTCCTGGCTGAGCGCCTGCAGGGTGCGGGTCCGGTAGAAGCTGCAGTGAGCGCTGTGAGCTGGGCTCGGTAAACCATTTCCCCGGGAGCTCGAGCCTCCTCCACCGCCTCCTCCTCCCCCGCTGCCGCTTCCACGCCGAGAAGATCGGTGACCCCGGCTTCTCTCCTCAAAGTGCTCCAGCTCGACGCTCCGATCGTGCGACATTATTAATAGTACAACCAGAAATTAAAATTAAAAACAATTTTTTTAAAACGCTGTTATTCCTTTTCAGCTGCTAATGATCCTGAATCCTTTTCTGATTGCCAGCTCTGATTCAGCTAAAACTCTACCTCCCCAAAATCATATACAAGGTCACTCTTATGAACCTATTGTGGCATTAAATTTCAAACCTGTAAATAATTATTGCTTTTTTAAAAAAAAGCAACAGAGCAATGGCAGTAGGTTGTCTTGATCACCACAGACAATGTGTTGGGCTCCTCAGGCTGTAGATCCAGGATGGAGGACCTCTCACCACATCCTACATCGCTGTTGATGGGCTTGACGATGCCCAAAAATGAAGAGGGAAGTGGAAGATCAGAGGAGATTCCGTTGTGCACGTAGCCCAGTCTCGGCCTCTTTATTAACTGATGGAAACCAAACCAGTGAGAGAGGAGGAGGCGGAGGAGAAGATGCACGGAGCCTGAGCTTTTCTGCTGTGGTCCACCGCCAATTGGAGCAGCGAGAAAGGGAGCAAATCGGTCTGATCCAGCTCCAAACTGACTTGACACTAAAACGGAAACAGGAGCAACGCAATCCTAGTGGGGGGGGGTCGTATTTGAAGGATGGGTGAGGGGGGGGGGGTAGTGAGCTTTTGCAGTCTCTCGCCGCTTAGATACAGAAAGAAAGAGATATCTGGCAGAGACGTAAGACTGCTGTAATGGAAGTGTAAATATTCGAGCTTCTCATCCCCTTTTTTTTGGCAGGCTTCCCAACGCGCCGCTGCCGCAACCGCAGCAGCAGGACTCCGGGCTGAACCGCAGTGTGCGGAGGAACTCGCTGCAGCTCCACACAGACAGGCAAGAGCTTCCTCCAGGTCTTAGTGCCGCAGGGGCTGGCTTCCTCACAGCCTCGCAAATTATTGCCAAACACTTTTCTTGCCCTTTTAAATGCTAACCTATTCACTGGTTTCTAATTTTGCCCTCTGATTGTTTTTTTTTAATGGCCTGGAATTTTTAATTGCATATTTTTTAATTCACAATATATTAGAAAAAAGTCCCAAATAATACTAAATTATTTTACAGTAGTTTATTTTGTAATACTGAAAATTAAAGTGCTTTTTGTGATCACAAATTTTTAAAAACATAATTCATTTAATTGAATCTATTTGAAAATACTTTACATAATGGCATAAATTAAGTCAAACACTGCATCAGGTTACTTGCATCATCATGAGGAAAATATCACACAGTTCTTTCCCAAATGAAAAAAGTTCGCAGAATTCTTTTTTTCATGCAGACACTCCACCATTACAATTTAAATTCTATGACAATCAGCAACTTTATCTTCACAAGTATATTCCACAAAACCTAATCTATAATTTAAAATGTTGAAGAAGAGGGTATAGGGGCCTATAGGTAAGACAAAAATGAAAAAGGAATACTAGAAAATAAGGAAAGGTTGAGAAATGGATAAGGAAAGCAAAGAGAAAGTATGAGGAAAGAATCTCAAATATTATTAAGAAGAATAGTAAAGTATTTTACAAATATATCAGCTAAATGAGAATTGTTAAATGTAAGGTTGGATCCCTGAGAGAAGAGGAATAGTGAGTTAGTAGAAGATAAGTGGAAATTGGCAGGGATATTTAACAAGTACTTCAGTTCACTTCACTTCAATAATAGAGAAAGATATTGGGGAGGAGGTCAATCCTGAATTGCTTAAAAGCAAAATGTGAGATATTATAACAAATAAAAGTAAAGTATTAGCAAAGTTAATTAAGCTAAAGGTGTACAAGGTGCCTGGACCTAACAGGATACATCCAAGGATCCTGAGGCAAATGGGGGAAGAAATGGCCCTAGAATTTATATTTCAGGATTCTATTGAGATTGCATGTGTGCCAGAGGATTGGAGTGTGGCCAATGTAATACCCATTTTCAAAATGAAAGACAAAGCTAACCCACGTAGTTATAGGTCAGTTAGTTTAACATCTGCATTAGGAAAAATTAGGGCATTTTTAATTAAAGATGAAATTATTAAATACCTAGATTCTTGCTACAATTGTACAGGACTTTGGTGTGACCACACCTGGAGTACTGTGCACAGTTTTGGTCTCCTTACCTAAGGAAGGGTATATTTGCCTTAGAGGAGGTCCATAAAAGGCTCTCTAGATTGATTCCTGGGATGAGAGGGTTGTCCTATGAGGAGAGATTGAGTAGAATGGGCCGATACTCTCTGAAATTTAGAAAAACGAGAGGTGATCTTATTGAAACAAATAAGATTCTGAGGGGCTTGACAGGGTATATGCTGAGAGGTTGTATCCCCTGGCTGGAGAGTCTAGAACTAGGGGGCATAGTCTCAGGATAAGGGGTTGGCCATTTAAGACTAAGCTGAGGAGGAATTTCTTCACTCAGAGGGTTGTGAATCTTTGGAATTCTCTATACTAGAGGGCTATGGATGCTGAGTCTTTGAGTATATTCAAGACTGAGATTGATAGATTTTTGGACTCTTGGGGAATTAAGGGATATGGGGATCGGGCGGAAAAGTGGAGTTTAGGTTGAAGATCAGCCATGATCTTATTGAATGGCGGAGTAGGCTCAAGGTATGGCCTACTCTTGCTCCCATTTCTTATCTTCTTATGAAGAGAAAATAATTAGAAGCAGCTAACATGGATTTTAGAAAGGAAGCTTGTGCTTGACAAACCTGACAGAGGTGAGAGATATGGTGGATGGGGGAAATACGGTGGATGTGGTGTACATGGACTTTCAGAAAGTCTTGGACAAGGTACCACACAGGAGGCTATTGGAGAAGATGAAGGGTTGTGGAATTAGGGGGAGGGTAGCAAATTGGATTAAAAATTGATTAGAAGGAAGGAAATAGAAAGTAGGAGTTAAGAGCAGTTTCTCAGAAGTGGTTGGAAGTGGGGAGTGGTGTCCTACAAGGTTCTGTTCTCTATTCATTGTGTACATCAATTATTTTGATATAGGTCCACAGGGAGTGGTGTCCAAATTTGCAGAAAATACTAAAATAGGAGACATTGTAAATAACTCTGAGGACCAAAGGAATCTGCAAGGAGATATTGATAAGATGGTTGAATGGGCAAAAAAGTAGCTGATGGAATTCAATGTCATGAAATCTGAGATGGTATAAAAGTAATTATACTTTGAATGGGGAAGGCTGGGTGATGTGGAAGAGCAGAGGAATTGGAAGTTCAGATATTAAAAGCACTTCAAGTGGATAAGCCAATAAAAATGGTAATGGAATACTGGGTTTTATGGAAGCAGGTATAGAATATACAATTTGAGATGTAACATTAATCCATATCAAATCTTAGTAAGACCATGGTTGGACTAGTCTATGCAGTTTTAGACTTGACATTTTAGGAAGGATGTTGAGGTAATAGAGAAGGTACAGCACAGGTTCACTAGGGATGCTGCCTGGTATGAGGAAATACAAATACAAAGAAAGAATTGGAAAATTTGGGACTGTTTTCATTAGAATAGAGGAGATTAAGGGGTGATTTAATAGCTATGATTTTAAAATTATGAAGAGGTGGGACAGAGTAGATAGAAACAGATTATTTGTAGTTCTTGATGGGTATAGAATGAGGAGACATAGATATAGGATTGAATGTAAGAGATTTAGGACAGGGAGCAAAACAAACCTTTTTACACAGAAGATTATGAGGCTGTGGAATGCATTACCAGAGTTAGTGACTGAAGCAGAGACCATATCAACATTTTAAAATAGGTTAGATAGGTCATTGAAGAAAGAAAGAACTTGCATTTATATATCACCTTTCACAACCTCAAGACATCCCAAAGCACTTCATAGCCAATGAAATGGCCTTTTGAAGTGTAGTCACTGCTGTAATATAAGGAAGTGCGGCAGCCAATTTGAGCACAGCAATGTCCCAAAAACAGCAATGGTGTGATATTGGTTGATGGCCAAATCTTGGCTAGGACACTGGGAGAACTCCCCTGATCTTCTTCAAAAAATGTCATGGTATCTTTTGTATCCACCTGAGCGAGCCAGCACTCCCTCAGAATGGCACTGAAGTGTCGGCCTAGATTATGTGTTCAAGTCCTGGACTGGGGCTTGAACCCATGACCTTCTGACTAAGAGGGGAGAGTACTACCACTTATCAAAGGGATATGGAGGCCGAGTAGGTACAAGGGATTAGGACTGCTGCTCATGTGAAGGATGAACATCAACATGGAGCAGTTTGGCCAAACAGCCTGTTTCCATGTTGTAATTTCTGTGTAATTCTATGTAATCTAGCAGAGGTCTGTACTTTGTGGGAAATGTATGCCACACTTCACTCATGTCACAGATTGCAAGATCAGACCCTGTTTTCCATTTTACCGATGTTTTTGTTTTTATACAGTGCTGAATTATATTCATGTTATTGTTTTTGGTGTTTGCTGTATATGTGGTGTTATATCCTGCCTTTTCTTTTGTTTGCTGAGCCTCAACCTCATATACAGGCCCCTTACCCCATGGTCTACAAACGCACAGTGAAGCCCTATATTCCATTTTATGCATTTTTATACAGTAGGGAATATTTTTCTTGTTTTTCTTTTCTGTTTGGTGTTTATTTTGGCATTTTTAAACTCTCTGTTGTATTTGTATTGAATAATTACACAATTACAAGTCAATTTCCTGTTGCATCTGACATGGGGAGTCAAGAACAAGTGCATTATTCAGATCAAGCTGAATTAGAGGGCAGTGGGATAATTAAACCTAGGTAGAAAAGGTGAGAAAGAGGAGGATGAAGGAGGCAAATAGCAGGAAGGAGGACGGAGGGTGTGGGGTTATTAGGGGGGAGTAGAGGGTGAGTGCTGGGGCTTCATATAGTGCAGGGTTATGCAGAGAGTAATGCAAGATAGGAATTAGGAGTCTTACCATGGTAACCCTGGTCAAGTCTTTACATTTTTCCCTGCATTGCATGGCAGGGACACTCGATATTCATGCCCCCCCCCAATTAGGTAAGCTGTCAATCAATAACGCGAGTAGCTCTGACAGTCTGCCTGTTTAATGATAATGAAGTCCCTGACCAATGTTACCTCCTAATTGCGCTCATGTGATTAGGCACACTACCAGCTCAGCTGAAAATGGGCCCAAACAAATTTCTACCTTCTGAAGTGGAATACATGATTTAAAAGTTTATCATAGCCTCAGTGTTTTTGAAGCACGACTGCTTCAGGGTGATTCAGACCCATTATTAAACAAGAACAACAGGAGGTAAAGCTCTGATGCTATTCTCAGTGAATTCTCCACCTAGTATTAACCAGGCAGAAAATTGGATTTTCGACAGTAATCTGTTTTTTGGCTTAACTTCTGCCAGTTTGAATCTTCCACTCTATCTTTATTTGAAGGAAGGGAGGAGTCACAAATGATAGCCTATGTGACTGTGACCACAGTAAACTATCCCTCCTCATTCTTCTCCAACTGTCTGCAGCCTTTGATACAGTTGACCACACCATCCTCCTCCAACCCCTCTTCTCCGTAGTCCAGTTGCGTGAGACTGCCCTTGCCTAGTTCCATTCCTACCTATCCAGTCATAGTCAGAGAACCATCTGCAACGGCTTCTCTTCCCGTTCCTGCATCATTACCTCTGGAGTCCCCCAAGGATCTATCCTTGGCCCCCTCCTATGTTTCATCTACATGCTGCCCCTCAGTGACATCATCCAAAAACACAACGTTAGGTTCAACACGTACATTGATGCCACCCAGCTCTACCTCACCACCACCTTCCCCGACCCCCCCACTGCCTCTGATTTGTCACACTGCTTGTCGGACATCCAGTACTGGATGAGCAGAAAATTCCTCCAATTAAATATTTGGAAGACCTAAGCCACTGTCTTTGGTCCCTGCCACCAACTCCATCCCTCTCCCTGGTCACTGACTGAGGCTGAACCAGACCGTTTGCAACCTTGGCGTCTTATTTGACCCTGAGATGAGCTTCCGATCACATATCTGCTCCATCACCAAGGCCGTCTACTTCCACTCTGTAACATTGCCCGTCTCCGCTCTCGCCGTAGCTCATCTGCTGCTGAAATCCTCATCCATGCCTTTGTTACCTCCAGACTTGACTATTCCAATGTTCTCCTGGCTGACATGCGCGCGCAGCCCCCGCATGTGGGACTCCCGCCGGCAATTAAAGCCAGCGGGGTGCCACTTAAAGTATTTATTTAGGTATTTCAGGTCGTTTACAGACCTGATTGACCTGATATTTTAGGAGGGCTGGATTTTGAAATTAACTGAGACTGTTTCCCGTACTGGGGGAAACACTCCCAGTTCAAATGGACGTGTTGCAGCCATCAGCCTGTGGCAGATGCAAAGGTCCATTTGACAGGTGGGGGTGGGGGAAGACCCTCACTCATTGCAGGAGGCCACTCTGTCACTTTGGGCAAAGTTTGGCCTCCACCACCCTCCTCCTAACAGTAACATTCACAAACTTGCACACTTACCTCGGTGTTCAGACACATGTACCTACCTTGCGGACCCCCTCAGATGTACATCTTCCAGATGGGGGCCGCCGTAGCTGCAGTCATGACTTCCTCGGAGGGTGAACAGCATCACCAGCCTCGCCGGCCACGCCGTCCACCTCTGACATGTGGAGCTCCACAACACAGTGCTGTGACACATCCACCTGCACAGCAGGAGGGAGGGCAACGGCAGAGAGAGATGCATCGCAGAGGGCACTACCCTCGCCACAGGGTCCACAGACCGAGGCTCAGCTTCCTGGACCTCTCTGAGCAGCAGTGCACATGGAGGCTCAGAGTCACTCGACATGTAGCAGTGGACATCTGTAGCCTCCTTCATGCCGAGCTGCTCCCAGCTGGCCCAAGCACCATCTTCTGACCTGTCGCTGTCAAAGTCAACACTGCCCTCAACAACTTCTCCTCCGCATCCTTCCAGGGTGCGACCGGGGACATCGCCGATGTCTCTCAGTCGTCTGCACAAAAGAGCCCTGCAAATACACCTACACCCACTCTGCAGTGATATAATGGGTGGCATCAAGTGTGCGTGTTCATGGTGAACCCCATGAAAGGGACCGATTCCACAAGCCAGTCAAGAATGGGCAAGGCGTGGCAGTAGTGGTGATAATAATCATTTTTATTGTGCATGTGAAAGAAAACAAATATAAATAAAAAACATGACAAATCGTCAGACACCCTTGTGCATTCTCTTTGTGCTCACAAAACTTTTGCCTTGCGTTTCCGGACACCCCTACGTGGTGCTACCCCTGTGGCTTCAGCAGAGGTAGTGGCAGGTTGCTCTTATTCATGCCCTGACTGATGAGATGCTTTGGGCCGACGCCCTCTGGGTTTGGGTGCCCGTGAGGGCCCCTCCAAAGACTGCTCCACCTGCACCTGTGCAGGGGCAGACATGGCCACCTGGAGAGGGGGCAGCATTGCGGGTACTGGTTGAGAGGGGGGCAACGGGTGAGACGTGGGAGCGCTTTGAGTGGCGTCCCCACTTCCAAGTCCCCTTTCACCATCATCCCTCTCTTGGGCCAGGCCCACAGCACTCCTTCCACCCTGCTGGACGGCAGTTTGGAGGACTTGTGTGGGGCCTTGGAAGGCCACTTGTAAAGTATCTGTCAGCCTGTTCAAGGTGGCAGAATGTTGCTCACCCTGAATCCGAACGGCCATTGTCAGGGCCTGAATGGACACATTGTTGAGCCGTGCTTGACGCTCGAGGGAGGCTAGCCTTTCCTCCATTGCAGACATTCCCGCACCTACCCGCGACACTATCTCAGAGATGCCTTCGCGTCCCTGCGACACTATCTTGGAGATACCCTCCTGTACCTGTGCCACCATTCCCCTCATGCAGGAGTTGGACTCCTCCATCCTCTGCGCGGTTGTGGAGAATACGCGTGGCACCTGTTCCAGTGCCTCGGCAATGTGCTGCTGCCCCTCGACGACTCTCATTTTCACGGCTGGTCCTCAGGGTTCAGCATCTGGGTCCAGCTGAGCAGAGCCTGGAGAAGAGTGCTCCCACTGGCGTGGACTCTCCACGGCTGCCCCGCCACCAGGGTCTGCTCGTGCTCACATGTGCGTGGTGACTCACCATGTGCAAGCCCAACTAAGTGAGGACGGGGACCCACCGAGGTGTGTGTATCTGCGCTGGTGGATGCATGGCTCAGATGTGACGATGGACCCTCAGAGGCCGGAAGGTCCTCTGAGGAATCGCCCTCCACGGTCACGGTGCTCGCAGATGGTCCTGCAAGAGAACAGAAAGCAATATTAGGCATGTGGACAGATGTTGAGGTGCTGCAGATGCCAAGTGATGCTAAGATCATTCGCGATCATGAGTGCTGAGTGTTAGCTTTCTGTCACCGGCCGCTTGTGCAATCCCAGCCTTGGCATCCGCCACGGACAGGCACTCCAGCGTGTGGCTGATCTCCAATGACTGCTGCTCTGCGTCTGTTAGTGCCACCTGGTGTGGCGGGCCCCCTCCGGTCTGTGCCCTCTCCCAGGCTGTCTGGCATCTCTTCTCCTATCAAGGCAAAACACAGAGGCGTGATTGAGTGATGGTTGCATGGTGAGCCACTGCATGCATTGGTATGGGTGGGGTTGAGTGTGAGGGAGATGCATGGGAGGGTGCGTGTGCAACATAGCCATGATATTGTATGAGGAGTGGGTTGCATGGTAGTGTTTGAACGGGGACAGGGGCGGTGAGTACGTGCAGGCAAGGTGAGGATGATAGTTGAGTGGATGTGAGGAGTGATGCGAGAGCGTTGTGGTGGCAGTGCAGAAGGAGTTGTGTGGTGGTGGAGGTGATGTGGAAGACGGAGTGTGGGAGAATGCGTAAGTATACTCACTTTGGCTGACCTATTTTGGTCATTAAATCTCTTCCTGCACTGGATCCAGGTTCGTGGCACATTGCCGCTGCTGGTAACCTCCTTGGCCACCTCCAGCCAGGCCTTCTTCGTGGTGGAGGGAGGGCACTTCCTCCCATCAGACAGGAAAAGGATTTCCCTCCTCCTCCTCATCCCATCCAGCAGCACCTGGAGTGAGGAGTCCGAAAATCTTGGGGCAGCCTTCCCTCTGGCCTGCTCCATGGTTCAGCATTGGTTGTTTGCTGCAGGAAGAGCATTGGTGGACTGCCCCTTTAAATAGGGATCCTCCAGCTGACTGACCTTGCTGCGCGTGCGCAGTCCGCCCGCTGCGCAGCTTACCAGCGGGAAACCCGGAAGCAGAGGTAAGTGGTTCCAATTACCCACGCGCCCAATCGACTACCCCGCTGAGAACCCGCTGCCCTGCTAATATCGAGCCCATTATGTTACATACTAGCATATCTCTCGTGGCATTGCTCATGGTCAGTTGGAGAGCAGAACGGGTAAGAATTGGGGAATAGTGGGGCTGGGGTGGGATGGCAAGGGAACAATTTGAGGTTTTGGCAAGGAAAAAAGGATTTGACCATCTATACCTTATTAAAATCTTACATCTGTGCCCACTGCTAAAAAGCATTATCAAAAATTATGAAAACAGAAAGTTAGACAAAAAGTGCCTCAATATGCGAGATTTTTAATTATATATAAGGGTAATTTTGCGATCTGGTGCTCCCAGCATGAAGTGGTGCTTGCAGGATCTGCATCTTGGGAAATTGTGGACATGCAACTCTTGATTTGCCATCCATTCATTTTAATGAGTTCTCCACTGGGAGTGGCAGGTTGTGGAATCATCCTATATGTTTATAATGCATTTTCTTTTACAAATAGTAAAGCAATGAGTCAGGGAATTGAATGGTGCAACGGATTCACACATAAACCTCTGGGATCCAGATTTGAATTCAGCTCTGACTGATGGGATGAATGTCTCTCTTTACTGGCTATAATTGTGTTATGTGAAATGTGTTTCGGCAGCTTCAACCCAGTAAATATTTTACATTCATTTGTAAACCCAGAATTCTTTGATGTGCACCAATTGATAAAAAGTAACTTTCTCTAAAACTATGTTTGTTTATTTTACAGATTATTAATTTAACTGCATGTGGAACTTTGAAGGGAAAAAAGGTCCCGCGCATGTGCCTCCTCAGCATGGACAGCAGCCATAGTGCCTTTGAATGACTGCATGACATTCTGTCAAGGTGGCATTACGCTGACTCATTGGAGGTCTGAATGTTAACATTGTGGTGTGATAAAGAGGACTGCTGGATCTGCACAATTGTGTTCAGCATATTGATCAGTGGAATAACCTATTGCAATGACTGTGTCCCAAAGATATTGCATTTTGCAATTTTTGCTTATTTGATAACACTCTTGCCTTTGAGTTAAAAGGTTGTGTGTTCAAGCTCTGCTCCACAACTTGAGCTCTACAGAGGAAGCTGCATTGTCAGAGATGCTGCTCGTTGGACAAGACCATTAAGTTGAGGCCTTCTACCTACCTGTTCAGGTGAATGTTAAAGATTCCACGGCACTATTTGAAGTTTCCCAATGTTCTGGGTTACAGTCCTCTCTCAATCCACATCATGAAAAATAGGTAACTGATCATTCCCTTTGTGCTTTGTGGGATCTTGCTGCTGCTTTGTGGGATCTAACAGTAGTGACTGCACCTCAAAGTAATTCACTGTAAGTACTGAGTGACTTAATAAGGTGGCATATAAATGCAAATCCTTTTTTCTATTATGTTGAGCTCAGGGCACAAATGGATGAGATTTGGAATGCACGAAGAGGTGAACAATTTACACCAACAGAATTTTTTTCTGCAGTTACCTTCTCGATTAAATATTTGTCTCTGAATTTTTCCTAATTGTAATTTTTTTGTTACTGTTTATGTTTCCCTGTAATACCACAGATCAATAACAGAAAGTATTTAACAGTGTGTTATAAATATAAATGCACCCATATATGCATTTACAAGCAATGGGATAAATTTAACCTTTTCCCACACTTACTAACTAGATTGATTAATACAGCTACAAAGGCTGTATATACCTCCTCAGTATCTACAACTGTGTGACAAAAGCATTCTAGTTTAGTAACATGTTGGGCTCGATATTGCCAGGGCTGTGGGTTCGTGGCGGGGGCGAAATCAGTCTGCCCCGCGCGCGATCGCAGCCAAATTGGACCCACTTACCTGGTCTTCCAGGTTCCCCACTGCTGATCTGCGCATCAGGCGGACTGCGCATGCGCAGTAAGGTCTGTCAGCTGGAGGAGCTCTATTTAAAGGGGCAGTCCTCCACTGACAGATGCTGCAACAAATAGGAAAAATTACAGCATGGAGCAGCCCAGGGGGAAGGCTGCTCCCAGTTTAATGATGCCTCACTCCAGGTATCATTAGATGGGGTGAGGAGGAGGGGGAGTACAGAGATCATCCCCCCGGCGGGCGGGAGGAAGCAGCCTGCCTCTGCCACCAGGAAGGCCTGGCTCGAGGTGGCAAAGGAGGTCACCTGCACCACCAACATATCGCGCACCTGCATACAGTGCAGGAGGCGCTCCAATGCCCTAAGTAGGTCAGCCAAAGTGAGTACACTTACTCATTCCCCTACACTCTGTCTGCCACATCACCGCCCCCACCTCACATCTCCTTCTGCACTGCCAACACTACTCTGTCGCATCACCCCTCACACCCACTCAAACCTCATCCTCATCTTACCTGCACTTACTCACCTCACCAGTACTCATCCCACCACTACCACTCAACCCAATCCTCATACAATCTCATGGCTCTATCTCATACTCACCCTCTCATGCATCTCTTTCACGGTCAGCCTCACTCAACCTGCCACTACCTGTGCTGCAGCCACAGGGCATGCATCACATATGTGCAGTAGGAAGCGTAAGGCAAACGGGTCGTGAGCATGAAGGGGATGCACAAGGATGTTTGAGGGTTTGTCGTGGTTTTTACTTGTATTTAATTTCTGACCAACTCACATCACATATTATATTGTCACCACTACTGCCACGTCTTTGCGAATCTTGTCTGGTTTGTGCAATATTGCCCTTTCCTGGGGATCACAATGAAGACCCAGAACTGATGACACCCATTGTGTCAATGCAAAGTGGGTGTAGGTGTATTTGCAGGGCTCTTTTGTGCAGACGACTGAGAGACATCGGCGATGTCCCCAGTGGCACCCTGAAAGGATGCGGAGGAGAAGTTGTTGAGGGCAGTGGTGACGTTGACAGTGACAGGTAAGAAGATGGTGCTCGGGCCAGCCGGGAGCAGCTCGGCATGAAGGAGGCTGCAGATGTCCACGACTACATGTTGAGAGACTCTGAGCCTCTGTGTGCACTGCTGCTCAGAGAGGTCCAGGGAGCTGAGCCTCGGTCTGTGGACCCCGTGGTGAGGGTAGTGCCCCCTCCGACGCATCTCTCTCTGCGGTTGCCCTCCCTCCTGCTGTACAGGTGGATGTGTCACAGCACTGTGTTGTGGAGCTCCACGTGTCAGAGGTGGACGGCTTGGCTGGCGAGGCTGGTGATGCTGTTTGCCCTCCGAGGAGGTCATGACTGCAGCTACGGCGGCCCCCATCTGGAAGATGTATATCTGAGGGGGTCCGCAAGGTAGGTACATGTCTCTGGACCCCGGGGTAAGTGTGCAAGTTGGTGAATTTGATTGTCAGGAGGAGGGTGGTGGAGGCCAAACTTTGTCCCAAGTGACAGAGTGGCCTCCTGCAATGAGTGAGGGTCTCCCCCCCAACCTGTCAAATGGACCTTTGCAGCTGCCACAGGCTGTTGGCTGCAACATGTCCATTTCAACTAGGAGTGTTTCCCCCAGTACGGGAAACAGTCCAAGTTGTTTCTAAAATCCCACCCCTCCTGACATATTCCCTTAATCAGGTCTGTTAATGACCTGAAATACCAGTATAAATACTCTCAAGTGGCACCCCGCCGGCTTTAATTGCCTGCGGGAGTCCCACACGCGGGGGCTGCGCGCGCACGTCGGCGCGTGTGTGGGGAACCCGGAAGTGGGCGGGTTGGAGCCGGGCTCCCGACCCACTCCGGGATTCCCCGATTTTCGGAGCCCCCCCCGCCAGGAACGCACCCGATAGCGGGTGCTAAAATGGAGCCCGTTGTCTTCATTGAAGCACATAAGAATAACAGGACAAACATAATTTCTAGACATAATTATTATGCCACAATTGAGGGAGGAACCTGCAAATCTCACAGCTTAGCTGCTTTTCATTTGCTTTGTATGTGGAATAAACACAGTGTAAGGGTCATGAATACATTTTTTTGCATGGATTGACTCTTTAGCCAATCACATTTTGTGATTTAGTCCGAAGTTTATAAATATTTATTATATTATTAGATTGACATATTAGACATGAACCTGCTCATGTTTAAAATTCATATTTAAAATGTATATATAGACTTAACAGATGCCAACTGGGAAAAACGTGTGATGGCTCTTCAAAAATGTCTTGCTCTTAAAAGAATGACTTCAAGGGTGTAATAAAGCAAAAATAATGACTTTGGTTATCAGGCTAAAACTGGTAAACTATTGGGTCTGGGGTTATACTCATGAGCAGGAGTGTGCAGCTTAGATCGGAACACTGGCATTATATGAAACTTGGCCTTTCCAGCAATCCCCAAGTCATTAGTTTGCCACTACAGCCCTCAACTCTAACCAATATGTGTATGACATATAAAACAAAGGATCAAGCAATCAACTGCTACTTCAGCCATGCTCCAGGGCTGATAGGCTTATGGTTTACCAAAAGATTCCCAGACCTGTGGAAGAGAAATATTTTCCCATCTCTTTTATGAATAATCAATTCCAAATTACATTTTTTAAGAGCAAGTCATATCACTGTAGCCATGATCGTTCCTTTGGTGAGTTTTTGCCATTAATAATACTGTAAGTAATGCTCAGTTAAGATTATATGAACAGTGTAGCCATATCAGCTCCCCAAGATGCATACTCTAGGGCAATGTGTTATGAGGACACTCAATGTCAGGGATATGACTTAGAAAACTGATACTTAAAAAAAGGGCAATTTCACAGTTCATGCAGCAATAAACCTTTTTCCCTGAACACCATCAACACTGTACATTACACCAAAAGCCTATCTTTAGTCCTACTGTGTTAGGTAGACTATGTGTAAGAGTTTTAATTGGATGGGTCTAATTTTTGCATGGCTTGCACCAATATAAACATTAATTCATATCTTACCCTACAAGTATGGGTCAGTGGTACGACAGCATCGGAAAATTCCAGTCATAAATATTTTATAAACCATGACCTGTGACCTGAGTGAAAGAAAAAAATAGTTTGTATAGTACAATGTTCAAAATGAGGACATGTGGAGTTTGCTGTGAGGTTTAATGGATAGCAAATAATCGAATCAAAAGTAACAGTGAAGAGATACCAGTTCTATTTCAGATTAAAAAGACAGAAAAAGAACCAGTTCAAATAAATCAAACATAGAAACATAGAAAATAGGAGCAGGAGTAAGCCTTTCGGCCCTTCGAGCCTGTTCCACCATTCAATATAATCATGGCTGATCCTCTATCTCAAATCCATATTCCCGCTCTCTCCCCATACCCTTTGATGCCTTTTGTGTCTAGAAATCTATCCAGCTCCTTCTTAAATATATTCAGTGACTTGGCCTCCTCAGTCTTCTGTGGTAGAGAATTCCATAGGTTCACCACCCTCCGAGTGGGAAAATTTCTCCTCACCTCAGTCCTATGTCCTACCCCGTATCCTGAGACTGTGACCCCTCGTTCTGGACCCCTCAGCCAGGGGAAACATCCTCCCTGTATCCAATCTGTCTTGCCCTGTCAGAATTTTATATACTTCAATGAGATCCCCTCTCATTATACTAAACTCGAGTGTATACAGGCCAAGTTGACCCAATCTCTTCTCATACGACAGTCCTGCCATCCCAGGAATCAGTCTGGTGAACCTTCGCTGCACTCCCTCTATGGCAAGTATATCCTTTCTTAGGTAAGGAGGCCAAAACTGCACAGAATACTCCAGGTGTGGTCTCACCAAGGCCCTGTATAACTGCAGTAAGACATCCTTGCTGCTATACTCAAATCCTCTTGCAATGAAGGCCAACATACCATTTGCCTTCCTAACTGCTTGCTGCACCTGCATGTTTGCTTTCAGTGACTGGTGAACAAGGACACCCAGGTCCCTTTGTACATCAACATTTCCCAATGTATCACCATTTCAATAATACTCTGTCTTTCTGTTTTTCCTTCCGAAGTGGATAACTTCACATTTATCCACATTATACTGCATCTGCCATGTATTTGCCCACTCACTCAACATGACTAAATCGCCTTGAAGCCTCTTTGCATCCTCCTCACAACTCACAATCTCACCTAGTTTTGTGTCATCAGCAAACTTGGAAATATTACATTTGGTTCCCTCATCCAAATCATTGATACCAGGTACTGGGTATGGCAGCACAGTGGTTATGTTACTGAACGAATAATCCAGAAGACCCGGACTAATAATCCGTGAGTCGTGCGTTCAAATCCCGTCATGGTAGCTGGGGAATTTAAAATTCAATTAATTAAATAAAATCTGGAATTAAAAAAAAACTAGTGTCAGTAATGGTGGCCATAAAAACTACCGGATTGTCATAAAAACCCATCTGGTTCACTAATGACTTGTGCCAAAATTGGGAGAGCTGTCGCACAGACTAGTCAAGCAACAGCCTGACATAGCCATACCCACTGAATCATACCTTTCAGCCAATGTCTCCGACTCTTCCATCACCATCTCTAGGTATGTCCTGTCCCACCAGCAGGACAGACCCACCAGAGATGGCGGTACAGTAATATACAGGGAGCGGCCCTGAGAGTCCTCAACATCGACTCTGGACCCCATGAAATCTCATGGCATCAGGTCAAACAGGGGCAAAGAAACTTCCTGCTAATTACCACCTACCGTCCTCCCTCGGCAGATGAATCAGTCCTCCTCCATGTTGAGCACCACTTTGAGGAAGCACTGAGGGTAGCAAGGGCACAGAATGTACTCTGGGTGGGGGACTTCAATGTCCATCATCAAGAGTGGCTCGGTAGCACCAATACTGACCGAGCTGGCCGAGTCCGTAAGGACATAGCTGCCAGATTGGGCCCGCGGCGGGTGGTGAGCGAACCAACACGACGGGGAAAAACCGACTTGACCTCGTCCTCACCAATCTACCTGTCGCAGATGCATCTGTCCATGACAGTATTGGTAAGAGTGACCTCCGCACAGTTCCTTGGGGAGACAAAGTCCCATCTTCACACTGAGGACAACATCCAACGTGTTGGGTGGCACGAACACCGTGCTAAATGGGATAGATTCAGAACAGATCTAGCAGCTCAAAACTGGGCATCCGTGAGGCACTGTGGGCCATCAGCAGCAGCAGAATTGTATTCCAGCACAATCTGTAACCTCATGGCCCAGAATATTCCTCACTCTACCATTATCAACAAGCCAGGGGATCAACCCTGGTTCAATGAGGAGTGTAGAAGAGCATGCCAGGAGCAGCACCAGGCGTACCTAAAAATGAGGAGCCAACCTGGTAAAGCGACAACTCAGGACTACATGCATGCTAACCAGTGGAAACAACATGCCACAGACAGAGCTAAGCGATTCCACAAACAACGGATCAGATCAAAGTTCTGCAGTCCTGCCACATCCAGTCGTGAATGGTGGTGGACAATTAAACAACTAACGGGAGGAGGAGGCTCTGTAAACATCCCCATCCTCAATGATGGTGCAATCCAGCATGTGAGTGAAAAAGACAAGGCTGAAGCGTTTGCATCCATCTTCAGCCAGAAGTGCCGAGCAGATGATCCATCTCAGCCTCCTCCCGATATCCCCACCATCACAGAAGCCAGTCTTCAGCCAATTCGATTCACTCCACGTGATATCAAGAAACGGCTGAGTGCACTGGATACAACAAAGGCTATGGGCCCTGACAACATCCCGGCTGCAGTGCTGAAGACGTGTGCTCCAGAACTAGCTGCGGTTCTAGCCAAACTGTTCCAGTACAGCGACAACACTGGCATCCACCCAACAAGGTGGAAAATTGCCCAGGTATGTCCTGTCCACAAAAAGCAGGTCAAATCCAATCCAGCCAATTACCGCCCCATCAGTCTACTCTCAATCATCAACAAAGTGATGGAAGGTGTCGTCGACAGTGCTATCAAGCGGCACTTACTCACCAATAACCTGCTCACCGATGCTCAGTTTGGGTTCCGCCAGGACCACTTGGCTCCAGACCTCATTACAGCCTTGGTCCAAACATGGACAAAAGAGCTGAATTCCAGAGGTGAGGTGAGAGTGTCTGCCCTTGACATCAAGGCAGCATTTGACCGAGTGTGGCACCAAGGTGCCCAAGTAAAATTGAAGTCAATGGGAATCAGGGGGAAAACTCTCCAGTGGCAGGAGTCATACCTAGCACAAAGGAAGATGGTAGTGGTTGTTGGAGGCCAATCACCTCAGCCACAGGACATTGCTGCAGGAGTTCCTCAAGGCAGTGTCATAGGCCCAACCATCTTCAGCTGCTTCATTAATGACCTTCCCTCCATCATAAGGTCAGAAATGGGGATGTTCGCTGACGATTGCACTATGTTCAGTTCCATTTGCAACCCCTCAGATAATGAAGCAGTCCGTGCCCGCAGGCAGCAACATCCAGGCTTGGGCTTTTTCTTTCATTCGTTCATGGGATGTGGGCGTCACTGGCGAGGCCAGCATTTATTGCTCATCCCTAATTGCCCTTGAGAAGGTGGTGGTGAGCCGTCTTCTTGAACCGCTGCAGTCCGTGTGGTGAAGGTTCTCCCACAGTGCTGTTTGGGAAGGGAGTTCCAGGATTTTGACCCAGCGACGATGAAGGAACGGCGATATATTTCCAAGTCGGGACGGTGTGTGACTTGGAGGGGATGTGCAGGTGGTGTTGTTCCCATGTACCTGCTTGTCCTTCTAGGTGGTAGAGGTCGCGGGTTTGGGAGGTGCTGTTGAAGAAGCCTTGGCGAGTTGCTGCAGTGCATCCTGTGGATGGTACTCACTGCAGCCACAATGCGCAGGTGGTGAAGGGAATGAATGTTTAGGGTGGTGGATGGGGTGCCAATCAAGCGGGCTGCTTTGTCCTGGATGGTGTCGAGCTTCTTGAATGTTGTTGGAGCTGCACTCATCCAGGCAAGTGGAGAGTATTCCATCACACTCCTGACTTGTGCCTTGTAGATGGTGGAAAGGCTTTGGGGAGTCAGGAGGTGAGTCACTCGCCGCAGAATACCCAGCCTCTGACCTACTCTTGTAGCCACAGTATTTATATGGCTGGTCCAGTTAAGTTTCTGGTCAATGGTGACCCCCAGGATGTTGATGGTGGGGGATTTGGCCATGGTAATGCCGTTGAATGTCAAGGGGAGGTGGTTCGACTCTCTCTTGTTGGAGATGGTCATTGCCTGGCACTTGTCTGGCGCGAATGTTACTTGCCACTTATGAGCCCAAGCCTGGATGTTGTTCAGGTCTTGCTGCATGCGGGCTCGAACTGCTTCATTATCTGAGGGGTTGCGAATGGAACTGAACACTGTGCAATCATCAGCGAACATTCCCATTTCTGACCTTATGATGGAGGGAAGGTCATTGATGAAGCAGCTGAAGATGGTTGGGCCTAGGACACTGCCTTGAGGAACTCCTGCAGCAATGTCCTGGGGCTGAGATGATTGGCCTCCAACAACCACTACCATCTTCCTTTGTGCTAGGTATGACTCCTGCCACTGGAGAGTTTTTCCCCTAATTCCCATTGACTTCAATTTTACTAGGGCTCCTTGGTGCCATACTTGGTCAAATGCTGCCTTGATGTCAAGGGTAGTCACTCTCACCTCACATCTGGAATTCAGCTCTTTTGTCCATGTTTGGACCAAGGCTGTAATGCGGTCTGGAGCCGAGTGGTCCTGGCGGAAGCCAAACTGAGCATCGGTGAGCAGGTTATTGGTGAGTAAGTGCCGCTTGATAGCACTGTCGACGATAACTTCCATCACTTTGCTGATGATTGAGAGTAGACTGATGGAGCGGTGATTGGATTTGTCCTGCTTTTTGTGGACAGGACATACCTGGGCAATTTTCCACATTGTCGGGGAGATAAGTGGCAAGTAATATTCGTGCCAGACAAGTGCCAGGCAATGACCATCTCCAACAAGAGAGAGTCTAACCACCTCCCCTTGACATTCAACGGCATTACCATCGCCGAATCCCCCACCATCAACATCCTAGGTGTCACCATTGACCAGAAACTTAACTGGACCAGCCACATAAATACTGTGGCTGCAAGAGCAGGTCAGAGGCTGGGTATTCTGCGGCAAGTGACTCACCTCCTGACTCCCCAAAGCCTTTCCACCATCTACAAGGCACAAGTCAGGAGTGTGATGGAATACTCTCCACTTGCCTGGATGAGTGCAACTCCAACAATATTCAAGAAGCTCGACACCATCCAGGACAAAGCAGCCCGCTTGATTGGCACCCCATCCACCACCCTAAACATTCACTCCCTTCACCACCGCCGCACCGTGGCTGCAGTGTGTACCATCTACAGGATGCACTGCAGCAACTCGCCAAGGCTTCTCCGACAGCACCTCCAAAACCCGCAAACTCTACCACGTAGAAGGACAAGCAGGTACATGGGAACAACACCACCTGCACGTCCCCTCCAAGTCACACACCATCCCGACTTGGAAATATATCGACGTTCCTTCATTGTTGCTAGGTCAAAATCCTGGAACTCCCTACCTAACAGTACTGTGGGAGAACCTTCACCACACGGACTGCAGTGGTTCAAGAAGACGGCTCACCACCACCTTCTCAAGGGCAATTAGGGATGGGCAATAAATGCTGGCCTTGCCAGCGATGACCACATCCCATGAATGAATAAAAAAAAATCATTGATATATATATTGTGAATAGCTGGAGCTCAAGCACTGATCCCTGTGGTATCCTACTAGTCACTGCCTGCCACCCCGAAAAAGATCCATTTATTCCTACTCTCTGTTTCCTGTCTGTTAACCAATATTCAATCCATGCCAGTATATTACCCCCAATCCCATATGCTTTAATTTTGCACACTAACCTCTTATGTGGGACTTTATGAAAGGGCTTTTGAAAATCCAAATAAACCACATCCACTGGTTTTCCCTTATCTATTCTACCAGTTACAACCTCAAAAAACTCCAGTAGGTTTGTCAAACATGATTTCCTTTTCATAAATCCATGTTGATTTTGTCTAATCCCGTTGATATTTTCTATGTGTCCTGTTATCACATCCTTTATAATGGACTCTAGCATTTTCCCTACTACTGATGTTGGGCTAACCAGTCTGTAGTTCCTCTCTCCTTCCTTTTTTAAATAGTGGGGTTACATTTGCCACCCTCCAATCTGTAGGAACTGTTCCATAATCTATAGAATTTTGGAAGATGACAACTAATGCATCCACTATTTCCATGGCTACCTCTTTTAGTACTCTAGGATACAGATTATCAGGCCCTGGGGATTTCTTGGCTTTCAGTTCCATTAATTTCTCCAGCACTATTGTTTTACTAATATTAATTTCCTTTAATTCCTCCTTCTCACTGTTCCCTTGGTTCCCTAGCATTTCTGGGAATTTATTTGTGTTCTCTTCTGTGAAGACAGAACTGAAGTATTTGTTTAATTGCTCTGCTATTTCCTTGTTCCCCATTATAAATTTTCCCATTTCTGACTGTAAGGGACCTACATTTGTCTTCAATAATCTTTTTATTTTTACATACTTGTAGAAGCTTTTACAGTCCACTTTTATGTTCCTTGCAAGTTTACTTTCATACTCTATTTTCCCCTCTTAATCAATCTCTTGGTCCTTTTTTGCTGAATTCGAAACTGCTCCCAATCCTCAGGCTTGCTACTTTTTCTGGCAACTTTATATGACTCCTCTTTGGATCTAATACTATCCTTAATTTCTTTTATTAGCCATGGTTGGGCTGCTTTTCCTTTTGTGTTTTTGCACCAGAAAGGAATGTATAATTGTTGCAATTCATGCATTCGTTCCTTAAATGTTAACCGTTGCCTATCCACCGTCATGCCTTTTAATGAAGCTTCCCAATCTATCATAGTCAACTCACTCCTCATACCTTCGTAGTTTCCTTTGTTTAGATTTAGGACCCTAGTTTCGGATTGGACTACTTCACTTTCCATCTTAATGAAGAATTCTATTATGTTATGGTCACTCTTCCCTAAAGGACCCCGCACAACAAGATTATTAATTAACCCCTTTTCATTGCACAATTCCCAATCTTGGATAGCCTGTTCCCTCGTTGGCTCCTTAACGTACTGGTCAAAAAAACCATCTCATATACACTCCAGGAATTCATTCTCCACAGTATTATTGCTAATTTGGTTTGGCCAGTCTATATGTAGATTAAAGTCACCCATGATTACTGTAGTACCCTTGTTACATGCATCTCTAATTTCCTGTTTGATTCTGTCCCCTAAATTACCACTACTGTTTGGAGGTCTAAAGACAACTCCCACCAGTGTTTTCTGCCCCTTGGTGCTTCTTAAGTCCACCCAGACTGATTCTACATTTTGATTTTCTGAGCCAATATCCTTTCTCACTATTGCTCTGATTTCATCCTTTACTAACAATGCTGCCCCACCTCCTTTTCCTTTTTGCCTGTCCTTCCTAAATATCGAATACCCTTGGATATTCAGCTCCCAGCCTTGGTTACCCTGCAGCCATGTCTCCCTAATCACAATTATATCGTATCCGTTTGCATCCATTTGCGCTGTTAATTTGTCTACCTTATTACGAATGCTTCGTGCATTCAGATACAGTGCCTTTAGATTTGTCTTTTTAACATTTTTAGACATCTTAACATTTTTTTGTACTTTGGCCCTATTTGTCTTATTACCATTTTTTCTTACCCAGACCCTATTTGTTAGTGCACTCTTTTGTTTGTACGCTCTGTCCCTTCCTGACACAATCTGGTTATCCTTACCCCAATCACTTTCCTGCACTGCTTCTTTGTCTTTTCTCTTTAGCATTCTCGAATTCTCTCCACCAGGACCCTCCCCCTCCCCCCCACCTTATTTAGTTTAAAGCCCTATCTACCTCCCTAGTTATTTGATTCGCTAGAACTCTGGTCCCAGCATGGTCCATCCCAAAGGAACAGCTCTCTTTCTCCAGTACTGGAAAGACTGTCACAAATCATAGGAACATAGGAACAGGAGTAGGCCATTCAGCCCCTCGTGCCTGCTCCGCCATTTGATAAGATCATGGCTGATATGTGATCTAGCTCCATATACCTGCCTTTGGCCCATATCCCTTAATACCTTTGGTTGCCAAAAAGCTATCTATCTCACATTTAAATTTAGCAATTGAGCTAGTATCAATTGCCGTTTGCGGAAGAGAGTTCCAAACATCTACCACCCTTTGTGTGTAGAAATGTTTTCTAATCTCGCTCCTGAAAGGTCTGGCTCTAATTTTTAGACTGTGCCCCCTACTCCTAAAATCCCCAACCAGCGGAAATAGTTTCTCTCTAACCCTAACTGTTCCCCTTAATATCTTATAAACTTCGATCAGATCACCCCTTAACCTTCGAAACTCCAGAGAATACAACTCCAATTTGTGTAATCTCTCCTTGTAACTTAACCCTTGAAGTCCGGGTATCATTCTAGTAAACCTACGCTGCACTCCCTCCAAGGCCAATATGTCCTTGCGAAGGTGCGGTGCCCAGAACTGCTCACAGTACTCCAGGTGCAGTCTAACCAGGGTTTTGTATAGCTGCAGCATAACTTCTGCCCCCTTGTACTCCAGTCCTCGAGATATAAAGGCCAGCATTCCATTAGCTTTATTGATTATTTTCTGCACCTGTTCATGACACTTCAATGATCTATGTACCTGAACCCCTAAGTCCCTTTGGACATCCACAGTTTTTAACTTTTTACCATTTAGAAAGTACCCTGTTCTATCCTTTTTTGATCCAAAGTGGATGACCTCACATTTGTTTCCATTGAATTCCATTTGCCACAATTTTGCTCATTCACCTAATCTATCAATATCCCTTTGTAATTTTATGTTTCATCTGCACTGCTTACAATGCCACCAATCTTTGTGTCATCGGCAAACTTGGATATGAGACTTTCTGTGCCTTTATCTAAGTCGTTAATAAATATTGTGAATAATTGAGGCCCCAATACAGATCCCTGCCAATGTGAATACTTACCCATTATCCCTACTCTCTGTCACCTTTCGCTCAGCCAATTTCCTAACCAAGTCCGTACTTTTCCCTCGATTCCATGGGCTTCTATCTTAGCTAACAGTCTCTTATGTGGGACCTTATCAAATGCCTTCTGGAAGTCCATATAAATAACATCCATTGACATTCCCCTGTCCACTACTATCTATGCAGTAAAGATGATTCCTTTTTTATATGTGAGGCTAACTTATAACAATTTTGTTCACTACCATAATTCAGAATTTTTGACAATGATTGTATAGTGGAGGTAATAAGATGATCTTCAGCACCAGTAGCACTGCTACATATTGGACAATGTCTCATTGCATTATGGGATACTGAAGCCTGAGGCCTAATCAATACCTTGTTTACATTGTCATTTGCTGCATGCTGACATTTAGATGTATGTATTACGTGCCAGACAGGGCTTCTGACAGAAACACTGGAGTTGGTAGAATGGTCCCCTGCCCATTAAGATTTATTCCAGTTCACTGGCGCAACTACCCAGTAAAATGACCCCTAGGTGCAAAAATTAGACCCATCCAATTAAAACTCCTTCACATGGTTTATCTAATATAGCAGGACTAAAGATAGGCTTTGACAGTGAGGAAGAGAGAGAGGTCACTGCGGAGGGGGAGACATGGGTTTGGCAGAACTGGGGGATTGGAATGTGGGGTCTGTCAACAGTAAGGGAAAGTGTATGAGTCTGACAGCATGGGGTGGGGGTCCTGAGTCTGGCAGCCCTGGTTCCTAAGTTTTTAAGAGCTAATTCCAAGTAATGAATTAAGATTTTCATGATTGGTTCCTAGAAATTAAGCCTGAGGTAAATAAATGCCATGTGTCTATAAATAAATATACAGATTCCACCTCCTAGGCCAATAATGCAATGGTAAGCACTTGATGCACATAGAGTGCCCAGTCCCGGTATTAGCTGGCACAATGGACTGAGGCTTGCAACTCAACAAAGGCACCAAGAATGCCCCAAATCAGCTGGCATGCATGAAAGACACCGGGAGATGGCACAGAAACTGTTCACTCGGCACAGGAAAATTTAACTTCGGGAGTCTCTCCATAATGTGGCTGCACTACCTGAGCAGTGCTCCGGCTGCACAGGTCCTATCTGGAACAGGTGTTGTAGGGCAGAACCTAACTCAATTAAACAAAAGTTCCAGTGCCTTACTTTTGCCCATTCCCCCTCATGTCACCCCTGCACCCAAGCACCCATACCGTCTGTGCTCCAGCTGTCCAGGTGCCCCACCCCCCCCTCAGAAAATGCTGCCAGCATTCAAAGGACAGCTGGCAATGTTTGCTGACTGCTGACATCTGAAATTCCAGGCCCTGCTCTCTGGTGCTCCCAGTGCATTATGCATAATTTTTTTAAATTTTTTTTATTCGTTCACGGGATGCGGGCGTCGCTGGCAAGGCCGGCATTTATTGCCCATCCCTAATTGCCCTCGAGAAGGTGGTGGTGAGCCGCCTTCTTGAACCGCTGCAGTCCGTGTGGTGACGGTTCTCCCACAGTGCTGTTAGGAAGGGAGTTCCAGGATTTTGACCCAGCGACAATGAAGGAACGGCGATATATTTCCAAGTCGGGATGGTGTGTGACTTGGAGGGGAACGTGCAGGTGGTGTTGTTCCCATGCGCCTGCTGCCCTTGTCCTTCTAGGTGGTAGAGGTCGCGGGTTTGGGAGGTGCTGACGAAGAAGCCTTGGCGAGTTGCTGCAGTGCATCCTGTGGATGGTGCACACTGCAGCCACAGTGCGCCGGTGGTGAAGGGAGTGAATGTTTAGGGTGGTGGATGGGGTGCCAATCAAGCGGGCTGCTTTATCTTGGATGGTGTCGAGCTTCTTGAGTGTTGTTGGAGCTGCACTCATCCAGGCAAGTGGAGAGTATTCCATCACACTCCTGACTTGTGCCTTGTAGATGGTGGAAAGGCTTTGGGGAGTCAGGAGGTGAGTCACTCGCCGCAGAATACCCAGCCTCTGACCTGCTCTCGTAGCCACAGTATTTATATGGCTGGTCCAGTTAAGTTTCTGGTCAATGGTGACCCCCAGGATGTTGATGGTGGGGGATTCGGCGATGGTAATGCCGTTGAATGTCAAGGGGAGGTGGTTAGACTCTCTCTTGTTGGAGATTGTCATTGCCTGGCACTTATCTGGCGCGAATGTTACTTGCCACTTATCAGCCCAAGCCTGGATGTTGTCCAGGTCTTGCTGCATGCAGGCTCGGACTGCTTCATTATCTGAGGGGTTGCGAATGGAACTGAACACTGTGCAGTCATCAGCGAACATCCCCATTTCTGACCTTATGATGGAGGGAAGGTTATTGATGAAGCAGCTGAAGATGGTTGGGCCTAGGACACTGCCCTGAGGAACTCCTGCAGCAATGCCCTGGGGCTGAGATGATTGGCCTCCAACAACCACTACCATCTTCCTTTGTGCTAGGTATGACTCCAGCCACTGGAGAGTTTTCCCCCTGATTCCCATTGACTTCAATTTTACGAGGGCTCCTTGGTGCCACACTCGGTCAAATGCTGCCTTGATGTCAAGGGCAGTCACTCTCACCTCACCTCTGGAATTCAGCTCTTTTGTCCATGTTTGGACCAAGGCTGTAATGAGGTCTGGAGCCGAGTGGTCCTGGCGGAACCCAAACTGAGCATCGGTGAGCAGGTTATTGGTGAGTAAGTGCCGCTTGATAGCACTGTCGATGACACCTTCCATCACTTTGCTGATGATTGAGAGTAGACTGATGGGGCGGTAATTGGCCGGATTGGATTTGTCCTGCTTTTTGTGGACAGGACATACCTGGGCAATTTTCCACATTGTCGGGTGGATGCCAGTGTTGTAGCTGTACTGGAACAGCTTGGCTAGAGGCGCAGCTAGTTCTGGAGCACAAGTCTTCAGCACTACAGCTGGGATGTTGTCGGGGCCCATAGCCTTTGCTGTATCCAGTGCACTCAGCCGTTTCTTGATATCACGTGGAGTGAATCGAATTGGCCGAAGACTGGCTTCCGTGATGGTGGGGATATCGGGAGGAGGCTGAGATGGATTATCCACTCGGCACTTCTGGCTGAAGATGGTTGCAAACGCTTCAGCCTTGTCTTTTGCACTCACGTGCTGGACTCCGCCATCATTGAGAATGGGGATGTTTGCAGAGCCTCCTCCTCCCGTTAGTTGTTTAATTGTCCACCACCATTCACGACTGGATGTGGCAGGACTGCAGAGCTTTGATCTGATCCGTTGGTTGTGGAATCGCTTAGCTCTGTCTATAGCATGTTGCTTCTGTTGTTTAGCACGCATGTAGTCCTGAGTTGTAGCTTCACCAGGTTGGCACCTCATTTTTAGGTACGCCTGGTGCTGCTCCTGGCATGCTCTTCTACACTCCTCATTGAACCAGGGTTGATCCCCTGGCTTGTTGGTAATGGTAGAGTGAGGAATATGCCGGGCCATGAGGTTACAGATTGTGCTGGAATACAATTCTGCTGCTGCTGATGGCCCACAGCGCCTCATGGATGCCCAGTTTTGAGCTGCTAGATCTGTTCTGAATCTATCCCATTTAGCACGGTGGTAGTGCCACACAACACGTTGGATGGTGTCCTCAGTGCGAAGACGGGATTTCATCTCCACGAGGACTGTGCGGTGGTCACTCCTACCAATACTGTCATGGACAGATGCATTTGCGACAGGTAGATTGGTGAGGACGAGGTCAAGTAAGTTTTTCCCTCGTGTTGGTTCGCTCACCACCTGCCGCAGGCCCAGTCTAGCAGCTATGTCCTTCAGGACTCGGCCAGCTCGGTCAGTAGTGGTGCTACCGAGCCACTCTTGGTGATGGACATTGAAGTCCCCCACCCAGAGTACATTTTGTGCCCTTGCTACCCTCAGTGCTTCCTCCAAGTGGTGCTCAACATGGAGGAAGACTGATTCATCAGCTGAGGGAGGACGGTAGGTGGTAATCAGCAGGAGGTTTCCTTGCCCATGTTTGACCTGATGCCATGAGATTTCATGGGGTCCAGAGTCAATGTTGAGGACTCCCAGGGCCACTCCCTCCTGACTGTATATCACTGTACCGCCACCTCTGGTGGGTCTGTCCTGCCGGTGGGACAGGACATACCCAGGGATGGTGATGGAAGAGTCTGGGACGTTGGCTGAAAGATATGATTCTGTGAGTATGGCTATGTCAGGCTGTTGCTTGACTAGTCTGTGGGACAGCTCTCCCAATTTTGGCACAAGTCCCCAGATGTTAGTAAGGAGGACCTTGCAGGGTCGACTGGGCTTGGTGTTTTGCCGTTGTCGTGTCCGGTGCCGAGTGGTCCGATGCCGGGTGGTCCGTCCGGTTTTATTCTTATTATGACTTTTCGTAGCGAGATTTTACAACTGAGTGGCTTGCTAGGCCATTTCAGAGGGCAATTAAGAATCAACCACATTGCTGTGGGTCTGGAGTCACATATAGGCCAGACCGGGTAAGGGCGGCAGGTTTCCTTCCCTAAAGGACATTAGTGAACCAGATGGGTTTTTACGACAATCCGGTAGTTTCATGGCCATCATTACTGATACTAGTATTTTAATTCCAGATTTTTATTTAATTAATTGAATTTTTTTTTAATTAATTAATTGAATTTAAATTCGCCAGCTGCCGTGGCGGGATTTGAACTCATGACTCTGGATTTTCGTCCAGGCCTCTGGATTACTAGCCCAGTAACATAACCACTATGCACCAGGAGCACCATAAATGTGGCATGCATATGTTGTCCAAGTTTCCCAGGCATAAAGCAGGATCGTCATGGCGGTAGCCCTGTATACTTTGAGCTTGGTCTGCAGGCTGACGACACTCGTCCCAGAGGCACTCACAGAGTTTGCCAAAAGCTCAAAAGGCCTTTTGATTCTGCAGGATGCTTCTGTATCGATATGGACCTCTCTAGACAGGCTGCTACATAGGCAGGTGAATTTGTCCACAGCCTGAAATGTGTGGTCACCGATAGTGATGATGGTGGAGTATAATCTTTGTCTGGGGCTGGTTGGAAGAGTACCACTATCTAGTCATGGCAATTTGCAGGTAAGGTGGCTCATGATTGTTTGCATATCATCCTGGGAGTGGGCCGCAAGACCACAGTCATCAGCAAATAGGAGTTCACGAACAAGTTCTTAAAAAAGCTGACATGCTAAGGATAGAAGCTGTGATCATGAAGGCACAGTTATAATGATCAGGTCATGTGGTGCGAACATCTGATGGACTAATCCCAAAGAAGATCTTTTATGGCACATTGACAACTGGGAAGCGATTTCGTGGTGGTCAGCAAAAGAAATATAAAGACTGCTTAAAAGCAACTCTGAAACAGTGCCATATTGATGTTCATAAGTGAGAACAATTTGCTCAAGACAAGAAACATGACGTAAAACCATCCAGGAAGGCACCTCCTACTATGAGGCCCGTCGCGTTGCTGATGCTTTGGAAATCTCACCTGAAAAATCATGATTCCCAATCTGGTATATCTGAATCCACTGTTCACTCCGTGGGCGCTCATTCCCAGCAAAAATCGGTCTCGTCAGTCATCAAAGAAGTCACTGCCGAAAATGAGATGATATTCTGGTTGTCATCTTCGATGTTGAAGGACGAATGAACAAACAAAGTGGCACCATACAATACGTTAATCAACTGATTTCACATTATGAGATGAAGTCAGCTCTCTCAGGAGTCAACACGGCCAATATGGTGCAGTTGATGATCTCAGGTATTTGGATCTGCCTCTGCTGGTCTGAAACAATAAGTCAACAGAATGGTGCTTAAAAAAATGTATCCTCTCAGCAATTCTTGACTCTCTTAAGAGAGCAGGAAAGGGGTGGGTCTTGCATCTAATGTTGTCTGTGATTAGCCAGTATTGTTGACAATGAAAAACATTTACAAAAATTACCTCAAATAAGTCCTAAAGTATTTTATTTTGGATAAAATCCTGATAGCAACAAAATGGCTTACTTTATCATCAGGTTAATTAGGTTTAATCATGTCATTGTGAAACCTCCATGGAATTTCAGCCCCTCTTTGTCTTTCCTTTACTCTCCCACACACACTCCTTCTCCGATTCTCTGGGTGGGAACAGTGCCGGGGGTGGGAGGGCGCCTGAGATGGGCGATGGACCCGAACACTGTCATCAATGCGAGGCCCAGCCAATTTTAATGGCATGGTCTCATTTACATGTAGCTTGTTGGCCTCCCAGCTGATCCCACTATCTGGCCAGCGGGAAGCAGTAGGATTTCAGGTGGCAGGAAGCCATCACTGGGGACCCGAGGGAACAGTCCCCAGCACTAAAATAAAAAAGAAAAACACACTTTTAAAGAATATTTTACGGAATGTGTATACTCCTGTAAGGATAAAGTGACTGTCATGGTTGAATAATGATGCCAAGAGTACGCAGAAAGCTAAGGTTTTTACTTAAAGGTACAAGAAATCCAAAAGTAATAAGGACTATGAGTTACACAAAAATCAACTGAGGATAACTAAGGAATAAAAGGGGTAATGGGCAGATCACGAATAGCAGCAAAAGAGGCCAAAATAGTTTATTTGGATGCGTAAGAATTTGGCACAGTGCAATGTCCTTAAAGGGCATGTTGGGTTGAAATATAATGGGACATCAGGAAATAGCCCCTCGTGCCTGCTCCGCCATTTGATAAGATCATGGAGTTAGATCACAGATCAGCCATGATCTTATCAAATAGCGGAGCAGGCACGAGGGGCTGAATGGCCTACTCCTGTTCCTATGTTCTATGTTCCTATAGGAGATGTCTTAGAAATGTAGCCTGTCAGCCAAACTAGCTCTGGGATCTCCAGCAAACGTAGGAGTTAATAAAGAAACTCAAAGAACTAATGGGCTAATTTCCTGATGTATTAGTGGTAAGGTACTTTAAATAGTTACCTAGGGTTCAATATCTTTGCTACTACCTAGGCGGTTTTGTTGTAAATTCGGATATTTGATATATTAAATTATCAGCAACAGTAGGTTAAAACACCAAATCAGCACGCAGCTGCAATTGTCACAGTTTAGCACTGAAATAAGCAGGTCATGAAGCACTTGATCCCGATAAGTTACTAGACAGTAATTATACCAGCAGGCTATTTGGCAATGCCCAGCAATGGCACAGAAAATCAGGAAGGCCTCCTTTACAGAGCAAGGTGTGGCCCTTAAAGAATAGATCGTATATTCCCAGGAGGGTGATAGTATTTGGAACAGGATTCCATCCCATGAACCCATATGGCAGGATAGAGGCCTGGGAGGAGACTGCCTCATGGCTATATACGATTTGAACGAGCAAAGGAACTGGCACAAGGTCAAAATCCATTCTGTAACATAAGTGAAATAACAAAGGAGACTGCATTCAAATCTCAGACCAGAAAAACAACTGGGGGAGATCTAAAGCAAATTAAGGAATTTATCAATACTGTAAAGAATGTGTCTCAGCTGTTTAACTCAGCATGTGTAGAGGGGATGGCAGCAGCTGATATTGGAAGTTCCACCAATGACTGAAAAAAAAATTACCCAAGTCTGTTTTGCCTTCAAGAACATCTAACTTAATCAAAATGTTAGCATCTCTTACAAGGTAACAGTAGATACTCAAGTTATGCATTGCACTAGCAAATACACAGACATGCACTTTACTGCTTATGTCATCACAAAACTACAGTGATATATCTCTAATATTTATACCCTTCTCTTCACAGAGGAACCTGGACCATCTGAATGTCAATGATATGGTACAGTTCACTGAATTACAACTAATCTGTATTATTATACTAAGAATCTTACATAAGGCACACTGTTTATAATTTTGAGTCATGCTTTTTAATGTCAGCATTGAAAATCCCTAAGTATACATTTATAATGGGAAAACCCTAACTAAGGAATAAGCATTTCTCCTCCCCGTCTCAATGTAGTTGGAGGCCTCCCACCACTGGTGGCACCGTAGTGCTCTTCTCTTGCTAATCATCTTGTGTTGGACAAGTTTCAAAACTCTGCAGCCCCACAACCCTCTGAGAACTCTGCGTTCCTTCAACTTTGGTCTCTTGTGCATCCCCCACTACCCTTGCCCCACCATTGTCGGCCGTACCTTCAGCCATCTACAACAACAACAACTTGCATTTATATAGCGCCTTTAACGTAGTAAAACGTCCCAAGGTGCCTCGGAGGAGCATTATCAAACAAAACTTGACACCTAAGAAGATATTAGGACAGGTGACCAAAAGCTCGGTCAAAGAGGTAGGTTTTAAGGAGTGACAAAGGAGAAGAGAGAAGCAGAGAGGCGGAGAGGTTTAGGGAGGGAATTCCAGAGCTTAGGGCCTAGGCAGCTGAAGGCACAGCCGCCAATGGTGGACCATGAAAATCAGGGATACTCGGTCCTAAGCTCTTGAATTCCCTCCCTAAACATCTTCGCCTCTCAACCCCTGTCTCTTCCTTTAAGACATTCCTTAAAACCTACCTCTTCACCTATCCTAATGTCTCCTTCTTTGGCTAGGTATCAATTTTTGTCTGATTATACTCTGTGAAGCGTCTCGGGACGTTTTACTATGTTAATGGTGCTATATAAGTGCAAGTTGTTGCTGTTTGTTATTTCAAAATTGTCACCTTTCTATCTCTATTGGCTCTGACCACAGTTGGCTTTAATTTGTTCCCTCGCCACTGCCACTGCCAGCCCTGGCTGTGGCCAAATATGGTTTTCTCTTTTAATTTTTTTGGCACCTGCTATCTCCATTGGTCTGCCCCCTGCCCGAAATGGCCTCCTTAATATTCTTGCTAACCTAATGCCTGTGTCTGTCCCAGCCCCACCTGATATGGATACTTACTTTCTTCGTGCCTTGCTGACTTCTTCCTATTCTGTCCCACTTTAATCATTGGCTTTGGCCGTGGCCCTGCGGCACCAGCCTAATATGGTTGCTCCTTCTCAATCATACCCCATTTTGGATCTACCTCCAGTCCCACACCGCATTGGATCTCCCTCTCTCCCATTCTGCATCTTTCTCCTGCTGTGACTCCCCCTTCCCTTATGGATCTTACTCCACCGTTATGGATCTAACCCCATTTTCCATTATAGCTTCTTGTTGTGAATCTCCTCCCCCACCGTAGTAACAGTTCATGTCGTACAATATTTTAAAACATTTTCTTTTACATTCTTCTGAACATGACATTTACACATATTAGGACTGTGCCTGCTGTTGACTCACTGTGCATAATGCCATGGGATATCAACCAGTACTAATAATAAATATGAACAGATTCCCCATGACATTGCTCACAATGAGTTAGAGGATCTGCTATTTTATAACAATAGGGGTATTTATGCCACGTAGGTGATAACATCAGGGCCACTGATTCATAACTAACTGAATAAGTCAAATTCCATTTTTATTAAATGATATTATTCTGGGATTTTACTGGTGCTTTGGAGATCGAATTCAACAACTCTGTCCACTAGTCTGTGAAAATTGTAAATTTTTTTTTATTCGTTCATGGGATGTGGGCGTCGCTGGCAAGGCCGCATTTATTGCCCATCCCTAATTGCCCTTGAGAAGGTGGTGGTGAGCTGCCTTCTTGAACCGCTGCAGTCCGTGTGGTGACGGTTCTCCCACAGTGCTGTTAGGAAGGGAGTTCCAGGATTTTGACCCAGTGACGATGAAGCAACGGTGATATATTTCCAAGTCGGGATGGTGTGTGACTTGGAGGGGAACGGGCAGGTGGTGTTGTTCCCATGTGCCTGCTGCCCTTGTCCTTCTAGGTGGTAGAGATCGCGAGTTTGGGAGGTGCTGTCGAAGAAGCCTTGGCGAGTTGCTGCAGTGCATCCTGTGGATGGTACACACTGCAGCCACAGTGTGCCGGTGGTGAAGGGAGTGAATGTTTCGGGTGGTGGGTGGGGTGCCAATCAAGCGGGCTGCTTTATCTTGGATGGTGTCAAGCTTCTTGAGTGTTGTTGGAGCTGCACTCATCCAAGCAAGTGGAGAGTATTCCATCACACTCCTGACTTGTGCCTTGTAGATGGTGGAAAGGCTATCGGGAGTCAGGAGCTGAGTCACTCATCACAGAATACCCAGCCTCTGACCTGCTCTCGTAGCCACAGTATTTATATAGCTGATCCAGTTAAGTTTCTGGGTCAATGGTGACCCCCAGGGTGTTGATGGTGGGGGATTTGGCGATGGTAATGTCGTTGAATGTCAAGGGGAGGTGGTTAGACTCTCTTGTTGGAGATGGTCATTGCCTGGCACTTATCTGGCGTGAATGTTACTTGCCACTTATGAGCCCAAGCCTGGATGTTGTCCAGGTCTTGCTTCATGCGGGCTCGGACTGCTCATTATTTGAGGGGTTGCGAATGGAACTGAACACTGCAATCATCAGCGAACATCTCCATTTCTGACCTTATGATGGAGGGAAGATCATTGATGAAGCAGCTGAAGATGGTTGGGCCTAGGACACTGCCCTGAGGAACTCCTGCAGCAACGTCCTGGAGCTGAGATGATTGGCCTCCAACAACCACTACCATCTTCCTTTGTGCTAGGTCTGACTCCTGCCACTGGAGAGTTTTCCCCCGTATTCCCATTGTCTTCAATTTTACTAGGGCTCCTTGGTGCCACACTCGGTCAAATGCTGCCTTGATGTCAAGGGCAGTCACTCTCACCTCACCTCTGGAATTCAGCTCTTTTGTCCATGTTTGGACCAAGGCTGTAATGAGGCCTGGAGCCGAGTGGTCCTGGCGGAACCCAAACTGAGCATCGGTGAGCAGGTTATTGGTGAGTAAGTGCCGCTTGATAGCACTGTCGACGACACCTTCCCTCACTTTGCTGATGATTGAGAGTGGACTGATGGGGCGGTAATTGGCCGGATTGGATTTGTCCTGCTTTTTGTGGACAGGACATACCTGGGCAATTTTCCACGTTGTCGGGTAGATGCCAGTGTTGTAGCTGTACTGGAACAGCTTGGCTAGAGGCGCAGCTAGTTCTGGAGCACAAGTCTTCAGCACTACAGCTGGGATGTTGTCGGGGCCCATAGCCTTTGCTGTATCCAGTGCACTCAGCCGTTTCTTGATATCACGTGGAGTGAATCGAATTGGCTGGAGACTGGCTTCTGTGATGGTGGGGATATCGGGAGGAGGCCGAGATGGATCATCCACTCGGCACTTCTGGCTGAAGATGGTTGCAAAAGCTTCAGACTTGCCTTTTGCACTCACGTGCTGGACTCCGCCATCATTGAGGATGGGGATGTTTACAGAGCCTCCTCCTCCCGTTAGTTGTTTAATTGTCCACCACCATTCACGACTGGATGTGGCAGGACTGCAGAGCTTTGATCCGATCCGTTGGTTGTGGAATCGCTTAGCTCTGTCTATAGCATGTTGCTTCCGCTGTTTAGCATGCTTGTAGTCCTGAGTTGTAGCTTCACCAGGTTGGCACCTCATTTTTAGGTAAGCCTGGTGCTGCTCCTGGCATGCACTTCTACACTCCTCATTGAACCAGGGTTGATCCCCTGGCTTGTTGGTAATGGTAGAGTGAGGAATATGCTGGGCCATGAGGTTACAGATTGTGCTGGAATACAATTCTGCTGCTGCTGATGGGCTACAGTGCCTCATGGATGCACAGTTTTGAGCTGCGAGATCTGTTCCAAATCTATCCCATTTAGCACGGTGGTAGTGCCACACAACACGTTGGATGATGTCCTCGGTGCGAAGATGGGACTTCGTCTCCACGAGGACTGTGCGGTGGTCACTCCTACCAATACTGTCATGGACAGATGCATCTGCGACAGGTAGATTGGTGAGGACAAGGTCAAGTAAGTTTTTCCCTTGTGTTGGTTCGCTCACCACCTGCCACAGGCCCAGTCTGGCAGCTATGTCCTTCAGGACTCGGCCAGCTCGGTCAGTAGTGGTGCTACCGAGCCACTCTTGGTGATGGACATTGAAGTCCCCCACCCAGAGTACATTTTGTGCCCTTGCTACCCTCAGTGCTTCCTCCAAGTGGTGCTCAACGTGGAGGAGGACTGATTCATCAGCTGAGGGAGGACGGTAGGTGGTAATCAGCAGGAGGTTTCCTTGCCCATGTTTGACCTGATGCCATGATATTTCATGGGGTCCAGAGTCAATGTTGAGGACTTCCAGGGCCACTCCCTCCTGACTGTATATCACTGTGCTGCCACCTCTGGTGGGTCTGTCCTGCCGGTGGGACAGTGATATACATTTATTTTATATATAGGTATACATAAAAGGTTGAGCATAGCCAGCAAGAATTCAAAAGCAGAGAAGTTATATTAAACATGTATAGAACCTTGGTTAGACCACACTTAAGAGTACTGTGAACAGTTCTGGAGTCCATATTACAAAAAGGATATAGAGGCACTGGAGAAAGTGCAAAATAGATTTAGAAGAATGATACCAGAACTGAGATGTTGTAATATCAGGAAAGAATGAACAGGCTGGGGCTCTTTTCTCTAGAAAAGAGAAGGCTGAAAGGTGACCTGATAGAAGTGTTTAAAATTATGAAGGGGTTCAATGGGGTAGATGTAGAGAAGATGTTTCCACTTGTGGGGGAGTCCAAAATTAGGGGCCATTAATATAAGGTAGTCACTAATAAATCCAATAAGGAATTAGGAGGAACTTCTTTACTCAGAGAGTGGTTAGAATGTGGAACTTGCTATCACAAGGAGTAGTTGAGGCGAATAGCATAGATACAGTTAAAGAGAAGCTAGATAAATACAAGAGGGAGAAAGGAATAGAAGGGTATGTTAATAGGGTTAGATGAAGTAAGGTGGGAGGAGGCCCGTGTGGAGCATAAACACTGGCATAGACTTGTTGGGCCGAATGGCCTGTTTCTGTGCTGTATTTTCGATGTAACTCAATGTAACTTCTGGCGGCGCAACAGCAATGCTGGAATTTCTACCCTCAGATATTTAGAAGTACTGGGTGGGGGCAATGGAATTAAGTTGTACTGGGGATGGTTTTGGGCTTTTATTGTGCTGGGGAAGATTTTGGGTTTTGGTAACACTGGGGAATGATCCAGAGCTTTGGCAGATCTTGGGTGGGGGTCCTAGAGTTTGTCAGTACTGCGAAAAAGAAGATTTACATTTATATAGCACTTTTCATGACCTTCGGATGTCCCAAAGCGCTTTACAGCCAAGTAATTTTGAAGTATTGTCACTGTTGTAATGAAGGAAGCACTGTAACCAATTTCTGCACAGCAAGGTCCAACAAACAGTAATGTAATAATGACCAGATAATCTGTTTTATTGATGTTGGTTGAGGGATAAATATTGTCCAAGGCACCGGGGTGAACTCCCCTGCTGTTCTTCGAAATAGTGCCATGGGATCTTTTACATCCACCTGAGAGGGCAGACAGGGCCTAGGCTTAACATCTCATCCAAAAGACAGCACATCCGACAGTGCAGCACTTCCTCAGTACTGGGTTCAAACCCTACTTGAACACATAATCTCTAGGCTGACACTTCAGTGCAGTACTGAGGGAGTGTCTGTTCAGATGAACATAAAAGTTCCCATGGCACTGTTCAAAGAAGAGCAGGAGAGTTCCCTTTGTGTCGTGGCCAACATTTATCCCTCAACCAACATCATTAAAACAGATTAACCAGTCATTTATCTCATTTGCTGTTTGTGGGACATGATGTATGCAAATTGGATGCTATGTTTGCCAAAATAACAACAATGACTAAACTTCAAAAATAATTTATTGGTTGTGAAATGCTTTGGGACATTCTGAGACCGTGAATGGTGAAAGTTCATTCCATGTTGCTTCCTTTTCAGACTATGTTTAGGATCTGTGCCATTTCTGGTTCTACTGCAGATGCCCCTGGAATTGCCACATTATTCATGGTAGACTATATTGCTGAGAAGTTTTCCTGCATGATTGCATAGGTTAATGGATTCTTCCATATTCCTAGCCAAACTTTGAGGGAACTTTGTACAACCTCAAGCGACTCCTGTACACGAGCATGCTCAGACTGCAGAGGAGAAAATTGAGCCAATGCTGTTGAAGACAGAGATAGAGCTCAGCCACCAATCATCTTTTGTAAGCAGGCCACGGCAAGTCAGAATCATTATTCTCTGTAGCTGAAGAAGGAAGCAAACCAGGTCCTCATTCCTGCCACCTTCACTTACTTTTCCTTATGCATGCACTGTGACTTGCCCCGTGCCTCCTCCTCAAAGTCATCAGGGTCATCAAACAAATCTTTCAGGGTTGATATAGCTGCTTGGAGCAGGGGAATAAGGGGCACAGAGTTCTGTGAGGTGCTGCTTGATTTGTGATACTGGGATGTTGGACTGTTGACTGAATAGAAAAGGGCTATATGTCATATTTCTGGCTACAGGACATTATTTCAAACAGTGAAACAGTTTGCATTAGCAAAGTACTGTGTGTTATGGTGGCTTTTTTCTTGTTCTTGGGCTGTGGGCAACATTGGCAAGGCCACATTTATTGCCCATCTCCAAATGATCTTAGAAGAGAGTGGTGGGCCATCTCCTTGAATTGCTGTAGTCCTTTCGATGACGGTGCTCCCGCAATGTTAGGGAGGGAATTCTAGGTTTCTGACCTAGCAACAATGAAGGAACGGTGCTATATGTACAAGTTTGAATGGTGTGTGACTTGGAGGTGATGCTGTGCTCACGACATTGCTGCTCTTGACCTTCTTGGTGGTAAAGGTTGCAGGCAAAGGATGTGCTGTTGAAGTAATTTTGCTGAGTCATTGCAGGGCATCCTGTAGATCATACTGCCACACTGTGCCAGTGGTGAAGGGAGTGGATATAAAATCCAGTGGCAGGGCACTGATCAAGCAAACTGCTCTGCGCTGGATGGCATTGAACTTCCTGAGTGTTGTTGCAGTTAAACCCATCCAGGTGAGTGGTGAGTATTCCTTCGCATTCTTGACTTCAGCCTTGTCGATGATGGAGAGGTGAGCCACTCATCACAGGCTACCCATCCTTTGCCATGCTCTTGCAGCCACGGTGTTGATATGGCTGGTCCAGTTCAGCTTCTGGTCAATGATGACCTCCAGGGTGTGTTAATAGGGGGAAGGGGATTTGGCAATGATTGTTACATTGAAGGTCAAGGGGAAATGGCTGAACTTTCTCTTGTTCGAGATAGTCGTCACCTGGCACTTATGTGGTGCAAATGTTACCTGGCACCCATCAGCCCAATTTTGGATGTTATCCAGGTCCTGCTGCAGGGTGGCATGGGCTGTTGCAATAATGGAGGAGTTGTGAATGGACCTTAAAATTGTGGGATCATCAGTGAATGGCCTAACCCTGACCTTATGATGGAGGAAAGGACATTGATGAAGTAGCTGAATATGATTAGGCCAAGGATACTTCTCTGAGGAACTTCTGCAGTGTTGTCCTTTGGCTGTTATAACTGGCCACCAACTACCATGACTGCCTTCCTTTGGGTCAGATATATCTTCAGCCATTAGAGGGTTTTCCCTTTGATACCCATTGACTGCAGTTTTTCTAGGTTCTCCTTGGTGCCATACCATTGGACTCTTGCTTTGTTGTTGAGGGCAGCTACTCTCACCTTTCCTGTGGCATCCAGAAATGAAACTTGACCAGCCACATAAATACTGTGGCTACAAGAGCAGGTCAGAGGCTGGGTATTCTGTGGCGAGTGACTCACCTCCTGACTCCTCAAAGCCTTTCCACCATCTACAAGGCAGAAGTCAGGAGTGTGATCCTCTTCATTTGCCTGGATGAGTGCAGCTCCAACAACATTCAAGAAGCTTGACACCATCCAGGTCAAAGCAACCCACTTGATTGGCTCCCCATCCACCACCCTAAACATTCACTCCCTTCACCACCGGCACACCATGGCTGCAGTGTGTACCATCCACAGGATGCACTGCAGCAACTCGCCAAGGCTTCTTCGACAGCACCTCCCAGCCCCCCGACCTCTACCACCTAGAAGGACAAGGACAGCAGGCGCATGGGAACACCACCACCTGCATGTTTCCCTCCAAGTCACACACCATCCTGACTTGGAAATATATCGCTGCTCCTTCATCGTCGCTGGGTCAAAATCCTGGAACCCCCTACTTAACAGCACTGTGGGAGAACCTTCCCCATACAGACCGCAGCGATTTAAGAAGGCGGCTTACCACCACCTTCTCAAGGGCAGTTAGGGATGGGCAATAAATGCTGGCCATACCAGCAATGCCCACATCCCATGAATGAATAAAAACAAATCCAGCTGTTACATCCATGTTAGGGTCAAGGCTGTGGTGGAATTGAATGGTTCTGATGGAACCCAAACTGAGCATTGGTGAGCAGGTTATTGGTGAATAGGTGTTGCTTGATGGTATTATTGATGATTCCTTCCATCACTTTATTGATATTTGGGAGGTGGCTGCTAGAGTGGAATTGATCGGGTTAGATTTATGGGCCCAGAGATTCGATTGCACCCAAAAAAACAGGTGCACAGCAGGCAGAGCACACGCCTGTTCATGTGGTCGTGGGGATCATGTGAAATTGGTGTTTGCAGCTCATTATAATGAGTCAGGTTACCCGCACTATTCATTGGCTGTGCACCTATTTGGGGGCCGGGAAATCAGGCCTAACCAATGCCACTTAAAGACAGACAGAACCTCTGAAAGAGGTGCACTCTGGCTGCAGATAGCAGGGAATGCTTCTGAAGAGAGAAATGGTTGCAAGACCTGCGGATCAGGACCCAGGTTCTCTGATACTGCTTTGGAGGCCCTGGTCCAGGCGGTGGACAGGAGGAGAGAGATCCTATTCCGTCCAGGTGGCAAAAAACCCTCCAGGTTACACTTCCACAACCAATGGGAAGAGCTTGCAGAGGAGGTTAATACCAAAAGCTTAGTTCCCAGGACATGGCTATAATGCAGTAAATTGACCTCACCAGCTTTGTCAAGGTATGAAACTTACCTCTCACATCAATTACTGCCTCCTCATACTTGCACTATATGCAGCCTCACGACTCATAATACTCCCCTGCTCTGCTTCCCTTCACTCTCCTACAATTGATGCACCGCAATTCACCTCCTTCTCACTCATTCTCCCCACTATTGCAATCCTCACTTCCCGAAACCTTACATCTTCCACACAACATATAAAACTATTCTACCTTGACAAGCACATTCTCTAAACACCTCATAAGACTCTCCTTAACAAACGTTCTTCTTTCTTGCAGGAGAAGGTCACACACAACATGCAACAGGAAGCTGTGACCAGATGAGGCTGTGCCCACCCGTATGTACAACCTTTGTCTTTTGGAAGAAAACATGCTGGCCATCACGGCAGGGGAAGAGTTATGGGTGTGGTGAGTGGCAACGCTGGAGGAGACATCACACAGGGTTCTTCACATCTTATCTTCTTTTTCCCTTCCTACTTCTACCTCACCCTACACACCTTGCATGCCTGCTTTCAGCAGCCACTCATTTCCTTCTGCTCTCTCTTTAGACTAAAAGCTAAACCTTGTCCCTCTCTTTCATTTCAGGTGCTGAAAATTTAGATGCTCCAGGAAGAATACGCCAGCCTTCCTGACGATGCAGCATCACTCGATCTGACCCTAGCAAGCACCAGCTCAGGAACTGGCACCATGCATACCTTAGAGGGTAGGCTAGAGGAGGAGGCTTCATGTGGTGTATAACCGGCCATGAATGTGCAAGAGCTAGGTCAGGGGGTTACGACGCCAGAGATGCCAGCTGGTCGGAGGATGAGATGACATACTAGCTCTGCTGAAGACTCAGGTGCAGACTTCAAGGGCCTAGGCTACAGAAGACGACTGATAGTCATACACAAGGAAATGCTAGGTGCTCTGGGCAGCCTGCAGCGATTGTGGGCAATGGCTCACAGCACAGAGGAGTCCAACTCCAACGTGTGTCAGGGCTTCATGCAGAGAATGGAGACCCTTCTGTCTAACATGGATGCCATGTACTCCAATTGGCAGGATGTGACTAGTGGTGTCCTCCAGGGATCTCTACTGGGGCCTCAGCTTTTCACTATATTTATAAAGGAGTTAGAAGAAGGAATAGAGAGCCGTATATCCAAGTTTGCTGATGACACTAAGTTAGGTGGCACAACAAGTAGTGTAGATGGGAGCAGAAAGTTGCAAGGGAGAATGCAAGGCAATGTGCGTGCAATCTATGGCACCTTCGACCCTGGAGAAGCCTGCCAAGCCGGCAAAGCCTAGTGCTTTATTGTGCTGCTTCACTCTGTCAATTGGGAAGGTGTTGTAGGTGTTCCTCTTGGCATAGAGAGCCTCTGTAACATCCCGGAAACAGTGATGCACAGTAAACTGGGAAATGTCATTGATGTCACCTGCTACAACCTGAAAGGAGCCTGTTGCAAGTTAAGGGCCACGGTGACCTTGACAGTTTGATGCTCCAGTTGCGGCTGTAGCAGGTGACATAGTTCGGTCCCAGCCTCCTTTGTAAAGCAAAAGCGCCTTGGATACTGCTCCTCAGTGAAGTTCAGGTAGGAGAATTGCTCCCTGAAGACCTGCTGCGGGTGTGACCTCCGGCAGAGTCCCCTCCTTCTCCCTCTTGTGCTAGCAGCAGCAGCCTCAAAGGACAAACCAGCAATTAACCAGTATGGAGTGGATGAGCCCTTTAAATAGCACCGCTGCAGGGTCTTTGCTGCCTGTTAGTGCCATGAATTGCTGAGCAAGTTTATCACGTGGTGAGTCAGGCACTGGGGCAGCCCAATTTCACAAAAGTGTAGGACCCTTATTTAAATATTATAATGAGTCTTTTACTTGCTTCCAGTGTGTGCCGTGGACACCTACAGAGCAGCCCGATCCAATATAGCAGGTGGTGCGCTTTCAGCACAGTATGAATATGTGCATGCCACCCGCCATATTGGACCCCTAGATGCAGTTTAACGTGGCACAATCAAATTTCTAGGTCCTGCTGTTTTTTAAGTACATGCCTGTTTGGGTGTGAATGAGTGAGTGAAAGAAGTTATGACAAGAGAAGAATGGTACTAGACCTCAGCTCAGAGGGAGAACACTGCCTTCATCTCCTCCATTTCCTCTATGCTCTCATTACCAATAATGCTCATTATGGCCTCCTCAAAAACTGTGAGAAGGCAGAAACGAGGGCTCTTCTACCATCTATGTTTGTTCCCAATGGTTTCTTGTAGGCATTGAAACATTGTTTCAAGAGCATATACAGTGACTTGTCAGTGACTATTCTGCATGTTAGTGTGTGCATCATGAGCGTGTTAGCAGGATTGTTTGTGTGAAGCACTTTAAAGATGTTAGCATGATAATGCTCCATTTGTAAGTTGCATTTGAATAAGAGCTGCAAGGTTCTCTGAGGGGAGTGTGCTAATTGAGTGGCAGACAGGGATGTCTTCCTCACACCCACTTCATGCATCAGTACTTCCACTTTACCATACGCAAAGTTTGATTCCTGCAGCGTTCCGTCGATTGCCCTGTGATTCCGCTTGCTGGCTGACAATGTTTTTCTTTGTCACTCAATGGCCACTTTCCTTTAAATAGCAGAACAGAAAATCCTGACTCCCAGCACGTGACTTTCCAGAGGCAGCCCATTGTGCAGGCAGAAACTCATTATAATTGCTTACTGAGAGCTAAGCCCAGATGTTCAGTCAGGAATGGCCAGGTGCAGTACATTGGGAGGATACCCCATTGCACACCATTCACATCCCGGGTGTGCAATTCTACCTCAGTACAGCAAACTTAGTTATGAAACACATTTTGGTGTAACCGACCTCTTCTATGATCTTAGAGAATCTCCATTATAATCTGTAAAGCAGTTTGAAACTTGATAAGAAGGATATTTTCTGATGAGAACTCCTTTGCTGGTAACTACCAGTTTGTAATAATAAGATCTGGTTGTATGAATACATGGATGTGGTCAGAGATTGAACCTTTAAAACCAGTATTTTGCATTTTTCACAGTTTTCGCATCAGTTAAAGAAAACAATGACATAATTAGAGGGACTTGTTCCTTTGTGACAAGAACTTGAAAGTATCAGTAAAATGTACCAACTCTATTTAAATTAATTGATGACTGCAGAAATAATTCTTATCATTAAAGACGTGGCATAAATAACTGCACAAGATTTCCTGAGGATGACAGTTTGTTATTAATTCAGGAACTTCCTGTTTTTAGTATCACCAACACTTCTTACTGAGAAGGCAAAATGGCAAAAGTCTATTCTTCATGAACTTGAGTGGACTGCTTGTAATCTCAAGCATCATCATCATTACTCAGACAGACATGAACAAAAATTGACTCCAGTGGTAATCGACCTTTCAGCACACTCACAGTTGTAATTTAGGTTTAGTTGCCCTTTTTTTAAGAGAACCATTAAGTAGGTAATATTTAAATGGATTTGTTACACAGTCCACAAAAGCTATCAAAGGGTATATTGTCAAATTAATCTTTAAGTGGTGAACATTCTTAACAGCATATAACACTGCAAAAAGCATTATATTTTGTCTGTATTCCTAATGAGGAATATTAGAATTTTAGAAGTCTATAAAACCAAAAAGCTCTTCTTAATTCACAATTTTATTTAAATAACTTTAGGCTTAATTGGTATGTCCTTCCTTTTGGCTAAACTAATCTATCTATATAATTAAAAGTCTGTGTCTAGCACGTGTTTATCTCAACACACTTTCAAAGGCATCACACCTGGAAGTATTTCACTTTCTTAGGGTAAAAATTAGTTATTGGCTGAAATGAAGAGTTATCTGTTAAATTACCAATCAAGGGTACAGTCTAGGCATATTCCCACGAGGCAGAAAGGTAGGGCAACTAAAGCCAGAGCTCCCTGGATGACAAAAGAGATAGTGAGTAAGCTGAAACAGAAAAAAGGGGCGTATGACAGATGTCAGGTTGATAACACAAGTGAGAACCAGGCAGAATATAGAAAGTTCAGAGGGGAAGTGAAAAAGGAAATAAGAGGGGCAAAGAGAAAGAATGAGAATAGACTGGCAGCCAAAATAAAAGGTAAACCAAAAATCTTCTACGGGCATGGAAACAGTAAAAGGGTAGTAAGAGGAGGGGTGGGACCGATTAGGGACCATAAAGGAGATCTACTCATGGAGGCAGAGGGGATGGCCGCGATACTAAATGAGTACTTTGCATCTGTCTTTACCAAGGAAGAAGATGCTGCCAGAGTCTCAGTAAAGGAGGATATAGTTGAGATACTGGATGGGCTAAAAACTGATAAAGAAGAGGTACTTCAAAGGCTAACTGTACTTAAAGTAGATAAGTCACCCGGTCCAGATGGGATGCATCCTAGGTTGCTGAGGGAAGTAAGGGTGGAAATTGCAGAGGTACTGGCCATAATCTTCCAAACATCTGTAGATATGGGGGTGGTGCCAGAGGACTGGAGAATTGCAAATGTTACACCCTTGTTCAAAAAAGGGTGTAAGGATAAACCCAGCAAATATAAGCCAGTCAGTTTAACATCAGTGGTGGGGAAACTTTTAGAAACGATAAACCGGGACAGAATTAACAGTCACTTGGACGTGTGTGGATTGATTAGGGAAAGCTAGCACAGATTTGTTAAAGGCAAATCAAGTTTAACTAACTTGATAGAGTTTTTTGATGAGGTAACAGAGAGAGGGTAGATGAGGGCAATGCAGTTGATGTGGTGTTTTTGGACTTTCAAAAGGCGTTTGATAAAGTGCTGCACATTAGGTTTATCATCATGATGGCGGCCCATGGAATAAAGGGGGGCAGTAGCAACATGGATACAGAATTGGCTAAGGGACAGGAAACAGATACTAGTGGCGAATGGTTGTTTTTCGGACTGGAGGGAGGTGTACAGTGGTGTTTCCCAGGGGTCAGTGTTGGGATTACTGCTTTTCTTGATATATATCAATGACTTGGACTTGGGTGTACAGGACACAATTTCAAAATTTGCAGATGGCATAAAACTTGGAAGGGTAGTAAACAGTGAGGAGGATAGTGATAGTCTTCAAGAGGATGTGGTAGGATTGGTGGCATGGGTGGACACGTGGCAGATGAAATTTAATGCAGAAAAATTCGATGTGATACATTTTGGTAGGAAGAACAAGGAGAGGCAATATAAACTAGAGGGCACAACTCTAAAAGGGGTACAGGAACAGAGAGATCTGGGGGTTTATGTGCACAAATTGTTGACGGTGGCAGGGCAGGTTGAGAAAGGGATTAAAAAAGCATACGGGATCCAGGGCTTTATAAATGGAGACATAGGTGTCAATTTTTGGATGGCGGAGCGGGTGCATTGGGGGCGGGGGGCTCCTAAAATGGTAGAAATCCGGAGCGGGTTTGGAGCCCGGCTCCAACCCACTGACTTCTGGGTTCCTCAGTGACGCGTTCAGGTGCACGCGCACCTCCCGAATGCGGGACTCCCAACCGGCAATTAAAGCTGGCGGGATGATGATTTACATAGTTTGCCAGATAGTTGAGGTACTCGAGAGGCCTCATTGAATGCACATTTTGGCAGGGGTGCAATTTTGAAGGATTCTCAGTGTGTTTCCCGTGCCGCGTTGTTACGGCGCTACCCGGCCTCTCCGACATCCAAGATGGCGTCTTGGATGCGCATGCACGTTTCCTGCGTGACGTGCGCCAGTCGTCATCTTGGTATAGGAGTTAGCGCAGGTGCAGATAAGAAACACTGGAGTCATGTAAAGTAGGGAGAAAATGGCTTCAATCAGTGTGCAACGCTGATTTAAAGTGATAGACACCATTTTGGGACTTACCGCTCAACTCACGCACAGCCTTAACCCCAACCATCTGAACGTGTCTTAGAGTGCCTGGAGGATCCCCCCCCACCCCCCCACTGCCTCAACTGGCGCTATTTAAAGGGACCATGCAGGATTTACAGGTTAGTGTCTGGATTATTGCCTCTGGCTGCCAAGACATTTATAACCATTTTTGGAGGTCTCCTAGACTTCAATACTAGGACGTGGGGACATAGTCTAACATTTAGAGCCAGGACATGCAGGAGTGAAGTTAGGAAATGCTTCTACACGCAAAGGGTGGGAGACGTTTGGAATGCTCTTCTGCAGACGGCAGGTGGTGCTAGCTCAATTGTGAATGTTAAATTTGAGATTGATAGATTTCTGTGAACCAAGGGTATTAAGGGATATGGGGCTAAGGCGGGTATATGGACTTAGTTCACAGGTCCACCATGATCTCACTGAATGGTGGAACAGGCTCAAGGGGCAAAATGCCACTGCCACATGCTGCCTCTTGATATGCGCCACTTTCTCCTGCAAGAAAGCGAGGCGTGTGCCTGGGTGATGTGCCTGTCATGGTTGAATAGTTGCCAGTGTGAGTGGCCTGTGAGTCGTGGGTGGGTGGCTTGAAACAGTGGTAATGTGTAAGGGCGGGAGGAAGCATCTGATGGGAAGAGTTGAGTACTGATGGAAAGAGTTTATTGGTACGTGGGGGATGGGGGGGTGTAGTGCGTGATGTAGTTGGTAGGAGAAGCCACTTGACAGTTGAGCTCACTCACCTTGACCACTCATGTCAAAGCATTGAGCTTCTTCCTGCACTGCATCCATGTTCATGGTGCTATGCGCCTGGCATTGACTTCGTCCACTGCTGCCTCCCTCTGTCTCTTGACTACATGTCTGGGGGGCTTCTTGCCCCCTCCCCCCCCACAACGGATGTAGGATGTCCCTCCTTCTGTCCACCTCTTGCACCCAAGGTCTCGAGTGCGTCAGCGGAGAACCTGGCCTGGCCTGGTACCAACTCAGATCGGCAGATTGGTGAGGTCTGGTGTGCAGATTGGAGGATGTGGGATTTAGTAGTGCGCAACCTTTATTCAATGTTTTAACATAACTCCTCATTGTGTAAACATAGGGATGGGATCTGCATCTGTGTTTTATGTGTGCTATGTCTGATCTGTTATTTTCAGCAAATAACAGGTGCAAGCTACCTTTAAGAGATTTCTAAGAAACATCTTCCCTTTAAGAGATTGAGCTCCCTCTGGTGGAAAGTGCGAATTGCATTGATTCCACGTGCACGGCCTGGAAAGGAACGCCGATTGCAGGTAAGTGCTCCCTTGGGACCAAACTTGCGTCTTGCCTGCACAGGGTCCGTTGGGCGCGGGGTGTTAGCGCATAGGACTAACATGGTCCAGAATTAAACCTTATCCAGTTTTTTCCCCTCTCTATTGCAACAGACGTGTTTCAGCCAGCAGTCAGTGGGAGATGCTAATGATTATTTGACAGGTGGGGGGTAAACCTCATTTATCGCAGCAGGGCATTCTGTCACTTCAGACAAAGTTTTGGCTGCAAGACCTTTGTCTTTTAAGAACATAAGAACATAAGAAATAGGAGCAGGAGTAGGCCAATCGGCCCCTCGAGCCTGCTCCACCATTCAAGAAGATCATGGCTGATCTGATCCGAACCTCAAATTTAAATTCATGTCCAATTTCCTGCCTGCTCCCCGTAACCCCTAATTCCTTTTACTTCTAGGAAACTGTCTATTTCTGTTTTAAATTTTCACTCAAAATTCTTACTTTACACCCAAAACTCTGCTGTGCAAACACATTTACCTACTTTGTGGTCCCCCTCAACTCACATCGTCAGGATGGGGGGCTACCATGGCTGCATTCATCTCTTCATCCGAGGACAAGCAACATCACCAGCCTCGCTAGGCATGCTGTCCACCTATGTCACGTGGAGCTCCACAAAACAGTGCTGCGCCACAGGCATCTGCACAAGAGCACGGAGGGCAACAACAGAGAGAGCAACGTTGCAGGAGGCACTACCCTCACAACAGGGTCTACAGACTGAGGCTCAGCTTCCTAGACCTCTCTGAGGAGCAGTGCATACGGAGGCTCAGAGTCAGTCGCCAGGTAGTCGCAGACATCTGCAGCCTCCTTCATGCCGAGCTGCTCCTGGCTGGGCCGAGCAGCATCTTCTTACCTGTTAGCGTCAAGGTCACCACTGCACTCAACTTCTTCGCTTCTGGATCATTCCAGGGTGCCACCAGGGACATCGCCGGGTTCTCTCAGTTGTCTGCACACAAGTGCATAAGGCAGGTCACCGACGACTTGTTTCGCAGGGCCTCGCACTACGTCAAGTTCCCCATGGACGACCTCAGCCTGAGAGGGCAGTGGAATTCCATGCTGTGGCTGGCTTCCCACGGGAGCAGGGTGTAATCGATTGCACCCATATAGCAATACGAGCACCTCCACACGAGCCAGGACTGTTCATCAACAGGAAGGGCTATCACTCCATCAACACTCAGCTCATCTGTGACCACCGCAAGAGATTCCTTCACGTGTGCGCCAGATACCCTGGCAGCTGCCACAATTCCTTCATCCTCCGGGAGTCCAACATCCCGTCCCTCTTCCATGCACCGAACACTCTTAAGGGCTGCAAGGGATATCCCCTGCATATGTGGCTCATGACACCTCTGAGGAATCCCAGCACTGAGCAACAGCGTCGATATAACGACAGTCACATCGGTACTAGGTGTACAATTGAGCATGCTATAGGGCTGCTCAAGATGCACTTCAGGTGCCTTGATCGTTCTGGGGGAGCACTTCAATACACGCCAGACAGAGTGGGACGTATTATAGTCGTGTGTTGTGCACTGCACAACATGGCACAACAGAGAGGGGTGCCGCTTGAGGAGGCCCCATCCACATCTGCCACCTACATTGAGGAGAAAGAGGAGGAGGAGGCGGAGGAGGAGGAGGATGAGAATGAGGCGGAGGAGGAGGCAATGGAGGAGGAGGAGGAGTAGCAACCCATGGGCAGAACAGCAGCTCACCTGGCTGCTCGTGAGGCCAGGGAGTCACTGATATGTGAACAATTCTCCTAACATCAGACAGTGTGAAGAGTCCAGTCCTCACCACCTGGATAGAGCAGCGGCCACACCAGCCCCCTCCCCCACACAAAACAATCCTGCAACTACACATACACCCACTGTAGAGTGACCCAATGGGTGGCACCAAGTGATGGTGAACCTCATGAAAGGGCCTTATTACAGAAGCCAATCAAGAATGGCCAAGATGTGGCAGTAGTGGTGACAATAATGATATTTAACGTGTGTTTAACAAAAAGCAAATATAAAAAAATACATGACCAACCGTCAAACACCATTGTGCATCCCCTTGGTGCTTACGAAACCTTCGCCTTACACTTCCGACTACTTCGACGTGGTGCATCTCCTGTGGCTGCAGCAGAGGTAGTGGCAGGTTGCTCTTATTCATGCCCTGACCTATTCGATACTTTGGGCCTATGCCCTCTGGGTTTCGGTGTCCGTGAGGGCCCCTCCAAAGACTGCTCCACCTGTACCTGTGCAGGGGCAGACTTGGCCACCTGAAGAGGAGGCAGCATTGCGGGTAATGATTGAGAGGGGCAACGGGTGAGACATGGGGGCGCTTTGAGTGGTGTCCCCACTTCCATGTCCCCTTTCGCCATCATCCCTCCTCTGGGCCAGGCCCACACCACTCCTACCACACTGCTGGACGACAGTTTGGAGGACATGTGTGAAGTCTTGTAAGGCCAGTGCTAGTGTATCTGCCTGCCTGTTTAAGGCAGCAGAATGTTGTTCACTGTGAGTCCGAACGGCCGTTGTCAGGGCCTGAATGGACTCATTTGTGAGCCGTGCTTGAAGCTCCATGGAGGCTAGCCTTCCCTCTATCGTAGACATTCCCGCACTTACCTGCGACACTATCTCAGAGATGCCCTGACGTCCCTGTGACAGTATCTCAGAGATTCCCTCCTGTACCTGTGCCACCATTCCACTCATCCATGAGTTGGACTCCTCCATCCTCTGCACGATTGTGGAGAGTGCACGTGGCACCTGTTCCAGCACCTCGCAAATGCGCTGCTGCCCCTCGATCATTCTCCTTTTCATGGATGGCCCCCAGGGTTCAGCATCTGTGTCCAGCTGAGAAGAGCCTGGAGAAGAGTGCTCCCACCGACGCGGACTCTCCATAGCTGCCCCTGCCACCGGTGTCTGCTCGTGCTCACCATGTGCAACCACAGCTAAGTGAGGACGGGGACCCACCGAGGTGTGTGTATCTGCGCTGGTGGATGGCTCGCTCAGATGTGATGGTGCACCCTCAGAGGCCGGCAGGTTCTCTGAGGAATCACCCTCTGCCGTCACAGCAGTCGCTGAAGGCCCTATAAGAGAACAACAGGCAATATTAAGCATGATGACAGATGTTGAGGTGCTGAAGATGGCAGTGCATGTTAACATCAATTGACATTGTGTGTGCTGAATGTTAAAGTTCTGTCACCAGACGTTTGTCGGGTGCCAGTCTCGGCGTCCCCGACGGACAGACACTCGAGAGTACGGCTCAGCTCCAGCGCCTCCTGTTCCGCGTCTGTGCAGATGACGAGCTGTTGCAGCCTCCCTCCGGTCTTTGCCCTCTCCCGTGCATTCTGGGCTCTCTTCTCCTATAAGGGGAGAAAGTAGAGAGGCATGAGTGAGTGATTGTGACGTGGCCAACCGCTGAATGCATTGGTTTGGGTGTGGCTGACCATGAAAGAGAGGGGGAGTATGAGACAGAGGCATGACATTGTATGAGGATTGGGTTGAGTGGTGGGGTGACTAATGGGGAGGTGAGGAAGTAGTGAGGAAGTGCAGGTAAGTTGAGGATGAGCCTTAAGTGGGTGTGGGGAGTGATGTGATCGAGTAATTTTGGCAGTGCAGAATGAGTTGTGGGGTGGGTGCGGTGATGTGGAAGACGGAGTGTAGGAGAATGAGTAAGTGTACTCACTTTGGCTGAGCTAGTTAGGTCACTGAAGCGCTTCCTGCACTGGATCCAGGTGCAGAAGATGTTACTACTGCTGGTGACCTCCTCTGTCACCTCGAGCCAGGCCTTCTTGGTGGCAGAAGCAGACCACTTCCTCCTGTCTGCCGGGTAAAAGACATCCCTCCTCCTCCTCACCCCATGCCGTAGCACCTGGAGTGAAGCATCACTGTATCCAGGAGCAGCCTTTCCCCTGGGCTGCTCAATTGTCTAATTTGGGTGTTTGCTCCAGGAGCAGCTATTGGAGGACTGCCCCTTTAAATAGAGCTCCTCCAGCTGACAGCCTGTGATGCGGATGCACATTCCGCCTGCTGCGCAGGTTTCCGATGGCAAACCCGGTAGCCACGTTAAGTGATTCCAATTTACCTGTGATCGCGTGGGGAACGGACGGATTTTACTGGGCGGGTTACCCACGCACCCAATCGCCTCCCTCCACCCCGTGCCATCCTGCCTTCCCGGTAATATCGGGACCATAGAGTACAAAAGTATGGAAGTCATGATGAACCTTTATAAAACACTGGTTCGGCCACAACTGGAGTATCTTGTCAAGTTCTGGGCATCGCACTTTAGGAAAGATGTGAAGGCAAAAGAGAATGATTCCAGGGATGAGGGACTTTAGTTACGTGGATAGACTGGAGAAGCTGGGGTTGTTCTCCTTGGAATAGAGATGGTTGTGAGGAGATTTGATAGAGATATTCAAAATCATGAAGGGTCTAGACAGAGTAGATAGAGAGAAACTGTTCCCATTGTTGGAGGGTCAAGAACCAGAGGATGTAGATTTAAGGGGCTCGATGTTACCAGGGCTGCGGGTTCGCGGCGGGGGGGCTATTGGGCGCATGGGTAACGCGCCCGGTGAAATTAGTCAGCCACCCGCGCGATCGCAGCCCAATTGGATCCACTTACCTGGTCTTCTGGGTTCCCCACTGCTGATCTGCGCATCGGGCGGGCTGTGCATGCGCAGTAAGATCTGTCAGCTGGAGGAGCTCTATTTAAAGGGGCAGTCCTCCACTGACAGATGCTGCAACAAATAGAAAAAATTACAGCATGGAGCAGCCCGGGGGAAGGCTGCTCCCAGTTTAATGATGCCTCACTCCAGGTATCAATAGATGGGGTGAGGAGGAGGCGGAGGACAGAGATCTTCCCCCCGGCGGGCGGGAGGAAGCGGCCTGCCTCTGCCACCAGGAAGGCCTGGCTCGAGTGGGCAGGGGAGGTCACCTGCACCACCAACATATCACGCACCTGCATACAGTGCAAGAGGCACTTCAATGACCTAAGTAGGTCAGCCAAAGTGAGTACACTTACTCATTCCCCTACACTCCGTCTGCCACATCACCGCCCCCACCCCACACCTCCTTCTGCACTGCCAATACTACTCTGTCACATCACCCCTCATACCCACTCAAACCTCACCCTCATCTTACCTGCACTTACTCACCTCACCAGTACTCATCCCGCCACTACCACTCAACCCAATCCTCATACAATCTCATGGCTCTATCTCATACTCACCCTCTCGTGCATCTCTTTCACGGTCAGCCTCACTCAACCTGCCACTACCTGTGCTGCAGCCACAGGGCATGCATCACATATGTGCAGTAGGCAGCGTAAGGCAAATGTGTCGTGAGCATGAAGGGGATGCACAAGGGTGTTTGAGGGTTTGTCATGGTTGTTACTGATATTGAATTTCTGACCAACTCACATTACATATTATATTGTCACCACTACTGCCATGTCTTTGCGAATCTTGTCTGGTTTGTGCAATAATGCCCTTTCCTGAGGATCACTATGAAGACCCACAACTGATGCCACCCATTGTGTCACTGCAGAGTGGGTGTAGGTGTATTTGCAGGGCTCTTTTGTGCAGACGACTGAGAGACGTCGGCGATGTCCCCGGTGGCACCCTGGAAGGATGAGGAGGAGAAGTTGTTGAGGGCAGTGGTGACTTTGACAGCGACAGGTAAGAAGATGGTGCTCGGGCCAGCCAGGAGCAGCTTGGCATGAAGGAGGCTGCAGATGTCCACGACTACATGTCGAGTGACTCTGAGCCTCCGTTTGCACTGCTGCTCAGAGAGGTCCAGGAAGCTGAGCCTCGGTCTGTGGACCCTGTGGCGAGGGTAGTGCCCTCTGCGACGCATCTCTCTCTGCGGTAGCCCTCCCTCCTGCTGAACAGGTGGATGTGTCACAGCACTGTGTTGTGGTGTTCCATGTGTCAGAGGTGGACGGCGTGGATGGCGAGGCTGGTGAGGCTGGTGATGCTGTTCGCCCTCCAAGGAGGTCATGACTGCAGCTACGGCGGCCCCCATCCGGAAGATGTACATCTGAGCGGGTCCGCAAGGTAGGTACATGTCTCTGGACCCCGGGGTAAGTGTGCAAGTTGGTGACTTTGACTGTCAGGAGGAGGGTGGTGGAGGCCAAACTTTGTCCCAAGTGACAGAGTGGCCTCCTGCAATGAGTGAGGATCTCCCCCCCCACCTGTCAAATGGACCTTTGCAGCTGCCACAGGCTGATGGCTGCAACAGGTCCTTTTGAACTGGGAGTGTTTCCCCCAGTATGGGAAACAGTCCCAGTTTGCTATAAAATCCCACCCCTCCTCACATAATCCCTTAATCAGGTCAGTTAATGACCTGAACAAGTAAAACAAATACTGTCAAGTGGAACCCCGCTGGCTTTAATTGCCTGCGGGATTCCCACCAGCGGGGGCTGCGCGCGCAGGCTGGCGTGTCAGTGGGGAACCCGGAAGTGGTCGGGTTGGAGCCGGGCTCCCGACCCGCTCCGAGATTCTCCGATTTTCGGAGCCCCCCCGCCAGGAACGCACCCGATAGCGGGTGCTAAAATGATGCCCAAGGTGTTTGGCAAAAGAACCAAAGATGACAGGAGGAAAAAAGTTTTTACACAGTGAGTGGTTAGTATCTGGAATGCACTGCCTGAGGGGGTGGTGGAGGCAGATTCAATCATGGCCTTCAAAAGGGAACTGGATAAGTACTTGAAAGGAAAAAATTGCAGGGCTACAAAGATAGGGCAGGGGAGTGGGACTAGCTGGATTGCTCTTGCATAGAGCCGACGTGGACTCGATGGGCCGAATGGCCTCCTTCCGTGCTGTAACCTTTCTATGATTATATGATTCTAAATATCCAATTTACTAAACGCGAATGAATCAAAAGTAGTTGAATTAAGTTATTAAATACCAGCAGAGAACAAGTAAGCAACAAAGCACTCAGCAATCAAATTGTTCAATTTGTTTTTAAAGTTACCAATGTAAAACTGGCAACTAGAAGAAACCAAGTCATCAAATCACTGAAATAATTTCTTGAATTTGCTTTGAGGCACAATTTGGAATTTCTCATCTTCCACTGCAATGTGAATTGTCTCCATCTTGCAGAAAATAATTAGCAGTGACTTATCACTGTGTGACTTGTTTTAACTTGTTTCCATTAATAAGAAATGCAAATTAAAATTCAACACAGACAAAAATAATTTTTTATTTTACTTTTTCTTTGTCTCTTTTATCTCTTTCTCTTAGAATAAATTTAAAAAAATTAAATTACATTTTTTTTCTTTAAATGTCCAACAACAATTAAAATCTGAAGGAATGAAACTTTACACTTGTAAAAGTTAATTTTAAGTGTCAGAGAGGTTGTTTGGCAGTCATTAAGACTTACCACGCCATTAAAAGTGCGCTTAGACTTAAATAACTTGACATACCTTTTTTTGGCTTTACTTTCTATCCATCGGGCAGTGCAGGGACTTCATGCCATTCCAGTCATCTGAATGGTGAGTCAGCCAACAAGATGTCCTTCGCGCGAAGCTTATGGAGGAGCAGAGCATCTGGTAGAGCAACTTCTGGATTTCTGCGTTTAACTGCGCAAATGTGGTAGTTGGAAGTTGCTCTACCATTTGCACTGAAATAACAGTGAGCGCTGTTAGGCTCGCCGTTATTTTCAGAGCAAAATCTAGGCCATTATTTATATATAAAATGTGATCTTCTGTGGCAATGCAAATGGAAAGTTAGATAATATGGTCACTCTCTTAGCTGTCTGTGATGTCTTTCTGTTGCTGTTTCTCTGTATCTGCTCTTCTGCATCTGTCTCACTTTCTCTTTTTCTTCTGTTTCTCTCTCTTAAGTCTTCCTCATGGGACATGGTGGGTGGTATGGTGTGATGTGTCAGGAAAAGCAACAGGCTGCATTTGGACTGGTGTTACGGGAAAACTGTGGGCCTCAGCAGTTCCCTTCCCATCCCCTTACCAATCACACATGCTTTCTTTCAACTCTTCATGATCGCTAACCCTTCATCTTCTCCCTAACTCCTCCCCTTTGTACCACCCCCTCACTTCCCTAACTTTCCTTAGAATTACTCACTCAACCCCTGCATCCTCCCCTCCACTTTCACTCATCTCACTCTTAACTCTCCATTCGCTCCACCCATTCCCACATGCTCCCCCAAGGCTGGGTGGTGGACAGGTAGAGGCCCCCTCACCCTCAGCCTGTTTCCATTTTCCCCTCCCCATCCCTCCTTGTCTCCATTCCCATTTGTTTCCTCAAAGAGACTTTGTTCAAAGTTCAACTTACTTGTTTTTTTAACAACAGAAATCAAAATAGAGTGAGGAAAACACTGTCTGCCTCTCTCTATCTGTATCTCCCTCTGGGGCTGAAATTCAATTTTGGCGGGGGCACAAATGGGCGGTAAGGAAAGGAAAATTGGTCGAGGGTGTATAACGGGTGGTTATTGAGCCATTCACCTATCTGCTCAGAGGAAGGCCTGGTAAAAGTATTTAGTTCTTAATAGTCATCTGATTCAATGATTTAAAAGAAAGTGTCAGCTTGCGAGTCCCTAGAGTAGCCTTCTTACAATTTCTATTCCATTTAAAAGCTTAGGAAATTCAAATCTGAGAGACTTCTCTTCTGAGTTTAAAAATATTCATGCATCTTAATGGCATTTTAAAAGAGAGCAGTAATTGGAGTCCTCCTGGCACTCTCCTCCCTCCACATTTATCATATCTAAAAACATGAAGTATCATGCTATAGGAGAAATCCTTTTTTGAACCCATAGCCCTTTATAAGTATTCTACCACTCACCCTAATGTTGTTCATTTTCATAAGGTTTCACTTGTATTGGAGTAATCCTTCTTTTCCTGAATCTTGTTGACTTAAATTCAGGAGGGCTCAGAGGGATTATATTTTCTTTCATTTTATTCTGTTCTTTTCTGAACACAGGAACTCTTCAGGAAACCCAGAATCTACTTTTAATTTCACTTTCTATTTTGCTCTATCCCCTTGTGCCCTATCAAAGGCTTCCATATCCAGCAATTTAGCTATACCTTCTTTCAATTTTTCCTCTGTATTTTAACTGTTACTTTCCCATCCTTGGAATTTTCATAGCAATTTTCACAACCCCAACCACCTTACATTGCTGATCCTTTCCTTCCCTTCTGTTAATAAGCCTCTAGTTAACTTGCCTCTTCAATCTTTTATCTATTTGTTTTATTTCTTTCTGTTTTGCTTACCTTGAGCTGTCAAGTATCTTCTCCCCAATCTTTCAAGTATTTCCAGAGCTTCCACAAAGGTTTTCCCATTACTCCTAATAATTTAGGTAAAATGTAGATGTCAAAATTGTAAGAAATGACATATTCCAGAATATTAAAGTTTACGAAATGTTCAAATTATTTATTACTCCGGTAACTGTAAGAATCCACAGATGATGACTAAAGCTCTGGAAAGGCGAATATTAATTCTTACCCTGGTGTAAAGAAAGGGTTAATCAGATGGTCCTGAAGTCTACTAATGTTATACTGCTATTGATTTATCTTTATATGGTAGTAATAGGAACCTTTGGCTTTTCACTGTTTGGTAAGGAAGTATAAGTCAAATTAGATGCAGCGACTACTGAACTGTAGCATTAAGACTGACCTTGAAGCAATGCTTCAGTTTAGTCACCAGGAAACCTAATTAAAAGACATTCCAGTGGATACTGATGCATATATTTCAGAATACTTTAATCAGTTGATAACAAGTTCTGCAGAAGGAAACATCTGCAAATACATCATCCTTTTTTGAAGCAGGAGATTGGTAAGGAATGGTACAGACTTATAATTCGATGTTTCACTTGGTGGAATGGCAATTACAAGAGTGAAACTATTGATAAGATATCAAAGTTGGAGAGTTGTACTGGTCTACAGAAAAAAACTCATTAAAACTAAAGTTATTGATAAAGGACAAGCTCATTAAAATTCACCTTATATGGAGTTGTATTATGTAATACAGAAATACAGAAATGTGTGGATTGCCACGTAGGACGGGTAAGAAAAAGGTATAAAAAGTGGGTGTTGGAACAGATATTTAGGATTCGTAAAGGCCTAAGATACTGAGCTCAGAACAGTTTGAATCCTCCGACTAAACCCACAAGGTTTTGTCGTAAGTATTGCTTTTTAAGTGTACGTTTAATTACTGTATACTTAATAAATCTGTGACAGCTGATGTTCAATGTCTACGAGCCCTAATGATTTGAGAAATAAATTATAATTAAGAACACACCTCTCCTCTCTAACACTGGACTGATGGATCGCACAGATAATTTGGATTTGGGATTATTGGGCCAAATTGGGCTTCACCTGTTATACAAAATTCTTATGTGCTTAATATGCATAACACACCTGATTATAATCCTAACTTTTTTTTCAAATTTATATATTTTGTTGCCAATTTTCTCCCTTTCCCTCATCGTCTGAAGCTGCTTCCTCCTGCTAGGGTATGGTTTCATGGGTATCCTCTAGTACCATACCCAAATTGCCATTTTTAATGTGTGAGCCTTGATAGTGTTGGCAGGCTATTCACCTTCAGGGGACATCCCAGCTGAGCCCGGTCTGGTCATCAGCATATGTCCATACATGCACACAGACAGCAGGGGTCATTAGATGTAGATCATGAGCAGGAACCTTTGCCTAATTTCCCTTCCCTAATATGGGGTTGCTGAGGCCTACTGTCTCACCTCTAGCATTGCCCCGGTTGAGAATAGCTAGGGTCGATATTTACTCCAGGGCAAGAAAGCATCCTAGCATGCAGCCAGCTCATCCACAAGCGGTAGCAGGGAGGCTTGGCTGATTTTAATTGCCGGGCTTCATTAGCATCCCACTTGCCAACCAAAATGGCTGTTAAAATTGGGTGGCTAGGCGGCCGCCACCAGGGACCCACAGGAATGGTTCCTAGCACAAGGTAAGTGGACTGGAGTGGCTTGGCAGTGGAATTGCGGACAGGAGAAGGGGGATGCCAGGGGCAGGGGAGGCCTAAGTTTTCCTTGTGGGGCCCAGAGGAGCATACTTGCCCTCCTGCACAAGGAAACTTCAAATTAATTTTAAAAACTTACCTTGCTGGGCCTCTTCTGGCCCTCAATGCAGCTCCCGGCAGCTTTAGCCTGGTGGAGAAGCCACCACTGCTCCCCCAGTCAGGCCTCAAGTCAGGCCCCAATGATGTGCCTATTTAAAGAAGCACTCTGCGGTCTTCCAGTGGGTGTACTTGCTGCTGCAATTTAAAATTGCAGTTGGCCAGTTTGAGGCGGGAATGGAGTGGGTCTTGCTAACTCAGCACAGATTGGGGATTGAACCTGAGATCTACCTGGTTTGAATTGCTCAGCAACTCATTGTGTGAACTTATTAAGCCTTAGTAGGAGGCAATCTTAGCTTAACTGTAAATGTTATGACAGGATGGTTAAGCATTTGTTGCATGTTATGGCAAAGCACTGATGTTCCTGAATATAAGATCTTATACTGTTTGTACTGAAGCAAGGGTTATTTTCTGATACCTTAATACAAGGTTATCAACATGGGGGCAGATAATTTTAAGTCAATTATGGTAGTGTTGTGGTGCAACACTAACTTGCAGCACCACAGAAACCAATTCAATTCCCCCACACAGTTGAATTCCCAATTTTAGATACATCACTGTTGGAATATGCTGGGCACAGGCCAGGTGCTTTCCCAAGGGAAGGGGAACTGATCACTCTCATGCACTTCTCAGCAGATGTACCACAGTGGTATTGGTGGTTTGGAAGCAGGTTGTGTGCTTGTTCTCTCAACTTTAACCAGAAATGTAACCAGTCATGGCAAAGCTGATTCTACTGAGATGTCATGATAATTGGTTGTAATGGCGATCAGCAGATTGTTTGAATGAAACAAGAATATGAACAAGACATTTTAAACCACATGTACTGTTATTGAAATGCCAGTATGGTGTAGTTAAATGACCTAAACTTTTATCATGCACTGTGTTATACTTATAAACAAGGGAGGAAGCATTATGCTGAGCACAAAGGTTTAACCGACCCTAATACGACACTAACTTTGGAGCCTTAGGGGTGAAAAAGGCGAGTTATCGGGCCTGAAATAGGTGCAGCAGAAGGAGTGTGTGACCCAATGGGAGGGATGAGGCCGGCCCTATGTTGGGCCTCGAGACTCATTAACATTATTTGGGCGACCTACTGGCACCCGTTGCACCTCCACAGGCAGCTCGCTCATTTTCTGACGATGAATGTTGGGGAGCAGCCCGAAGGTAAGTGCCGGGGGGAGGGAGGTGAATGGGATGAGGCTCAGGACTGTTGTGGAGCCAGGAGGAGCACTCCAGTTCTCCTGGCTCCACATCAAACCAAAAAAAACGTACCTTTTTGATGGCAGCTGCTTACTAGGCCACATCCATGCCTGGAAAACCTGAAAAAAGCAGGCCCAATACCTGCTCCATTCAGCGCAGCTCAATTTCCCTCAAACAGGCGCAGGCCCCTCATTGGTATATGTAAGGAGCCTAATGCCTTAGACGCCTAAAAAATGATCCAAACCAATATCGGGTTGGACGTCTTTCAGCCGTCATTGGGGTACAGAACGTTGTTCCCCAAAATTGGCCCTCGTTGCACCCATTTTACGCCCCTAAAAAGGTTCGATGAGGTCCAATTTCTACCACTTATTCAGAGAGACCATAGGATTAGGTGTGGTGGGAAGTGAAAAAATTCATATTGGTGCAGTATCATTGCTGTTCTCAGTCTGGGAGTTGTTATATTGTTGGGATAGTGAGGCAGTTTAATTTTGTGTCTACCCAATGCTGAAACTAACTGGAGTGTTCAAAACTGTCAGTGAGTGCCAAAAGTGGGAAAGTGATAATTTCTCAGCACTGACCTGTAAATTCTTAATTCATTACCCCGTCCATTTTTTTTCTAACAAAGGCAGTTAAACAAACTTTCTTTTACCTATTCAGTTGCTGGGTTTCTGCTTATTATATATTCTTGTTTCGACCATTTCCTTTTCCAATTCTTTGTTCCAACAAATTCTCAAGATCTGTGAAGACTTGAATTATATCAATATCTGACTTCCTTTGTATTGCAATTCCTTCATGATCTCAAGCTGGTCCTAAAGTTGAAGATTCATTATCACCATTATGGAAGTCCTGGATTTCTGTAGGTCCAGTGGCTTTTGGACTGGTTCCTATTTACCCATTTCCATATTAATTTAAATCCTTGGACCTAGCCTAGGTAGTTTAAACTATGTACAATGGATGAAACTAATCAGATCTTTATCTTTCAACTCTTCTGGGAAACCAAATATTTGTAGATTGCTTCACCGGCTTGTGTTACTAACACCATGAGCCTTTTCATTTATAATTCATATTCTTCTGCAAGAGGTAAGAAACATTTCTTTCAATCTCTGTGATTCTTGTATCTTTTACAAAGTTTCTTTCTTTTGCTTGAAAGTTCTGGTTTCATGTTTTTAACTTCTACCCTCAGTGACTCTGCAGTCTGTGTTAGATTTCATACTGCTGCGGATATCTCTACTTTGAAAGGCTTACGCCGCATTAATTATTTCAGGCCAGCCACTTTCCTCGAAGACATTACTTTCTTGCTCCATAACTGTAATGATTTGCCTTGTTGGTATGTTCAATGATAATGGTTGACATGGTTGACTCTAACAGCCCTCTGAAGTGGCCTAGCAAGCCACTTAGCTGTATCAAACCGTTATTTCAAGAAGGAGACTTTCTGAGGGTAACTAGGAATGGGCAATAAATGCCGGTCTTGCCAGCAACGCCCACATCCTAAGAACGAATATTTAAAAAATTGGCCCTGTTTTCCACCTCATAATATCTTGATAATTTTGAGCATTGTTACAATGTTCTTTTTGCCAAATCGTATCTGTACATTTTATATTTTTTTTTAAATGCTGATTTGAAAGCTATTAATAAACATTTAAAGAGAATCAATCCACAGATCTTATTTCAGGATTTCATATAATGTCATCAGAAGTGTTCTGTTATATAAACTGAGAATTATGAACCAGAAACTCATTAGGCAATTGGTCTTTGAATTCTTCAGTTGTATAATATCAGCAAAACTATGGAACGTAGTATTGTTTTGCTATTTTTTAAGGATGTAGAGGTGGCAAAGACTGAATAAACATTGATATTCAGGCACAGATTTGATTTTTAACTTTGAAAACTTTGCACAGTGTTATTTTTCCAACAACAATAGCTCTCACTATAGCCCTTTATAAATATTCTCTGAAGGGCTACTAGTCTCACTGGGTAAATGCACCACTTAGTATGACACTGAGGCATACAGACAAAAAGGAACTGGGCTTGATCCCTGGCCTGTGCTGACTTGACTGATCTCTGCCAGGGTGGTGATCAGGGTACTATAATCGGCTTTGGAAACCCTGGGCTAAGCAGTGAGAAAATCAGCTGAGGTCGTGGTCCTGATCGCTATCTATAGTGGTCCCTGTTGAAAAGCATGCATAGTAGATGAAAACAGGTTTGGATAGGAATGTGGTGCCCCACAATTGAGCAGCCTGCTGTCACTAACTGTCCACATGAAAAATGGCTGCTAGACTGAGCTATGGATGCCTGTTGAATTGTACCCCAGCATGAGAAAAAAAAGGAAAACATATACGCAGTCAACCTCATTTGAATTGCATGTTTATGAAATTATCGCAAAATCTATGGCCAGGCCAAAGACAAATAAATGGATGAAAGAAAAAATCAAATTAAGGTTGCTATATCACTTCTGGGCATTGCTGAAATTACAAAATCCTAAAAAAAAAACAGAAAATATTGCAAATATACAACTGGACCATCAGTGTCTGAAAAGAGAAAAGACAGATTAACATTTTGGGTGGAGATTCTTTGTCAGAACCAACCTGGGTCTTCTCCACAACATTAACCTTTCTTCAAATGGTGATAAATCTGCTGTGTGTTTGTAGCATTTTCTGTTTTATTTCAGGTTTCCAGTATTTGCATCTTATAAAAAAAACGATGCAGAATTCTAACAGTTCATCAGCACCACAAGCAGGCACGTAGTGGTAGTGCAGTTTGTGAAATTAGATTCCCAAAGTGGATGGCTACAAATGCATTTTAAGAAATAAAAATACAATGCTTGCAAAGATTCAGGGATCCACAGTATGACTTTTCTTAAATAAAAGATAATGTAAGCTAGTTAATTGTGGTCACATGATAACCTCCATAATGATAGTTATAGAGTCATAGAGTTATACAGCACGGATAGAGGCCCTTCGGCCCATCGTGTCCGCGCCGGCCATGACTGGATTGCATCAACTACTGATTGGATATAAAAAAAGCTAAAGTTAGTCCATGTATTCAATTAAGTTTCATTTCTTTTGATAAAAAACCTATCTCCTGAATAAAATATAACAATCCTGCCCCTTAAGCATAAAATATATGCTATCAATGTGGGCCAACTGCCTAAATCCTAAGTAGTAATTTGAACCTCCTATTTTTGAAATATGTAAACTGATATTTTCTTTTTTTTTGGTTGGGAGAGATCTCTTACCATAATGAGCACAAAGTCTACTAAGGATTAAATAAAAACTATCCACAATTTTAAAATACACAACTTTCATAATATTAATGCTAGAATGAGAAAATATACAAACCAAGTGTTCAGCAGTGAATATAAAACACTTGTACTATTTATGAAAATGCTGATTGCTATTAACTGTAGTAAGGTTATTGTAAAAAAAAGCTGCTACATAGAATCAGAATGATACATCACAGAAGGAGACCTTTCAGCCCATTGTGCCTGCGCCAGCTCTGAAAGAGCTATCCACTTGGTCCGACTCCCCTGCTCTTTCCCCATAGCCCTTCAAATTTTTCCTTTTCAAGTATGTATCCAAGTCCCTTCTGAAAGTTACTATAGATTATGCTTCCACTACTTTTTTAAATTAGAAATGAATTCTACCCATTTAGTATCTTACTAAAACTAATAATCTAATCACTTGCAGAATTAATATGTAGAACAGAACAGCTTAAAACACTCATAGGCTATAGGTCAATGCAATATTATATTTGTATGAGGTAACCACTTTAAATTGATATTGATAACTCATAGGTGTTTAAACCAATACCGTTATGTTGGCCATGCATACCAATATAGCTTTAACAACAGCAATTTACTGACTGTGCTTGCCATACATAATGAGTTTAATGAGTTTATGACTGGCAATGGACATTAATGACACTCGCTTCCACTGTACACATATTTCCAGCCAGCTAGTTCTAAAGTGACATCCCAGTATACCTTTGGCAGAAGGACCAGTAGCTGACAAATGCCCTTGGTCTTTAAAATACAGATCCAGCAACATTATCCCAAATGACCTTGACTTGTAGGAAACCTTTGTAGGTAAGGAACATGTTCGTGTAGTAAGCCCCTTGTGTGCATAAATGCAGTTTATTGAGCATGTATTGCAATCAGATTATATTTTATGGTCTACCGGAGCAATCACTTGCATGGGGCCATTGCTAAATTGGACTGGCAGGTTAGGCTTAGACTTAAGCCATGACATTAATATTGAAATCATGGAGAAACCCATGGCCTGTTCACCTTTTTTCATCTGAAAGAGGAAATCTGAGGATAATAAATAAAATTGTATTTATGTAACACCTTATCACTTGAAAACGTCTCAAAATGTTTTATACAATGAATGATTTTGAGTGCAATGACTATTGTTCAGTAAGATGAGAGTCCTTGGAAAACAAGTGTGATGATGAAATAAAGACAAATGCTAATTGTAGATTCAATTGGGTTGGGAGTGACAATTGAAATTACATAAAGACATTTTCAGGGATCTGCATTTATACAGTGCACTATAAAATGCATCCGATATCCGTGACAACTGGCAGAAACTGACTAATTAATTTTTTTTGTGGACTAAAGACTGATCAAAGTAAGGGTTGTTTTTGCTGAGGAAGGGAACAATCCTCATTATATGCCCTGTCAAAGTCAGAATCAACCAGTCACCGGTCTGGTATATCGCAATGAAATATGGTATTCCCTACCTCCCTCTACTTTGCCCCAAAAATGTGCCTTAGTTCCAAAGTCCAAAAAGAACCCTCTACTGCACGAGTGTGGCACTTTGCTATTCCCCACATCATTCGGCCCTCTGCGTGATACTGATAATTCAGTATCAAATTAGGTGTGGCTTATACTTTGGGCCCAAACCCATGAAGAACTAGATTGAGTGCCTCCAAATTCATTTCATGTCGAACCTTTAGAAGCAGCAGACAGAGGAGTTTTTAATCCCATCGGTTTGGATTGGCTTTGAACTCAAGTCTCAGAATGTGATTAATCCACCATACCACCCAGTCCCTTGTGGAGTCAGTTCTCTTACATGGATTGCTGAAAAATACTATAGCCTCTTCTCAACTTGGAGTTGGAAGGTAAAATGTTTCCTTCTTCCCCAGTCAGTACACAATAATGCCTCACGGCTCATACATGGACATCATGCTCCTTTGTTTCATTACTAAAGATTAAAGAAACATTATTTGAATTTAAGTGGAAAAGTTCAGAATAGTTCCTACAATAAGACCCACATGAAAGTACACACTGGATAGAAATAAATTGAAAGTATTCTTGAGTTCTTTCACTGCATCATTAATGCAGAATTATCAAGTAACCTTTAACAATTGTTGCTTTTTCAGGTTCTTAATTACTTATATTAAGATTTATATACTTATCTAATATTCATTTTATTCATTACAAATTCAATTCTTGATCACTGTTCAAACATAAATCTATGTCCCAGCATATTAATGAATGGTGCAAGTAGCAGAGACTTGAATAGTTCCCCCAGGAATGTTCAAATGTGCTGACCCAATTTTTGGGAAACTGGAACAGTGAAATAGGATGAAATATGTAATTTTTAGATACCACATCCACCCCGCCCCCCAGGATATGAATGAATCACTGGCTTTTTATGCTTATGGGCCACATGCACAAGTTCTTCCCCGTTCCCAGTTACCTTGTGAACCATCCAACTATTCTGGCAGGATTGTTAGTGCAGTCTTGTCAGAAGCTTGCCAATCTCAACAGTGCAGAAGTGGTACACAGTGGATTTATTCACCAATCGGCACATAAGAAAGACTGGAGAATAGGATGGGCTTGGATAGTAAAGCAGACCGCTGCTTAAAGTTTAAATGCAAAGAATGAAGAAGGACTTCACCCGTAGGGAGTATCAAGTAATAACTAGCTGGTAAATAAACGTTTAAATTGGTTTTACATTTTTCTTGCTAGTTGTAGTGGATTCCTACTTTTGTCATTGATTTCCATAGCAAATTGAAATAAAAAGCATCTCATTTATTTATTTCAAACTCCACATTCAGCCCTTCACTAAGATTGTCTACCTCACGCCCAACATAGCAGAAACACTCATTTAAGTCTTTATCACCTCCAGGCTCAACTTTCTCAATGCTATCCTCGCCAGCGTCCCAAGCTCCACCTAACTCATCTAGACCTCCGCCAAGCACATCTTCTCCCACACTAAGTTCTGCTCATTTATTATCCCCGCTCTTGCCGACCTCCCATGATGCTCTTTCATCCAGCACATTGATTTAAAAATCCTCATTTTGTTTATAATACATCTATGTTCTTGCTTCAACCTACCGCCTACAATCTCCTCCAGTCCAAAATCCCAGCAATGCACCCTCCAATCTTCTGACTCTGTTCGACTATGTGATTCCCCCTTTTCCTCTGCTCCATAGAGCCTTCAACCATTAAACACCTGCATTCTGCAATCGTCTTTTAAACCCCTTTGCCTCATTGGATCTCTCCAATCTTTAAAAGCTTCCTCAAAGCCTACTTCTTCATGCATGCCTTTGGTCATCTTCGAAATTCTGCTGTGTCCAATTGTCCTTGTGAAGAAAATTGCGATAGGATTGCCAACTCTGGCTGGATAAGTTCCTGGAAGTTTCATCACATGACCTCCCGTCTCCAACCACCCCACCCAGTCAAACAGCCTATTTTTCCATCTCCAATATTTTTATAACTAATAAATGAAAGTGTTTAAAGAAAATGAAAAAACACTTTTTTTTAATGTCCCTATGATTTTTCTCCTGGGTTGCTCGCAGCAGTGTCCAGAAGATTAATATTTCATTCCTAGAGACTCCAGGACAAACCTAACTTGGGACATTTTACTTTGTCATATTAGTGCAAGTTGTTGTAATTGTATCCTTCTTGTAATAACTTTGTTCCAGTCAAGTCCAGGAAGTTCCCTGGCAGTTCCCTCTGACCTGGAGATATTTGTAGATTCACAGCTGCATGTAGTTAGTTAAAATAGCTAAAAAATAAAGAGCACGTGTTTTTAAGCACGGAAATCTTTTCCAGTGACTAACATTACCATAACATTTATTATGAAAGTCAGTCATATTTATTCTCATATATAGTTCCAGCTTTTTATTTGGAATATTACATTGATTTATTTTCTGTTCACTGTCGTTTTATTGTCCTATGATATATACATTATACTTATTCACATTGAACCTACTGTGTGCAGGTCCATGTATCACAATTTCTTGAGGTCATTATGGACCTCCAAACTGAGCAATTTGGCTGTGGGTCAAGCTTTTCAGCACTTGGCTAAGTCTTCACTCTCAGGTTGGAAGGTCTGGCATTGATACTCAAAAAAGGTTCAGCAACTATTTGCTTATATGCTTGCTCCAAGGTTAAAATAATTGATCATTTGCCACCTGGCCAAGGTGGGCATCTACAGGTCCAGGCTAGACGTGGCCCATGGGTGCTCCGGCTGTCTGCCTTTCTTCTGTGGTATTCTTTGCACCTGGGTGACCCTGGAGAAGGAGCACATGGTGTCTGCCAGTATGCTTGAGGCTTTACATGAGCGGTGGGCACCGCAGGGACTGGAGTGCATAATATCCACCATCGACAAGGCACAAATCAGGAGTGTGTTGGAATACTCTCCACTTGCCTGGATGAGTGCAGCTCCAACAACACTCAAGAATCTCGACACCATCCAGGACAAAGCAGCCCGCTTGATTGTTACCCCATTCACCCCCCCCTAAACATTCACTCCCTTCACCAGCGGCGCACCGTGGCTGCAGTGTGCACCATCCACAGGATGCACTGCAGCAACTCGCCAAGGCTTCTTCGACAGCACCTCCCAAACCCACGACCTCTACCACTTAGAAGGACAAGGGCAGCAGGCACATGGGAACAACACCACCTGTAATTCCCCTCCAAGTCACACACCATCCTGACTTGGAAATATATCGCCGTTCCTTCATCATCGCTGGGTCAAAATCCTGGAACTCCCTACCTAACAGCACTGTGGGAGAACCGTCACCGCACGGACTGCAGCGGTTCAAGAAGGCGGCTCACCACCACCGCCTCAAGGGCAAATGGGAAGGGCAATAAATTCCGGCCTGGCCGGCGACGCCCACATCCCATGAACGAATAAAAAAACTAATAGACACAATCAATAAAATTATGATTTAATTGGGTTTCTTTTTAATTGATCTGTCGAGATGACATGGGTGGGCCCCACCGTTCTGTAAAAATGGGACACGTTTATGCCTAACCCTCCCCCACCTTTTTAAGGGCCTTGAACAAAAACAATCATTTGCAGAGCCGGCAGTGAGAAGGCGCCACCTGTTGGCCAGACAGGCTCGTGACGGCCCGGTCTGCGTCCTGGGTTGCTAAGCAACGGCTGTGACGGCACAGGGGGAGCCGAACACTGATTGAGCACCGGCGGCTCTCGCGCAGTCCCGGGTTGATGTGTTGCTGCCGAGAGGAGGAGGCAGCGACACTGGTGAAGTGTGCAGCAATATTGCCAATTACTTTTACTCCGTGCATTCATTTTCAACGTGTCGAGTTACTGGGCGAACACACATGTCTGCACTAAAGGCTATCAGGTAACCACTTCGCCGCAGACCTGAATGTAAAGGCCAGAACTTGCAGCCTCGAAATCCGAGCATTCAACTTGCTGCCTTTCCGTAAAAATATATGATATATGGTACGTAGATGTATTTAAGCTGGGTCGATAGCTCATGGCTAATATTTGTTTACCAGTACTGTGTACAAAAAAAAAGAGAGAAAAATAACGAGTCTAAATTGAGTGTTCTGTTATATGAATTCTTTTTGAATGAATGACTTTTTCGGAGAAAAAATAAACTTTATCAAAACAAATCAGTAATTTTAAATATGTTTTGTTTTGTTGATTTTTCTCCCTTAATAGAAGAATTCTTTACCGACTCCCATAAGATCATAGTGCTCTGTTTTCTTCACAACCGTCCGACAGCAAAGGCTGAATTCACACATTTACATACTGATAATAGGGAACCAGTAATTCTACACTTTGCTGTGCCATTTTTTTTGCAATAAGAATAGAATTTTCAAGTTTGATTTTAATTATCTTTTAAAAGACTATACTAAGAAATTTGAATTTTACTGTGTTTGTAAGATGATGTGACCTAGTGATTTAGTATTGCGTTACTGATTTGTGTCAGACTTTACTTAAATTAAATATATAAATACATATGTGAATGCCCCTAACGGCTCAATGTATAAATATCTCACTTGGTATAACATTTTGAGTCATAAGGACCTGAAAGGTCCGAGGCTAAATCGTTGATATATGTTGAGTTAGCCAGTCTTAAACTGGACTTTATTGACTCTGTGTGCCCAAGTTATGGAGGGATAAACTGTGAAGGCTCTTACTCCTGATCATAATTCAGTGACCCCTACTGGACAGTGTGCACGTGTATGGGCTTCAATTGCTGCTCCCCAGGATTGAATGGCCAGCCATCATTCAGGTGTTAAGGCTCATAAAGGAAGAATGGCCGCTTGGGCATGGTGTTGACCAACCTGAGCCCTGGACGTGCATCTTTCTGGTTTCTCTCCTATCTCTCCTCATGCCCTCTCTGAGCTCATCTTGTCCATCAGACCCACCTCCTACTCTCTCAACCCTATTCCCATTAAATTGCCACCTAACTTCCTTTCCTGGCCCCTATGCTAGATGATATTGTAAATGGTTCCCTCTCCTCAGGTACTTTCCCATTCCCTTTTAAATCACCACTCCTCAAAAAACTCACCTTTGACCCCTCTGCCCTTGTAAACTATGGCTCTATCTCCAAACTCCCTTTTCCTCTCCTTGAACGCGTAGTCGCCTCCCAAATCCGTGCCTATCCTTCCCACAACCCCATGTTTGAACCTCTCCAATCAGGTTTCCGCCCCGTCACAGCACTGAAACGGCCATGGTTAAAGTCACAACTGGCATCCTCAGTGACCAGGGTGCATTATCCCTCCTCATCCTTCTCGACCTCTCTGCAGCCTTTGACATGGTTGACCACACCATCTACCTCCAGTGCCTCCCCTCCGTTGTCCAGCTGAGTGGGACTGCCCTTGCTTGGTTCCACTCTTACCTATCCAGTAGTGGCCAGAGAATCTCATGCAATGGCTTCTTTCCCCAATCTCGGACTGTTACACTGGAGTCCCACAGAATGCTCCCAGGCCCAACACAGAAAGATTAGGCCTACCCTTTCCCGGGCTGACCCCCCACCCCCCACCCCCCACCCCCCACCCCCCAATCGTGAGGCCCTCCCGAACCCTCTTCCTGTGACTTAGCCGAGTGCCGGGGACCGTTCCTTCAGTCCCTGGCGGCTACCTCCTGCTGACTGACATTCTGCTCCCGCAAACCGGCTGCCGCTTCTTTTCATTTTCGAGTGGGAGACTGAATGTTGCTATGCAGATGAGGCCCAGGAGGTAAAATTTTTTTAAAAATTAGTTCATGAGACGTGAACATCGCTGGCAAGGCCAGCATTTATTGCCCATCCCTAATTGCCCTTGAGAAGGTAGTGGTGAGCCGCCTTCTTGAACTGCTGCAGTCCGCGTGGTGAAGGTTCTCCCACAATGCTGTTAGGTAGGGAGTTCCAGGATTTTGACCCAGCGATGATGAAGGAACGGCGACATATTTCCAAGTTGGGATGGTGTGTGACTTGGAGGGGAACATGCAGGTGGTATTGTTCCCATGTGCCTGCTGCCCTTGTCCTTCTAGGTGGTAGAGGTCGTGGGTTTGGGAGGTGCTGTTGAAGAAGCCTTGACAAGTTGCTGCAGTGCATCCTGTGGATGGTACACACTGCAGCCACGGTGCACCAGTGGTGAAGGGGGTGAATGTTTAGTGTGGTGGATGGGGTGCCAATCAAGCGGGTTGCTTTGTCCTGGATGGTGTCGAACTTCTTGAGAGTTGTTGGAGCTGCACTCATCCAGGCAAGTGGAGAGTATTCCATCACACTCCTGACTTGTGCCTTTTAGATGGTGGAAAGGCTTTGGGGAGTCAGGAGGTGAGTCACTCGCCACAGAATACCCAGCCTCTGACCTGCTTTTGTCGCCACAGTATTTATGTGGCTGGTCCAATTAAGTTTCTGGTCAATGGTGACCCCCCAGGATGTTGATGGTGGGGGATTCGGCGATGGTAATGCCGTTGAATGTCAAGGGGAAGTGGTTAGACTCTCTCTTGTTGGAGATGGTCATTGCCTGGCACTTGTCCGGCGCAAATGTTACTTGCCACTTATGAGCCCAAGCCTGGATGTTGTCCAGGTCTTGCTGCATGCGGGCACGGACTGCTTCGTTATCTGAGGGGTTGCGAATGGAACTGAACACTCTGCAATAATCAGCGAACATCCTTATTTCTGACCTTATGATGGAGGGAAGTTCATTGATGAAGCAGCTGAAGATGGTTGGGCCTAGGACACTGCCCTGAGGAACCCCTGCAGCAATGTCCTGGGGCTGAGATGATTGGCCTCCAACCACTACCATCTTCCTTTGTGATGTGGTGATGCCGGTGATGGACTGGGGTGGACAAATGTAAGGAATCTTACAACACCAGGTTATGGTCCAACAGTTTTATTTGAAAATCACAAGCTTTCGGAGCTTACCTCCGTCGTCAGGTGAGTGAAGGGTTCTAAAAACACATGGCTTATATTAGGTTGGGAGACGATCACAGCAATCAAAGGTGTCGTTGGTGTTCAGACAGGTTAGTCACGGAAAACATTACATCCCAGTATACTGAATACACAATGGGTCAGATTACAAAGACAGAGAGAGAAAGAGACCCGAAAGGCAGAGAGAGAGAGAGAATGTCCAGTTGTATTAAAAACATAACTTTTTTTTCTGCTGGTGGGGTTACGTGTAGCGCGACATGAACCCAAGATCCCGGTTGGGGCTGTTCTCATGGGTGCGGAACTTGGCTATCAATTTCTGCTTGACGATTTTGCATTGTCGTGTGTCTCGAAGGCTGCCTTGGAGAACGCTTACCTGAAGATTGGTGGCTGAATGTCCTTGACTGCTGAAGTGTTCCCCGACTGGGAGGGAACCCTCCTGTCTGGCGATTGTTGCGTGGTGTCCGTTCATCCGTTATCGCAGTGTCTGCATGGTCTCGCCAATGTACCATGCTCCGGGGCATCCTTTCCTGCAACGTATGAGGTAGACAACGTTGGCCGAGTCACAGGAGTATGAACCATGTACCTGGTGGGTGGTGTCCTCTCGTGTGATGGTGGTATCTGTGTCGATGATCTGGCATGTCTTGCAGAGGTTACCGTGGCAGGGTTGTGTGGTGTCGTGGACGCTGTTCTCCTGAAAGCTGGGTAATTTGCTGTGGAGACTTCTACTGCCTCCCAAAGATATACAAAGCCAACACACCCGGACGTCCTATCGTATCAGGCAACGGAACCCTGTGTGAGAACCTCTCTGGATACGTCGAGGGCATCCTGACACCCATCGTACAGGGAACCCCCAGCTTCTGTCACGACACGACAGACTTCCTACAAAAACTCAGCACCCACGGACCAGTTGAACCAGGAACACTTCTCACCACGATGGACGTCTCGGCACTCTACACCAGTATCCCCCACGATGACAGCATCGCTGCAATAGCCTCAGTACTCAACACCAACAACAGCCAATCTCCAGACGTCATCCTGGATCATAATGTCTTCACCTTCGATAACCAGTTCTTTACCCAAACACACGGAACAGCCATGGGGACCAAATTCGCACCCCAATACGCCAACATTTTCATGCACAAGATCGAGCACGACTTCTTCACTGCACAGGACCTCCAACCAACGCTATACACCAGATACATTGACAACATTTTCTTCCTATGGATCCACGGCGAAGAATCACTGAAGAGACGATAACATCAACAAGTTCCATCCCACCATCAAGCTCACCATGGACTACTCCTCAGAATCAGTTTCTTTCTTGGACACACGAATCTCCATCAAAGACGGGCACCTCAGCACCTCACTCTACCGCAAGCCCACGGACAACCTCACGATGCTCCACTTTTCCAGCTTCCACCCTAACCACGTCAAAGAGGCCATCCCCTATGGACAGGCCCTGCGAATACACAGGATCTACTCAGATGAGGAGGAACGCGATGGACACCTACAGACGCTGAAAGACACCCTCGTAAGAACGGGATATGACACTCGACTCGTCGATCTACAGTTCCGACGGGCCACAGCAAAGAATCGCATAGACCTCCTCAGAAGACAAACACAGGACGCTACCAACAGAGTACCCTTCGTCGTCCAGTACTTCCCCGGAGCGGAGAAACTACGCCACGTTCTCCGCAGCCTTCAACATGTCATCGACGACGAACGCCTCGCTAAGGCCATCCCCACGCCTCCACTACTCGCCTTCAAACAGCCACCCAACCTCAAACAGACCATCGTTCGCAGCAAATTACCCAGCTTTCAGGAGAACAGCGTCCACGACACCACACAACCCTGCCACGGCAACCTCTGCAAGACATGCCAGATCATCGACACCGATACCACCATCACACGAGAGGACACCACCCACCAGGTACATGGTTCATACTCCTGTGACTCGGCCAACGTTGTCTACCTCATACGTTACAGGAAAGGATGCCCCGGAGCATAGTACATTGGCGAGACCATGCAGACACTGCGATAATGGATGAACGGACACCGCGCAACAATTGCCAGACAGGAGGGTTCCCTCCCAGTCGGGGAACACTTCAGCAGTCAGGGACATTCAGTCACCGATCTTCAGGTAAGCGTTCTCCAAGGCAGCCTTCGAGACACACGACAACGCAAAATTGTCGAGCAGAAATTGATAGCCAAGTTCCGCACCCATGAGGACGGCCCCAACCGGGATCTTGGATTCATGTCACGCTACACGTAACCCCACCAGCGGAAAAAAAAGTTATCTGTTTTTAAAACAACTGGACATTCTCTCTCTCTCTCTCTCTCTCTCTCTCTCTCTCTCTCTCTCTCTCTCTCTCTCTCTGCTCTTTCTCTCGGGTCTCTTTCTCTCTCTGTCTTTGTAATCTGACCCATTGTGTATTCAGTATACTGGGATGTAATGTTTTCCGTGGCTAACCTGTCTGAACACCAACGACACCTTTGATTGCTGTGATCGTCTCCCAGCCTAATATATGCTATGCGTTTTTAGAACCCTTCACTCACCTGACGTAGGAGGTAAGCTCCGAAAGCTTGTGATTTTCAAATAAAACTGTTGGACTATAACCTGGTGTTGTATGATTCCTTACATCTTCCTTTGTGCTAGGTATGACTCCAGCCACTGGAGAGTTTTCCCCCTGATTCCCATTGACTTCAATTTTACTAGGGCTCCTTGGTGCCACAAAATCTTCCGGGCCTCATGCTGGTGAGGTTGAGGAGTTTGCTGTCCGTCTTGGCCCCGCCCACCTGACCCCCACCCCGTTAAAATCGGGGATTTCATGTGGGACAGGAGGGGGCAGCAGAGTTTTGGATAAGCTGAAGTTTAGAGGTTGGGGAATGGGAGGTGAGCCAGGAGAGCATTTTAATATTTGAGTCTGGAATTGACAAAGACATTGACGAGGGTGTCAGCAGCAGATGCGCTGAGGTAGGGGTGGAGGCGGGTAATGTTATGGAAATATAGGTAGTCTTTGTGGTGGTGAGGATATGGGGGCAGAAGCTGAGCTCAGCATCTCGTAAGACACCAAGGTTGCAAACAGTTTTGGTCTGCCTGAGGTAGTTGCCGGGGTGGGTTATGGTGTCAAAGGTGTGGAGTTTGAGATGGGGACTGAAGATGATTGTTTTGGTCTTTCCAGTGTTTAACGAGAATAAATTGTAACTCATCCAAGACTGGATATTAGACAAGTAGGCTGACCGCACAAAGGCTGTGTAGATGTTGAGAGATGTGATCGAGCGGTAGAGCTGGGTGTTGTCAGCAAACGTGTCAGAGCAGACCCCGTGTTTGCAGATGATGTTGCCAAGGGTACCGTGTAGCTGAGGAAGAGGAAGTGGCCATGTATGGATCCTTGGTGGACTTGCAAGGTGATGGTACTGGTGTGGGAAAAGATGCCGTTAGTAGAGATGCTCTGCTATGATTGGTAGTTAAGAGTGGAATGAAGCGAGGGCAGTCCCAATGAACTGATCTAAGGAGGAGAGGTACACGGGGAGGATAGTGTGGTTGACTGTATCAAAGGCTGCAGGTAGGTCGAGGAGGATGAGGAGGGATAATGTATCACAATCACAGATAATGCCATTCGTGACTTTGGTTAGGGTTATTTTGGTGCTGTTGGAGGAACAGGATTTTGGAGAGTAAAAAAAGGGCGGAGGTAGTTTGCAAAGCCAGCGGGGTCCAGGGTGGATTTTTGAGGTGGATTTGAAAGGGAGGGGAAAGTGCCCGAAGAAAGGGAATCATTTACAATGTCAGCTAGCATTGGGGCTGGGAAGGGAAGTTGGGTGATCATCTGTTTAGTGGGAAAGCGGTCGAGATGAGTTTGGAGGGTATGGGTGTGGGAAGATGGGGAAAAAAAACAGAGAGTTGGAGGTTCAGGACTTGGGGGAGGTTTGGCTTAGTGGGAAAAGCAAAGGGGGAAGAAAAGCGGCAGAGGCAGCTGAATGGATGGTCTCTTTCTTGATGACAAAGAAATCCATGAGTTCCCAGCACTTGTTAGAGGTGGGGGAAGGGGAGAGGAGTTTAAGGAGGTTGTTGCTTGTGGAGAAAAGAAGCCAGGGGTTATCTTCGAATATTATCCTAGAATAGTGAATGGTTTTGACAGAGGAGTGTGAGGCCTAGGGGAGATTGATGGTCCAGTCAGATCTGGAGATGGATGGCTAAGCTGGTTTGTGACATTTACCATCAAGTCTATGCCCGTTGAACTTGAGAAAGAGTACTGGGGGAACAATCAGGATGGGAGATTGTTAAGGTTTTGCTGGGAACAAATGCATCAAAGGTGAAGGTAAGGAAGTGGTGGAGCTAATCAACAGCTGCAGAAGTATTGCAGTGAATTGCATGCCAAAGGCTAGACAGTTGGATATTTCAAATTGCAACTGTAAGCAACTTGTGGGAGAATTTTTTTTCCTGGACAGACACAGAAGGAAGCAGGGTTGGAAGGGAGTAGGGGGATATAGATGGTGAGGGATACAAGAAAGTGGCCAGAGATGGCCTTGTCAGTGATCAAAGGAGTGGAGATGCCATGGAAGATGGTGAGGTTGAGGGGATGGCCGTGAATATGGATGGGAGCTTTTGTATGGAAAGAGAGGTTTTGGGATCACAGGAGGGCAGTGAATTCAGAGAAGAGAGGGCAAGAGGAGCTGAGGTGGAGATTGAAATCGAGGATGATTAGTTTCTCAGTGCAGCAGCTGAGGGAAGAAAGGAGGTATCTTGAGTTAAAACCTGAGGGTTAGCTGCAGCTGGTTGGTAAACAATGAGAATTTTAAAGGAGAGGTGAAGTACTTGAAGGAGGAGAACATACTTGAAGGAGTAGGGGGAGAAAAAAGGGTATGACTTGGTGAGAAGGGCCATGTTGCCACTTGGTCGGGGCAGGTGGTGAAAAGTATAGTCAGGCAGGGAGGCTTTGGTAAGGGGGCAAGGATGTCAATACACATCCACAATAAGGCCGTGTATGGCAAGGGCCTTGTTAATGAGTGAATGGACATTCTGGAGGGAGATGCAGAGAGGGGTGGTGATTGATGGTCTGTTGGGGGCAGTGGTGGGTGGGATGAGTGGAATGGGAAGGAGGTTGGTGAGGTTAGCCCCCATTGGGTATGCTGGGTGGGAAGGTCAATGAGAGAGAAGTTTAGGGAAGTTGGCATTGTTGCTCGTAAGGCGACAGTGACAAAAGCTTTCATAAGCCCTTCGGAGAATGCCAGGAGAGGCACGGAGGCTACCTGTGGGCTTATTCAAGGATCTGCTACATACAAGTCTTTATTGGGCTCAAAGAATGAAGGTCATCAACTGTACCTTTTTTAAAAAAAACAAATTGTTGCACAGAATTATGGTTTCATAGAATCATACAGCACAGAAGGAGGCCATTCGGCCCATCGTGCATGTGTCGGCTCTTTGAAAGAGGTATCCAATTAGTCCCACTCTCCTGCTCTTTCCCCATAACCCTGCGATTTTTTTTTTTCCTATTCAAGCATACATCCAATTCCCTTTTGAAAGTTACTATTGAATCTGCGTCCACCATTCTTTCAGGCAGTGCATTCCAGATCATAACAACTTGCTGCGTTGAAAGAAAAATGTTTCCTCATCTCCCCCCTGGTTCTTTTGCCAATTATCTTAAACCTGTGTCCTCTGGTTACTGACCCTCCTGCCAGTGGAAACAGTTTTTCCCTCCCTACTCTATCAAAATCCCTCATAATTTTGAACATGTCTATTAAATCTCCCCTTACCCTTCTCTGCTCTAAGAACAATCCCAGCTCCTCTAGTCTCTCCACCAGATAGGTTTAATAGTGTTTTTCCCTGATTTGTATCAGCTTTCATAATTCTGAGTCACCTTTTTAGCTGGCAGTTAATTTCTATTTCAAATGCTCTAATCAATTCTGAGGGCGATTTTCATCCGCTTTCCGCCCCCTAAATGCTGAAAAACGGGTCAGGCAAAATTAAAAAAAAAAAGTCCTACCACCCTCTGACTGCCCGAGGCCCACCCAACTTTCGAGCGGGCTTTGAAATGGGTGGCAACGCTCCTGCTCATAACAGGTGAGAGTCTTATTAAAATATTTAATTTGAATTACATCAAAACTACAGCACAGAAACAGGCCATTTGGACCAACTGGTCTATGCCGACATTTATGCTCCCTCCCTCCTTCCACCATCTAACCCTACCAGAATACCCTTCAATTCCTTTCTCCCTCGTGTGCTTATTTAGCTTCCCCTTAAATGCATCTATGCTATTCGCCTCAACTGCTCCTTGTGGTGGCGCGTTCCACATTCTTACCACTCTTTCGGTAAAGATGTTTCTCCTGAATTCCCTACTGGATTTATTAGCGACTTTTATATTTATGACTTCTAGTTTTGGACTTCCTCAGAAATTAAAATATTTTCTCCCCATCTACCCTATCATTATTTTAAAGACCTCCATCAGGTCTCTGCTCGGCCTTCTCTTTGCTGGAGAGAAGAGCCCAGCCTGTTCAGCCTTTCCCAATAAGGATATCCTCACAGCTCTGGTATCATCTTAGTGAATCTTTTTTGCACTCACTCCAATACCTCTCTTTTTTTCATAATTTGGAGACAGTAACTGTTCACAGTACTCAAGTGTGGTCTAACCAAGGTGTGCACAAATTTAACATAACTTCTTTGCTTTTCAATTCTATCCCTCTAGAAATGAACCCTAGGGCTTGATTTGCCTTTTTTTTATGGCCTTACGAACCTGCGTCACTACTTGTAATGATTTGTGTATCTGTACCCCCAGATCCCTTTGCTCGTCTGTCCCATTTAGACTTATTATTCAAGTAGTATGTGGCCTCCTCATTTGTCCTACCAAAATGCACCACCTCACACTTATCTATATTGAAATTCATTTGCTAATTACACGCTCATTCTGCAAGCTTATTAATGTTCTCTTGCATTTTGATGCATTCTTCCTTTGTATTAATTGTGCCCTCCCCCAATTTGGTGTCGTCTGCAAATTTTGAAATTGTACTTCCCATTCCTGAATCCAATTTGTTAATGTAAATTGTGAACAACTGTGGTCCCAGCACCGATCCCTGTGGAACACCACTTCTCACCTTTTGCCAGCCTGAGTAGCTACCCTTAACCCCTACTCTCTCTTGTCTGTTTTGTAGCCAATTTGCTATCCATTCTGCTAACTGTCCCCTGACTCCGCATGCTCTGGCCTTAGCCATGAGTCTACGATGCAGTACCTTATCGAAGGCCTTTTGAAAATCCAAATATTTAACATCCACTGCATTACCCTTGTCTACTCTTACTGAATTCTTTGAAGAAGTAACAGAAAGGTTAATCAAGCATGACTTTCCTTTCTGAAATCTGTGCTGACTACTCTTTATTATATTTTCGTTCTTTAGATGTCTTTCTAGAGAAATCAGGACCCTATGCTGTTTGTAAGACCCCAATGCAATTTTCAGGTACTGATACATAGATCGTACGCGACTCGTTTTCTGCCCATTGGTACTGGATGTGGAGCGGTCTAATCAGCGGTCCTTAAAGGGTTCTCTGGAGGCTGCTCTGGAAACATCACAGGTAAGTTTTTAAAAATGATTTTTGTGGGGACCGGATGAGCATGAATGCTCCTTCTGGTCCTCCAAAAATCTTCCCACCCACTGCCGCCATTCAGTGGTTCGCCTTCCCCTACCCCCTTTTATGTTTTGACCTCAGGTTCGGATCTGCAGAGGAGCTCCCGGATTTCCCGGCCTCCTCCCAATCGGTGATCTCATCAGCACTCATCGAAATTATGCAGATGAAACCTGACCGTGAAAATGGTTTGGGCCTGTCGCTGGTGCTATCGGGCGGGCAGTGTGATCAATCACACCGCCCGATGTGCACCCAACCCGAAAATCGCCCCCTCTGTGTTTGTTGAATTAGGTCATGATTTGGGGGCTGTTTGCAGTCCTTTTAATATTATGAAAGGAGTCTTACAACACCAGGTTATAGTCCAACAGCTTTATTTAAAATCACAAGCTTTCGGAGGCTTCCTCCTTCGTCAGGTGAGTCACGCGCAGGGAAACATCTTGGAGCACTTTACAATAAGGGGAAAGCAAAAAAAAAATGCAGAAGCACAGATGAGGAATTTGAGATATGAGGATTGGTGCCCTATGTGGCTGCTTTGAATGGGACTGAAATGACAACAACAGCTAGTGCTATGTCTGCGTTGGAGTTTGGCTGTAGGTCAGATAGTAGCATGCAGCATAAATCTACTACAGCATCCCTGGGGGGATTCTTAGTGTATGCAGGTGCTGTACCTTGGACGAATCAAAGTAGCTCTGTCTCTGCCTGTAACTATTGTTCGGAGGGTGACAATGGATGGGTGTGTGCAGTCGTCTTCTAGTGTAACCTCAACTACCTGGCTTCCCTCTGTTCCCCCTCCTCTTCTTCCTCAAAATAACATAAATAGAGAAGGATTCACATGACCCCAATTGTTCCAATTTGTAGGCGGCAAACAAGAAATGACTCTACCAAAACCTGTGACACAAACCCTTCCGGCCACTGAGTTACCCAAAACAAAAGCAAAAAAACAATCTGCGGAAAAAGACTTTTAAGATAACAAAGGCAAACAGTTAATTTGATGACTTTCCCTTTAAAATTCTTTCCATGCGAAGAAAGCCTGTTAATTATGGGTGCCTGAACTTATATGGGCAAAATTATGAAGGAATGAACTGTGGTAATTCCCGGCGGGAAATGGTATTGATGTTAAAATGATGCTACATCCGGACTATTATGTTGAAATGAAGCTCCTCGCCTCTTTGTGGCAGAACTTCCAGAGCCAGTTCAAATGCCCAACAGAAATGCGTGTCACGTACGTTATGGGAAGAGATCACGTGTGAACAATCTCCACCAGTACTTCTAGCTGGTTATGCTCCGATTGTGCACATTTACGGGGAGTAACTGAGCAGAAAATTGACCCTAGTAACTCCTTTTATTACGTTCTCCTGATTCCATCTTTAGGATTTTTAAGAATAGTTCAAATCCACCAAAGGCATGCAAACATAATTAAAAATAGTTACATTTACGAAATAGACCTTTGACACAGTTAATGCAGTGTGTTGGAGTGAGTCTCACCAGTAATACTGTATGTTGGAGTGAGCCTCACCAGTAAACTGTATGTTGGAATAAGTGTCTCCTTTCAGACTCTTTCCTCTTCAAATTATTACAGAAATATTATAATTAACTAACATCCTTTTAACCATTTTGGCCTTTTCTGTAAACAATTTTTTTGTATGAACAGTAAGTGCTGATAACATAATGGGGGTTGCATTGGGGTGAGACAGACAGAGCCTGACACTCTGAAAGAAGTTTTGTTCACACGATGCTGAAGTACTCCTTTGCAGCATTGAGTTCAGTAACTTCCTCCGATTACAAAAACCACTAATTAAATATAACCTTCAAAAAGTTATAAAGGGATGGAACTAAACAAATAAATGTTCAAATTACTCATTTTTCTGTGATATTTCTTGAAAAGGGGTACTGTTGGTGAGATCCCTTTTTAAAGATGAATGCTTCAGTTTTTGCCATTATGCAGCTAAAGGTGGAATGAATAACACAATTTATTTGAACAGTGTCTTTTCATCTCAGCAGTCAGTACAATTTAATGCAGAAAAATGGGATGACAGGCGTCATAACAACCATCGGAGAAAGGAGGCTAATTGAAAGGAATGCCGGCTCTGTTTCCACTGGGCGCAAACACACAGCACAAAACTTGTCTATACATTTGTCATTAATTTGGCAATCTGACTTTAACTTATAAGTTTGAAAAGTACAAAAAATTAAGTTATGCATGCTATTGCTGTTCAAAGGTTGACCATTTACATGGGTACATTGGTATAGTGTAAGGTAAACACAGCATTATATCGAACTGGTTCTTATAAACCTGTTCTGGAAGAGTTTTAAAGTATTTATTTCATCTGACCAATAAAAACCTACTACTGGGCTGCTTGATGCTGTTTCTAGAAATGGGAAAATCTCCCATTACTCAGCACTATTGATTTTTTTTCTGTGCCATTGCGTTCATAAAGGAACAAAGACAATTGTTTTGCTAGTAAACAAAACATGTAATTCTATTCTCATAAAGTAGATTTAAACAGTTATTTCTGCCTTTCAGCATGAACAGGAAAATGAATGCAACAGATTCAAAAATAAGTGCTCTACTAAGGTCACCGGTAAGAAATTAATGCCTTACTATTACTATATTCAAGGTGTGAAATGTTTTTGTCTGCCATTGCCTTCTCACACATTAATGCGTATCGCTGGATTGGGCTTTAAGTACATTTGAACATACAAAATAACGATTGAGTTGGAGTGTGTTAAAAGGCAGTACCACATTCAAAAGAGTTCCTGATCTTTTAACTGAACAAAGCACAGGAATTTATGCAAGTCCTCAGTTATTGAGTTTGTAACTGGCTATAGTCCAACTGTTACATTGGATATTTAGGAAACTTATCCCATTGTGGATAAAGAGGTTGTGCAGAAGATTAGTTTCCAGGAAAAAAAATTTGCTTACCATTCTCTGCCGTGTAGTCAAAGATAATAAATATTCCTTCGGTGGATCAATGCTTCTGCAATCGTAAAACTAAAGTGAGCCATCCAATTCTCTTGTGATAAGAGAATCCAATAGGCTTAACTATAGGAGGTGAGCTACTTCACAATGCAAACTAGTTTCTTCAGTTTGCACAGAAAACAAACCGTGGGAAATGGTATGTAGTTTAGACACAGTGAAATGTGAAGTTTTTCAATTGCAAACTTAAACAATTTGTTAAATGGCAAGATTTGTTTCTGGGCACAAAATCCTAATTACCAACAGCTGAAATCCATCAGAAGTTGGTGTATTACAAAGCAAAGTATCTCAAAATAGTAGAATCCCAGAAGTCAGAAGGATGTGTTCTAGTGATCTGTGTTGAATGGCCAACAAAGTGAGTTCAACAAGAATAAGACTCACTTTGAAAGACCCCAACATGGTCGAAAGAGCAACGCTGAATTTGCTGAAATGAGGCTAATTCAGTTGTATTACTGCAGGTTAAAATTGACACAGTATCTGCTTTTAGAGTAGTGAGAGTGTTCAAAATCTGAGTTGTAAATTCCTGTATGCAGTGCAATCTACTTAGGGAAAGCAAAACTTTTCACGTGCATACTTAGACACATGGGGCATGATTTTGACCCTGAGCCTGGAAGTGGGGGGGGTGGGGGGGGGGTGGTCAAATTGTGGACGGGAAACCCGGAAGTCCTTACGATTTTGATGTAAGGACGTCTTTTTTTTGTGTGGGTTTGCCATCCGACTGGCCGGTCTGATTGACAGACTGGCCTCAATCAGACGGGAGAGGACATGTTCAGGTAAGTCTTCAGGTAAGTCTTTGATTGTATGGATGGGGGGACATGGATGGGCACAGGGCACTGATGGGTATGAGTGGGCACAGGTGGTCACGGGGGGCAGTCAGTCATGGGGGGAGGGATCGTTGGTCAGTCACAGTGGGGGGTTGTCAGGATCAGGGGGGCCTGCGATTGTTGGGCGGTCAGGGGTCATCCCGGGGCTTTGCGATCATTGGAGGAGTTAGGGGTCGTCGCGGGGGTCTGCGATTGTTTGGGGGGGGGGGGGCGGGCTCACAATCATTGGGGGGTCATTACAGGTAGGCTTGTTGGACCTGGGGGAAACACTCCTGCTCCTCCGGGCCCACATATTGTGCCAGAAAGGCACTTAACTGCAGTTTTGGGCCTTCTCACTTCCTTTCATTTGGCATGAAGGAGAAGGCCCCGGAATCCCGGCCCCCAGGGATTCAAATTGTAAAATCTTTGAAAGGTTTTAGTGACCGACTCGCCTCCTGGAAGTGGGTTGGTTGTCCACCCCGATGAAAACCGGAAATGGGCAGGTTGGAGGTGGCTTGGGGGCGGGTCTGAAATGGTTGTGATTTTGAATGCTCCCCGCCCCAAACCCACCTGTTTATCAATGTTAAAATCGTGCCCGTGCTCAGAGTTCTGCTCGACAACTTCTGACTATCTTGAAATTTCTAATGTTAGAAAAGAGCTAATGTTAGAAACATAAAGGCTCCCCGTAAATGCTTTTTAAAGTTGGATTTGCGTTGACTGCAGCTATTTTGTAGCTGGTGTAATGCCAGCTTTAAAAAGGGCTTAAGTTATACTCTTTCGTGTGAAATTGAAGCAACGTGAGACTACTTGCTTCAGGTGGTCCCACACCTGACCCTAAATGCTGAACATACCTCACGGTTTGGCTGCACTTGTATTACAATTTTTGTGTCTCTATGTAGCAACTATGCAAAATAAGCAGTAAAGTTGCACTATAAGATACAGGCTTCCTTTCATGATTTGGTTGTTTGATGAAATTCCTAATTGAAATACAAAAGTCAAATAACAGAACTGTGAAGTTGTCAGTCTTCATCGCATTGTGTAGTGATGAAAGCCCTCTTCTATCACAAGTCATACAGTAGGAAGGGAACAGAGGTGTAACTCTGTTGATACTGATGAATTATTTAACTTAACTCCCCTCGCTCATGAGCCGTTCTTTACATCATGAAGAATCTGGAGCAGAAAATAAATTCAATGTACACAGTCAAGTTTTTATCAATTTTTTTTTGTCCAAGTTTCAGATTTCAAATAAGTTTGAAGTAATCATTGGCCTTTTAAAATGATTTAGGTTTGTTATAATATTTTTATTGAGGACCTCTTTCTTTAAATATGTACACAGGAAGGACTAGTTCCTTTGAATTTATAAATGGGAGGAAAGGTAATTAGAAAAGAGTTACTGTAGCTTTAATTGGGACCATATTTAGCTAAATCCAGGATAAGCTTCAGTAAAATAAACTTTACTCCAATTAATTCAATTGAAACCTAATCTAAAAAGTATTCAGCAAGTAAACGGTATATCCGTGCCAAGTTCCTAACAAGTCTGCACATGCTGTTGTAATTTTAATTGTTTGTACAGTAGCATCAGCAGCTTGTAATTAACGATCCTTATAATTGGCAGGACAATTCCCTGAAGGTTTGGAAACACAAATGCCTTTATGAGTAGGCTAATCATCTACCCTATAATTCCCTAACTTCTGTATATGTATGGACAATGTGTTTCAGGCTGGGTCCACCTTGAATTAATATTGGAGGTCCTAGAGGGAGCCACTAAGGGTAACTTTGTGCCTTTGAATTTAGATGCTGGAACTTTGACACCTAACGTTTTAGAGGGAGAAAGACATTGAAAAGATCTTACTGTTGATGGTGAATTATAGTTACTTATTCACCAGTGAAAGAACAGTAAATTAATGGCCACAGTTGTGACCTTTCTTCACATGATTGAAAGAATGTTTATAAAATAACAGCAAGTTTGCTGTTCCACTGATTTTCATACTGCTCATGATAAGAACTATATCCACATCTCATTTATCCATTCTCTTTTGTTGTTTCACATTTGTGAAATGTAATTCTGTGCTTAATGAAATGATCAGTTGTGGATGTAGATTTTAAGTTTGTCCATTCTATCATTCAGGGTATTTACTTCACTTTATATTTCAGGATTAACCACCTTTTTCTCCAGTTTTACATTTTAAAACTTTGAATTCTCTGCAGAGGTTTTGGTTACAGTATACCAGATTGTAAATGTTAGATGGAAAATAAATTATGATTGCACTGGTGAAATCTGTGGAAGAACTCACTCCTTATATTTTATCCGATTATGCTTCTGTGAAGCGGCTTGGGACATTTTATTATGTTAAAGGTGCTATATAAATGAAAGTTGTTAAGTTAGAAAAGTTTAATAGTTCCCTTTTACAGGATATTTTGGCAGATATCAAATCTAGTAAACCCACCTGGCACTTCCATTTTGTAGTATGAAATGTTAAATTATCTGCTCCACCCCAGAATTATTTTGCAACTGGCTTTTCAACACACTTCAACAGCGGTAAAACTATTATACATCCCGAGGGAAGAAATGCAGTGCAGGGCGATATGAAAAACTGTTTGATTTTGCCGTGTAATTCGTTTCAGTCAATGAAATTGTGAGAAAGCAATATGAATAGAACAGATAAACCTCGATCTTGAAACAAACCTGCTTAACTGAATATAGGAAAACGCACTAATCTGAAAAAAATCCTGAAGTATCAATTTTTTTTCAAATACATACTAGCAACGTCAAATAAATAGGCTGAATGAGAGAATTTGAGAAAGCTTAAAACTACAGAACTGGTACACCATTCCATGGTGTGTCCAGATGTATTCATTTAAATATGCACAGTGGTGAATAATTATTGCTTTTTTAAAAATGAAGCATTTTAGTGTGGCCTGAAGGGACCGGCTATCTCCGTCTGTATGCTTATGTGTTTGTAGTGGAGAATGATGACGTGCTACGCCTTACTTGCATGGGCTTAGTTTGGCAAAGTGTTCAGTCATTAGAAAAAAACCAACTTTATTAAAACTTAACAGCAAAATATATTTTTAAAGAAGTACTTCGGTAAATTCAGGGTACAGGTTAAACACACAGATGTTTTTATGTATTGTGTATGTTTTAAGCATGACTATACCGCATCCCCTAACATAGCCACATTTTAAACACACTAGTTTTGATTTTTTTGATTGCAATAACTGTGCTGCTCCCCCCCGCCCCCATATTTGTGCTGTACGTGATATCGGTATAGAAGCTTAGCAGTTGGAACTCACATCCAGTCCATGATTGAAGCAATAAAAAAATTAGTAGATTTATTCAAACCACAATTTTTCTAAAATATATATATTGTGTCTCAATAATTTAACCCTATTTTTATGATCAACTAAATTGATTGTCAGAATACATTTATTATCTGCTTAGCAACTGTGAAAACAGGAATTGTATTGTATTTCCATTTAGTTCCATTTTCTTGGATCATGTTGGTGTTAGTGGGACTACATAGTATTTTTATTGTTACTAGTTGATCTGTGGCATTGCTCGGGGACACAAATTAATACCTTTTCCTCCTAGTCCATTGCTCACCTGTCTGTACTACATCAGCCACGATCAGCAGAACAGGCTCGAGGAGCTGAATGGCCTACTCCTGTTCCCATGTTCCTATATCTTTATTAATTTCTTGATAAACGAGCTGATCCCCTGTGATATTCATCATGGGTACTATGGGGTCTGGAGCATGGTTTTTATGCTTATCTGCTAACCTGACCTGTTACTTTGCATTTCCTCTGGGGAAATGACTTTATTATGTGCTGAGGTCAATTAGAGGCTAATTATTGTTTGTTCTCTAGATTGGCAGCTGTTTATATCCTCTCCCCATATTCTCAACAACCTCTTCAGGTTGTGTTAAAGTTAGAAACATTGGTTGACGGGTGTTTTTGTGACTGGAAGGTTGTTTCCAGTGGGGTTCCGCAGGGCTCAGTACTAGGTCCCTTGCTTTTTGTGGTACATATCAATGATTTAGACTTAAATGTAGGGGGCATGATTAAGAAGTTTGCAAATGATACAAAAATTGGCTGTGTGGTTGATAGTGAGGAGGAAAGCTGTAGACTGCAGAAACATATCAATGGACTGGTCAGGTGGGCAGAAAAGTGGCAAATGGAATTCTATGTGGAGAAGTGAGAGGTAATATATTTGGGGAGGTCAAACAAGGCAAGGGAATACACAATAAATGGGAGGATACTGAGAGATGTAAAGGAAGAGAGGGACCTTGGAGGGCATATTCACAGATCCCTGAAGGTAGCAGGATAGGTAGATAAGATGGTTAAGAAGGCATACGGGATACTTTCTTTTATTAGCTGAGGCGTAGAATATAAGAGTAGGGAGGTTATGCTAGAACTGTATATAACACTAGTTAGGCCACAGCTTGAGTACTGCATACAGTTCTGGTCACCACATTACAGGAAAGATGTGATTGCACTGGAGAGGGTACAGAGGAGATTTACGAGGGTGTTGCCAGGACTGGAGAATTTTAGCTATGAGGAAAGATTGGATAGGCTGGGGTTGTTTTCTTTGGAACAGAGGAGGCTGAGGGGTGATTTAATTGAGGTGTATAAAATTATGAGGGGCCTGGATAGAGTGGATAGGAAGGACCTAGTTCCCTTAGCAGAGAGGCCAATAACCAGGGGACATAGATTTAAAGTAATTGGTAGAAGGATTAGAGGGGAGCTGAAGAAAAAAAATTCACCTTGAGGGTGGTGGGGGTCTGGAACTCACTGCCAGAAAGGGTGGGAGAGGCAGAAACCCTCACCACATTTTAAAAAGTACTTGGATATGCACTTGAAGTGCCATAACCTACAAGGCTATGGACCAAGTGCTGGAAAGTTGGATTAGGCTGGGTAGCTCTTTTTCGACCGTCACAGACACTATAGGCTGAATGGCCTCTTTCTGTGCTGTAAATTTTTCTATGTTTTTATTGCAGGGAGTTTCTTTTTTGAATAGCTTTTTATGATTCTTCAGTTGTGATTTGTGGTGTTTTATATTAAAATGTAACATCTGGAGTGTGACAAAATTCTCTCGAACCTTCTATATCTATCTATGTATCTTATTTAAATCTTACATTTGCACACACTTCTTGTCTACAAAACCTTACTTCCTGTTGTAATTCTTTTCGTCACACTTGTGTCAACTTTTATTCTATTACAAATTTCTTCGTCCACATTTATAATGCAAACTGCCTATGTAAACTTGTCATTTTCTAACTACACAATCTGGCCCTGTTTTTTTTCCCATAAATCACTCAAAATTCTTTTTTGAAACTTTTCTCCTGCCATTATTTTTCCTGGCAGCTGAAATTTCTAATGTCCAGAATAAGGGTCTAAACAAAAAAAAAATCACAATAAACATAAAGCAGAAGAGAAAAAAAGAGGGAGAAGAGGAGAGACAGCAACACGAAAACAGCAGAGACAGGCAAGAGAGAGACAATATTCTCTGATTACCATTCACTATAGGAGATCCACTAGTATATCATTAAAAATCTTGACTTTACATGCATTTCCTGTGTACAAAACCCAGATAGAAATGTATTAACTTTTTTCCACAAATTACTCAAAATGCTTTCTGCAAATTATTTATCCACTTTTTTTGAACTCAATAACTGACATTTCTAATGTCCAAAATAAAGGTATTAAAAATACACATTTCACAATAACATAATTAAATGTATCCATTGAATTGTTGGTATGTCTTCTAATGCCTTCATTAACATTTTAACTTTAAGGCCTTGTCCTCTCCCAAAAGCCTGGGTTTGGATTTGATATTTTTTTACTTAGAGCTGTGACTGTTAGCTGAATATGGATTGTGCAGTCTAAGCATGAAGAGTCTCCCCAATTACTCAGGATGCATTAGTACCGTTTGATAACTGAATTGCTTGAATAATTTTCTTCAGCTTCTAGCGGTTTCTGCAGAGTTGCTTTTCAAAATTATTTAAATAAAAGCTAGAGGATAAATTTCAGAAGCTTTATTCCAGTAAAGTTTATATTGAGTTTTTTTTAAAATGGAGACGCTGTGTGTATGGAAGAGAAGGACACAATGAAAGTGTACTGATTATACACCTGTTGTAGATTTTGTTTTGTGGTTTATAAATTTCAGAACGTGTACTAAGCTGGGACAGTGCGGTTCCTCATCCTAATTTTAGTTCATTAAAAAAAATGCACAATTTGAATTTGGAAGCAAACATAAAGCTTCTAATCTCATCAGTTTTGTTCACAGTTGGAAAATATAAACCATCTAATTGATACATGTGAGACAGAGAAGCAGACAGAGTGTTTTTCCTCATTCTAGTTTGATTTTTTTTAAAAACAAGCAAACAAAGCCTTTTTGAGTAATAAGCATGGGTGGGGGGGGTGGAGGGAGGAGAGAGGAGAGGAGGGAAACAGGTTGAGGGTGAAGGGGATTCTGGCCTCTTGACAGTCTCCCTTGTGGGCAGGAGTGGAGAGTGAGGCGAAGTTAATGAAGCATTAAGTATGGGAAGATACAGAGCTTGAGTGGGTAGTTCATGTGATATGAATGAGGGAGTAGTAAGAAGGGGTAGTGGAAAGGCAAAAGAGTGTGGGGTTGGGGGAAAGCATAAGTAATGGAGGAGGGGATTGAGAGCTATTGAGGGCTGTATTTTCCCCACAATCATCAGTGAAAAGTGTAAGCTGCAGTCTCCCACCAGAAAGGAAAGAACAAAAGGAGAAGCAAAAAAAAGCTAAGGAGAAGCAAAAGAGAAGACTAAGAGCGAGATGGAAGGAAAGAAACAGCAACAAGAAGACAAAAAAGACAGGGGGAGAGAACGAGAGATTGAAATTCTCTGATTTATAATGAGCAATGCCAAGAGAAATCAGATCATACTTCTCTGTGGTCACTTTGTAATTATGATGTTTTTGCTTGTTACAGTTATGTGTTTACCAAGGACCTCAAACTGATGATATTTTTCAATTTCATTGTTCCCACGGAGCTCCAAATCAATGAGCAATGATTGCCATGGAAATGGTCATGCAGTTATCAGGAAGAAATGAGCCATTACTGCATAAATGGAAGCCAGCTCAATCCCCTCCTCATTCTAGATGCCTTTATTGGCATTGGTCTACAGCCTTGCCAATAAAACATGTAACAATAAGTTTGGTCGTGATTAGGTGCAGCCAATGAAATTGCTAGAAAGCTACGTGAATAGAATGTTCATGTGATTATATAAGTCAGGGAGGTTGCTTGAAAGGAAGATACTCATTTTAAAAATCTCTCTCTCTCTCATATACTTGTATCTGATGTATGTCTGTAGGCTATTGCACTTTATAGGTGTATGTAAAGTGTCACGCTTCAAAAGTTTTGATTGACTCAATTAACTGCTTTCTGTTAAGTTAAACATGCTGATTCATGCAGATATCCCATTGATTAAATGCAAAGCAACCAAAAATGATTTCTACTCACTGGATAAGTTGATCAATCAGCAAACACAAAATTCAACCCATCAAATCATTCACCTTTTTTTTCCAAAAGTACCAATCAGAAACCAACAACCATTACAAAACCAACCAAACCAAATTGTCAAAGTTTTCTTCAACTGTTTTGAGTGGCCCGGTCTCCCACTCAGTACATATATTTAAAAATGAAATTTGTATCGCAGTAAATACATCAGAAGTTTCATAAACGTGGAAAAAAATACCATGTATCCAGAAGGTTAGCTATTTGTATGTAAGAAATGCTTCCAAAGAATCTTATCCTGTACCCTGGTCCTCTTCAGGGACTGAACTTGAGTTATTTTGTTTTTGCAAAGCTTGGACCTTTCAGCTGGGTTGGTGGAAAAATCCTGTGTCTACAGTGCATCTTGGGAGTTGTAGTTTTCACCCCTTTGCTGTGGAACGAGAGTGCGCCATGAACTGCCTATGTCACATGACCGTGTAGAAAAATAAAAACATTTCCTTTTTTCAGTCTTATACAGTTAAAATTGTTGAATAAAAATTCTGGCTGATAGATATCGGGTGAATTTCCGCGAGGTTCTCCCATTCGTCAGTCATAACTTCGGCAGAAGAGCTGTGGAAAAGCCAGAAAAATGGCGTGAACGTTAGTGAATTGCTGGTGTGTTTAAGCAATGGGACTGTAGTAAATGTCAGAAGACACACTCCAGGTATTGGACTTCTGTGAGCAATGCCACAGAAGATGATCTCGTATCATATGATAGTTTGAATCGGACATTAATTACTGTTAAAAAGATACCTAACATTTATATTAAGTATATTAAAGATCAAAAGAAAATGGAGAAGTGGAAATACAACATTATATTTCACAAGAAATTCCTGAATTTTAATAATGTAATAGATCAGCATTATGATGTCTGATAACAAGCTCCATCTTTCAGATGATGAAATGGCTAGAATTTCGGAAGCTTGTTACCAAAGTAGACAGCTTTTTCTACGATCACAAACTGTATGAACTGATGAAGAAAACACATGTCAGGTACAGCAATCCTGTTTAATTTTTTTCTACTGCCTATCCAAATGAAGTTTCTTACAGTGCAGAATAGGTTAACACTAAGATCATGTTAGTTTTTTTTCTTTGTGATGCCAAGCAGATTTCTGATTGTGGAATTGAGATATATCTTGACCCCACATAATTGGTGCCGTCATGTGTGTATGTCTTCCAAGCAATCCAAAAACAGTTGATTGGAACAAAGGAGAAGTCCTGGTCAAAACATGACATGAAAATATTCACATCCAGATTGGGTGATTTTTTTTTTTTCTTTGGTCTGTTTACAAGAAATCTCTGCTATAGTACAATTTCTGATAAGGGGGCCAAACATCCATACTCTGGGATTGCACCTATCAGTGCTCTCCAGCACCGGCCCTGCTGGAGTTTGCGGTATCAGTTTGAGGGCACCTCATTTGCATGGGGCTGTAGGTGCGCATGCCACAATGGATGCATCTTGGGCACCCCCTGGCCAATGCTGCTGGAAACTCCTGCCAGCTATCCAGGGGAGGGAGTGGGTGCCCAGACCCCCTTCCCCACCCCTTGAAGAACCTGTTTTGTGTGCCCTGTATAAAGTGGCCGATATAAAAACATTTTTTAAAGCGTTCCCATCTTCGGTGTCCAAACCGCTTTTCTGGCCTTGACTCACCCAACTTGCACCTTTCTGGAGGTTAGTACAACTCATTTGACTTCATTCTTACACCAGGTCCCTTTGGTCCAAGGACTCCTAGGGCTCGAATTTAGCAGGCCTGCGGGTTCCCAGCGGGTGGTCCTCCGGGAGCGTGGTCAACACGCTCGGCGAAATTAGTGGGTTGCCCACGCGATCGTGGCAGGCAACCCACTAATAGGAATCAATTACCTGCTCCTCCGGGCTCCACGGCGCTGGCCTGCGCGTCGGTCGGGCTGCGCATGCGCAGTGCGATCTGTCAGCTGGAGGCTCTCTAGTTAAAGGGGCAGTCCTCCACTGACAGATGCTGCAACCAATGGGACAAATTGCAGCATGGAGCAGCCCAGTGGGAAGGCTGCTCCCAGTTTAATGATGCCTCACCCCAGGTATCATCAGATGGGGTGAGGAGGAGGGGGAGGACACAGATCTTCCCCCCGGCGGGCGGGAGGAAGCGGTCTGCCTCTGCCACCAAGAAGGCCTGGCTCGAGGTGGCAGAGGGGGTCACCTGCGCCACCAACATATCGCCCACCTGCATACAGTGCAGGAGGCGCTGCAATGACCGCAGTAGGTCAGCCGCAGTGAGAACACAAAGTCTTTCCCCTACACTCCGTCTGCCACAACACTGCCCCCACCCCACATCTCCTTCGGCACTGCCAACACTATTCTGTCACATCACCCTTCATACCCACTCAAACCCCATCCTCATCTTACCTCCACCTACTCACCTCGCCAGTACTCATCCTGCCACTAACAGGCAACCCAATCCTCATACAATCTCATTGCTCCATCCCATACTCACCCTCTCGTGCATCTCCCTCACGGCCAGCCTCACTCAACCTGCCACCACCTGTGCTGCAGCCACAGGGCATGCATCACATATGTGCAGTAGGCAGCGTAAGGCAAACGTCTCGTCAGCATGAAGGGGGTGCACAAGGGTGTCTGAGGGTTTGTCATGGGTGTTACCTATATTGAATTTCAGAGCAACAAACAGCACACATTATATTGACACCACCACTGCCATGTCTCCGCGAATCCTGTCCGTTGTGTCCAATAATGCCCGCTCCTGGGTATCACTATGAGGACCCACCACTGATGCCACCCATCGTGTTACTGCAGAGTAGGTGCAGGTGTATTTGCAGGGCTCGTCCGCGCAGACGACTGAGAGACATCGGCGGTGTAGCCGGCTGCACCCTGGAAGGATACGGAGGAGAAGGTGTGGAGGGCAGTGGTGACTTTGACAGCGACAGGTAAGCAGTTGGTGCTGGGGCCAGCCAGGAGCAGCTCGGCATGAAAGAGGCTGCAGATCTCCACGACTACATGTCGAGCGAATCTGCTCCTCCCTGTGCACTGCTGCTCGGAGAGGTCCGGGGAGCTGCGCCTCGGTCTGTGGACCCTGTGGCGAGGGTAGTGCCCTCTGCGACGCGTCTCTCTCTGCGGTAGCCCTCCCTCCTGCTGTGCAGGTGGGCGTGCAACAACACCGTGTTGGGGGGCTCCACGTCTCTGCGGCGGACGGCGTGGACTGCGAGGCTGCTGGTGCTGGTCATGCTCTTCGTCCTCCGAGGGTCTCCACACACCACCCAACTGGCAGGTGTTGGTCTGAGGGGTTGTGCAGGGTAGGTGTGTGGTTCCTCGGACTGGGGCTGCGGTTTCGTGTCGGTCTGTCCTCTGGCTTGGCGGGGGGTGGTGGAGGGCAGGGGTTGCCCTATGTGACGCGGTGGCCTCCTGCGTGGGTGAGGGCTCTCCCCCGTGGAGCGCACCTTGGCACCTGCCACAGGCTGCTGGCTGCAACACGCCTGGTTGAGGAGGGACTGTTTTCCCCCAGTGTGGGAAACTCACTGCCTTGAACCTAAAATCCCACACTTCCTCTTTTGACAGCTGCTTCAGCTCATTAACTGACCACAACAAGCAAGGTAAGTACTCTCAAGTGGAACCCCGCTGGCTTTAATTGCCTGCGGGATTCCCACCAGCGGGGCTTGCGCGCGCAGCCCCGCACGTCAGCGCGGTACCCGGAAGTGGCCGGGATTTCGTCGCGATCCGGTCACGTGACCGGATATCGGGATTTTCGGGGCCACCCCGCTGGGAACCCGCTGGAAACACGATCCTAAAATCGAGCCCCTAGTGTAGGAAGTTCCCACCCTCTGAAGTTGGCTGGCCTTGTAAAGAGTATGAGGAGTCTGGCTTGTAAAGTACAACTTCCACAGATGTCCTCCACATTCAGATTTCCGTTGGTATCTATTGTTGCTTGTAGAATGTTTGTGTGACAAAGTAGTAATTGGTAATTTTTTTCAGTTTTAAAGTTAAGATTGTTCCTGAATTTATGGCTTATCCATCTGAAGAGTAAACAGATGGCTTGTCAGTTGTGTTACTTGTAAAGTTTGATGCAGAGTATTCCAATGTTTCTTTGTAGAGCTGGATTTGAGTTTTTGTATGAAATATCATTATACTTTATGGCAGGAGGTGATCCTAATTCAATAATAATCAACTGTGATTCTATATTTTTTAATTTAAGTTGTGAAGATTTAAACAATCTTATTACTTTCAAGGGACTAGTCAACTGGTGAGTATGATTTGCGCAATGAACTTCATTACTATCAGTTAACTGTGGTTGACCATTAATGCCCTCTGATAAACAGTCTCTATAGAACAGACATGAGAGATATTAGAACATCAGAATAACGCACGTACTGGATCTCCTAGAGTCCCACCCAATTGACTCTGCAAAGTCCTTCTGTCAAAGATCTGGAGACCGGTGTTCAAATTGGGACAGCTGTCCCATAGATTCGTCAAGCAACAAGCGTACATAGTTGAACTCCAGAGTCATAATGTGTCTGCCAACGTTCCAGACTTCAATCACCATTCCTGGATATGACCTCTCCCACTGGGAGGATAGAGTGTATACTGTGGAACCCTCAATATTAACTCTGGACCCTATGAAATCACACGGCTACAGGTTAAACAAGGTCAAAGGGACCTCCTGCTAATTACTGCCTACAACATTGCCCCCCCCGCCACCCATAACTGACAAATCAGTACTACTCCATGTTGAACACCATTTGGAGGAAGCACTGAAAGAAGCAAAGGTACAGAATGTACTTCAACGTCCATTGCCAAGACTGGTTCAATGGTCCTACCACTGATCGAGCTCGTTGAGTCCTGAAGGATATAGTTGCCAGACTGGGCCTGCTTCAGTTGGTGAGAGGATCAACATGAAGGAGTAACCTAGTTGATCTTGTCTTCAGCAATCTACCTGTAGAACACAAATATATGCACAATAACATTGGCAGGAATGATTATGGCCAGTCCTTGTGAAGACAAAGGACACCCTCGATCATGTAGTGTGGCACTACTGCTGTGCTAAGTGGGATAGATCTAGCAGCCCAAAACTGGACGTCCATGAGGGGCTATGAGCTATCAGCAGCAGCGGAACTGTGTGTCACCCAACACGTCGCTTACTCCTTGATTACCATCCAGCTGGAAGACTACTCCTGATTCAAAATGGAGTGTAAAAAGGCAGGTCAAGAGCAGCACCAGGCATACCTTAGAGCAATGCACTAACCTAGTGAAGCTACAACACGGGGCTCTCTGCATGCCAAACACAGAAAGCAGCATTCTCTGGATAGAGCTAAGCAGTTTTACAACGAATAGATGACAGCAAAGCTCTGTACCACATCTAGTCCAGAATGATAGTGGACAAATAGGCAACTAATGGGAAGAGGAGCCTTCATGAACATCCTCACCCTTAACTATGGCAGAGTCCAGCACAAGTGCAGGAGATGAGGCTGAAGTGTTTTGAAGGGTCTTTAGCCAAAATTGCCAAGTGGACAATCCCACTTGGCCTCCTCCCAGGTTTCCACCATCTTAGCGCCGGGTCTAGCAATTTTGGTTCACTCTACGTGACATTAAAAAGTGACTGAGTGCGCTGGACGTAGTGAAGACTATGGACCTGGACAATATTCCTGCTGCAGTGCTAAAGATCTGTGCACTAAAACTAGTTCAAATTATGTAGGTGCAGCTATGATGTTGGCACCTACCTGGTATTGTGAAAAATTTCCAGGTAAGCCCCATCCACTAAAAAACAAGGCTAATCTATTGTGGTCAATTGTTGTCCTATCAGCCTCCTCCCAATCATCGACAAAGTGATGGAAGGAGTCATTATTAATTGCTGTCAAGTAACATTTACATACCAACAACCTACTTGCTGACGCTCAGTTTGGGTTCTGCCAGAACCACTTGGCTCCAGACCTCAATATAGGCTTGATCCAGACATGGATGCAAGAGCTGAAACCCAGATGCATTGTGATAAGCAGGTAGAAACTGCAAGCAGTGGGATGAGAAGCAAAACAAAAATGATTCCTGGGTAGTGTGACACTGACAACAACTTTAGTACTATGCCAACTGCTATAACTCAGAGTCATGTGTGCTGCCACTGAACCAAGTGACAGCCGTGGCTTAGTGGTAGCACTCTTGCCTCTGAGTCGGAAGGTTGTGGGTCCAAGCCTTACTCCAGAGACTTGAACACAAAATATAGGCTGACACTTCAGGGGTGCCATTTTTTAGATGAGATGTTACATCAAGTTCTCCTCTGCCCTCCCAAATGGATGTAACTATGACACTATTTGAAAGAGCAGGGGAGTTCTCCTGGTTTGGCCAACATTTATCCTTCAAACAGCATGAATAAAACACTTTATCTAGTTACTTATTTCACTCTTGTTTGTATATTACAATAGTGTGTGCACTTCAAAAGTACATAATTGGCAAGTGTTTTGGGACACCCTGAGGTTGTGAAAGATGCTATATAAATGCAACTTTTATCTTCAACAAAGCATAGAAATCCGCCATTCTCTGGAGGAAAAAAATATATAATATAAAACAACTCAGAATAAGAAGTTTGGGGAGGAAAGAGAACAAAGTTTCTTAATATTTATGTATTTTTTTGCATAAATAGTATTACAAATATTATATTTGTGTGGCCTGTATCTTTCAAATTCAGCAAGGTGTATAATATTTTTACTTTGTTAGTCATGTGTTATGTACATTTGCTATATTATCGTGATAGGCAAAGTGTTGTAATGTTTAACCTGTAGCGGGACCACAGTAAACATCACAAACTGCACTCCAGGTCCCAGACTGAGCATTACCATGGGAGATGTACTTGTAACTTAGTGTCATTTCTTTTGAAATTTGTCATTTGAACAACATTGCTGGGTCCCAATTGTGACTAAGGTGTTGATAATTTTGTTGTTAATAGTGCTCAGGTTACGTACATTGAAGTCCTCTTCAATTCCTAACCCAATTCCTAACATTTGGCCAGTTGTTAAATTGTATTCAAGAAGGAAGAGCTAAAATTAAAATGAAAGAGTCTGCAAATTATGAGGTATTCACGGGTAATCAATTACCTAAATCAGCTTTAGTTCATAGTGCATTTTTCTCAAACAGTGAGAAACTTTTAAAAATCTTGGCCCGTCATTGGAGGTTTGGGACTTTCATCTGCCAGTCTACTAGGTCCCTGACCATGTCCTAAATCCTGGGATTTGCATATTATTGGCGTGTCTTCCTTGGTGAGGGAAGAGGCGCCTTGTCACAACATTAAAGGTGGGGGAGGGGGTTGGGGCGACAATGGTGATACTTGAAGATAGCCAGAAAAGTCAAAAATTTGTTAAATTCAAAGTTGCCACTTTCTCAGCCAATAGGAAGTTCAGATGTCACTTTAGGGATGTGCACACGCATATTTCTGCTCCAGTGCAGGAAATTCCACTCTCCCGGACTCCATACTTCCAACACGTGGCCTAAACCATGCTGGGAATGCCTTGGTTAGACCATGCTTGGAGTATTGTGCACAGTTCTGGTCTTCATATTATAAAAAGAATATAGAGGCATTGGAGAAGGTGCTAAAAAGATTCACAAGGATGATACCAGAACTGAGAGGGTATACTTATCAGGAAAGGCTAAATAGGCTCGGGCTCTTTTAGAATCATAGAAAGCTACGGCATAGAAGGAGGCTATTCAGCCCATCGTGTCCGTGCCGGTTGAAGAAGAGCTATCCAGCTTAATCCCACTTTCCAGCACTTGGTCCGTAGCCCTGTAGGTTTCTCTAGAAAAGAGAAGGCTGAGGGGTGACCTGATAGAGGTCTTTAAGATAATGAAAGGGTTTGATAGGGTAGACGTAGAGAAAATGTTTCCACTTGTGGGAGAGTCCAAAACTAGGGGCCATAAATATAAGATAGTCACCAATAAATCCAATAGGGAATTCAGGAGAAACTTCTTTACCTGAAAGAGTGGTACGAATGTGGACCAATGAACATCCACCAATGCCACCAGCAGCTCCTCGTCCGTTTTGTCCACCTTCCCGCTACCACAAGGAGTGGTTGCGGCAAATAGCATAGATGCATTTAAAGGGAAGCTAGGTAAGCACACAAGTGAGAAAAGAATAGAAGGATACGTTGATAGGGATGGATGAAGTAGGGAGGGAGGAGGCACATGTGGAGCATAAACGCCAGCATATACCAGTTGGGCTGAATGGCCTGTTTCTCTGCTGTCGACTTGATATAACTCTGTGGTTAACAAGCTCATTGTAAACAACAAAACTTGCATTTGTATAGCATCTTTAACGTTGTAAAATGCCCCAAGGTGTTTCACCGAGCCAAAGAAGTAGACATTAGGTAGGACATTTGACTTGGTCAAAGAGGTAGGTTTAAATGAACATCTTAAAGGAGGAGAGAGCAGTGGAGAGGTTTATGGAGGGGAATTCCAGAGCTTAGGGCCTAGATGGATGAAGGCACGGCCATCAATGAGACAAAGGATGTGGGGGATGCACAAAAGGCCAGATTTGGAGGAACGCAGAGATCTCTGAGGGTTATAGGGCTTGTGGAGGTTACAGAGATAGGGAGGAGCGAGGCCATGGAGGGATCTGAACACAAGGATGAGAATTTTAAATTCGAGGCGTTGCTGGACCAGAAGCCAATCTAGATCAGCGAGCAAAGGGGTGATAGGCGAATAGGATTTGGTGCGAGTTAGGATATGGATAGTTTTGGATGAGCTCCAGTTTATGGAGGATAGAAAAGGGGAGGCCGGCTAGGAGGGCTTTGGAATAGCCAAGTCTGGAGGTAACAAAAGCATGAATGAGGGTTTCGGCAGCAGACAGGCTGAGGCAGAAGCGGAGACGGGCGATATTACTGAGGTAGAAGTTGGCAGTCTTTGTGATGGAGAGGATATGGGTTCAGAAGCTTAGCACAGGGTCAAATAGGCGCTGAGGTTACGAACAGTCTGATTCAGCCTGAGACAGTGGTCAGGAAGGGCGATCGAATCGGTGGCTAGGGAGCGTAGTTCCTGGTGAGGACCGAAGACAATAGTTTTGTCTTCCCAATGTTTAATTGGAGGAAATTTCTGCTCATCTAGGACTGGATGTCAGATAAGCAGTTTGTCAAACAGAGGCAGTGTTGAGTGGTTCTAATCTAAAGCTCCTCCATTTTTTGGTCACCTTCAATAAAACACTTCAACTTAATTTTCCTTTTCAGTCATTATGTTGACCTTTAACTTGCCACCTCGGAATGTGTCAAAAGTAATCCTGTGGCAAAAAGAGACCCGCTCTCATTTTAAGAATATGTATACAATCACCACTGCACCAGCCAATGAGAAAGTAAGTAATTGACAAGTCAAATTATTATATGGCCCTCTTGGTAAATCCAGACATACTCACCAAGTAGAAAAGTTATTTACCTTTTCTGTAATTATTTTTCTGCAGTTAACTTTTATAACGTAACTGATTATTTATGCAACCTTATGAATAACAGATGGCTGGCTGGCATTGAAATTCAGCAATGGTGGATAAAGTACATTACCCTAATTAGATTTGTAACAAGAACACAGATACATGCACAGAAGTACATCGTTCACAGGAAATTACCTCCCAAAAGAGCAATTATAATTGATGGAAGTACGTATTTTAAAAAAAAGCATTTAGTGGGAAGCTGTGAGACTTTCTCACTTCTATTGAATGTCCAAATGGGACTGCACGTCATTCCTCCACCCTCAACCGAGCTTCTCTAATGGAGGAGACAAATGTCAATAATCCATCCTAAAATTGACTTCTTTGGTTTTTGGATTTTTTTTTAGTGGAAGTGATTTTCAGAGTGTTTGACTTCTTAAACTTCAGATTTAATAATCTGAAGGATACTTATACTTATTCTGAGAATTGTTTCCTGGTGCTAATCTGTTGTTCACTACAGTTAATAGGAACATTAGTGGTCTATGTTCTCTGCTTATCAATCTTGATAAGTTGCCATGTAAGACAATACTGCTTATTTTAAATGATAAACTTGGAAGTCATAAGTCAGACATCAACAGAGTTTAACTAAACTTGTGAAGTGACTTGTAAAGGGAAACTAATTTGTGATGGTCAAGGTTTTGAAAACGAAGTGGTGTTTCATTGAGATTTGCCATCCTCATTGTCCTCCGCTGTCTGAAAAACACAACCTGGTCGTAGGAAAGCTACAGTTGTAGATAAAACCAGGGGAAAAATGGTTTTTAATGTATTTATTTCATAAGGTGGTTGATTCACTGCTTTGGTCATATCTTCGAGCAGTAACATATTTAACCAGATGAGGGTGCTCTTGATTCAGGAGACAAATTAAAACAAAATCAGACCTGCGTCATTCACCATGTAGGATGTGACAATGCTTCTACTGCAAAAGATTAAAAAAAGGGAATATTTTAACCATTTTTAAAATCCTTAATTTATATTCATTCTCGGGATACAGATGTTGCTGGCAAGGCCGGCATTTGTTGCCCATCTCTAGTTGCCCTGAGAAGGTGGTGGTTGGTCTTCATACAACTGGATGGCTTGCTAGGCCACTTGAAAGTGCAGTTAAAAGTTAACCATGTTGGTGTGGGACTGGAGTTACATATAGACCAGACCGGGTAAGGATGGCAGGTTTCCTTCCCTAAAGGACATTAGCAAACAAGTTGGAATTTTACGATAATCTGACAGTTTATTGTCACTTTCAATGATACATTCCCCACCGCTTATAGTGGGTGCGTTAGTGCGAATGCAATTTGTCCGTTGTACGTGATGCCCAGTATAATGGGATTATGGTCTGCATGTAGAGGCCGGTAATTGTAAGAAGTTTCTTTACTAACAGAATAGTTCCTCCTAAAACAACATCTCATGCCTACCACGCTGACACCTCTCCGCCCCCCCCCCCCCCCCCCCCATTCCTCTGGCTACAGAGATAGTGGATGCATTGGTTGTAATCTTCCAGAATTCACTAGATTCTGGAAAGGTCCCAGCGGATTGGAAAACCGCAAACGTAACACCCCTATTCAAGAAGTGAGTGAGACAGAAAGCAGGTAACTATAGACCAGTTAGCCTAAATGCTAGAATCCATTATTAAGGAAGTAGTAGCAGGACATTTGGAGACTCATAATACAATCAAGTTGAGACTACATGGTTTTATAAAAGGGAAATCATGTCTGACAAATTTATTAGAGTTCTTTGAGGGAGTAACAGGCAGGGTGGATAAAGGGGAACCAGTGGATGCAGTATATTTGGATTTCCAAAAGGCATTCGATAAGGTGCCACATAAAAGATTACTGCACAAGATAAGAGCTCATGGTGTTGGGGGTAATATACTGGCATGGATAGAGGATTGGCTAACTAACAGAAAACAAAGAGTCGGGATAAAAGGGTCATTTTCAAAATGGCAATCTGTAAATAGTGGGGTGCCGCAGGGATCAGTGCTGGGGCCTCATCTGTTTACAATATATATCAATGACTTGGATGAAGGAACAGAGTGTCTTGTGGCCAAATTTGCTGATGATACAAAGATGGGTGGAAAAGCAAGTTGCGATGAGGACACGAAGTGTCTGCAAAGGGATATTGACAGGTTAAGTGAATGGGCAAATATTTGGCAGATGGAATATAGTGTGGGAAAATGTGAAGTCATCCACTTTGGGAGGAAAAATAAAAAAGCAAAATATTATTTGAATGGAGAAATACTACAAAATGCTGCAGTACAGAGGGATCTGGGTGTCCTTGTACATGAAACACAAAAAGTCAAAATATGGGTGCAGCAGGTAATCAGGAAGGCAAACGGAATATTGGCCTTTATTTCTAGGGGGATGGAGTATAAAAGCAGGGAAGTCATGCTACAACTGTACAGGGTGCTGGTGAGACCACACCTGGAGTACTGAATACAGTTCTGGTGCCCTTATTTAAGGAAGGACATACTTGCATTGGAGGCAGTTCAGAGAAGGTTCACTAGGTCGCTTCCGGGTATGGAAGGATTGTCTTAAGAGGAAAGATTGAACAGGTTGGGTCTATACTCGTGGAGTTTAGAAGAATGAGAGGAGATCTTATTGAAACATACAAGATTCTGAGGGGATGTTACCCCTCATGGGGGAATCTAAAACTAGGGGGCATAGTCTCAGAATAAGGGGTCGCCCGATTAAGATGGAAATGAGGAGGAATTTCTTCTCCCAGAGGGTCGTGAATCTTTGGAATTCTTTACTCCAAAAAGCTGTGGAGGCTGAGTCATTGAATACATTCAAGGCTGAGTTAGACAAATTTTTGATCAGCAAGGGAGTCAAAGGATAGGGAGAAAGGGTGGGAAAGTGGAATTGAGGTAAAAATCAGATCAGCCATGATCTCATTACCAAGTTATAGTCCAGCAATTTTATTTTAAATTCACAAGCTTTCGGAGGCTTCCTCCTTCCTCAGGAAGGAGGAAGCCTCCGAAAGCTTGTGAATTTAAAATAAAATTGCTGGACTATAACTTGGTGTTGTAAAATTGTTTACAATTGTCAACCCCAGTCCATCACCGGCATCTCCACATCATGATGTCATTAAATGGCGGAGCAGGCTCGAGGGGCTGAATGGCCTACTCCAGCTCCTATCTCTCTTATTAAAAAAAAATGTCATAAGGGACGTCCGCCTCCTGCTGCAAAGCTGTTTAAATATCATAGGAAGCCAGTAAGTTATAACACCATTAATCTAATTTAGCCTTTCGCACACATCGGACTGACTGCCACTGACTGTGGTGTTCTCCGATTTCCTCCTCCCAGTTCATGCGAGCACTATTCTTCCCCCATTCTCCCTTTACCCTTACCTGTTGCTCCAGAGGAATTGAAACTTTCCTGCATGCTGTCGGCAGTACTTTTTGTAGATCAGGAATTTCTGTAGGCAACATGCAGCAGACTTTTCATTCCTGGAATAACGGCATCAGATAGCAAAAGGGGCGCTCCATTGATTTTAATCTGCTAATGCAGACCGGCAGACACTAAGCCTGAAACACGGACAGAACAGCTGATGTACCCCTCTGTGAAATCTGTACCAATATTTATTAAGTTCCTGATCAGGAATTGTAGAAATCTACGAAGCCTAGGAATTGTTGTTAGTGTTATTGCATAATTGCCACCAGCAAAATGCTTATTATTTGTGGAATAGTCTCTTAATTTGAAGATGGTTTGTCTTATCGAGTGAGTAAGCACAGCTGTTTCTGCCAGAAATAAACAGAGCACAAAAGACGCGATAACTGGTAACTTTGAAATTGTAGTTAATGCAAATGGATAATGGTTATCCTTTTTGGTCGATATAAAAGACTGCCCATTTTAAACATGGACGCTTTAATGGTGGCGACTGTACCTGCTTTTTTTTTATTTCTAGATTTTTAAAACTGTATTCAAATTCTCAAGCTACCGAGGTGGGATTTAAATTTATATTCTCAGAATTATTAGTCCCGGCCTACTGAATCACTAGTCTAGTAACCTAACCTCTATGCTACCATACCCCTCATTGAATCTGATGATGTTTGATTTTAATGATGCTTCCATTTCCTTCTTCCTAGGAATGTAAATGTTGTTGATCATGAGTTTGACTTCTATAGCATTTTATTGGAACTACTCTATGAAGTGCACAGGTGAGATTTTATTTAACTATATTGATAAATGATTAACATCAGGAAATAATTATTACAAAAACAAAACCTGGATTGACATCTTCATGGCTGAATGCCACAGATGATAGTTTGTAAAACTTGCATTAGTAGTGAAATTCGATTGAAGGGTTTAAAATGCATCAAACCTGTAAAAGCAAAGATCTACTGGTTAGAAAGGACAACTGAATTCTGAGATAAAATCACTACGGGGCATTTTTAAATATGTAAATAGTGTAAAATTCATGAGTGGTTTTATTTAGTTTTGTTGTTTTTTTCCAAAAATAATTGAGCAGAAGTTGGGTCCTTTAGAGTGAGTAAAACACAAGATACTGCAGATGCTGGAAATCTGAAACAAAAACAGAAAATTCTGGAAACACTCAGCAAGTCAGGCAGCATCTGTGGAGAAAACAGACAAGTTAACACTTCAGGTGTGAACCCTTCGTCAGAACTGCTTATATCATTTCTGCCATTTAGCCAGCTCCTGTTCTTCCACTTAAGCATTTCAGAGATTGTGTGTATCTTTCTTTCCCTCCCTTCACCTTGTTCCATTCCTTTTTAAATGCTGTTCATCTGTAATATCTTCTGTTCTGATGCAGGGTACATATCCGAAATGTTAACTTGTCTGCCTGACCTGCTGAGTGTTTCCAGCATTTTCTGATTTCCAGCAACTGCAGTATTTTGTTTTTTGCTGCAGAAAGAGTTTGTTTCTGAAGATGTTCTTTGGTGTACGTAGGCTAGCAAGGGTATCAAACTCAATATGCAACTGGTATCTCAACAAACTGTACAGTAATACAGTTCAGAGAGTTGGGTCATTTTGTAACTACTGTATTACTAACATAGGTTTATATATCACTTGGAGTGATTTAATTACCTTAGAAACGGGCCCAATAACATATGTAGTGGAATTGTAGAAGAGCATCGGTTTACTGAGCTATATCTGGTGTTTGATCTTTGTGGTTTAGTTAAGGCCTGTAAACATCTCCCTGCAGAGCTAATAAAAAGCTTGACTTTGAACCTTAATAGTGTTGGCAACAGAGGAGCAATAACAAACTGGGGATTGGTAAAATTAGAGAAACTTCACCATTATTTGACACAGTATATTATTGATTGCCCAGGTCGGATCCAATTCATTTATTGGGCCATTTTAACCTCGTAGTACTTTCTTTCACAAAGTAAAATGTTCCCCCAAGTGTTAAATGAAGAGGACTCTATTTGGTTTCAAGCCACATGCTGAAGTCGGTAATGGAATACAGGTATTGGAGCCAACAAAAGTCTTACTGGTTCCCATTGCAAAGGAACACCTTTGCTGCAGAACCCTTTTGTGAAATAGAAGTATTTTTTTAAATATGTAAGAGTGGCAAACCTACTAATACCGTTCAAATGTCTGGTGCACTTGAAAATTTGTCAGCGTCAAGCCTTGCATTCTTTTCGGGAATTCTTGCACTCCACCGACATAAGTTCGGTGGAAAACCTGCATAAACAGGGATTCTACCTAACTTCCACTGAATTTACAGCAGCAGAGCAGGAGAAGCCTGGAGGAAATTCATCCCCTAGGACGTTATTGACATAATAAATTGCCGTCTCAGCAGAGAATCTGGAGTGCCTGGGGTACTTGCCCTACAGATTGACCTATTACTTTGTGGCAGCTGTCTGTCCAACCTGTAGCATTTTGGAGTTTCTCTCACAGTAGTGAGGAGCAGCTATGGAGCGACACTGTGAAGACTGAGGAACGTGCAGAAGAGGTGATGGCGTCAATAGCTTGAGAGGCCGCTGGAGGCAGGGAGATATAAACGTTTGGAGCTGAAATATAACGAGGAAAGAATCCGAAACATGGAGAAAAGGAAGGTGGGGTTGTGGGGGGAGGGGGAACATATGCTGTTATCTAATATTTTTCCACATGAATTAAATTCTACTTTTCAGATCTGCCTCTCGTTGCTGCATCTAGAAGTGCATGCACTACAAACCCAGATGTTGTTGTAACAGGAAGATAATTTGAACCCAAAGATTTAATTGGAAAATAGATATTTGGCTTAATTCAAGCAAGTAATAAGGCATTAGCTCATAAAAATAAATTCTAATGCTATTACATCTGTAGGTGTCGCAGGCATAGTAACGTTATGTGATGTTCAATCAACTAATCTTAGACCACTTCTGTGAAATGTTGGTGCAATTCTTATATTTGTCCACTGGGTGGTGCTGAAGCAATCCTTTCCATGGCGAACATTGGAAATATTGCTGATGGTGACTAAAGGTAAGTTCACTCAGTCTTAATGAGATTAAAAAAACATTTTTAAAAATCCTATACACAAAAAAGGAACAAAACTGACATGCTCCAAAGAAAACGAATTCCCCCCTCACCAAGAACTCTTAGTTGATGGTTGCTGATACAGTAGATCGCCTGCCCTAAAGCCATTGTGTACCTTCTGGACATAGGACTTCACAAATTCATTCACAATTTTGTTAGCCACATTTTTACGAAACTTGAATAGACAAGCCTAGGGGTAGTTTCCGTAACTCAGCGGAGAAAAATATTTTTGATTGTGTCGCCTGATTAAAGGATTGTTACCAATGGAAGTCCATAAGTAAAGGGTTTCTGTGGTTGAACGGCGAATTTGCTCCTTAACCATTTCCTGGAATAAAATGATTCCCATTCCCAATCCCAATAATCTGCAACATCAGACCTCCCCCACCAAAATCATAATTTCCAAAATGTGATCACGCCCCCCTCCCCCTCCTGCACTGAGCAGAAATAACGGCCTTGGACCAAAAACATATGCTGCCTACCCCCACTGAGCGGAAACTGTGGCTGAAGACCATAGACTCAGATTGAATTTACCCACCCAAGCAGAAATTCCGGGTCAAGAAATATATTTTCCCCTTCCCGCTAAACAGAACCTAGAAGTTTGGAGCTGACCCCATCAACCAAGTATCACCCCCCTCCCACATTGAACATCATTTTGGTGATTAGAGCCCACATGTCTCACGAGCACATTTCCCTAAACCCCCCACACCAACCAGCTGAACAATTGCCCCCACCCACTGAACATCTTCTTGGTGACTGGAATCTGGCCTCCTCACTTGAGTACATCTCTTTCCTCCCCTCACTCCTTCACTGAGCATCACTTAGCTGATTGGAACCAACCTCCCCTTCCTCCTGTCCCCACCCTCCTTTCCAACTCTCATCAATCCAACACACTCCTTCCACCCCCCCATCTCCTTCCACCGTCTCCCCTCCCCCCATCTCCTGCCACCGTCTCCCCTCCCCCCTCCTCCTTCCACCGTCTCCCCTCCCCCCTCCTCCTCCCATCCCCCGGCAGCGGCCCTTAGGTCTGCTATGGCGCCAGGAGGGAGCACTCTTGCTCCACATGAAGATAAAAGTTTTAAAAAAGTCTGTTGGCACCTGCTTGTTAGGCCGCTGTAAATGCTGGAAAACTTGAGTGGGAAACGGGCACAAGAACCAATTTCTCCCCCATGGTGTTAACTTTGTGAGTGCAATATATAACGTTTCTTGTGCATGTCGCTAGGTTGTGAGAAAATTCTAATAGCATGGAAATTTTTTTGAGGTGTCTGTAAGGTGTAAAACATTCTGAATGGGTGAAATTTTCCAGGAACCAATTAAGAAAAAAACTTTCATGTTCTTCATGTTCTGGGCATATCTGTGACAAAAGTTTTTCCAAGTCTTTTATTGGCTGTTTTTTTCTTCACCTATTCTACTATCAACCTGACAAATAAAATTTGCAACATAATGGGCATCATTTTAGCACCCGCTATCGGGGTGCGTTCCTGGCGGGGGCCTCCGAAAATCGGAGAACCCCGGAGCGGGTCGGGAGCCCGGCTCCGACCCACCCACTTCCGGGTTCCCCACTGACGCGCCGGAGTGCGCATGCAGCCCCCGCTGTGGGAATCCCGCAGGCAATTAAAGCCAGTGGGGTTCCACTTGACAGTATTTATTTTGCTTGTTCAGGTCATTAACTGACCTGATTAAGGGATTATGTGAGGAGGGGTGGGATTTTATAGCAAACTGGGACTGTTTCCCATACTGGGGGAAACACTCCCAGTTCAAATGGACCTGTTGCAGCTGTCAGCCTGTGACAGCTGCAAAGGTCCATTTCACAGGTGGGGGGGGCGGGGGGGAGACCCTCACTCATTGCAGGAGGCCACTCTGTCACTTGGGACAAAGTTTGGCCTCCACCACCCTCCTCCTGACAATCAAAGTCACCAACTTGCACACTTACTCCGGGGTCCAGAGACATGTACCTACCTTGCGGACCCCCTCAGATGTACATCTTCCGGATGGGGGCTGCCGTGGCTGCAGTCATGACCTCCTCGGAGGGCGAACAGCCTCGCCGGCCATGCCATCCACCTCTGACACGTGGAGCTCCACAACACAGTGCTGTGACACATCCACCTGCACAGCGGGAGGGAGGGCAACTGCAGAGAGAGATGCGTCGCAGAGGGCACTACCCTCGCCACAGGGTCCACAGACCGAGGCTCAGCTTCCTGGACCTCTCTGAGCAGCAGTGCACACGGAGGCTCAGTCACTCGACGTGTAGTCGTGGACATCTGCAGCCTCCTTCATGCCAAGCTGCTCCTGGCTGGCCCGAGCACCATCTTCTTACCTGTCGCTGTCAAAGTCACCACTGCCCTCAACAACTTCTCCGCATCCTTCCAGGGTGCCACCGGGGACATCGCCGATGTCTCTCAGCCGTCTGCACAAAAGTGCCCTGCAAATACACCTACACCCACTCTGCAGTGACACAATGGGTGGCATCAGTTGTGGGTCTTCATTGTGATCCTCAGGAAAGGGCATTATTGCACAAACCAGACAAGATTCGCAAAGACATGGCAGTAGTGGTGACAATATAATATGTAATGTGAGTTGGTCAGAAATTCAATATAAGTAACAACCATGACAAACCCTCAAACACCCTTGTGTATCCCCTTCATGCTCATGACACGTTTGCCTTACGCTGCCTACTGCACATATCTGATGCATGCCCTGTGGCTGCAGCACAGGTAGTGGCAGGTTGAGTGAGGCTGACTGTGAAAGAGATGCACGAGAGGGTGAGTATGAGATAGAGCCATGAGATTGTATGAGGATTGGGTTGAGTGGTAGTGGCGGGATGAGTACTGGCGAGGTGAGTAAGTGCAGGTAAGATGAGGATGAAGTTTGAGTGGGTGTGAGGGGTGATGTGACAGAGTAGTGTTGGCAGTGCAGAAGGAGATGTGGGGTGGGGGCGGTGATGTGGCAGACGGAGTGTAGGGGAAAGAGTAAGTGTACTCACTTCGGCTGACCTATTTAGGGCATTGGAGCGCCTCCTGCACTGTATGCAGGTGCGCGATATGTTGGTGGTGCAGGTGACGACCTCTGCCACCTCGAGCCAGGCCTTCCTGGTGGCAGAGGCAGGCCGCTTCCTCCCGCCCGCCGGGGGGAAGATCTCTGTCCTCCCCCTCCTCCTCACCCCATGTATTGATACTTGGAGTGAGGCATCATTAAACTGGGAGCAGCCTTCCCCCTGGGCTGCTCCATGCTGTAATTTTTTCTATTTGTTGCAGCATCTGTCAGTGGAGGACTGCCCCTTTAAATAGAGCTCTTCCAGCTGACAGATCTTACTGCGCATGCGCAGTCCGCCCGACGCGCAGATCAGAAGAGGGGAACCCGGAAGAACAGGTAAGTGAATCCAATTGGGCTACGATCGCGCGGGTGGCTGACTAATTTCACCGGGCGTGTTACCCACGCGCCCGATAGCCCCCCCGCCACAAACCCGCAGCCCTGGTAACATCGAGCCCAATATACATCGAAAAAATTCCACTGTTCTGAAAAAAAACTCAGCACAAACTTACCAATAAAAAGTCATACATTTCATCTTCTAATAGCTAAAGAACTTTCTCCTTCATAGTGTGTCAGTGCAATCAGTTGTGGTAGTGTTCTGACCTCTTAGTCAGAAGGAAGAATGATATCAAGCCCCACTCGAGGATTTGAGCACATAACCTATCAATTATCATTGTGGTGCTTAGGAAATGCTGCACTGCCGGAGGTTCGGTTCTTCCAAAGATGCATTAGACCAAGGCCTCATCTGCCTATTAGGGGGCCAGGGATTTTCAAACATCCCATGGTACTGTTTGAAGAACGGCGAGTTTACCTGGTGTTCTGTTCAACATTTCTCCCTCAATTAACACCACCAAAAACAGATTAATAGGTTGCTCATCTCATTGATGATTGTTAGATCTTGCAGTGCACTACACGTCAGTGCAATTCATTTTATGTGAGTTGCATTCAGATGTTTGAGAGATGTAACGAGGCAGATGCACAACCAAGTGTAAAGAGGTGGAGGATGTCATGAGCAATTTGTGGAATTGGAATTGGAGTGGTGCGGGGGGGGGGAGAAAAGTGATGGCCATTTAGAAAATGATGTGGGAGGCATGTTGCTCCTCATTTTACCCCCCACCCTCCCCTGTGGTAAGGCACTTATAAACATGCATATCTTTCTTTATTCTTCAGGCCTCTCCTCCCTTCTGCATCCTTTATCCACTCCTTCAATCTGAATATATTTTGGCTCTTTGTGCATGCACCAGCAGCATCACTGTGCTTCTGTCTCCCGCTGTGCCCCAGTACATATGTGCTTCCTATGTTTTCTCCAACCTTGTGCTGAATGAGCTAGCAGACTTCAGATACAACTATTTTGCCCACCTCTTAATTGTTTAAATAACATTTATTATTTTATGTTATGATGATGCTGAATATTTGCAGTTTATGTGGTTAAGATAATATCTAAGAGTTCCTATCATTTTGTGTGGATAGCCCTCAATTCAACACTGTCTGTCCCATGGATTGATTTGTAGTAATAGAACACCACATGTATAGGGGCCAATTTTCCTGGACCCCTGTGCCTGGTTGCTGGACAAGCACAGCATGCCCAAAGTCCACCTGAATTCAGTCAACTTATCCATTAATATAGACTGGTTGCATCATTCTGTGCAGGTCCACGTCCTGGCAAATCCATGCACCAGGAACTGAAGAGCAGCAGCCTGAAGGCTTGCGGGCCTGAAAATGGGCAAATAGTTTGGGGAGAGGGGGAAAGTCCACCTCCCTTCGGATTTGTCTTGGTTTGTTGAGGGCTCTCCGATCTGAGCAAGGTGTTAGCGCCAAGTTCGTGGGATGTCCCTGGGCTGCGAGCACAAGAAATTAAGGCGGGAAGGCCAGGAATGCTCCCTTCCTTTTCATATTGTAGCACTGCAGAGCCTATGCCTATTGCAAGTGTAGCCGCTGCTTCCCCCGCCTCTTGAGGGTCTTCGAGGAAATTCCAGGGCAATGTAAAAGGGCAGGTCTTCATCCCTTTTCTTCTGACCTTTGCACCCTTGGAAAATTGGCCTTGGTAGGTTTCTACTGAAGACTTCCTATTGTTTGAGACCAGGGGCTCAATTTTCAAAGTAAAAAACAGGGTGTCATTGAAAATTACCACCATTTCAGACCCGCTCCCAGGAGGCGGGTCGAGCCTTAAAACCTTTCAAGGAGGCTTCAGGCCTCCACTTTTCTCGAATTCCTGATTTCAACCCTGGGGGGCTGGGATTCCGGGCTTTCTGTTTCATGCCTCATGAAAGGAAGCGAGAAGGCCCGAGACTTAACAGGTCGGTGCCTAGAAAGGCACAGCTTGTGGGCCTGGGAGGAGCAGGAGTGCTTCTTCCAGGCCCAACAAGCCTACCTGCACCGCCCCCCCCCCGCCCCCCCCCCCCCCCGCTGATCACCTGACCCCCGATCCTTGACCCCCGACCCTGATCCTCCCCCTCCGAACTCGCTCCCCTGACCCTGATCCTTCCTCTGACTCCCGATCCTCCCCCCCCCCCCCCCCCCCCCCAACTCTGACCCCCAATCCTCCCCCTCAATGATCACGGATCCCCGTGATGACCCCTGACCCCGACCACCCCCCTCCCCCTCTAACTGACCTCTGATCCCACCCCCGTGCCATCCTTGTGTCCACACGTGTCAACCTATGCCCCCCCCTCCCCATCCATACAAAAAGACTTATCTGCAGACATCCTCTCCCTGGCTGGTCTCCTGTCCGACTGAGACCAGCCTATCAATCAGTTGGATGGGAAACCAACGAGGACGTTTTTTTTTATATGTCAAAATTGTAAGGACGTCCGGGAAACCCACATGTTTGGCTATATCTGTAACTACTGAAGATAGCTATTCCATTAAGGTTTTCTGCAAACTGTATATTGCCTGTACTCCAATGCAGAACTGATAAAACACGCTGCAGAGCCTTATTTGACTACTCACACTTCCCCTTCCAGCTTTTGCAGTTTGTAGTGACCTAGCTCTACTACAGAGCCTATTTACACTTACAGTTTAGACCAAGAAAAAAAGTCATGATTATTAGTTTTACATTATTTACCTTAAAATAAAGTTAAATCCTATTATTTTTTTTACAAAAATATATATTTTTTCTCTCAAGATACTGGCCTAGATTTTCCTTCAGGAACCCACACATGGGCCGAATTTTAACTGTGAAAAATGGGTGGGTTGGGGGCAGGGGGCATTGAAAATTGCAACAATTTCTGTCCCGCCTGCAACCCACTCATTTCTGGTTTTCACCGAGGCGGGACGGGCAACCAACCCGCTCCCAAGAGGTGGGTTGGTCACTAAATCCTTTCAAGGAGCTGCAGGCCTCCATTTTGAAAGGTTTTGTGATTTTAGCCTCTGGGGGCTGGGATTCCTGGGCTTACTCCTTCACGCCACGTGAAAGGAGGCGAGAAGGCTCGAAACAGTAGGTAAGTGCCTTTCTGGCACAGCTTGTGGGCCCGGAGGAGCAGGAGTGCTTCCCCCAGCCCCGACAAGCCTCCCTGCAGTGCCCCCCCCCCCCCCCCCCCCAAAACGATCGCGCACTCCCCCAATCTCCGATTCCCCCCCCCCCCTCAACGATCGCTGAGTGCCGCGATGACTCCCCTGCCTTGGTGACTGACCACCAATCCCTCCCCCAATGACTGACACCTCCCCCCCCCCCCCCCGATGATTGACTGACTGACTGACTGACTGACTGACTGACTTCCTCCCCCCCCCCCCGATGATTGACTGACTGACTGACTTCCTCCCCCCCCCCCGATGATTGACTGACTGACTGACTCTCCCCCCCCCCCCCCGATGATTGACTGACTTCCCCCCCCCCCCCCGATGATTGACTGACTTCCCCCCCCCCCCCCGATGATTGACTGACTGACTGACTGACTGACTCCCATCCCCATGCCCATCAGTGCCTCTATGCCCATCGATGCCACCCCCCCAAAACCTATACAATCTAAGACTTACCTGAAGACTTATCTTTTCATGCTCTTTCCTTGCTCTGCTCCCGTCCGACTGAGGCCAGCCTGTCAATCAGGCCAGCCTGTCGGACGGCATACCGACAAAAAGAAATAAACAACGTCCTTATGACAAAATCTTAAGGAAGTCCCCAATCCGACCCCCCCCCCTTCTCCCTTCTCAGCTCCGGGTCAAAATCCTGGCCCATATTTGGGCAGTTCCAGAGCATAAATAGAGGAAAATAGGGCTGAGAGGTATTCCTTCATTGGGGTGCGAACAGGTGCTGGCAATGGAATACCTATCTTGAGTCGTCTACTACTTCCCTTTGTGTTCAGCTGCGAGAAAAGAAACACTTGCAGGAGAAGGATGGAGGTGAGAATGGTATTGTGGTACTTCCTGCATGCGGCTAAGCTTGCCAAGGCCACCTCCTTACAATAGCTGTGCAAGTATACTGTTGAGTCATGAGAAGTCTGGAAGCTGTTTTTTATGTAATTGTGCAGTGATTTGCTGTCAGCAATGATTAAGATCTTCCAATGGAAAGTAAATTGAAATTGTGTAAATTTAGCCCCTTAATAACTGGGAATGACCCACAACTCCTTAGTCTTCTAAAGGCCACTCTGATGGGACTGATAGGGCAACTTCAAGTGCCACTGATGTGCTACTTTAGTGCGGCTGAACTATGTTTGGCATTAATTGTAATTTACTGCTAATGACAGCAATAATATCGCGCATTGAAAAATGGCCCCATGTGCATTACTAAATAAAAACGTTCTAGTTCTTAACATTCAGGAAAACAATAAAAGTAATGCAAAAACCATAAACCCATTGTTTTTTTTTATTTGTCTCCTGGATCTCATGAATTTCTTCGTCACCAAGGTAGAGACCATCCATTCAGCTCCCTTGTGCCGTCACCTTGCTCCCTTAGCCAAACTTTCCCAGTTCTCTTCCCACTCTAGCCTTGAATGCCCATCTCCCTACATGTCTCTGGTTTATTCCTCATCTGCCACCTGCTATTTCTAAACCCATCTCATCCATGAGTCCTAACTTCTGCTTTTTCGACTCCGTTCCTGACCACCTAATTTACCTTCCTGGCCACCATGCTAGCTGATGTTGTAAATGGTCCTCTTATCAGGCACTATCCATCTCTCTTTCAAAATGCCAATTATCACCTTTCCCCTCAAAAAAAAAACCCACCCTCGACTACACGGCCCATGGTATCGCCCCATCTCCAACCTCCCTTTCCTATTTAAGGTCCTTGAATGTTGCCTCTCAGCTCTGTGCCCATCTCTCTTGCAAGCCCTTATTTGAATCCCTAAAATTTGGCTTCAACCCCACCCAAAACACCAAAGCTACCCTAACCGGAGTCACTATCAACATTTTCTGTGGCTGTGAGTGTGGTGCATTATCCCTGACCTCTTCTAGCCTTTGACGTGGATGAATTAGGAATTAGGAAGCCTTGAGAAATGTGAAAAAAGTGAGAGTTGGAAAACCTTGGGGGTGAGGTATGAAATTAAAAAGATTCTACTACCTGGATTGGTCTGAGGGGTTGTTACAGTACAGCCCTGGGAGAGTGTTGAGGATCGTGGTATTGTGCTGCCTCCTGCATAACCCAGCTGGGCGTTAAAGGAGAGAAACCCTTTGTAATTCTTGAAGGTGTCCGTGGAAGGTCATTGAACTTCTTCTAACACTGCACCCATGTCCTAGGGATGATGCTTCTGGCATTGACATTCTCACCCACCTCCTTTCAGGCCTGCTGCAGTATTGCCCAGAGCACCCTTCTGCCATGTGTGGGGAAGAGGATCTGTCTCCAGGTCCTTGCTTGCTCCACCAGTACTTCTACTGCTGTATCACTGTACCTGGGAGCCCTTGGCATCACAGTTCCAAAAATCATGTTAAAACTTATTTCAAATGCGATGTGCACCTTGCTTTAAGAGATATAAGGTTGCGCCCGAAATCCCGTCCTCCAAAGCAGTGAGCTGCCAATCGATGCTACTAATGCTCGCCGAGCTCACCGATGAGACTTAAATGAAGCCCGACCATCATTGTGATTTGGGCTTCTCGTTACTGACATCAGATATGGGGTCCCAATCACCTGTACCACTCTCCTGATTTGCACCTCACATGGAAATCGACCACTCTCTTTCTTTAATGTCTTAATGGTTCTGTCTGTTACTTGACGAGATGATCTTTCACACCTTATCTGTTTTTATTTCTCCTTACCCCTTTTTCTGTCTGCCTGTTATTTTCCAGTTCTGAAGAAGGATCCGCATCTGAAATATAAATTTGTCTGTTCTCTCTGTGGTAGCGAACTCACCTGTGTGTTTCCAGCATTTTCTGTGTTTGTCTTTGACTAAACTGTTGGTTACACCCCTCTTAATGTCTCCTTCTTTGGCTCAACATCTGTTTTCCTTACACATGTGTGAAGTGCCTTGGGATGTTTTTCCACATTAAAGGCGCCATATAAATGTAAGTTGTGTATTTGCAGTAACTCGTGAACATTGTAATTTGCTTATTTGATTTTCTGTGCCGAAATATAGCTGCAGTTCTCCATGTATTTAGGTGCCAGATCTGTAAAATGCAGTTGCAAATGTTGACAAGATGGAGTACATGTCAGAGTATTCTTATTAAAAGGAAAAATCCATACTGTTAAATAGATGTTGCTACAGACAAATAGAGGTTTATACAGGGCAAATCCCTTTATCTTTGGGGCCTATCATTAATTTATTTTGTGGTAATTAAATTTGTGGTCTGAAACCAAATTCAGAGTTGAAGATTTTCACTTAACAGGTAGCTGCCCTAAAGCATTAGGATATTTTACTTTATAGTGCAATCTACCAATATAATAAGATCGGTTACTCCCTAGAGTGTTGGCATTGGATTTCTGTTGCTAAGATTGAAATTTTCACTAGGCGTTACTGTCCATAGATTTTAGTTTTTCTCCTGTACCGACTATCCATTTCAGATGCTGTCCATGACACTATTTCTGCCTAGTGTCTCATTTTATATTGAGTAATCTGAGACTATCTCATTTGCATTCTGCTATTTGGTCCATACTGACTTAAGCTGAGAACCTATGGTTCACTGGTGATATATGGCAATGTGAAAGTACAATTAAAAATATTTAAATAACATTTCGAAATATTTGTTGCTTTTTTTTGGTGATAAACTTAGCTAAGGATAGCATACTGTGCAAATACAACCTCCCCCCTATTTTTAATGGAAAGGGTAGCCAATATAATGTTGTGAAACTTCACTCCCAAACTTAAGTCTGAAGTACACACTTTGTTTTTCTGGTTTACAACTCAAAATTTCCAATTCTATTTTTGTTTTCTGGTTTAGAACTGAAAACTTCCCTTTTGCTCTCTCAAAAAATGTTTATATATAAACAATCTCTCTCTCTCGCTCTCTTCCTCTAGGTGGAGAGAGTGTGTGTGTGTGTGTGTGTGTGTGTGTGTGAGAGAGAGAGAGAGAAATATATGTTCCTTTAGTGAGATCTCAGAAATGAAACTAGTAGGATGCAGGTTTGCATCTCAAATTCCTGCTCCTGGTTGAGTAATTATGATGGTGACAACACTGGGAAGATTGGGTTTGTTTTCCTTGGAGCAGAGGAGGCTGAGGGGGGACATGATTGAGGTGTACAAAATTATGAGGGGCACAGATAGGATGGATACGAAGGAGCTTTTTCCCTTCGTTGAGGGTTCTATAACAAGGGGACATAGATTCAAGGTAAAAGGCGGGAGGTTTAGAGGGGATTTGAGAAAGAACTTTTTCACCCAGAGGGTGGTTGGAGTCTGGAACTCACTGCCTGAAAGGGTTGTGGAGGCAGGAACCCTCACAACATTCAAGAAGCATTTGGATGAGCACTTGAAATGCCATAGCATACAAGGCTACGGACCAAATGCTGGAATATGGGATTAGAGTAGACAGGGCTTGATGGCCGGCGCGGACACGATGGGCCGAAGGGCCTCTATCCGTGCTGTATGACTCTATGACTGTGTGGCTTCTTTTTTGGCTGTCATGCTTTACTCATACATTGACACTGGCTAAAGTTCTGAAAGCTGTTGTTCATTCTCAAATTACCTTGAAAGTTATGGCCTAGTCCATGTTTGCCAGTATGGTTTTTGGTATGGCCATTCCACTGGTGATCTTGTTGCCTGTGTTACACATCTCTGCAATTATGCTCATGAACAGTGTAGTGAATCATTTGTCATTGTCTTGGGCCCATGCATTTTGAAACAAATTAACATCATGCGTTCTCCCAATAAAGCTACATTTATGGCTATTTAAATCCTTCTCAAATTGTTCTATTTGTGCTGTAGTTGATAGCTCATTGTCTAACTCTTTACACTTGGACAAGACACTAACCTCTCTCTTACTTTGTTCTTTCATATCGGTAAATCTGTGCTCATTCAACCCTATCCATTCTTTTACTGATGACTCCACTCCACATTCATCAATATCCTCATATCACATGCCCTCCTTACACGTAGTCTCCATTCAGTGCAATACTACATTGTAATCTCCTCTATGCATTTCCCTTACTGAAAATCTTGTTTTATTCAATTCTTCATGTCTATCAACTTTAGCCTTTCTTCATCAATTCCCTCTCCTTAGGTACAGTCCCCCTCCCCTTCAAATCTGCCGTCATCACCACTTCCTCACAAAACCCACCCTTGGCACCTCTGTCCATGCAAACTGCTGCCCCATCTCCAACCTCCCTTTCCTCTCCAAAGTCCTTGAGCGTGTTGTCGCCTCCCAAATACATGCCCATCTTTTCTGCAACTCCATGTTTGAATCCCTCCAATCGGGTTTCTGCCCCGTCACAGCACGGAAACGGCCCTTATCAAAGTCACAAATGACATCCTATGTGACTGTGATAAACTATCCCTCCTCATCCTTCTCCACCTGTCTGTAGCCTTTGACATGGTTGACCACACTATCCTGCTCCAACGCCTCTCCTCCATTGTCCAGCTGGGTGGGACTGCCCTCGCCTGATTCCATTCCTATCTATTCAGTCGTAGCCAGAGAATCACCTGCCATGCCTTTCCTTCCTGCTTCCGCACCGTTACCTCTGGTGTCCCCCAAGGATCTATCCTTGGCTTCTTCCTATTCCTCATCTACATGCTGCCCCTTGGCAAAGTCATCCGAAAACAGAACATCAGGTTCTACATGTATGCTGACGAAACCCAGTTCTACCTCATCACCACCTCTCTCGACCCCTCCACTATCTCTGATTTGTCACGCTGCTTGTCCGACATCCTCCAATTGAATATTGGGAAGACCGAAGCCATTGTCTTCGTCCCCGCCACAAACTCAGTTCCCTAGCTGCTGACTCTGCCCCTTTCCCTGGCCGTCGTCTGAGGCTAAACCAGACGGTTCGCAATCTTGATGTCCTATTTGACTCTGAGCAGAGCTTCAGACCTCATAATCCCCTCCATCACCAAGAACACCTACTTCCACCTCCGTAACATCACCTGTCTCCGCCTCTGCCTCAGCTCATCTGCTGTTGAAGCCGTCATCCGCGCTTTTGATACCTCTAGACTCGACTATTCCGAAGCTCTCCTGGTTGGCCTCCGACCTTGCACCCTCCGTAAACTTAAGCTCATCCAAAACTCTGCTGCCCCTATCCTAACTTGCACCAGGCCCCGCTTACCCATCACTCCTGTACTTGCTGATCTACATTGGCTTCGAGTCTGGCAACGCCTCGATTTTAAAATTCTCATCCTTGTTTTCAAATCCCTCCATGGCCTCTCCCTTCCCTATCTCTTTTAACCTTCTCCAACCCTACAACCTTCCACTCTGCACCCTGCACTCCACCAATTCTGGCCGTTTGCTCATCCCTGATTTTCTTTGCTGCACCACTGGCAGCGTGCCTTCAGCTGCCTAGACCCTAAGCTCTGGACTTCTCCCCATCTCTCTACCTCTCTCTCATCCTTTAAGACGCTCCTTAAAACCTACCTCTTTAACCAAGCTTTTGATCATCTGTCTTAATATCTCTTTATGTGGCTCGGTCAAATTTTGTTTGATAACACTCCTGTGAAGTGCCATGGGACATATTACTACATTAAAGGTGCTATATAAATGCAAGTTTTTGTTGTATTTACATTTTTGGCCTCACTATCTCTTCTGACCTCAAATAGAACTTCTGCTTCACTTCCATTGCTAAAGCTGCCTCCATAAAGCTTGATTTTCCCTTTTGCGCTTTTTTCTCTCAATAACTCAAGGCTTCATAAAGCCTAAATCCATTTAAAACTTGAGCCCTAATTTTAACGTCCCCTGCCCGACAAGAATGGAGTGCCAGAGCTGTCAGAAGAGACCCAGAAAAGTAAGTGTTTCTTGGGCCTCCTCCCCTTCCCCTGACCGTGATCACCTCTGGACCCCCTCCCCTCACCACTTAGCTAATGCTGGATACCGTTCCCTCAGATCCTTAGTGGTAGCCTCCTGTGCCTGACATCCTGAAATCCTAAAATCTCTCCGGGCCTCACGCAGCTGAGTCCTGCAAGCTTACCACTCACCCTGGTCCCCACACAGTGCAGTCAGCCTCATGTTAAAATTAGAGCTTTGAATAAATGCGGAGGCTCCTAAGACCACTGCTGGATAGGGCATAAGAAGACACTTGTCTGATAGGTAATCCCTGCTCACTTAACTGTAACCTCCAGTCTCTCCTAAACGGAATCATTGCTGTTTCCCTTTATTCAGTTGATCCTGAAGAATGGTACAAGGAAACTTTAGAAGAGAAAATAAATGAGGAAGGAAAGGAATGTAAAATTGCAAAAAAAATTCAGGTACTGTTATAATAAACATGTTAGATGACATTTAGCCAAGATATCAATTGAATATGTATTAATATTGGCCTTTAACAAAAGTTTAAACAACGTGCAATTTAAAACAAAAATTATGCTAACTCTTTCTAAGAGTTTTATTAAGATGGCGGTGGATCAGTTTTATGCTGAGGGATTGATTATGTATTAAGCATTTCTGGTTTGCAAGTGGGAGCAACTGAGTCTCCATTTAAAGGCTGTGCGTATTTAAGATTATTGTACTCGTAAGGAAGATGCAACACTTCATTCTTCTTTGCGTAGGTCAACTCGGGGATTGAATAATAATTGTAATAACATAACATTGTTTGTCATGGGCTAGCTGTTTTGTTCCTTTTTTCCTGTTTTGGTTTAACTCTGTTACTTTCCAGCCTTTAACTGTGTATTGTTGCATGAACCCTTAGAGGGGTAGATACCAGATCTAAAAGGAAACAGATTTGTTTGCTTTTGGCTATGCCACACATTTTTGTCAGTTAACTGTAATGCAATAATGATTTGTTACAGTTTTCAACAAACTGATGCTGCCTTTTTTCCCAGAGGCAGCTGTTTGCAAGTTGACCTGTAGTAGCAGTATCCCTCTTGAAGTCAAAGTTTTCCATTCTATAATATTGGTAATTGGCTGTATGTTGCTCAGAGTCAGCAGAAACTTTGGTCATATCTTCAAATCTGGGAATTTTTTTTCAGACTGTTTGCAGGGCTGTGGGGAAAGAGCAGGGGAATGGGACTAATTGGATAGCTCTTTCAAAGAGCTGGTGCAGGTACGATAGGCTGAATGGCCTCCTTCTGTGCTGTATGGTTCTATGATTCTATTATCCACCCTGTTAGGCAGCAAATTGGCGACTGCTACTGGAATGTCACCCTGTTTGAGGGAGACCACACTGCTGTTAACTGTCTCAGCTGTTTTTTTTAGAATCTTTGCATAATGAACAAATCTGTTCCAGTGCTGTGTCCAAGATTGTGGTGCTAACCTGGCGAAAACAGCTCACATAGGGGCTCTGATGTTCTAATACTCTGCATTTGCTCTGAATTTTAGTGCACAGTGGCACTCAGAAATTGGTGACCAATATCATGGGCTTGTTCAAAGATTCTGTGGGCATTTTATTACCTTGGCAAAGATAATAAATATGAAAATATGTTCCCAAAAGAACACAAAGTACTGGAAAAGCATTCAATATGGGATGTAAAAATGACTGAGCACAGCTGGTTTTGGGGGGTGCGGGGGAACATCGAGATTGAAGTCTCTGAATCAAATCCTGTTTCCATGTGATAATTGTATTTTTATTACATTTTTGTAGGAACAACTTTGTTGATAAATGATTTTTTAACATTTTTAAATTAAACTTTTATTAATCAGTTTATTCTTTGTTGAGATTGGAGTATTGGCCAACTAAAAGCCTTTCTTTGACAAATGATGGAAAGTAATTACTAAACTAATCTTTGGTTCTGTTTGTGACAAATATTCAATAGACTTTCTGGCTTCATATACACACCAAAGGTAACAGAATTTGTTGTAAGGAATCAGTATAATGTCAACTTAAAACTAGTGTATAGGCGTCAACTGATTAGAACAAAACCATTTGTTCTTCTATTTTGTTCACTAGTTATAAACCAGTTGTTAAAAAAAACTGACATTAAGAAGAAAGCATATGGAATGTATTTTCCATGACATCCTTTGTCATTGTATTTTTATGTTTTAGACCTGTTGGTTAGAAAGAATGGGAGAATGTTTTGTATAGATACTGACACGACCAGTTTTACTCCAAAGCCACCATAAATGGCGCCACATCATATTCTGGAGGGGGAAAAAATCGGATGTGCAGGACAAACTCCCCTTTAAAAGGTGTGTGATGTCATGGCACTGTGCCAGCAGAGGGGTCCCCCAAAAGACCTCTTCCCATTCTCACACTCCAAAAAATGCACACTCCAAATAAGGCAAAATTCTCCCCTGAGACTTCAGTTCAATTTTTTACTGCCTTGGACAAAATATTCCAACGCCAGGTCTCACTGAATAGAAATCTGACAACATCTCATTTTAATTTAATATTTACCTCTGCAATCTTTTTTGTTGCTTCGTTCGTCTAGTCTAGTTTTCTGTTATTTAGTTCTTTGTTGTAGTTAAAACATTTTTGATTTTTTTTCCTTCAGTGTTTAGATCTTAGAATGGCTTCCAAAGGCTACTAGCACTGTAGTAAGTGTGCACATCGTTTCTTTTGCCAGTGGGCATGTTTGTTGTCTGGAGCATCTTATTGTCAACAGTAATATGGCTGAATGCAATGTTTGCCTCTCACTTTCCGTTGGCTTTTGCAAAGAACGTCTTTGTTGACTACAGTTGCTGGCTCCAGTGGTCTCCACTCTAGTGCATGAACTTACTGGCACCAAGGGGCACATCTGAAATAATAAATTAAGTAGGCCCCATTGTTCTATTTTGGTATGAAAACAGAAAATGCTGGAAATACTCAACAAGTCAGGCAGCATCTGTGGAGAAAGGAACAGAGTTAACGTTTCAGGTATGACATTAAATTTGCTGGTTCTGGAGAAGGACCTGAAGAGGCAAAAGGGGGTGGTGTGCTTACATCTTAAGTGTTCTATTTTGGTAGTCAGTGCCATGGCAGTGATGTCAGGTATTATGCATTATTATGTGGGTATTATGCAGAAAAAGTCCTTACAATCTTGGACCAAGAATGAAACTTGACATACTTCCTTTAATTCTCCAATATTCACGAAATAACGTGCCGACCAGAGGAAAGCCCCTCTGCAGAGTTGTTACCAATATCATTAACACATGTCTCCACACCTTTGCAGATCGGGAGCCACTTCAGCATTGGTGGAATACGGACTTGGGCTTGCTAAGCTTGTTACCATCCAAAGGCTAGTGTTGGTACCAGCACCCAAGATAGAGCCCAATCACACGCTGTAGTAAATCTTCAAAAAAGCGCCAGCATTCAACAGTTGTGACATCCCTCAGCACTTGATGCTTCAAGGATCCCTGCATTCAGCTCTAAATTGGGTTGCTCAACCTTGGACCTAACCTGACCTGCACCAAGTCCTTCCACACAACTCTGCAAGTGGTTGCCAATTCCGATTTAATGTGGCACTATCACAATTCTAACCATAGGCATCCTGCTGGGTCTACCACTAAATTTGCTAGTTCAGGAGGAAGATCTGAAGAGGCAAAGGAGTGTGGTGTGTTTACATCTTAAGTGATCATGCTGCATCCACTCGTGTGTGAAGACCAATGTATGGCTACCTTGACACAAAAAATACTTGCTGACCAATAATGCCATATCAATTAATATCAACATTGCAGATCAAATGAATTCCAACCCCTTATTACCTGTGTGGACCATGTTCCTCATCCCCGCTGTCACAGAGCTGTGACCAGATGTCAGTAGAAGCACTAAATTTGATTGCTGATATCTATTCCTGCTCTTCTGCCTTGCACTCTCAGCCTCCCATCATGGAGGTATGTGTGCTTTCATCGTCGACGTGACAGTAGGCAAAACAATAGATTTCCACCTTCACTGTTTAGCCCCACTTGAAAATTCCTTACATGTAGCAGCATCTTCTAACTTCACCTACCCAATGGATATTTTCCCCTCTCTCCACCCCTTGCTACTACGGTAAGAGATCCTGGGGCCAATTCCACAATCTGTAGCGTCAGGCAGGTGAGTCTGGACTGTTTTTTGTTGGGTGCACAGAACTGAAACACTCTTTCCATGACTGCAGCATGTGCTCCACTCATTAAGATTGTAGGAAAAATTGTTAACAAGCTGCTTGCTCTTGTGATCAAGGCCAGAAATGTGTTGATGTTCTTCATCGCCAAAATAAAATGGGATCAGTATGGCCACTTTAGTGCTTGTTGTCTTAAAAGAGTAGTGTGCAATTAGGCCTTCAATTTGTTTTCTGCCTGCACTAGTTCCTTGACTTTATTTACTTGTGCTTTCTTTTTGCCCATAATGGTCGACTCTGTTTTTGGAATTTTTAAGTGGGACCTTACTTCCCATCTGCAGGTGGTTGCCAACTATAATTTAATGTGGCACCATCACAATTCTAACCATGAGCATCCTGCTGGGTCTACCTGCTGGTTCTGGAGAGGCAAAAGAGTGAGGAAAGTTTACATCTTAATCCAATCCAGCCAATTGCTGCCCCATCAGCCTACTCTCAATCATCAGTAAAGTGATGGAAGGTGTCATCGACAGTGCTATCAAGCGGCACTTACTCACCAATAACCTGCTTACGGATGCTCAATTTGGGTTCCGCCAGGACCACTTGGCTCTAGACCTCATTACAGCCTTGGTCCAAACATGGACAAAAGAGCTGAATTCCAGAGGTGAGGTGAGAGTGACTGCCCTTGACATCAAGGCAGCATTCAACCGAGTGTGGCACTAAGGAGCCCTAGTAAAATTGAAGTCAATGGGAATCAGGGGGAAAACTCTCCCGTGGCTGAAGTCATACCTAGCACAAAGGAAGATGGTAGTGGTTGTTGGAGGCCAATCATCTCAGCCCCAGGACATTGCTGCAGGAGTTCCTCAAGGCAGTGTCCGAGGCCCAACCATCTTCAGCTGCTTCATCAATGACCTTCCCTCCATCATAAGGTCAGAAATGGGGATGTTCGCTGATGAATGCAGAGTGTTCAGTTCCATTCGTAACCCCTCAAATAATGAAGCAGTCTCTGCCCGCATGCAGCAAGACCTGGACAACATCCAGGCTTGGGCTGATAAGTGGCAAGTAACATTTGCACCAGACAAGTGCAAGGCAATGACCACCTCCAACAAGAGAGAATCTAACCACCTCCCCTTGACATTCAATGAAATTACCATCGCCGAATCCCCCACCATCAACATCCTGGGGATCACCATTGACCAGAAACTTAACTGGACCAGCCACATAAATACTGTGGCTACAAGAGCAGGTCAGAGGCTGGGTATTCTGTGGCGAGTGACTCACCTCCTGACTCCCCAAAGCCTTTCCACCATCTACAAGGCACAAGTCAGAAGTGTGATGGAATACTTTCCACTTGGCTGGATGAGTACAACTCCAACAACACTCAAGAAGTTCGACACCATCCAGGACAAAGCAGCCCGTTTGATTGGCATCCCATCCACCACCCTAAACATTCACTCCCTTCACCACCGGCGCACTCTGGCTGCAGTATGCACCATCCACAGGATGCAGTGCAGCAACTCGCCAAGGCTTCTTCGACAGCACCTCCCAAACCTGCGACCTCTACCACCTAGAAGGACAAGAGCAGCAGGCACATGGGAACAACACCACCTGCACGTTCCCCTCCAAGTCACACACTATCCCGACTTGGAAATATATCACCGTTCCTTCATTATCGCTGGGTCAAAATCCTGGAACTCCCTTCCTAACAGCACTGTGGGAGAACCTTCACGACACAGACTGCAGCGGTTCAAGAAGGCGGCTCACCACCACCTTCTCAAGGGCAATTAGGGATGGGCAATAAATGCTGGCCTCGCCAGCGACGCCCACATCCCATGAACGAATGAAAAAAAAATCATGTTGCATCATGTGTATGAAGACCAAGACACAGAAAGAACTTGCATTTATTTGGAGCCTTTCACAACTTCAGGATGTCCTAAACTACTTCACAGCCAATGAAGTACTTTTGAAGTGAAGTCACTGTTGTAATGTGAGCAAAAATGTGACAGCCAATTTGCACACAAGGTCCCATGAGCTGCAGAATAATGACCAGATCGGCTGTTTTTTTGGTAATTTTGGTTGAGAAATAAATATGGCCAGGACAAAGGAAAGGACTGCTCTCCTTTGAGTAGTGCAATAGAATCTTTTACAGCCCCTGAGAGGGCAGGCAAGGCTTTGGTTTAACATATAATTTGAAAGACAGCATTTCCAACAGTGCAGTGTTACCTCAATACTGTACAGAAATGTCAGTTATGTGCTCAAGTCTCTGCAGTGGGGCTCAAAGCCGAAACCGTCTGACTTTGAGGCAAGATTGCTACCACTGAGCCCAGGAGAAGATCATTCTTAAGCTAGGATTCACAAGACTGGCAGTGACAGAAACATACAGTGGGATTGAGCTAGATCGGAAGAGTTCTGCCAGTGGTTGTCAAAGTAACTAGTGTCTTGAAGTTTTATGCCACTGGTTTCTGACATGGCATGGGATATGTACCAATTCTTGCAACCACCAGTGCATTAAGCAAGTTACAGGTGCCTTGTTTGCTAGGCCAAACTCCTTCATCAGTTTCCCTGAAGTATTCCAGATGAAGACATATTGTTGTCTTTACTCATGATACTTCGTGGCCCCCAGGAAAACTGAAATTTTCTGTTCCATTCTGAACATTAAGATATTAAACAGGTTTCTCTAAAAGGAGAGACTTCAGATGGTGACAGCCTCGGGTGATTCAGGCAGAGTGACCAGGAGACTGGCTTGCTGCCTTTAGATTTTAAAGGTGCTAGTCCTGAGTTTCCTTTAGATTGCCCTGGCTTTTTTAGCACAATCCGGTGCAAAACATCACAGAATTTTGATTTGCACTGGACGTAGCGTAATTCAAGTTTCCGCGATCTTTTGCGCTGGCTCAAAAAAAAATCGTGCTGAAACTGGCCCCACCCACAAAACTGACCACGCCGCACAATAGTAACAACGAAGATGGCGCGTTTCCGCCAATTGCGCCGGTCTGCGGCTGTTTGAGAAGGATCTTAAAATTAAGCTAGTTTTCTTAGGTGCACAGGCACTAGTCGGCATGTTTTAAACATTTTTAAATATTAAAAAATATTTAATTTACTAAGAAACTGGTGTACAGCAATGAAAGTATAAATGCTTCAGTACAGTTTTTTTTTAAAGTCATTTTCAGTGATTTTAAAATCAGGTTACTCACAGGTGGAGGACTAGATCCTCTTATTAAAAATGCTTATTGTTTGTGATAAACCCATTTTCAGCTGTTTTAATAAAACTGCTTCAGATTACCACTCTTAAATAAATCAATGAATATTTTTTATTGCAAAAAAAATTGATTATGCTCTGTTAAGCTGATTCATGGAAAATTTGATATTTTTGATTAAGTTAATGCAATTTAGCGGAAACTTGCAATAAATCCCAGCCGGCACAATTTTCGGGCACAATTTGCGCCCAAATGCCGATTGTGCCCGAAGCGGAAATTCAGGGCCGCTACCTATTAAAGATGCACCTCCTGCTTCTTTGGTCCCATTCCCGCTAAACCACTGACTACCTAACTTTGCTGCAACTCCCTGATTGAATCTCTCCAATCATGTTTTTGCCCCTGCCGCAGCACCAAAATGCCCAAAACCAAACTCACATCCTCTGTAACTGTAAATGTGATTATGGTGCATTATCATTCCACTGGAGTCCTCCGACGATCTATGCTTGGACCTCATCTACATGCTGCCTCTTGGCAACATCATCCACAGACATGACATCAGGTTCCACATGTACACTGACGACACCCATCTCTACCTCACCACCACCTCTCTCGACTCCTCCAGTATCTCTGTGTTGTCAGACAGCTTGTCCGACATCCAGTCCTGGATGAGCTGAAATTTCCTTCAATTAGACGTTGGGAAGACCAAAACCATTGTCTTTGGCTCCCGCCACAAAGTCTGTTCCCTGGCCACTGATTCCATACTCCTCCCTGGCCACTGTCTCAGGCTGAACCAGACTGTTCGCAACCTTGGCGTACCTATTTGACCCTGACCCCATATTCTCACCTTCACAAAGATCACCTACATCCACCCCCGTAACGCCCATCTCCACCCCTACCTCAGCACATCAGTTGTTGAAACCCTCATCCAGGTCTTTGTTACCTCCAGACTCGACTAGTCCAATTCTCTCCTGGCCAGCCCCCTATCCTCCATCTTTTTAAACTTCAGCTCAACCAAAACTCAGCTGCCAATATCCTATCCCACTCCAAGTCCCGCTCACCCATTACTCCTGTGCTTGCTGACCTACAATGACTCCTGGTCCCCCAGTGCCTGAAATTTAAAATTCTCATCCTTGTGTTTAAATCCCTTTATGGCCTCACACCCCTCCCTATCTCTGTAACCTCCTCCAGTCCTACAATCTCCTCCGACCTCCCCATTCCTTTGACTGGCCTCGTGCACTTCCCCCATCACCCCACCATTGGTCCCGTGTCTTCAGCTATCTAACCCCCCACATTCTGGGATCCCTCCCTAAGTTCCTCTGGTTCTCTACCTCCCTCTCCTCTCCATTTTTCTGATTATGCCTTAGGACATTTTGCTAAAGGTGCTACATAATTGAAAGTTGTTGTTGCCTATCTCACCATTCAGCCATGTCATTGCAGGTATCTCTGATTTCCTATGCAGCTATATATGCAGGGTGCTCCCCTTAAGCCATCCCTCAACACACCGAGTATTGAAGAAGAATCTTTCTGTCATTGCAGCATATTTCTAAATTGTCTGTATTTCTACCTGTACCTCGACAATTGGCTCAGAAGAGCTTTGCGTTGAATCCACGTGGTCCGCAGTCAACAAATACTTGCAATATCCCGCTAAATTCGGCTTTCATTTGGGGCTTCTCAGCAGATAGCATTCATCTGTGCTCTTTTTCCGATTGGCCTGGAAAAGGTCATCTTGACCCAGATTAATTTGCCTCCCTTTGGGACTTATTGATTCCTTTCAGAAAATTCCCTGATTTGTGTAGACATGTACCTATGTGTCCTAAGTCTAATGTAAGGAATCTTACAACATCAGGTTATAGTCCAACAATTTTATTTGAAAATCACAAGCTTTCGGAGATTATCTCCTTCGTCAGGTGAGTGAGTGAATGAGAGGTTCTCAAATCGTATATTTTATATTGGGCTGGGAATCAAAGGTGTCGTTGGTGTTCAGACAGGTTAGCTACGGAAAACAGTACGTCCCAGTCTACTGAATACACAATGGGTCAAATTACACAGACAAAGAGAGAAAGAGACCTGAAAGGCAGAGAGAGAGAGAGAGAGAGAGAGAATGTCCAGTTGTATTAAAAACAGATAACTTTTTTTTTCTCCTGCTGTTGGGGTTACGTGTAGCGTGACATGAACCCAAGATCCCGGTTGAGGCCGTCCTCATGGGTGCGGAACTTGGCTATCAATTTCTGCTCGACGATTTTGCGTTGTCGTGTGTCTCGAAGGCCGCCTTGGAGAATGCTTACCCGAAGATGGTTTTCTGAATGTCCTCGACTGCTAAAGTGTTCTCCGACTGGGAGGGAACCCTCCTGTTTGGCGATTGTTGCGCGGTGTCCGTTCATCCGTTGTTGCAGTGTCTGCATGGTCTCGCCAATGTACCATGTTCCGGGGCATCCTTTCCTGCAACGTATGAGGTAGACAACGTTGGCCGAGTCACAGGAGTATGAACCTACTTGGCTAGTCTACAATGGTGTGTGGAGGATGTGCACTGAAGAAGAAAAAGAGATTACTTATCTTCAGTAGAGTGTTCATCTTGTTCCCACCATGTTCTCATTCTACCTTTCCTACAATCTTTGCAGCCTCGTTTATTTCATCCATTCTCATCTGGCAAATTATGTACTGAAGCCTCAGGGCAGTAAGTTGCATTTTATGGAGTGTGATAGTGGGAAGAGGTCATATGGAAATCTCTTCTGATACCTCCGTGCCATCATAAAGCTCTTAAAGAGAAGGTTGTTCCTTGTGACTTTTTCCTCAAGAAGATGATGTGGCGTCGGCTCATTCCGGTGGTGTTTGGAGGGATGCTCCTTTTAAAAGAAAGATGAAGACTTTACTGGAGGGAGAACTATTGTTCTGCTATTTATGCCCGGAATGGGCATAAATGGGGAATTTTATTACATTTCGAACTATAAGAATGTAAAGTTATTTTTATACGCATTAAGAAAGGTGGCTAGTCACTTCACATCTGTCTTTCTGCAGGCCCATTGATGAATCCTATATAATCTACAATCTGTATGTGTGATTAGAACTAGCATTCTGAAGTTTATGTATCTACATGTGGATGCAAGGAGTCTAGATGGTCTTAATGTGTTAGTACTTTTTAATTACAAAGCCATGAAGTTGATTTCCTGATAACCTCTATATAAGTATCGTTCTTTTGCCTGGAAATTTGTTTGCTTGTCACTTGATTGGCTTGGGTCTGGGAAGACCAGCCGTATGTATTTGAACCCCACTGTCAGTAATAGCTTTACTTATTGGTTTGTTTTCATAGAATCGTAGAAAATTTATGGCACAGAAGGAGGCCATTCGGCCCATCGTGTCCGCACCGGCTGAGAAATGAGCCACCCAGCCTAATCCCACTTTCCCGCATTTGGTCCGTAGCCCTGCAGGTCACGGCTCTTCAGGTGTACATCCAGGTATTTTTTTAAATGAGTTGAGGGTTTCTGCCTCTACCACCCTCTCAGGCAGCGAGTTCCAGACCCCCCCACCCTCTGGATGAAAAAATGTTTCCTCATTTCCACTCTAATCCTTCTACCAATCACTTTAAATCTATGCCCCCTGGTTATTGACCGCTCCACTAAGGGAAATAGGTCCTTCCTATCCACTCTATCCAGGCCCCTCATAATTTTGTACACCTCAATCAAATCACCCCTCAGCCTCCTCTGTTCCAAGGAAAACAACCTTAGCCTATCCAATCTGTCGTCATTTTGATTTCCTTTGTCCTGGCAGTAGAAGTAAGACTTGAACTCAAGTAACCTGGTTATCTTGGTGGGTTGTTTCTGAGGTAGGGAGGTTGATTGACAGCTCTATGTCCAGGCAAAAGCATATCTTGAGCCATGCACCTCATTTTGCCAGTTCTTCTTGTACCATTTTGACCAGAAACTTAACTGGACCAGCCACATAAATACTGTGGCTACAAGAGCAGGTCAGAGGCTGGGTATTCTTCCCCAAAGCCTTTCCACGAGTCAGGAGTGTGATGGAATACTGTCCACTTGCCTGGATGAGTGCAGCTCCAACAACACTCAAGAAGCTCGACACCATCCAGGACAAAGCAGCCCGCTTGATTGGCATCCCATCCACCACCCTAAACATTCACTCCCTTCACCACCGACGCACTGTGGCTACAGTGTGTACCATCCACAGGATGCGCTGCAGCAACTCGCCAAGGCTTCTTCGACAGCACCTCCCAAACCTGCGACCTCTACCACCTAGCAGGACAAGGGCAGCAGGCACATGGGAACAACACCACCTGCACGTTCCCCTCCAAGTCACACACCATCCTGACTTGAAACTATATCGCCGTTCCTTCATCGTCGCTGAGTCAAAATTCTGGAACTCCCTACCTAACAGCACTGTGGGAGAACCTCACCACACGGACTGCAGCGGTTCAAGAAGGCGGCTCACC